>NC_052511.1:41738761-42485011 GCF_014356525.2 Nilaparvata lugens | reverse complement strand
AAATAACAGACTGGATGAAGGTTTAAAAGATAAAGTACCCGGAGCATTGAGCGGGAGAAATCAGAGGAATGGAGGATAACGTGGAAATTTGGTGAGGGAAACTTTTACTAATCGTGGAAAATAGGATGAAGCAAAGTAGAACTAGGAGGAGAGAACCAGGGTTAGGAGGCAGGAGTCAGAAGATAAGGATGAAAATAAAACAAGAGAAATGAAGTCGTTTATTAATAGCACGGGTTAGCATGGTGGAAAAAGGTATGTGGAAAGGAGATGGGTAGAATGACATGAATAAAAATTGTGTGAAAACAGAGAATAGTGTAAAATAGTGTAATCATCGAGGTAAAGTTTAAATAAGGAGAGAAAAGGGATCATAAACATGGAATACTTGAGAACGGTATGTCACGTTATTTTTTATAGTTAAATAACGATTAGCCTCCTGCTTGGCATCAGTCGGCAGAGCATGAAATATTTTAATAATTATAATAATCAAGGTCGTGGTTTTTAATAGGATACAGTCTCATAAAAATCTTTATAGGCCCAGATATGAGCTTCCACAATAATTCTGATAATTCATTAAAAATATATATATGGTACTTATCCTATAGTATTGAGGAATAAAAAATAAATCGCACACCATAAACAATTTGATACATATATTAACAAATATTGCAAAAAAATAAATCAGAGCAAAAAATATATAGAGTGATAAAAAATATATAATATAAAATAGAACAATAATTGAAATCAATAAATATCACAGGCTAAATACTATTCTTTAAATTCTACAGCACGAAACGTTACCATGTGCTTTTATTTTTATGATCATATGCATCTATTTGCATGTAGCTGCGATATCAGCTTGCTAATGACTGTCGACTTGGACAATTCCATTAAAACTAAATTCTAAAAATCAATTGATAAATTGACAACTAATAATCCAAATATATATTAAATTCTATAGTATCTAATAGATTTCTTTGTAATAAATATATATTTTATCTCAGGGTGCGAGATTCGGCACCTGACGGAATAAATAGAGCAATTCATCCAGTGAATCAGAGCTACAACAAACTATCGCAAATTATATTGCAGAAATTAATGATCATATGAATATGTATTAACAGCCTAGATTTTATACTTCTTTGATTATAGATCTTCCATATATGAATGATTCGTTACTTTTCTAATAAATACCTTTAATACTACATTTACTTGCGCAAGTATTTTTACCAAATTCTTAATTTATAAGAAAACCCTTTCGACGAGCTAGCTTTGATTCTTATTTAATTTCGAAGCACTGAGGGCGCCCTATCACTATTTCAATATTTTCCACTCACGTGTCGGAATTTCTTATGAGCTGCTGATGTCGATCCAACTCCCGGTGGTCCTGGATTATTGTAGCCGTCTCTTCCAAGGGGTTACAAATTATTTTAAAATGACTTTGCTTTATAAGAGCATCACAAAGTCTTATAAGAGTTTAGTAATTCAATTTAACTTTAAATTATTACAAGATATAGCAAGGTATTACGCTCTATAATTTTTAGTGACCTCTCATGGTGGCAGTTGGCAGGCGAGTGTGGTTCTCGTTTCTCAATTTTACAATTCTCATTTCCGATTTTCAATTTGCATAAAATTGAATATTCTAGTCCTCCGCCATTCAAGGCTCAAATAGACCGAGCCAAAATATTAAAATATTACTTATGTATATATATAATAATTTCTTTGCCTTCGGGCCATATCCAAAACATAGACTATACAACCATTTTTTCATAAACTCTTTATTTGTAGAAATATATACAAATATTTTTGAATCGGCTCACTATTGCCGCCTATCAATTGCCATTATTTGATTGGTGCATGCAAATTATTACAGTATTCATGCGCCTGGTAACCTCCTACTTCCTTAATACATTTAATTTTTTATTGGGTTTTTAAATATGCTCTCTACATGCTAAGTAATTTTTTATAGGTTATTATTTGTTTCATACATCATAATAATTAGCCACGTGAGACCTTTAGTTCCTCAAATTGCATACCGTTTTGCCACAATAAATTCTGCCAAGGTGTTTGGTCAGATTCTACGCTCGGTCGATCGTTAGGTCGCCGATCACTAAATGTTTATGCCTAACCTCAATTTTCAATTTTTAATAATATTATATATTAGCAAAAATTATTTCCATTCCTCTTAGGCTGTTGTACAGTTTAGCCAGGACGTCTGATATTATCTAATCTTTATGTTATCTCTTTGGCGATATTAGCCAATTACTTCACTTAGACCTATAAATATTTCAGCTAGGGATTTTTATTTATCCATCCAAATTAAAATATGTTACAATTAGCAAGAATAAATTCAAGAAGATCAAGTACAAGTGAAAACTCAATAGAAAGTAAGTAAGTTGGAAAGAAGATAATGTGCTGAACAGGCAGTAGTACTATTAGAGGTGGTAAATTGTGGATGAGAAGAGAATTTCTGAATTGAGAACATAAACAAGGACAATGATGATTAAAGAACAGTAACAAGTTTAAATCCAAGTAAATATTCTATATTCTATATTCTGAGTAGAAGTGTAACTGGAACAGGAGAAAGTGGAAGAAAGTGAGTTGGAAGAAGGATAATGCTTTCAAGAGAAGAAGTTGTACTGGAGGATTGTATGTAATCATAGAGAAACGATAGCATAAGTAGATATCCCATGGTATAGGGCGTTTATGTCGCAACTTTTACTGTTATCCCATGCAGCTGTGTGCCGCTGGTAGTCTCTCAAATTGTGCCGTTCATACACTCTCACCTTAACAAAACAGTAAAAATTGACAATAATCGACAGTAATCGGCATGAGATAACAGTAAAAGTTGCGACATAAATTCCCTATACCATGGGATATCTACTTACGCTATTGTTTCTCTATGATGTAATAAAGGTGGGGGTGGGAGGAAAAAGTGTGGTAGTAATGGTTGGAAAATAGGATGATGGAGAAGTTAGGAGAATACGATGAAAGATACGAAGCAGGAGGAGACAAAAAGTTCAAATTTGGAAAATGAAGTAATAGTGAATGGAGAAGTTGAAGAAAAAGTGAATGAAGAAGTTGAAGAAAAAGTGAATGAAGAAGTTGAAGGAGAAGGAAGTAGCTCGTCGAAGCGATACTTAGGACGAATAGAAGTTGGGTGCAAGTCATTCAAATGAAGCCGCGTTTCCGGCTTTTTCCATCGGTTGGTCGCTATTTCACTCCCCTTCTTATTCATCCACCAGCTCCTACTCACTCTCCTCCATCCTTCCTCCTCCTTCAACACCTCCACCTCCTCCTCCACCAACACCTCCTCATCCAACTCCTCCACCTCCTCCTCCTCCATCTTTTCCTCCTCTTCCTCCTTCTCCTCCTCCACCTACTCTTCCACCACCATCTCCTTCTCATCCTCTACCAACACCTCCTCCTCCAACTCCTCCTCCTCCTTATTCTTCTGCTCCTCCTCCTCCTCCTCAACCTCCTCCTCATCCAACCCCTCCTCTCCTTCTCCTTCTCCTTCTCCTCCTCCTACTACTCCTCCTCCTCCTCCTCCTCCTCCTCCTCCTTCTTTTAGTTCATGTGACTGCCATAAGAAAGGGCAGAAACCAATCCCCCCTCATCCATACATCAACACACACAAAGAAAGAAGAAAGACAAAGAAAATAACGACGCTTGTCTTAGATTGTTGTAAAAGATGAGAAGGGAATACGAGGTTATACTGAGGAGATGGGGAATAGGAGAAGATGAAAAGAGGGACAAGAAGATGAAAAGAAGGAGAAGGATATGGAAAAAAGGAAATCAAAAAAAGGTGGAGAAGAAAATGAATGTGTACAATGTGAAGAAGGGTAAACAGCAAGAGAAAAAATTTATAGAAAAGGAAGGATAGAATAAAAAAGAATGGAGAAGAGGGAAGCATGATGACGTGCAGAAACAAGGGAAGGTGGTGGAAACAAAGGAAAAACAAAATTATTCGTATACATATATACACGTAAAAGCAAAGGAAGAAGAAGATAAAGAACTATTATAACTGAAAAAGGAGAAATCGGAAAACGGCAAGCAAGGAAATGGGGCTCTTAGATAATAATGTTAAACAGATGGAACAGGAAGAGTCATAGTGCAAGATGTATATGGGAGATAGGAGGCTCGATTATTTTGTTGAAAGCTGGGAGAACTTCAAGAGTAGTAAAAGCAAAATAAGTATGAGTAAAATTACAGATATTGAAATGAAAAATGTTTAGGTAAGGGATGGATAAAAGAAACAACACAGATAGGAGATGTTTAAATTTGAAAAAGCAAAAAAAAAACCCAACAGATCAGAAATGTCAAATTCCTTATACTGCTGTGGAAAATTTTGAGAAAAAAGAGGAAAGAAGGGAAAGGATAAGATACTCGAAATAATAGAGCACATTTGTTTGAGAAAGAGTAATAAGTCCATAGAAGAAATGGACAGAATTATAGAAGAAGATGAAGAGAAGATGACGAAAATTATAATTATGATTAAGTTATATTTGGAAAAATATGATGTAACGCGATGACAGAAGACGTGAGATAAGGTGAGGATGAGCAAGAGACGTGGATGATAAACAGAGAAGGGAATAGAGTGGTGAAAGAATTAAAGTCAACGGAGAGAGGAAGAAGTATGAGATGTAGAAGAAGAGATAAGAAAGAAAGAAACAGTGGAGCAGCGAAGAAAAGAAGAGAGAAGACTCTTTCTTACAACTGAGCTGCGGTTGCTTCACTCTTCCATTCAATAAGCTTCTGACTCTGGACTGATAAGCATAAAGGACGAGTCCGTCTTGGATAAGAAGCTTTTTATCAGCGCAGCCATAACAATCCCCGGCGCATTTGTGATTCAAACGACTCGCTTCAAAATTGATCAAACTGGGCTTTGTGGAAAAAACGACGGCAAAAATAACACTAGACTGTAGTTGTTAATCAAAATTTCTGTTATCGTCTTTGGCTCCAGAAGATGTGCTCACTTTCTACAGTACACGGCTATCGTACAACTTATTTATGTCACCGATCCTATGAATTGGGCTAGCTACACACATATTATCGATTTTTGTTCGTACGATATTTTGCCGTCCTTATAAATTCTATTAAATTGAAAAGATGATTTCAAACAGATGATTTCTGTCAAGTTCCGTTTAATCTGATAGGAAAATCATAAGGATGGCAAAATATCGTACAAACAAAATCGATGAGTGTGTGCAGGGCTTAACACACTAGATGAGTTATCCATTAAAAGTTAAAGTTATCCATTTTTATTATAAATTATCGAAGTCATTGATAGTCATCAAATTATTGACTCATTATAATGATTCCAATTAGCTTTCTATTTTATCCCAATAATAATAGTAGTAGTGATGAAAGTGAATTTATTATAATCCTGAATTATAAATTTAATTATAGGAAAAGGATAATGATAAGTGAAGGATATAGTGAATTCACATTATAAAATGATTGAATTATAATCAGAGCTTGAAAATAAATACAATGAAACTTATTTTATTGATTAATTCATACAAGAGAATTCATACAATGATTGTGGAGAAAACAACAGGCTCAGCCCAAAATTTCAATAATCAATTATTTCTCTTCTGAATTTTTAAAATAACGTGTACCAAAGAGGCAACAAGGAATGTTTTCATTTCAACAATCTTAAGACTCATTTTCAGTCTGAAAATATATCAACTATAGTGAGGTCCACGTTACAATGGCAGTGGAGGAGATAGGAGAACAACGTTGCCGATCCTCTCTCTGTCTTGTCAATGCCTTCTATGGAGGGTAACTGATACCGGTTTAATGATGTAATATTAACTGTCCATTCTCGTTTAAAATAATCAATTATATTTTATCAAGCAAGAAATTATATTTTTTAATAATTACAACATAATGAATTTTCATAATCAAGATGAATATTTTGTCAATTAACTATATTGTTACAAACCGATCTGGCAACAGATCAAAACGAGAAAGAGATAGCGCTATCCGCTTTGTTGAATGATAGACCAGCACAGCACTTTGCCAAACAAGCACTGCCATTATAACGTGGTCTCACTATAGAATATTATGCTATGATTTATGATTTTATGCTATTAAGCTGGATTCCCACATGAGTGACCGGCAATATGAAAATATAATTTCCATGAGTTCTGATTGGACTGTTTCCACTCAGCACGGCTGAGAAAATTAATATAACTCATGGGGTTAAGTCAAGTGATAAGTAAAGTTAAACTTAAGCCTCAATATAATTTATGGGTCTAATGAAATAATGATTTTATTTGTCAGAAAAAATCATAATACAATAATTTGTAATAATACAATACACCAATATAATAATAATAATAATAATAATAATAACAATGAAAATTAATATTAATGAATCCTTCTGATTAAATTACACATATGCAAAGCTTCAAAGCTTGACCGGTTAATATTCTCACTGTGCCGGTCACAGATATGTGTGAATCCAGCTTCAATAATATTATTTGATGATGTTTCATGGATATTGGGTCTACAGTAGTCTACCTTAAATACAGAGTGGCCCATAAGTCAGTTGACGCTAATTTTTAAGGTCAGCTGTTGTTACAAACCAAACCACAGCTTTTTAGGTGTGTTTACCACAGTTAAGTTTGAGGCTATGTTTGATGGTTGTTCGTGATAGTGTGTCATTGTTATTCGATAAAATAATGAATATCAAGTTAACAACAGAACAGTGTGTCAACTGACTCTATACTTCTAACTTTTTGTGCTAAGATGTCTGGTACTTTTAACTTTTTATGCTAAGATTTCTGGAGAACGTTCAGCAGTATCTCATAATAAATCACTCAATTTATACAAATCAGGAAGTGGGCACTTTCTTTTCAGTTCATTCCATCTCTTTTTCACATTGTTTTTCAACGGTGTACGATATCGGTAGACGGTTGTGTCAGTGATTGAGGCCTGTTCTACACAATCATCACTCCCAAACTCACATACTCTGTAATGGTGCATGATAGCTTCCTTTTCAGTAACATTCATTTCACCGTATTCCCGCACATGTTCATAGACAAAATGATTGCCAACTTCCAAAGTGAATTCCGGCTTCAAAATGAATTTCGAGCGATTATGGTGTGGATGCAACTCGATCAAGCGACGTGTTTTCGATAAGGCCAGCAGTCTTTTCTCGAAGATATCCCTTTCACTCCGTCTGGCCATTGCAGGTAGAAGAATGCGTTTTGTATTACGTAGGAGCCGATTTTGCTCTTTTCAGGAGACGGATCAATCCATCTAGAAAAAAGTGATACAATTAAACTACCGCTTCATAAAATAATTGTGATTACCAAGTTTGATGTTGTCTTTTCTATTCAATATGAACTATAGGCGTTATTATGACTATAGTGAGATTTACTATGAAGTGTTAGCATTCCATATAATATCAATACTTCCCATTCAATCAGTGCTAACAGTTTGAAGTTTATCTTCTAAATCTAGCGCCGCAGTGCAGGATGGTTTCTCACAGCTTGGCGTTGTTGTCATTTGAGATGGGTGTCTGGCTTGGAAGTGTTTCGGCCGCATTGCAGGATGACTGATAACGGTTGCCGGAAGATCAACAGCTGGTTTTTTTCATTATTTTTCGTGATAGAGAAATTCTGATTGCAGATTCGTTCTTAGCGACCCCAAGTTTAGCCTGAAGGCTCAGAATGTCAACAATGTTTTTAAATAATTAAAAAGCATTATGAAAAGTCATTAATATGGTGGTACACCACGTTTCTGGAAACTTTTTACTGGTGGCTGGAGTTATTATTGATTATAGGTAACACAAAAATCAAAATAATCGTGAGAAATAAAACTGCTGATGAACGCGAATAAGACCGCCTCTCCATTGTTCTATTTGTCTCGGCTGCTTGGCTGAGCCTGGCTGGAGGGACCAAATAACCGACTAGATTGATCTTTCGTCTGTCCGCTAGGCGGAACTACGCCGACCATTGCTGGGTGGAAGATGTTACTGCGGTTTGCATTCTCACCAACACTGCTATTATTTGCTGTCTCAGCGCCTAGTCCGAGTCAGACAAGCATCCAGCCTGCACTGCGGAGCTAGGTTTAGCCTAGCTCTTATTTAAAGGCCCTTATTATAAGTAGCTGACTCTCCTTCCAATCCATAATTTTGCGCTTTCGAAAGTGAAATAACTAAATTAGTCCAGTGTAAATTGAACGACTAGGATCTAAAGCGTGTATTCTCCATCTCTCAACTTTATAAGTGTGTTATTGTTTATCGACAATTATTAGCATTCACGTGATTGAAATAAAAAAGGAGTTCAGATTCTTCAAATTTCAGTGCAAACCTAATAATAAACTCACTGCCAAAGTATTGACTAAAGCCGTGTCCACACTGTTCGACATACATGCTCGGCAAACATGTTTGTTGAGGAGCTCAGGGACAAACATTTTAAAAAGTTTGGACAATCATTGTTTGTCGAACAAAAAAGTACTGTTTTTGCAATCATTTTCAGTGTTTGCTGTAAAACATAAAACCTGTTCTCCCTACATACAAATATTTTGCTTGGTGACGCATCCACACTGGCTATGGGCAAGCAAAATTTGACCAAACTGTTTCAGCAAACTTGTTTGTCGTACATTTGTTCAGTGTGGACACGGCTTAAGATATGTAATAAATACTAATAAGTAATGTAATATCTGTTAAGTAATATGATGCATACTGTAACTTACTTACACCTACCTACTAATATCTGATTCACACTTTCCAAGTAAGAAAGAGCAACTGATCAATTGATTTGAACTTCATGCAATGCAAATGTAATAAAATCTGGTGTGGTACACTCACACAACTTTCCTCGCTCATTGAACTGTAAGCCTCATTCTCAAAGGAGCATAATTTAGGGGAAAAACATAATGACGATTGGCGGTATCATTTATTTGAAACTACGATCAAACTACTGTATATGTGTATATATAATTATTGTTTTCAGAGTTCTTTTTCGTTTGTGTAAATTGTGAAATTCGATGATTTTTTCTAAAGTCGTCGAAACAGCTGTTCTACAGATGAAATATCTCGACTATGTGTTCTTTTTATAAACTGCTCTACCTACCTACCCTACCTCATGCACGAGAAGGAGGTTAAAAAGTCCATTTCTTCACGAAAGCGATACTTTCCTTACCTATGGTAATAGGGCAAGGAAAGTAATAACTGTTATCACGTGTATGTGATTCATATACAGTTTTTAATTTTCAATGTATATGCCTACTTTTAAAGTAAAAAGCGCAACTAATCAATTGATGCAAAATTCATACATAAGTTACGTGTATACAGTCTGTTGAATAATTAATAAATAAATGAATTTATTAACTCAATAATTTGGTTTAAACAAAGAGTATTGTCAATAAAAACATTAATTACATCTTGTTAGGCATAGGACAGTATCAATCAGTTCATTATTTTCAGTTTCAGTACTTATTTATTACAAACTATAAAATCCTATAATACATTATCCACGTGAAAAAGGCTACTGATACCAACCTTAACAAATCCTGCAGTGTATGATGGTGCCGGGGAACAATCAACTCGTCGAAATCCAACATGGCGACGTGTGTGAATCGATGTGTGGTGCGGTGCAGACAGTCGTTGAGTGCAGCCAACATGCCTCCGGTGCGAATCTCCGTCTGCGACCCGACATCCAGCCTCTGCCAGGGCAGCACACTCACCACACCCCGTCGCTCGTAGTCCTTCAACAGGCACGAGGTCGCAGCACTGCTGGTGTCATTGTACAGCAACACGTGACTCACGCCTAGCAGCTGGTAGTATTCGAGGAACTGCAGCAACACCATTGTCTGTTGGCGAAATTCAATGGGTTAAAGAAAGGAGATGGGGCCGCGCTACCTGTACACTGGGCTATTGTTCCAAAAAAGGTTCATCCTTCAACTCTCGACTATCACACTCTAATGTCCTCTGAATCCGCTTCATTACCCTCATTAGTGGTCGGAGTGGTCGGAGTGGCCCTTTCTTGAAAGCAGTTTTAGCTGGTAGGGACTCATCTATTACTTTCCACCTTACCTATTACTTGTATTCTTACTTTTATTATTGAATCTAGATCAGTGTACAAGTACTTGTTATTCAATTATTTCTAATGGTTCATTTTGATGAAACTCAACTTGCTCACAAGATGTGTACAGACTAACTTGAGTTACATACAATTCGTGGTTACACACTACGTGCGCTATTCATCAGCTGATGATATGCGTATTATATTATTTATTTTTATCAAATAATTCAATTTAATGTATATAATAGTAGACTATTATAATTATAGCATCAGCTTATGGAAAACGTACGGCGTGTGTTCGTGGCACAAGTCTTCTTAAAAAATCTTTATAAAAAATAATACGTTCCTAGTTTGACTAAATTTGTACTTATAATGTGTGTGTTTATCCAATCACTGTAGGCTACCACTGGTTTACAGCTGAAAATGCCTTTAAGTAATCAGACTGGGCCACCAATTTATTCCTTGGGGTGGAATACTTAACAATAGACCACGAAAATGTCGAAACTCATTAACAATAGGCGACCACTGAAGGGTCACTAGAACTTCTACCTGTTCATCCACTGCTTTCGGCGGCCCCGTCTCCTTTCTTTTACCCAATTCAATTAGAAAATCTGCACCATGAACTCAGCACCAGTCCATCACTTATAGAAACAGTTAATGTTCTGATACCTCTCCATATCAAGACCATGGAATATATGTATTTACATTATAATGATTCCAGGGAACAAACAGTAATGGCTGTGATTGATTTACTAATACTGATATACCGGGTGCGGCAGCAAAACTTCCTTTTTTAAAGTGAACGCCATTCAGTCAGCTGATGTCGTAGTAGAGCAAATTTGGTCTCGTTAGAGAGGTCAGATCATAAAGTTTTCTTCCCTACATGTTCAATCGCCATATAGTCCAGGCGCTGGCTTACATTGAGCATACATGAGAGAGGCAGAGAATTTGACTCCGGATTATTGTTAGGGGGTCTTTAGTGTATATGAAACTCGATGTCGTCACGTACCAGGGTGGTCGACAGCTTGGGGGGGAGGGGGGTAAGTTGTGAAAAACGAGCGTTTATAAAATCGCCTGTCCTGCAGTTACTATTCATAATACAGCTTTTAATTTTTTCTCAATATTATGAAAACATAACTGGCTTTCAACGTGGTCCTATACATTTCTGCGATAAACCGCATAGTTTCCGTAAAAAATAAAATATCTCGAAAAATGTATTTTTTTATTATGGACTTTTGTTATTTCTGGAATATTCAAGTAATTAGCCGATTAGAGGAAAAAGGCTCCAATAAACATTGTAGGCCGTTTCTTGCTAATCCAATGATATATATAGTTTGGGGGTTACGATCATAGATGCGGCGGTGGGAGGGGGATAAGTAGCACTGTTACACTGCGGGCGCGTCCTCCCCCATGATTAATGCGCGTAATGGCCTGTCTATCGCATCGCTCATACTAGTCTATGCATTCAAATTATGTATTTCAGGAACGCTATCTTATGTATTTTCGGTCGCTGAACACGATTTTTCAACTCTGAAGCCTTAATAATTTTTGGAGCGGATGTTTTTTCATCACAACCCAGTGGGCATTTCGAAATCGCTATAATTTAGCCCGTTTGGCTACCGTCCTGAAGCGAGAATCAATTGTTACGTGTGACAAACGTCTGAACTACGTTCAGACAAACTGCAAGTGGGTTTTTGAAATCATTTGTTTGAGTGACGCGTTCAAGGACCCTACAAGATTTGAAGATCTGGGAAGAAATTGTTAACATAACGCCTGCAATGCTGGCAGGAGTCATGACAAACGCCAGAAATCGGTTTACTCAGTGTGTAGAGAATTGGGGACTCCATCTACCCGATTTGATATTCAAAAATAATTGAAACAAAACTTAAAATTAGTCTACATTACAAAAAATGAATACAAACTTTCTGATCCATACAAAGAGTTCTATTCACTTTTGAAAAAGGAGTTTCGCTGCCGCACCCTGTAGTAATAATAATAAATATGATTCAAAGTTTCAGTTATATGAAGAAGAAGAAGAAGAAGAAGAAGAAGAAGAAGAAAAAGGAGAAGAAGGAGAAGAAGAAGAAGAAGAAGAAGAAGAAGAAGAAGAGAAGAAGAAGAAGAAGAAGAAGAAGAAGAGAAGAAGAAGAAGAAGAAGAAGAAGAAGAAGAAAGAAGAAGAAGAAAGAAGAAGAAGAGAAGAGAAGAAGAAGAAGAAGAGAAGAAGAAGAAGAAGAAAAAGGAGAAGAAGGAGAAGAAGAAGAAGAAGAAGAGAAGAAGAAGTCGAGTCTCGAGTGGGGCTTTCTCAATCTTTGATAAATTGATAACTGATCACCGAACAGCCGTGGCTTCAAATCCCACCCAGTGATAGATTTTATCATTCATTCATGTATCATAATCACATTTTATCACTCACGCTCAAGTGGGTATAGTCATGTGGGTATCGTTCACCTAGATACTAAACTCTATAAACAAAAAATTGTGAATGTAAACATTTTCAAGTCCTGAAATCTGTAGGCACTAATGTCAAGCACATTTTAAAAAAAATCTCAAGTTTTGAAAAAAATTTGAAGTGACATTTGACTAACAGAGGACCTTTCCGCTTACATCTATCATGATTCTAGTACTGTACCTACTCACGTTATCATAGTAGTGATGCAGTGGCTTGACACAGATTGCCATCGTTATGTCGTTGGGCTTATTGTTTCCTTTCTTCAAATTATTATGTACAAAAAGCCGATTGGTGCAAGGTATGAGGCGGTACGGATTATTCACTAAGGATACAGAGTGAGGCACAGTTTCGATTCCATTCAAAGGACAAAACACATAAAACGCACTGTACGTTAGATTCCAGTGTTCTCTTATGGCCTGTGGATTTTCAAAAGGTCAAGAAGTTATTGATAATACAGTATATACAAAAAAGAATGACCCGACCCGATTTTAAATAGCCATATTTATTAGAAAGAAGGGATTAACACTAACAAATAGCACCCTTTTTTTGATAAGTTTTCAATAACACTAACTTAACACAACTAACACAACTAACTTAACACAACTAACTAACACAACTAACTTGACACTTCACTTAACACTAACAAATTGCATGCTAAAATACTAACAAAATATTGGAGTTTACGAAAATGCATCATAAATGTTCAATATGTCCTCCATTGGCTGCACGGACGATATGTAAGAACTTGCCTCAACGTTGGCGTAAAGGACCGCGAGACCAAACTTTACACTCTCGGCATCCTAGGTTCCCTGACATAACACCATGCCATTTTTTCTGTGGGGATATGTTAAACAACATGTTTACGTTCCTCCCTTACCTCGTGACATTGATGAACTGAAAACCCGAATATCAGCGGCTGTAGCCTCAGTGACAGAAGACACCTTACGCTCAGTTTGGGATGAATTAAGCTACAGACTAGATGTCGTCCGCAGCCAATGGAGGACATATTAAACATTTATGATGCATTTTCGTAAACTCCAATATTTTGTTAGTATTTGAGTATGCAATTTTTTAGTGTTCAGCCCCTCTTCCTAATAAATATAGCTATTTAAAATTGGGTCATTCTTTTTTGTACAGACTGTAAATCCCACTATGATAATTATATCACTATTATTTTTATTATTGTACATTATATATTATCATATTGAAATGTTCTATTTAAAAATATCATAGGGCTGAGCCTTTTGTTTTCTACCAATCATTATTGTATGATTTGAAGTTGTGAGAATAAAATTAAATTTAATATGATGCATCTGTATAAAACCTGCCATTTTTCTTGTGAACATAACAATATTCCTAGACACGTTCAAGCAGTATTTCGTAACTGATTAAAACAACAACCCTGGGCTGTATTCATAATTGGATTGATTAATATATGATCAGAAGCTAACAGTAGGCCTACTGATGCTCAGCACAATTTTTTATTTTTTTCCGTAAACTAGAGGATATCTCCCCCTGTGCCACACCAAGGTCCCAAGATCCATATTATTTTACAATTTCACTTTAAACTTTTGATTCGATTGGAGCTTCATGTTAGTATGACTTAATATCGTTTTATGAAAAGTCTAAGCTTTAGTTTATGTCCTCATGTGATGCCTATGGTTTGAGGTTCCCAAGGTCCATTTTATTTTACCATCTCAGTTTCAACTTTCTATTTGATTGAAGCTTGAAGTTGGTATTAATAAAAAAATTAATTTTTCAGAAAATATTCATGCTGACCTGCAATTGAGCCCTTTCAGTGGCCACATGAGAGCCACTGACAGACCACATTCGGCACCAAACATCGTCTGTGTTGTCAAGTTTTGCAACAGCAATAATTCTCAATTTCTTTTCCGCTTCTCTTGCTTCGTAGTAAGCGGAGAAAACGAAAAACTTTTCACTGAAACAATTGGAGCCGTTTTCAAGTCAAATTCCAATATTGTATACACTGTAATGTTTTTTATTGAGGATCATGCACACATAAGCTTTTTGTAATGAAAAGTTCGTGTGTAATGGAAAGTGCATGATTTGATAAGATGAACAAACTTCCATGCCACTGGCGGGAGTTCGGGAGTTTAAACCCAAGAAAACAAAGCGGTGCTAACAGACTGAAGTTTGTAACGCTCCAGACCACTAGACCAACCTAGGCGGCTATATCAAATAGAATTTATATTAAATATTCAACTATTTTTATTACAATATTATGATGTGATTTTCCAACAAAATTACTTCTGACTTGGAGGAATATGCGGCACAGAGAAATGGATGGAAGTCAGCCAATTACATTGATGGATAGAGTCATAGGTAGAAGCGCAGTTGCCAATTTTTCTATTAGTCAGTCGACTGAATGCTTCCAGAATGGAAACTCCGTAAGTTTAACATGAGCGCTTGAATATTCACTAAAAATTAGAGAATGCTGACCGGTTCAGAACTTCTCCGCCGTTGTATCCCTACCTCTTTATGCCTTCTCTGCTGCGTATGTCCCTACCAAGTCCAAAGTAATTTTGTACGGAGTATAGTCCTCTCTGTTTTCTTTCTATGTACAATTAAGTACACTTTAACTATAAAAAAAAACTCAAGGATTATAACAATCTACGGCCGGGTAGTCTGCTAGCATCGCCTGGATCCTGGGTTCGAGTCCCGCCGGTGGCATGGACGTTCGATCGTCTCATCAAAATCACCCACGCACAGGCAGAAAGCTTATATGGGCATCAATTGAAAAAATATATAATTATGATTGTATGAACCATTCAGAAAATAAAGTGTTTGTCAGTTAACTGAGTAAAATTTCACAAAATATCTGTGTCTAGCGTGAATTTTATTTTCACAAGGTGGTTGTAACAAATTGGTTCTATGATTTTTACTTTTTTCAAAATAGTAGGTCTATTATCTATAGAGTCGTGTGATCAGGAATGGCACAGTTTTTTATTTACAACCTGGTAGCCTACTTTTACTCGTTGAATATTAAATAAATATAACTACCATCAAGCAACTGAATAATTTTTTATGAGTAAATAGAATATTGAATCTTCATTATTACCGTGTTCCCCATACTTTCTGCCAAGACCCACTTGTGGGTTTCAATCTGGGTGGTTGTAATGTTGCCTTTGAATGTAACGATGTTGCCGAGAATGTGTCAGATCTCGGAGACAAGTTCAAGTGTGCAACTGACGCATGCTCTCCGTCTCCCACAAGAAGTATCATCTCAGTTATGGTGGTAATCACGAATATAATCAGGAAGCCTGTGAGAATAGTTGTACTACGAGTCTCGATACTTCTACATAAATAGGACAGGTAGTTCAAATTTCTACGTGGGTTGCCCAGATTGTGCTAAAAATAGAAGAAAACGACTCAAATTGATTATGAATTTAAACTCAGTTTAAATTAAAAACTACTATTAGTGATGGGATATCTTTTAACCTTTTTTCTATTGCCAAGCTTTTATTTGTCTCGCGAATCAAATGATATGAGTATGTGAGAATACAGTATCCCAGATATTCACTTTCCTGTTTAGGGCTAGTAATATGTACATAAAAATTGAAAATAACATCCATTTTTATTCTCACACATCATGTTTTGAACTTTGAAGTAATTTAAATTTCAAATGTGAATCCATTGAAAATGACTTGAAAGTTCCTAACATGTTGTGTGAAAAAAAGAGTTAAGAAGGTTACTTTATTTCATTTTATTTCTTTATTGGGAGATTGGGAGAGAAAAACCAAGGATACACATTGTACTATTTCTCTCCAAAATTTAGATAACATTTTAAAAGACCGTAATAGGGTTTCAATTTACTTGGATTCTCAATTTTAATTGAAGTATAAGAGATCATTTTAAAATGACACTTGATTCATATTGAATTTATTACAGTAATAAACTACCAAAATGATCACTTGTTTTTCCTCTTATCAATATTCTACAAAATAAAAATCAATAAACTACAAAACTTACAAACCTATTTTTCCACGAGCCTACATCTGCACCCCTCACTGAATAGGACAAGAGTTTCGTGAACCGTTCCCTCCCGACACCCCTCATTTCATTAATCAATTAGTGAACAAATCCCATGAATCAGCATTGAGCCGCCGGTATTTGAGGTCCAGTCTGCCTGCTGCAAATTCAACT
The DNA here is from genome assembly GCF_014356525.2 of Nilaparvata lugens. Classification (NCBI taxonomy): domain Eukaryota; kingdom Metazoa; phylum Arthropoda; class Insecta; order Hemiptera; family Delphacidae; genus Nilaparvata; species Nilaparvata lugens. Next base: position 42,468,356 of record NC_052511.1, on the reverse strand, counting down.
AATTGAATCGAACTTTTTCAATTGGAAAGTAGGCCTACGCCCATGGGTCAATTAAGCGGCTGCAATGAACTTTCATTGTGCAATGAACATTGTCATTCGCCAGTGTTATGCCTTCTACGAAGGTAGCAACCCTAATCTGTTCTCGGCTGTAGTTATTGGGAGAAAACTGTGTCTGAACTTTAATATATCAGATTCAAATATACTAGTTTTAATAACGAGAGTTTTTAGAAGAGATTCTATTGTAATCTATATAATAAGAGAGAGTAGGGTTGTGTTTGTTCGTGTGTTCGTTTGTTCGCATCAAAACATGTCAACTTGTGGATTGCATACCGGAAAAACGGGAATGATTTAGATTCCAAATTTTGCACATAGATTCTAAGAATATCAATCTCGTGCACCTGGAAGCCCAAATTTCAATTTTCCTTCTAGATTTTTCAGAATTAATGTTCAAATTCCATTATGGTACATACGATTTCATAAAAAAAATTAAAAATCACCAAATCATATGGTCGAAATTAAAAATTAATTAAGTTTTCAGTTTGTCAACTTTTCAATTTATCATGCTTCCAGTTGTTGTATGGAAGCAGCTGAACATTTCTTTTAAAAGGGAAATTAGAAGATAGGTATGATTGGGAATCCTATTCGATTAATAAAAACAGGTTTTCCGTCCCACCCAAATTTCGTCCACCATTTTTGAACCATTTTTAATCCTACCTCATTTTTAAAAATTGGAAGGTGGTCATATGATACATGATTTCGATGCAGGATTTCAAGAGAAAATATGGTGAAAGTATGGTGAAAACAGCACACCAATATCTCAAACCTTTCAAAAGTTATTCAAAATTCAAAGATACTGATATATAATCCATGTATCTATCATCTTCCACGATGTATCTATCATCTTTGCGCTCAGGAACAAAAATCCCGTTTATATTTGATTTGCCTGATATACTATAATGAAGGAAAGAACTGGCTTAGCCTATACACGTATACACGTGTAAAAGATAGGAAAATTATGTTTGACGCATCATCACGTCTGAACTACTGGACTGATTTACTTGAAATGTTGCATATAAATTCTTAATCAACCGAGGATTCTTATAGGCCTATTTTCAATTCTTCTAGATTTTATTACGTCAAATTTTCAATTTGTTTAGTTTTAAAATAGACCCTTGCGAAGCACGGGTTACCTGCTAGTTTCAAAATGAGAGGGTCATTTTCTTATCAAAAACACAGACAAGCAATAGGAGGACGTCTTTCACAGAGCTGAACAGCCTATCATCCCTGCCAAACGCCCTGTAATTGGTGTGTTCGATTGTTGAGTTATTGACCGAGATCTAAGATTCAAGTCGACGGTTTTGCATTTCTCTTTATGTTTATTTGTTTATATTCATTCATGTTCCACAATGTTACGAGACGCGACAATAGATTTCATGAAATTTGACAGTTATGTTCCTTTTTGAATTTCACGTCGACGTATGTATGTTTTTGGAAATTTTTCATTTTAAGGATAATACAAAAGGAAAAGGAGTCTCCTTCGAACGTCAATATTACCGTAAAAATCAGACTATAGAATTATTCATCATAAATCAGCTGTCGAGTGGATTATTGCATGCAATTAATATCTCAATGTAACTTGGTAAAAAATCAGCTGTCGTATTGTTATTGCTATTGTTATGCACTATTAAAAGCACTATTAATATTGCAAACAACTAATAACTAAAATAACAAAGTATTTTCTTTCGACCTTTCTCTGCTTTCAACTCGGGCTGACCTGTTGTTTGAAGGAGATCAGCTTTTGATGTTAGCATTACTTTCTGATACACCAACTACAACAGCCATCAGCCATTTTTACAACGATATCTCGCCGACACGTCGTACAGGCAGGATTTACTCTGATGGACAGTGAGGAGGCTGTGGTATATAACTGCGCGAGGTCTACTGTTCACAGAACTACTAGTAGACCCTCAAACCTCCAAGTGGAGAGTCTGCCCAAGGCCAAGATTCATCTAGGTCTGCCACCAAGTGAATCCAACAAAAAATATCCAAGTCTACGCAGAAAACGTTATGAGTGATGTTGTGCGTGAACCCCATTACAGTACAAAAACGCTGTGATATTACTAATATACTATGCTAAAGTAATCTTAACATCGTACTCAAAGAGAATATTATAAGGAATATTATTATTATTATATGATCATATTCCACATACACTTCATGAAAGTATAGGCCTACCTATGAACAAAGTTTGAATTTGAAATAATTGTAGCAAATTCTACTCAAATAAGGAATAATAAACTTGAATTTTAAAAAAAACTTTTGAAGTGAAAATGCACTTACTTTGGTAAAATTCAAGTTTAAATTTAACAGTGAAAAAGTATGGATATGCAACAAAGAATAATAGTAGAAGTGTAATAAAATCAACGGAAGGTGAGATCAAAAATAGTTGACAATGAATCGAGTTTAATTTTTGTAATTATTCTATTTATTTATTTATTTGCTGAGGACAATGCCTGAATGAGCTCTAGGCTTGTGCATGGGTAATGAGACGGATGATAATGAGAGATTAATGAGGCTACAGCTCACTCCAGACCATTTTTTCCGAACGAGTTTGAATGCAAATGACAACATTCTCATCAATAAGAGATCTTTAGATCTTATTGCTAGTCAATCGCATATCTTAACTCTAAATGAATACATTATACTACTCATCACTCACCAGTTTTTCGAGTAATGTCATTCCTATTTTGTATATTCCAAACACAAACAATTTTAACAGAGTTAAACATACAATACTAACCGTATCAAGTCGTACATTACTACCAGAATGGAAATTGAAGTGAATAATAATAGAATTTCTGGAAGTAAATCTCTGGATCAAATAATTGCGTTTATGATTACCGGTTTGCATTCAAGCTTATAAATAAGACAAACATCCCGTTGCTTGATTCAATAATGTTTCTTTGTTTCCCAATCAAGTACAAGGTTTTTTCCACGTTGATCAAGCCCATTGACAATCCATTGCCAATCAACAGAGACAGTCAAGCACACAGGCATACTTGTTGAGCATAATATTATTGTGTTTTGCTTTACCAAGATAAGCCTTCAAATTGCTTTTAAAATTCTCATATCAATCATTATTTTCAGCAAAACGACTAGGTACAGTACTGTACATATAAAAATTATGCATTTATAAATAGTACCGTACTTGATAGTGTCAGCAATTGGGATTGTTTTTTATTCTGCTACAGTGCACTCTCAAATCTATACTATTGATAAAATACAGAATTTAAATAAACATGCACGGGATAGGAAATACATGTTTGACACATCAACACTCCTGAACTACCAAACCTGATTAATTTTAAATTACGCATAAGGATTTTAAATTCACCGAGGATGAATGATAGGCCTATCCTGATTCTTATGAATCAATTCTAATTCAGGTAACCATTAAAACAAATTCATTAGATCAATTTGTGATTCAAAGTTTATCTAAAGATAACAGCCCAATCGAATAATCTGTCTACCAAATGGTACTCCAAGTATTGGTGGGTTCAAGTTCAACGAAAGTTTTTTTTTTATTTCATTGAAAAATATCCACGTAGTTTTGACAAAATAACATATTATTATAGTCACCCTATATTTCAATCAATTTTTCTACTGTTAACAAGTAAATTTGATACGATGATACTTTTAATTTCCAGCATGATCTTCAAAACTATAGGCCTAATTCAATCTAAAGGTGCGTACAGACTTGAGCGTCACGAACACGAACATTTCAATTTTCATCAGCTGATGCTACGCTTATTATAACTATACCTTACTGTTTCTGTAAAAATATAGATATATCAGCTGATGAGAAGTGAAATGCGTGTGTTCGTGGAACGTAAGTCTGTACGCAGCTTATTGAATCTATGTGTATTTTACAAACCTACCCTTGCAGAGCGCGGGTTGCACATGCTCGTCAGGTATACAAACTTCAATGTTACAGGTAGGAATAAAGTAACAGGAAGTCAAATCATAGGCTTCTATAATTCAAAATTCCGTTCCTTCTGAAGACGGCCCTAGACAGTCAATCATTTTAATCAAAAACTCATACAATCGATAACTGAACTGCAGGTGTTTGGGCTACTTTATATTGTCTATTAATTCCCTTATCGAAGCACGGGTTCCCAGCTAGTATATTTTGAAAAACAGCGCCGAATACTACGGGCATGCGCTATGCTAAGCTGTGTTAGTTCCGTTGCTATGGTAACAGATAACCGACCTATCAACAAAACACTACACAAGGAGGTTCTCTACCGATGACAGGCATTTCTGCATTTCTATTTAATTTAACAACTTTCATATTCCTTCAACAAAATGAATACTATATAAAATCAGCTCTTGATACACCCGATCTAACTCTACATTACCATGGTATAGTATCATTAAGTATTATTTCATTCTCGGTGCAATATCACTTTTCATTTGTTTTGAGTGTATGGAATTTTTCCTAAATAGCACTTTCTCATTATTTCATTAGACTATTAATTTATTTAAGATAGCCATAAATCCAAATAATTTTCGAAATCACTCAAGCATTGTTTAAGTGAAATTCCAATTTGAAATTGATATTCATTTGCGAAAAGAAATAACGTTCAAAAGTTATGTATCCGTTTCTCGAGCTCTATTTGAATTATACTATATTTTCATTCAATTTAAACATTAAGCTTCCGCGGTGACTGTATATTTTCCCCTTAGGAGGAATAAGTTATACTACCTAATTGCTCATACTTGATCAATGACTAAAGATATAGCCTAAGCTTCACGTTGGTTAAACTATCTTTCTAAAACTTTAGATCATGGATGTCATTGAAAATGAAATGTAGAAATAAAATTGAATGAAAAATCAATTAAAATAAAATGTCATTGAATGTAATGTAGATCATTAATGTCATTTCGTAATTCATTGCCATCATAAATAGTTCAATGCATCAACCATTTACTCACACAAAAACTCAGGTTTCATGAGGTCTAATTCTCAGCAAAGAAAAGATTCAATTAATATCTCCGAGTAGAACCAAAAATTAAACATAAAATCTCCCTTATTTAGCTTTGATGTTGCTTCACTTCTTTTGATGAATGGCTGCCCTGATAATTGGCAATAGGTAGTAGACTTTACGCAATAGAAAATATCTTACCGTTTACTCTATAAACTAAAAAATACCTTATTCATATTTTTTCAATTATCTCCACAGATATTATCGAGAACGAAACCGGCAGTTGCCCCATCAGATGGACGTAATGACCAGCCTGGTCCATCCAGGAGTCTGCCATCGTTGAATGATTTCCTTTCTAGGAGAGATTATACTGGAGCAATCACATTGCTGGAGGTAGGCTCTTAAATTTTTATGAACTCTTTTTCCAAACTTCGATTTGAATAAAAATTCTTAGACCCAGTTTCTAGGACGCTTATTAAGTCTATAGGTTTAATGGTTCATCAGATTTAATATTAAGAGACCAGTACATCTTACCTGAGATTTCAGTTCAGTTGTGATTTCTCGATATTTTTACTAACTCATTTCCAAACTTTTCTGATTCTAATAAAAAGGCTTGGGCTTGGTTTCTAGGACGCTTATTAAATCTATGGGTTTAATGGTTCATTAGATTTAATATCAGTACTAGCAGAGCTTATCTGTGATTTCAGTTCGATCAGAGCAGTGGGAATATCAGTACTAGCAGAGCTTATCTGTGATTTCAGTTCGATCAGAGCAGTGGCAAAGGAACAGAAACCACAGATCTATGGCTTGGATATTGTGCATTCCACCTGGGCGACTACAAGAAGGCCTTGTCCATCTATCAGACTCTGTCTCACATGCCGAAGCCTCCACCTGACACGGCCGCAAATCTTGCCTGCTGCTATTTTTTCCTCGGAATGTATCCTCAAGCTGAAAAGGTAATGGGTAGAAAATGTAGCAATAATCTTTGTAAATAAGAGAAAACTGAAAAAAAACATTAAAATGCTCAAAATGCCCAGGAAATTCAAATTATTGACTCTCACTACTATTGGGGTTTTATAGAGATTTCAAATACATTTGATTATTGTGGATGTTCAAATCTTGTACAGATCAGAACATCTGAAGAGATCTAGTTGAGTTGTTCTTAACGCCTTGAACGAAATAGCATAGGCAACCCGCCATACAAAGAATAAGTAAGGAGAGCTGATGAAGCAGAATTTCATCCGCTGTATAATACGGTTAGAACAGCGGAGTTATGTTCAATCTTATCAAAACGCGGTCTACGATAGAAAAATGATAAGTTTGATTTTTAAAGCCAGATGTTCACTCTTCTATCTCAACTTAGCGCATGGAAGAGAGGAGAGGAGAGTGGTTATGTTCCTTATGCAATTTGGCCGAGAAAGAGGACATGCTTCACTCTATGGGGGTTTGTCCGATATTGGCGGGTGTTTGAAGAACATGACTTGGGAAATGTAGACTCTCCGAGGTTAAGGTTAGCGAATGGCTGAAGGTGAAGAGTTGGGATAGATTGGCAGCATTTCTGATAGCGGCTTTGAAGGTATCATATTTCACCCTAAGCTTGCTCTGCTTGATCTACATTATTTTCCATCTATCTATCCACTTTCATTTTTATATAATGAATCTATTCATTTTTTCCTTGAGATTTCTAGAAGGAACCTCATTTTACCACTCCATCTTTCCCATGAAGTTAAATGGATTACCTCTATTGGAAAGTAACACACTCATCAATTTTTGAAAATTTGAGAAAGGATTTGATATTGAATTAAATTATTAGACTATGACCGACTCCTGGCAGACAACTTCAATGGTTATGCCAGTCACAAATCTAATATATCAATAAAGAGGATAATAATTTATTATTCTTTTCAGCTAGTTCCTCATTCTATAGTATATATCTCTTAGTAATAGATGTTTCTTATATTATATTAGATACCTCTATTGTTTTTATTTTACCTCAAAGAACTATTTCACCATTTTATTGTTTCTATTGTCAAGTACAATTATTCATATCACGGTCTGGTCTAAAATTTTGATAGAATTGAATTATATGATTTGCTCCTAGGTCTTAGGAATTCAGGTAGTAATTTCCAGTTCCTCTCTTGTTATAGTATTGAATTCAAGTTCACATTTTTTTGTAAACATTTCAGGCACTGGAAACTGCGGATGGCTCACCGCTGAAAACGCGACTACAATTTCATTTGGCGCATAAATTGGGAGATGAGAAGAAACTCATGGAACACCATCAGCACCTTCAAGACATAATACAGGATCAACTCAGCCTGGCTTCCATACATTACCTGCGATCCCACTATCAGGAGGCTATAGACATTTACAAGAGGATTTTGCTTGATAATCGGTAAATTAATATTTTGCTCTAGAAATTCCTCTGATTCTCTCAATCTTCTATTATTCATTTAATTTATCGACTGCCAGTTTTATTACATGTCTCTGGAATAATCTATTTATACTCTATACTAGCAGGAACCCGTGCTTCGCAAGGATCTATTTTCAAACTCGATAATCTGAAAACTTGACGTAATGAAATTTTTAAAGAACTTAAAATAGGCCTATAACCATCCTTGGTTAATTAAGAATCTAGCCTATAAGCAAAATTTCAAGTTAATTAGTCCAGTAGTTCAGACGTGGTGATGCGTCAAACATAATTTTCCTATCCCATACGTGTATAAGCCAACTCTTTATTTTATTATAGATATGGTTAACAACTGCAAGAGATAGGAGTGTGGAACAGAATAGTTGTGAAACTATGATAGCGCCAGAAGTGTCTCAAACACAATAGTAGGTACTACATGAACTTTTTGAAAGTGATTTGAAAAAATGTTAAAACAACAGAACTGAAAGTTGTCAACCTTATCATTCTACCTCCATTTAGAGAGGCTTTTGTTTGAGCCGAATGAAATCTTCTATCTTCTATATATATAAAAAAATGAATGTCTGTTTGTGTGTTTGTTCCCTATGACTTGAAAAATACTTAACATAACGGCATAAAACTTTGGGAATATGTTGTGTGAATATTGGGGATGGTTTCTGACCAGAAATTTTAATAGGGTGGCTGATAATCATTATTTATTTATCTACTTTACAGGCCTATGTTTTCGAAATGGTCGGCCTAGCGGCTACCGAAGAACGGAAAGATTATCATGATTCAAGATCATATTGAGATAATATGATTTAGCATCTAAAGTTACCAGCTGTAATAAACACGTCACCCTATGATAAATTGTATAGGCTACTGGTATTACAACGGTAGTTTGGAGTTGGAGTGTAGTTGATTGGTACCAGCTGTAGATAATGGTTCCTTAGAAGACCTATACAGATAATTATCACTCCCCTAACATTGAGTAACCGGAAAATGTTGGAAAAAATTATTCACCTCATGGAAGAGAGTTGTTCATATTGCATTTATTATTACTGAAGAATGTCAGAATAATTCACAATTTTTTTGAATTTAGCGTAGCTTATTTTCATCCTGAAAATCCTAAAATGGAAGATGGAAAGAATATGTAATTCCTGGTGATGATTCATCGTACATCGCATATTTCCTGGACCATCCATTGACAATCAACAACTATGAAAACATTGAACTCATCTTTGAAACACTAATTCATCCTATCTGTTTTTTTTTAATTCAACACTTCACTGTTAGATATTACTACCAATTGATTGAGAAGAATATGTTCTGGGAATAATGAATGCTGCATGACTGAGCACATAGGAATTCCGTATTCAGATTTGAATGAAAATATTGATTGTCAGATAAATTTCATGATTCACCAAATAAAGTGAAGTAGTGTACATTGACTTTTGGCGGTACGAAGTTCGCCAGGTAAGCTAGTTGTAAATAAAGCTTTATTATTAATAGTCAACACTGAAAAAAGACAGGCTCAATCACCAGGAATACTATAAGTTCTGTGAAGGACCAGTAAGCCATTAATTTCGATTAGTTTAATCACTTACATTATGGACAATCAATATGTATGACATTTATTAGCTACAAAATAAAAAACTTTGATTGAAGTGACCCCGACTACTACAATATGAATAACCATTTAGATAAAATAAAAGATATTACTCACATCTCTCATCAACTCGTACTTCTTGTTCACAAAATATTAACACAAAAATATGAGTTATATTGAATGAACTCACGGCTAGTACTCAAGTTTGTCTTTTTCTGGCCATGCTACAAATGAATATAGATTTATGTTTGACATCTTGTTTTTTAAAATCTTGTTGTCTATTAAGAAATTTTTCAATGTGATTTTTGTTTGCAATAAAATTTGAAAAAAAAGAATTATCAACAAACTCCTAACCAAAGAAAATCTCTGTGCTCTGTTCTAATCGGAATATATGAGACGCATACAACAATGGAACAAACACGTGGCAAGCTAGCGCTTTCAATCTATGGAGAATTAAATTCGATCAGCTGATCGATGAAATTATTTTAAGCTTTCCAATGATTATAACATATGTTAGAATATCATGTGTCAATTATCTCAGTTCCATATGGCATTCACCTTACCATGTTCATAACCTTACTAAATATGATCCTTTTTCATCCTTTGAAACCCTTAGAGGCAAAATATCTCAAAATCCGTTCTTAGTGCGCGTCTAGCATGTTTGAAGAATATTTGTGCAAAGTTTCAAGTCTGTAGGACAATTAGTTTGAGCTGTAGTGTGATTTTACATCAAAATTTTCGAAAAATGCCCTCTCCTGGACCCCCCTGTGCTCCTGATCGGAATTTTTCTGCATAGATCTAATTTTTTTCGTAGCTGAACAAAAAAGTTCCTCATGACTTTGCTGTGCAATGAGCGGTTAAAAAGTACAAAATTTTGGGGGGGCCCCAGCTCCCTCAGGGGGGCAAATTTCTGAAAATCCTTTCTTAGTGGATGTTTTCAGGCTACCATAAACAATCGTGCAAAATTTCAAGTTTTTAGGCTCAGTAGTTTGGGCTGTGGTGTGATTTCAGTCTGTCGGGGCTTAGCCTTTTATAAGTATAAGAGAAGAGATTAATTTACCTTCAAATTTTGTGAGTGGAGTTATCAAATGTACTTCTCAATAATTGCAGTATTTTTTCAATTGTTTTCATTCTTGTATTATATTTTCAAATTTGTTCAAATTCACAATTTTTAGTTCCTATTTTAAAATGTTTTTCAATAACAGAATGCCAATTCTAGAATAGATAAGTAGTTCTAATCCTATTATCATTGGAAAATGGCGTATAACAATAACTTATTTTTTTAAGAATTTTGATAGATTAACTCCATTCACACTCATATAGGAATTTAATTCATACAACTACCCTTTCTCTACCATAGTGAATATTTTCATTTTCTTTGATTTTTCTCATGTTTTTGAACTCTCGATTTTTCTACATAATATTATCACGAACAGAAGATGACAATAGAATTTTACAACATAATATTAATACTACCTGAATAATACTTCCCCTCTAAGAACTTGCTCTGCTTGACTTTCATTATCATCTACGGTATTGATTCACTTTCAATCTCATATTTCCTATTCTCATATATAATAAATCAATTAATTTTCTTTTCAAGCTTTCTAGAAGAAAATTCATTTTACCACTTATTTTTCAAGAATTTTGATGGATTAACTCCATTCATACTCATCAATTATTGACATAAGTCAAATATTACACAAGTCAATAATTGACAATATTAATTCAATTCATTTTCAATTCCTACAACTACCCTTTCTCTACCACAGTAAACATTTGCCTTTCCTTTGATTTATCTCATATTTTTGAACTCTCGATTTTTCTACATAATATTATCACAGTACTAGAGCAGAAAACAAGTGGTTAATCTATAATTATGATGAGTTTTCAAGCAATCAAGCCCAATTGCACAAAAATCTATCAAATTTTAACTGTGATTGAATGACGGTTGAATACAACGAGAACCAAAGAAGCGGAAACATCTTTAATTACAACTCAATCACCGTTACAATTCAACAGACTTTTGTGCTACCGGTCCTTACAACATGCATATTGATTATGTATGAAATAAAAAATGTTTATTATTCCAATGATTTTATTTCAAATGATTGATTCATTAATTTATCTATAAACATCAGTCTCATTTTAATTCACAATTTATCTACAAATATGAATTTCATTTTAAAAATTGTTTGGTTTACTTTATTTGGCAGAATTTATTCATTACTTATTTAAAAACATGAATTCCATTTCAATTCATAATTTATCTACAAACATCAATTTCATTTTAAAAATAGTAGACTATGATATTTCATTATGCATATTTCATTCATTCCACATTTAGTTACAAACATTCATCTCATTTTAAAAATATTACGATTGTTGGTGTACTTTATTTTGCAGAGAATACTTGGCTCTGAACGTGTACGTGGCGCTGTGCTACTATAAGCTGGACTACTACGATGTCTCCCAGGAGGTGCTGGCTGTTTATTTGCAAAAATACCCGGACTCGGCCATAGCAATCAACCTGAAAGCGTGCAATCATTTTCGACTCTACAATGGAAAGGCAGCTGAGTCGGAAATGAAAACACTTCTCGTCAGTCTTTTTCAAATATAGGACTACTTATTTCCATGATATCTTTTATTTGAAGCCTATTGCTATTAATTCATCATGATCTTCCAAAGTAAAATTACATCGCACATTTCATTCATCTTATCAGTTTAACAAATTTATAGGGAATTATTTAATGTTTTATAAGTGTATCAATTATACATGTAATCATAAGAAGGCTTGATAAGAATACTGACGTAGAAAAAGGCTCTCTTTCACTTGATATGGATAAAGGACCGAGAATTGAACTATTGTATTTGATGATCTTATTTTCATAATGTATTTTTCAAGTGTGCAATTTCCCATACAACTGGACCTCTTATAAATGTATTCATGAAAAGTTGTAATGAGAATATTGATGGGGAAAAAGGCTCTCTTACACTAGAAATGAATAAAGAAGCCAGAATGCACTATTTGATGATCACTTTTTTGTTATTAAAAAGGATGACTAGCGGTCAAATTTGTTCAATAAATGATTTTTTTAACTCAATGTAGAACGAGATCTTCCGGCAGGTCCGCCATCTTCCTGGTTGCATCTTCCTGTGTACTCATTGTTACAGTAAGCGAATAAATTCATCTATTGAAAAAAATGTCTTTCTAGTCTTTCTTTTCACTAAAATAAGTGATTTAAAAGTGAGCAGTTCGTGATGGAAAACAACATTGAAGAATATTTTTATTTGATGATCATATTTTTGAAATGTAGGGGAGCAATTTTCCTTATAAGTGGACTTGCACTTTTCTATGAAACAGCCCTTATTGGTTATTCTTTGTTTAATATTTTCATTAGTGTGATTAGTGGATTATATGGAATATTCACACACTTATTTAGTGGTTACTATTACAGTACTTAAAGTATTGGCTGAAACATTATATCAATATGCTCCTTCATGCCTTTATGTATAAGTTTTCCTGAAGTATTCATAGCCACAAATAATATTTAACAGATATTAAAGAATTGTTCTTTAATATCAAATTCGGAATAGTTAAATATTAAGTTTCTCCAAAGCATTCATAGTTACAAATAATATTTAACAGATATTAAAGAATTGTTCGTCAATATCAGATTCTGAATATTTGAACTGTATTGCATCTCCATTCACTAGGATGATAATAAAACGATGTCCAAAATGTAACTTGATACGTAATGCCCTCTTTATAATATTCATCTATAATCTACTAGACCTTTCTTTTTTGACGGTAAAAAATGTGAGCTTGAAAATTCATTCTTTATTGTAAATTTGAAAATACCACGATTCAGTATCCTTCACTACCTATCGAGTTGAAACATTTCATAATGAATCATTAGCCTAATAAACATTAGCCTAAAGCAAAGACTAAATAAACATTTTTGTAAATAAACAGACTCTAGCATAGTCTTGAATCTGTGACTATAAATTAAGCCTATCTGGAAGGAATGTTAATTTTTTTATATTTGATAGATTTTGCGAGATTGATCTATCCTGTTTGTAAACAATTTTTGGTGATAGATATCAATTCATCTTTCTCAGGATCAAAGTTCAAGCTCATTCAATTTCGGTCATGACTTGATCAAACACAACTTGGTGGTGTTTAGAGGGGGAACTGGATCATTACAAGTACTGCCTTCACTAGTCGATGTCATTCCTGAGGCTAGACTGAATCTGGTTATCTATCATCTAAGACAAGTGAGTAACACTATTTATCAAATATTAGCCTATCCAATATTATCGGATAATTTCAAATATTATGTCCAATATTATCTAAAAACTTGGAAAAATATAGCAAGACAAAACGTTGAAAACACCAGATAATTCGTAGAATTATAAAATAGTAGAACTCATAGATTTGATCTATGAGTGAGTTTCACTCACAGAAATAATGTTGTTTTGGAACTTATTATTGAAAGGGAAATTGCTTATGATATCATTTAATGGTGCAATATAAACAATCATTTTATAACTCTTACCGTCTCATTATCATTTGAGGACTGAATTAAACAATAAATGGGTCTTTATCATCTATTAATATCACAATTTCTATTAACAAACATTTTCAACACTATTATATCATACAGTAATTGAATTGTTCTGTTATTTTTCTTCCTGCAACTTTACTGTCTTCATCACTCCTAGGCTACAGTTTTTCTATCAATTTTTGCTTCAAGCTCAATAATAAATACCTATATTCTGTTCCAGGATGAATACCAAGAAGCATTCGCATTGATAAGGGATCTCGAGCCTTCTGTTCCTCAAGAATACATTTTGAAAGGCATTGTGAATGTTGCAATCGGCCAAGAAACTGGTTCAGTAAGTTTATTGATCAAGTATTGATTCTTCCTGTTGAATTAATTTTTTAATAACTTGGTCATTGACATTAAATGAAAAAAGATTAAATTTATCATGGGTTCAATTTTTGTAACATGATTGTAATTGATTACGGGCAGTGATTTCTATTGTAGAATATTTTTGAAAGAGCAGTAATTCAAAGCTGATTTAACATGGATTTCTAAGGATTAAAGCTGTTATTCAGAATAGGTATTTCAAATTTGTATGAGGAAAATATTAGCGACTTTTATTGATTTCCAAACTATCCACTTGAATAATTTTATGTTCAGACCTACTTGAATGTCTCTTATGTTCTTCAAATTACAAATACAATAGATTTTATGAAGTGAATAATTAGATTTTCAAATTACTATAATTGAATAAATTCATGCTCAGATCTACTTGAATGCTGCATATGTTTACTTGACGTATGAGAGTAGTAACTTTGATTCCTTGACATCTGTTTTATTTTTTAGAGAGATCACATGAAAGTAGCTCAGCAATTCTTCCAGTTGGTTGGCAGTAGCGCGAGTGAATGTGACACAATTCCAGGTCGACAATGCATGGCCTCCTCGTTCTTCCTGCAGAGGCAGTTTGAGGATGTACAACTATATCTGAGTTCAATCAAAAGCTACTACTTCAACGATGACAGCTTCAATTTCAACTATGCTCAGGTGAATTTATTGAAATTATTTTGAGTAATAAACTGTAGTAATTTGATATAAATGGCTATGAAATGCTGGTTCCAATAGCTAATGAGAATTTATTTAGAAAAAAGTTACAAGAGTATAATATCTCGTCGAAGAAAGAATTCTGTAAGGAATCTGAGGAGAAGGTTTAATCGCGATGCACATAATATAGACGTATATAGAGGTACATAATATATACAGACAAGATTCAACTGATCACATTCAACTGATGCCTATCTCAACAAATAAGAGGCTTCATTAACGCCTGAAAATGTATTCAATTTAATCAGAAACTTGTTATCAGTCTCCTTTATTATGTAGACATTGAGCTAGAGGATTATATAGTCCAAAATAGGCAATTGACTTCACAGTTTATCACTTCTCAAATAGAAAAAATCGTCCATTTACTCTATGCAATAACAACGAATATTATTAATGCGTCACACTACGCAATAATAATTTTATTATAAACTGTGAAAATTATTCAAGTTCCAATTAATTTATTAAACTTGATACGTTGTAATCTTTTGACTTGAATAAGTAGATAAACTGGTTTTACAATAATTTTTCAAGCAATTTGACTTTGATATTTACAATGAATTGGAAACAAAACGTTGTGTATTGACAATGAATTATTTTATAAATTTATTAATTACAGGCAAAGGCTGCATTGGGCAATTACAAAGAAGCGGAGGAAACATTTCTATTGATTCAAAATGACAAACTGCAAAACGAATATGTGTACATAAGCCATTTGGCTAGATGTTGTAAGTATATTTCTATTCAACTTCACACTAATATACACCTGACAAATCTCTATAAGCTACTAGTCTTGAAGTTGAACTTAATACACTGTGAGAGTGTTTCACAATGGCCTCAAGATTGAATTATCCAAACTTAAAATGTGAAAAAGTAGAACTATCACTGCTGCTTACTCGCAAGTAAGTTATTAGTAATCTTACAGAACAATACGGTATCTATTATCAAAACAAATAAGTACATACAAATGGTTTATTAATTTATTTATATGGAACTCACATTGATATTATAGACTTGAGTGGGTTATTAATAAGACTTAAGTATTACCAGAGACAGATAATCTATAGTGTGGTCCACGTTATAATGACAGTATTTGATCAACTTTGGTTTTGCTGTCCTTGTCTATCTATCATTCGACAAAGCCGGTGGTACTATCCTTTTCTAGGTCCACAACGATGCCAATTATGTTTTTGACAGTGTAGAAATATAATTAATTAATGCAGAGAATCGGCATCGCTATTCTTCTATCTTTATCCACTGCCATTATAACGTGGACCTCACTATAGGACAAATATCTTTACTCTAAGGTAGCCTATTACCTAGCGTGTTGAACGTAAAGTTGAGATCGGTACAGAGAATTCCGTATCTCATGACGTCTCAATTTTTTTTCAAATTCTTTATTTTCTGTATAAATACAATAACAAGACTGGTGTATACCGTACTTTTCTTTGGTATTACCAGTTACCACAGATTCAAGCCTGGTTCAAGATTCACAGACTGGTTGTCTGTGGTACTACATAGACGTAGGATTGATATATTTCTCAAAAGTACTGAGGTATTTAGAATAATAAAAAGGTTTGTATAGTCAATGCATTTCAATATTATTTCAGAATTAGTTTCTGGTGGTTCCAGTGGATACCGTACTGAAATAGTGAGACATTAGGTAGAATTTGACAAGGAATCCAACGGAAAAGTAGGAAAATGTATAATTTGCAATCGTTTTTTATGATTGTAGCCATAGCCACCTCTAATACAAGGCCCTGGTCGTAGTGTAGGCCTAGAATCTGGACATGATTGGTGAAAAAGATTTTTTAAAATGCCTGCTGATCTTTTTCACCAATCATGTATTAGATTCTAGGCCTACACTGCGACGTTGCAATATCGTAGGCCAGGGCCATTTATTAGAGGTGGCTATGTTATAGCTCAACTCTACTTATATGTTTCTACAAGTTGAAGAATCCGCGAATCGCCACTGATATTTCAGAATTAATTCCAGACATAATGAACGGCAAACCGCAATCAGCATGGGAGCTGTACCTGAAGATGGAGACGTGTTCGGAGTCGTTCTCTCTGCTGCAGGTGATCAGCAACGACTGCTATCGTATGGGCCACTTCTGGCACGCGCTCAAGGCATTCGACATGTTGGAGCGTCTCGACCCCAACCCCGAGCACTGGGAGGGCAAGCGTGGCGCCTGTGCCGGCGTCTTCCAGATGATCATTGCCGGCAAACATCCAAAGTAAGTCACTAACAACTACTTTCATTCAATTAGGCCTAAATTAATCTCTCATTCAAGCTTCAGTTTGGATTTCTTCAATTTCTCATCCTATCTGTACTGTTGGTTGATCATAATCTATCATATCATAATCTATCTCATCTATAGTCCGAGAAATATTACTTTTAACATGGCTCTCACTCGAAGACAGAGAGACCCGATGCTCTCTACTTCACTAATCACTGCCACTACCTAACAGCATTCTCCCTACTTTTGAGTCAGCATCCACAATGTAAGCAGCATGCTTACTCCTCTCCACTAACCTCTCTGTCCATTCTACAAACTGTGCAAGCAGAAATCTGGTTTCCCCTCTTCATGATAAAAGTAGTATCTCTCGGAATATAGTAAAGTATCAAATTTTCATTCACAACAGTATTTACTATTTAGGAACGTATATTATTTAAAAATTAGTGATGAGCAAAAAAATTAAATTAAATCTTTAGATCTCTGATCCAAGCTTCAATTCAAATTGCTCCAATTTTCCTTCATTCCTGTACTGCTGGCTTATACAAATTTGTTGACCAGTGCCCATATTATGCTGAAGATGGACCTGATTGGCTCAAAACGCGTTCAGATAAAAAAGACTATATACAGTTGTAATATTCCACACGATTTTATAACTGAATATTTATGTAATGTGTTGATCTACTCATAAATTGGATTTGCATGGAATAGGAGTCTATTCAATTAAAATGATTGTCTAGTGTATTGTGTTAATTAAAAAAAAATATTTATTTATTTTACAGGACTCAGCTGACAGACGTGATACAACTTCTAAGGAATTCAGCAAGTTCACAAGTGGAAAACATTATTCGAACAATAAAAAGATGGGCTAAGGAGAACCATATAAATGTTTAATGATAGGAATATATTTGTAACAAATTTAAAAGAATTCATTCTTTCTAAATTGTGTATTTCTTCCAATACCATGGAAACTGAAGAAAGACGTCAATTTAATTATGAAAAACGTTTATTATTCTAAAATGTAATCAACCAAGTTTTAGAATACCAGAAATGTTCATAATATTATTGTTAAACTGTGTTACTGATTTATATAATGACGGTTTTATTTGATAATGTGGAGAAGTTAGAACATAAACGTCCACGATTTAAGTATGGCTCTAATAAACTGTTGGACGTTTTCCGATGTTTGATTCATATAAAATTTACATTTTACTATAAAACTATGACATTTTTCACAAATTTAGAGGTTTCGAGTTTGTAGAGATAAAGAGTTTTGGTTCAACAGAACACATCATGGATTAATGGATCAGGATAGGATTAGCAGATTTAACGGATGGAACAGTAGGAAAAATTTTAAACCAACTTATGAAAAAAGATCATTTATTTACATTCAAGATATTTATAACACTGATATTTACACGTCATTACATCGATTTCAATCTATTCTGATGCCAGTGAATTGAATACATATTTCAAATTTATTTTATTACCTATATTTTCACTGTAATATATACCATGATGAATGAAGGAATTCGTTACTTGAAGTAAATAAACATTTCATTGAACAACAATAGTTCTATTTCAACAGTATTAATTTAGAAATATATTAAAATTATTTTAAGAGAAATTTTAAAAAATAACCAATTAAAACAGGTAATTAATATTGAACCTCTCAACTTTCGATACTATTAAATTATCTAAATAAATTAGATTTTTAGATCTTAAAAATAACCAATTAAAACCAAATTTATTAGATAATCAAACAGATTATCTAAATAAATTAAGAATTTCAAATCTTGAAAAATAACCAATTAAAACAAATTATTAATATAGAACCTCTCAACTTTCGATTATATTAAATTATTTTACCTGATTCATTAGTTGTACCCTAAGAGAGTTTCAGGTTCATGTATAACAATAATTCTAGTTGAAAGACCATGATTCTGATGACATCAAATTCTTGAAGTTTTAGTTCAATGATAACATTTGTTTATTCACATATTAAAGTCATACTCATTGTGCTGAATAGTTATGCTTGTCATCACAATAAGTACAAAATTACAATCAAATTTGAGCATTTAAACCCCGCAGCAAGATAAGGCATGCGGGCTTGCGGGGTTTAAACACAAGTATTTCCCTGAACCTAATCCTGTTCCCTCCAACCTTCCATGAATAAAAATATTTTGCAGAAAATAATGAAACTAATTGATAAGAAAAACTTTCTTACGTAAAAATGCAATACTAAAATCATGGTCTTGTAACAGAATTATGTTTGAACATAGATAACATTTTAACCTAGTTTGAATAAATAAAAATTAAAATTGAAGTTTCCCTACGTTAATAGGGCTCTGATGATATCAGTATAGTTAAAAGAAACGTACCTCACTGTTGGGTTAAAACCAATGCATATATTAAATGTCTATAAGAGGGCATAACTTATCCGTACCATGCATTCTGAAAAGAACAAAAAAAATTATAAAATATGGCTAGTAAACATGGAGTTCTCAATTCCTTACAAAATATCGGAATAATTTTTCTGCTCATTCAAGATTTATAATCAGTTACTAATTAGTATGAGGAAGTCTTGAAGCGAACCCTTCAATAATAATATTGATAAATCATCACAATACTACCTAATATTCAATGAAACAAGATTATATTAAAACAATTTGGTAAAAATAAAATTTGGTCGAAATAAATAATTTATATACATAATTAAAATTGCACTTCTAAAACTAAAAATAGGATTAAAACCATCAATATCTATCCCCTAAAAGTATAATTTCTACTAAAACAAATGTAAAATAATGGATTTTTATTTGAAATATTTTATATATAAAATATATTTTTTCAACTTCATTTGCGATTACTAAAAAGTCTTCAACAAATAATATGAAACACTTAATATTTGAATCGGTTTATTATAATAGTGTGGAAATATTCGCAGCTTGGATTGATGATATTGTATCATGATTTGAATTTTAATGTTACTGCAATTTTATAGGAACAGTATTTATAATTATTTCAAAATAATATTGAATATTCATTATTTCAATTTTGTATTTTGAATGTCAATATGGGATTGAATTTAAGATCTTAAATTTTATCATCCATATGAGTGGATATTAATGCAAATGTATCAATATTTACGTTATTACATACGCTGTAAGTTATTCGAAGAATTACAACAGTTTCATTTTCAAAATATTATGAGACTTCCAATAAGAGAAGCACTGATAAAAAACACTTTTTTAAAAGCTTAGTAATATAGAACAATAAAATACAAAGGTGATTAAAATTTTAAAAATAATATAATCAAGAAAGTTTTTAATATAGAACGATAAAATACAAAGGTGATTGAAATTTTTAAAATAATATAATCAAAAAAATGTTTCACTTGAAGTTAGGAATAATATCATGATTAATACAGCGATGACGAAATTCCGAAAGTGAAACATCTGTTAGATTTTGAGGTAATCATTAAAAAAAATTCGTTGATTTTGAGGTATTGTAAATATACTTGAACAATGAAGATTAACTTCAAAAAAAAGAAAGATGAGCATCCTACAACTCGAAAGCAAATTATTTATTGTTGAATGGACAATTATAATAAAATTAATTATTTAAAATGAAATTAATTTTAGAATAACATTTAAAATCATGAAAAACAATAGAATTTATTTGAATATTTAGATTTTTGTGTTGAGTTATAGATAGAAGAACATTTCATATTTCAAAATAAAATGAATTGTCAATACTGCTTTAAAATACTGTGTTTTTATAGAGCTCCATTACTGGTTTATATTGAAGTTAAAAAACAGAACAAAATTGAAATATTCAATTTATAAGTTTTACTGTATAGCCTATTTGCGAAATTCTAGGTCAATAGCTGTAAGTACCTTCATAGCAGAATAATATGACTTTATCTGCCCGCCTGTGTTTGGAATGGTATAATTTAGGATTCTACACCAATTATTCAATATCATTCACTTTTACTCAAAGTTGGTTGATTGATCTATCAAAAGTAGTCGGATACAATTTTGAAATTCATAACATAACACAACCAGTGATGAGTCAAAAATACTTTCTTCAACTGATTAAAATATAAATGAATATCGGGACATACGTGTATAGTATGTATTTATTCAATAATCCCAGCAAGCAGATCTTTTGTAAATTATGAGTTACAAATACAAATCCTCCTATTGGTTTATTCCTTCTATCACGATCAACTACCTGAAAATGAAAAAATAATATTTAGAAACGGGAAATTGGTCAATAGCAAATAAATATTCAGTTCTAATAATCTCCAGAAGACAGTATATTTTCATCATAAGGCCATAATGAATCTGCATGAAACTTGAAAAATAATCCAAACACATTATATGAATCTTATTGGAAATTTCTTCCCCTTTCCGACCATATCCTTAGAATTAGATTTTAACTGATCGACTAATTATTGATGTTTTCCAAAAATATCGAAAATCTATATCTTTTGAAAACTAAGGTTGATATAAAAAAAATTAATGGACATTTAGGGCCGGTTTTCGAGCTCAGGATTTGGCTAAGTCCTAGAATTGAAACAGCTGGAGTCAGAAAATTAGCTTTCCAAAACAAGGTGTAGTCGCAGTTTTTATAACAGTAGTCGCAGTTTTTATTTTCTCATTTCTATAGTTTGAAACGTTTTTCCTTGACGAAATTAAACATTTCTAAGTAACTCAAAATAGCTGAAACTTTACACTATTTTCTCTTTATTTTATTTTGTGTTTAATTTTCTAGTTTTTTGAAATTCAATTCAAACGTGACTATGACAATGACTGCGACTACGCTCCGTTTTGGAAAGCCAATTTTCTGACTCCAGCTGTTTAAAGTCTAGGACTTAGCCAAATCCGGAGCTCGGAAACCGGCCCTAATTGTTGCAAATTTTATTTGAAATCTAATGTCTTCGGCTGTTACACCTTTCGTGGGACATGAATAATATAGTTGGCTGATAGGCCAATATAAGGTAATAATATTATATTACTGATATGAATTCCTTAGAAATTCCGAAATCCTTAGAATATATATTGACTTATAGTTTTCTAGTTATTGACGTTTTTCCAAAATTATCGAATAAGGATAAAAATCGAAAAATAAAGTTGATATGAGAAATAGTCATTTTTTGCAAATTTCATTTAGAATCATGAATAGTCTTCGGCTGTTAAATTTTAACCGTAATTAATTCCGAGAGAACCAATAAGAGAAGCTTTCTTTTCAAAATATCCTTCTCAGATCGGTTCTCATGGATTTAATCATGATTGATTAAAACTAGTAGTTCTGTGAACAGTAGACCTCACGCAGTATTCTCATGTATTCACGCAGTATTCTCGTGGATTTAATCATGCTTGATTAAAACTAGCAGTTCTGTGAACAGTAGACCTCAAGCAGTATTCTCATCCACAAGGACCTGATGTCTCCTGTTTCAAATGTTAACAAATCTTCAGAGTAGATTATATATCGGAGTATGGAGGAATTCCTTTTCTTTTCAGATTATCCTTAAAATGCAAAATTTCAAAAAAACTTTGTGTATACATCGACGCGCAGTTGAAAAAGGAATATTCCTGTCAAATCTCATAGAATTCTATCAACGCGATTGGCCGTAATTTTGTTACATACATAGACAAAAGAAAATCTGAGTTGAAACATAGACTTCACTACGTTCGGTCAATTAACCGGGCTTTGATCAGTTAATTGTGAGAATCTCTATAGTTGATTGTACTTACTTTTGCGGGGGCGGTGGAGGCGGCGGAGGTGGTGGTGGCCCAAACTGGACGGTGGTGGTGGTGTGTGTGGTGATGGTGCTGCTGTGGTGGTGCTGCTGGTACAGGGGTGCATACCCGCCCGGTGGCTGACCTTCGCCACAAGGTGGAGCCACGCCTGCACTCGGTGCTGCCCCCCCTGGTACTAAAACAATCAATTGATTCACATTCAATAACATATTTTCAAAGGCCTCATTCAATATTCAATTATAGAAAATAACTAGTACCGTTTTAATATTCTTAAATTTATTAGTAAATTCAAATTATTGTGTTTCTTGTTGAATTTCTCCAAATTCGATGTAATGATTTGCAGAATAGATCTTTCAGTACATTAAACACGATTATTATGTGTATTTGACAATGGATAAGGATGGAAATTACTGAGATATTGCAATTTTATTCAAATGCTAATGAATTAATTATTATTATTATTATTAAATTCTTAAAATACATTTTTATAAATTAATAATAATAATAATTCATTAGCATTTGAATAGAATTGCAATAGCGCAGTAGTTTCCATCCGTAGACTGGCTGGCCGCTATGGCTTTGTATAAAATGAGTGCTGCTATCCAGAGATTATCAGTTTGGTGTGAGGGTAAGCATTCCTGACCGGCAATTAGGAGGTACTGGGTTCGATTCCCGGGCTTACAAATAATTTTTGAATAGTAGCGCTCATCGAATTCCCATCTAGCGGTTTACCCTGTTGTCAATATTTGCAGTAACAGAAATCTTCGGGGGAATTACAGAATTTAATTTGGATTTTCGTTTAATAATAATAATTTCTACAATGGATAAAATTGTGTGGGTAGGCCTATTGAATATATTATTGGAATTGAAGAAAATAAGGATTTGTATTAACTTTCTATGAAATTCCTGCTAAATAAGATAGAACATTACATGATAATTACACAATATAACATTGAAAACCAATCTGAATAATTTAACTTTGTTTTGTAATATTATGTCTGAATCCACTTGTGGTATTTGAATAAATTCAAATACCAATAAAAAGACAATACCAAGGAGCGGAGCCCTTTATTGCAAAAATGATTCACAAGCAATACTTTTCTTAATCTTTTTTTTTTTGTTAATTTAATAATTTGTGAATCAAAAAAGTTTTATGTATCATTGAATAAATAAATTTATTTATTTATTTATTCCATAAAAACATAGAAAGGCTCACAGACAAACTCCAGTACGAGCCTTAATGACACATTTGATAGTGTAACGTTACAAAAAGAAAACAAGAGAAAAGAAAATAATATCGCAATTCATTAAATATTCACAATTCAGTAGGCTATAACTAATAAGATTAGAAGAGAACGATATATTGGTCAGATTCAGAAAGTTAGTAAAGGGTATAGGATGAAAAATATTTAAATAAAAAGAAAGAAGAAACAGTTGAAAAAAAGGAGAGTTAGTAGAGCTCAAAAATAATAATTTATTCATCAATTGAGCAGCATAATTTTTCACAAGATTTTTTGAATGTATTGTAGCGGTCATAGAAGGGGTCAAGGAATGGGTTTAGTCTATTGTACAATCTCATTGTTCTATTCAGGTAGGAATTGAAATGGTGAACGGTTCTGACAAACGGTCTTGGTCTATTGCATGGAACATTGAAATTTAACAAATTGATGAAATCTGGCATGAATATATTATTATTTAGAATGTCATATAATAACATTAATGCTCTAATGGATCTTCTGGTTTTAATTTCTGGACTTTAAATGTTGACCTTAAGGTTTCGGTGGAAAAAGCTATTGGACAAAATGTATTATACGTTTTAAAATAAAGATACCTCAATAACTTATTTTGAATAATCTCTAAATCATTTACGGCAGTGCTCTGTGATGGCTCCAAACAAGTGCAGCATACTCTAGCTTGCTCCGCACTGTTGCATTATAAATATTCAATATGACCTCACATCTAGTGAAGGGCTTACAATTACGAAAGAGAAACCCTAGTGATCCATTGGCCGAATTCATGACATGAGCCAAATGATCCCTGTATTCAAGTGCTGGGTCCATCAGGACTCCCAGGTCTCTCATACTCGTTACCCTGTCCAGAAAAGTATCATTTATTTTATAACTATATTGTCTGGGATTCTTTTGGCGGGTAAAGATCATGAACTTGGTTTTTGAAATATTGATTTCTAATCTATTCAATTCACACCACCTCTGAACACCGTCCAAATCCCGCTGCAAGGAGGCACAATCACGAATACCAGCTATAGGCCTGAAGAGCTTAACATCATCAGCAAACAGCAGAATACCGGACTTTTCAATGTAATCAAGAAGATCATTTATTAACAATAAAAACAATAATGGGCCGATATTTGATCCCTGAGGGACACCTGATGTGTTGGTGAAATCAAGAGACCTCTGATTATTGAATAATACATAAGATTTCCTATCAACGAGATAACTTTTAAAAAATGTAATCAGACTCTCAGACAGTCCGAAACCTTTCATCTTATTTAAAAGTACTGTGAAATTTACTGTATCAAATGCTTTTTTATAATCTAAGTAAATTACATCGACGCGACCTTGTACATCTAGCTCAGAGGAAACAGATTGGGAAAACTGCAGCAAATTAGTAACCGTTGATCGCGAAGGCATGAACCCATGTTGAAAAGGGGAGATTACAGGCTTTACGTGATTAAATACTTTACTGTAAAGTATATACTCAAATACCTTGCTTGTTGAATTCAAAATAGCAATCGGTCGAAAGTTTCCGATTATATTTTTAGCACCAGATTTGTGGATGGGTGTTATCCTAGCAACTTTCCATTTTGCAGGATATTTATTTGATTTGAGAGCCAAATTGAAGATGAATTTCAAGGGCTTAGTGAGTATATCCTTACATCCTTTTATTATATATCCTGGCACTCCATCAGGTCCACAAGAGCGTGTGGCTTTCAGGTCATCTATGGCTGAGCTGACTTCTTCCTCAGAGATAATTTTTATTTGTAGTTTATCAAGAGGTGGCAAAATATGATTAATATTATTAGCTTCATTGTCGTTTTCGGGAGGCGTAGTATTATTATTGTTATTGCAATTAATATAGGTTGAATGAAAATAATCAGCAAATGCCTGAGGCACCTCCTGACTGGTATATTTACATCCATTCCATTCAAAACAATCTGCCACTGACCTTGATTCCTTTTTACTCCCTACGTAATTCCAGAATTGTTTCATATTGGATTAATGTCGCATTGTAATGAGTCTATGTACCTCTGATAAGCTATATTTATTTCTGATTTTATTGACGCTCTTAAATCTATGAATTGTTCAAGTAGTATCTGGAGAACGATTTTTTACGCGCACACTTATTTTTAGATTTAATCATTTGAATTATATTCCTTGTATACCAAACTGGATACCTAGATTTAATTATTTTTTTATTCTTTGGTATATGCAAAGTGAAGGCATTATTCATCAATTCATAGAAATAATCAAGAGCCAGATCTACATCATGAAATTCATATAAACTATTCCAATCAGAATCTCTGAGTGTTAAATAAAATTCAAGGAAATTCGCTTTTTTGAAGTTATAATACATACAAAATAAGTTGTAATGCCGCATCCATACTCTCGTCCAATGACCACGAGCGCGAGAGTGTGGATGTCTGCTTTGCCAGCACACGCCTTCACTGGCCATCGCTCAGATCTTTGTCGAGCGAAGGCCAGCCAAGTGAAGACTAGTGGCCAGCCGAGCATCCACCAATGATGGTTGCATTACAGTGTGGATGGCAAGACCAGCGTGGCCAAGATGGTAGGCTTGGATAGCGACTTAGCAAAAGTGTGGACTAGGTATAATAAGTGTAGGTGTGTTGTGTAGCAAATATGAAATAAATTATAAAATACGATACTAAATTCAATGACAGTATTCATTTTTTCTTTTACAGAGAGAGGTCTGTTATTTTTTATTTATAAAATATTCGATTTTTGGACACTAGACTCACCATAAAAGATGTAATTTTGTAAATATAAATACAAATCTCAGTACCATTTTTTGAAAATATGGCATGAATGTCCGAAACATATTGTGATAAAATAATTCAAAAATGGTACTGAAATTTGTATTTCTATTTATATTAAAAGTAGCCCTAAACAGAAAAGAGACAATGTAATTTTGTGTCTGTTATGGAGAAATAATTTCAAATCTTATTCTTTTGCATTTTTAATATATTTAGTCATTGAAATTGAGTAGCCTTTAATTACTGCAAGCTCAGTTATTAGTCTTACAAGATTAATTTATTAAAGTTGAATTTATTAATTTTTATTTTTCGATTAATTTATTATCTTACAAAATCAAGCTCGGCTACTGCTTTTTTCAGATAATTCTATCATCCAGTTGATAAATGATGGTGTCCTTTTCACTAGAGGCTTGTAGATGAGGCATGACAGAAATAATTATACACTAGGATTTGAATTTTTTCAAATGTACTTATAGGGTACGTAAGTTTTTTCGTTTGACATTACCATGAAATTTAATCCTTCATTACAATAAAATAGCAAAAAAGTTACTTGTACAAGGAAGGGCATGAACTTCTTCTTCTAACTTTATGTCTCGGTTGCACAAAAGCCAGTTAAATTTTAACCGTGATTAATTACCACGAGAAACGTGGTAAGAGAAGTCTTCTTTTCAAAAAAACCTTCTCTGATTGGTTCTCGTGGCATTTAATCATGATTAAAATTGAACAGGCTTTTGTGCAACCGGACCCATGTTTTCATAACATTAATATCATAATTATATATTCTATTGAGAATGTTGTTATGTCGAACAAGAGTGATTACAATCACAGAAACGATTAAGTTGACTTTATTCGACATATTTTTGAAAGTCGAAATATTCATTTCATAATGTTTCTAAGGTGAAAGTAGTGTTTTATTTCGATAAAAATGTGATTTTAAAAATGCAATTTTACTTGTCATTTTATACTTTTTCTAAGATGAAAGTAATTATTTATTTCGATAAAAAGGTGATTTTAAAAATGCATTTTTACTTGCCATTTCATACTGTTCCTAAGTAGTGATTTATATCGATGAAAAGGTGAAAAAGTGATTTTAAAATAATTTTTTTTCTTGTCATTTTTGAGAATCAAAACTTGCACTTACAACATAATATTTTGGAAAATAATCAAGTGAAGGTTTTGCAACCAACCTGTGAAAGCCTGCGGTGGGTATGCGAATCCGGGTGGTGGAGGCGGGTAGTGGAACATGGGCGGGGGTGATCCGGGCGGAGGGGGAGGAGGGGAGATGTCATCATCCTCATCATCATCGTCATCATCGCCCTCCTCCACGCGAATGATCTTCACCTTGATCTTCTTCTTCTTCTTCTTTTTGGACAGCTTCTTCTTTTTGGGCAGTTTTGTGTCGGGGGGCGGGGAGTGCGGGTGGTCCTCGGCGTTGGTCGGCGACTGGCCTTCGCCCGGCCGGATGCCGTCTGCGAACGACACCGACTTCGCTTCCGACTTTTGTCCGATTATTATCGGTTTCTCCCTGCAAAAACAAATCAAAAATCGGGTTTTAATTTTATAGATATAATATATATGTGTGCAGCATACTAAGGCAATTTCTAAGCTGTTCTGCTGCACTAGATAACTGTACAAAAAACTAATTGTTATAATGTATATCTTTGTAACTCACTTGTTCTTTGTTCAAATAAATAAATACTAGCTTGTATATTGACTAGCACCATCGAAAAGAGAGCCAACAATAACATAAATTTTGCGCTTGTGTGCGTAGAAAATTGATGACCATATCCGCTTTCAATTGCTTCACTCGTAAATAACAGTTCACAATGCTTACATTGCCACTGAATCAGGTACGGTGTTT
This sequence comes from Nilaparvata lugens, assembly GCF_014356525.2. Taxonomy (NCBI): domain Eukaryota; kingdom Metazoa; phylum Arthropoda; class Insecta; order Hemiptera; family Delphacidae; genus Nilaparvata; species Nilaparvata lugens. The sequence goes on along the minus strand of NC_052511.1, from coordinate 42,439,832 downwards.
GTAATATTATTCTGCATTCTATAACAAGGATGTTCAGATTGTTACTGTGAATCGGTCTTGCTGCTCCTATAGTCTGAGAGATATCAATTTTTACCCGGCTTTCTCTTGAAGACAAAGGAGCCCGATGCTCTTTCCTTCACTAATCACTCCCACCACCCAACAGCACTCTACTTTTGTGTCAGCATTCAATTGCTTACTCCTCTCCACTACACTGTACATGCAACAAACTGTGGAAGGAGAAATCGGGTTCTCCTCTTCCTTCATGTTAAAAGTAATATCTCTCGGACTATAGATTCACTCTCACACGCGCATGTTTCTTTACATTGTCTCTAGGCTCCCAGAACAGACTACAGAGATACATTTTAAATAGTTATAATTGCTTTCTCCGTTAATTTCAAATTTTAGGAGATTTCTATTAACGAGTAACATATAAATAGATACACATAATGACTTATTTGTCCAATCCTACAATAATTAAGTATATGACTTATTTGAAATGTAGTACTTATTTCAAATGACATGAAATAAGTACTAAAATAATTGTACTCAAGTCAAATGTACTTATTTCAAATGACTTATTTGAAATCTTATCTAAGATTTACTTAATCTTACAATAATAATAAACAATAATCAAGTATATGACTTATTTGTTATGTATTGTTATTGATGATGAAGGATATTGATATTAATCAACATAAGTCATAAAACCACTACGCCAATTACTTATGTGTTCAATAATCTTGCAATAATTAAGTATCTGACTTATTGAGTATATTTAATTATTAAACGAAAATCCCAATTAAATGCTGTAAATTATCCCCAAGTCTTCTGCTACTTCAAATATTGAAAACAGGGTAAACAGCTAGATGAAAATTCGATTATTCATTAATTAGCATTTGAACAAATGCAATTTCCAATTTATTTCTATTTGACTTATTTGTAATGTATTGTTATTTTGTATGTAATTTGTATGTTAATGTATATTATGTTGTCAAATATTGACAACAGGTAAACAGCTAGATGGAAATTCGATTATTCATTAATTAGCATTTGAAAAAATGAAATTTGCAATTCATTTCTATCTGACTTACTTGTAATGTATTGTTATTTTGTATGTTAATGTATTATGTTGTCAAATATTGACAACAGGGTAAACAGCTAGATGGAAATTCGATTATTCGTTAATTAACATTTGAAAAATTGCAATTTCCAATTTATTTCTATCCGACTTACATGTGATTTATTGCTATTTTGGTAGAACCTATCTATGTGGAAAGTATAAAACTGGACTGAAGTAAAAGAGCCAGAAATAAACAATCACCTGAAACCGGGTGAAATAAGAATGCCTTTCTCAGGGGGAGGGGGTAGAGGCCGTCGCAGGGCTGCCATCCTCTGCTCGTTGACTAAAGGATCGACGTCTTCTATCTCGACAGTCTGGCCAACTGCTGGCGCCACCGGCGTCTCTTCTGTCGTCGACGCTTCCATTGCCTCCTGAATCAAATACAATCAACAATTACCCAAATGGAAGCTACAGATAAAATCATTAAAATAACTTGTTTCGGGAGGATGCAGAAAGCTATGAGAAAGTAATCAAATTATAAATATTAGTATATTAAAGACGGATTCCCAAATATCAGTATCAGAGTCAGATAAAATACAGAGTGTCCCACGAAAAGCGTTACAGCCGAAGGATTCTACATTGAATTTGCAACAAAAAATGTCCTGTAAAATTTTCTTATATCGACCTTAATTTTCGAGATATTTCGATTTTTCGATATTTTTGAAAAACGTCAACTAGAAAACTATCAGTCAAAATCTAATTCCAAAGACATGGTTGGAAAGAGGAAGAAATTTCCAATAAGATGCATATAATTTGTTCCTTTGTTTGACGTTTTTGAACTTTTTATGCGCGTTCAAAAGTTCAAAAACGTAAATAAATGAACAAATTATATGAATCTTATTGGAAATTTCTTCCTCTTTCCAACCATGTCTTTGGAATTAGATTTGACTGACAGTTTTCTAGTTATTGACGTTTTTCAAAAATATCGATAAATCGAAATATCTCGAAAATGAAGGTCGATATAAGAAAATTTTACTGGACATTTTTTGTTGCAAATTTAATATGGAATCTATAGTCTTTTGCTGTCACACCTTTCGTGGGACACCCTGTATAATTCCCCAAAAGGCCTATTCCCATTCATCCCAGCCGAACGAGTATGAATAGTCCCATTATTTATTTATTTGAACAGAAAACAAATGAGTTACAAAGTGTGTTTTATTACGGGAATAAATCTAACAGTACCGGCATAGCCACCTCTAATACAAGGCCGCAGCCTACGATATTGCAACGTCGCAGTGTAGGCTTACAATCCAATACATGATTGGTGAAAAAGATCAGCTGGTATTTTTAAAATCTTTTAAAATTGGATTGTAAGTCTACACTGCGACGTTGCAATATCGTAGGCCGCGACCTTGTATTAGAGGTGGCTATGGTACCGGTCTCTGATACTAATATTTTCATTCTTTTATTTTTTAGTTGACTTTAATGTTGACATTTATGAGGGAATCCGCCTTAATACTTACTATTAAGAATAAAAATTGTGTCGAATTGTGTGAAAGTGAATAGAAAATACTATTTCTGATTATTTTATCAAATTCGGGAGAGAAATAGCTCAAGATTCATATTTTTCCCCTCTCAATCATTTCAATGATGTGCTTGTACAAATGAATAATACAAAATTAGTTTATTTAGCCCAATGTTTTTTTTTTGCAATAAATTCAGTATTTATAAGTGATTGTTTGTCTATATGTAGGAGATATTTCATGTCTATAACATCATCAATATGGCCTAACTTCATTTTAATCATTGATAATGAATATTTCCAATTACAACTGAAGGTTAAAGGCTTCATCAATATTAAATTACATTTGCAACTATTTCTACACACTTATTTATTCACGCATTTTATATAACATATTTGTTCCAAAAATCACTCACCTCTATCAATTTCATTTCTTCGTTGTCCACGTCAGAGTTCAGTGTCAGCCCTTCTTTGAATAGCAATGCTTTCTGCGAATCATAAAACACAATTTTTCAATAAATTGAATGCATATACTACAGATCTCCAGTAGCCTTACTGACTCAAAAGCATTGTATTTCGTCTTAGCGGAATCATGATACAGTATTTAAAAGTTCAGTATTACTAATTAGATTTCATGTAATAAAATGTGAAAAATTTTGTAATTTGAATTTGAAATTTACCAAAATAATTACAATGGTAAAATTAGTTAACAAAATACAAAAGGGCAGCAGTTACGAATTATAGCCATCACAAAAAACTCCTTACATTACTATTTTTTGCAATGTGATAGATTTATACAAATACATTAATTCATCAAATAAATATTCTTTACTTACCCTAATCATTTTCTTAGTTGCCTTTTTTAGTTTGGCTTGTTTGCGTGCTTCCTTTTCGAGACGTTTCTGCTTCTTCTCTAGATTCTTTTGTTCGACTTTCTCTGCTTCAGACATAGCTGTTGAATTGGGAAAAAAATATAATTTTAAAGAATAATTTATTTATAACACGGCAAATTGCTGAGAAACATAAATCAAATAATGGATCAAATAAATCAAATAATGTCCATGTATAATCACTCAACATCCATTTTTTTTAATGCAACATTAGTCTTCAATAAGAACATAAGGGTTCTTGTAAATGGAAAAAATAGTGTTTGACTTCCATGAAATGCTCATAATTATCAAATCAACATCCAAATCTATGTTTACCCTAAAGAATTCCAATTGAGAGACAAATCCCAAGTTTCTTTAAAATTTTTGTTAGAAAATATTTATGTTTATCCCCTCCCCCCTAAAAACCAAATACTTGAGTTGAAAAATTTCATTTTTGAAATTTTCAAATCGAAAATTATATACTATTTAATGAATAGCATACTTTACTAATAATATACTATTTTTAATGAAATTTTACATAGATTTTTTGTAAATTTGAGTTGAAAATTTATGCGAGAATGAGAGTAACAATTTTTGGGACAATGGATAATTTTTTATGAAACTCCATATAGCTTATATTTCAAAGCAATCACTTGCGGTACATCTATAATTAATGATAATAATCCTTCTCAAGGGTAGGAGATACCATTTTCCTCAATTTAACATTTATAATACCTTCTAATCTATAGTCCATGCAAACCTTAGTTTGCAGCACAGGGCTTTATGGCCAATGCTATTTCAATATAAAAGAAGGAGAACACTGTTGCCGTTTTTGAGCTGATTCTATCAAGAAGGCTTACGCTCTCTTTTCACTCTTTCTCTCACACAAATAGCTCACAGGCTCTCTGGATTTTGTAAAATCTGGCAGAGCTCTATAAGAGCAATGCTAATCCAGTCACTATATACATTGGTGCTTGCAATTTATATTGTAGTTCTGATTTTTTAATATATTATTGTAAATTTGCTTTTGTATCAACACTTTATTCATTAAAAGTTTACATCGAACAAGATAAAATAAAATGAAACATCATCTTTGAACATCTCTCATAAAACTTTAACTTCAACTAGTTATTTACTTGTAAACGTTCGTTGCTAAAACAGTCACCTTGACAACCGTGCTCACATGATATCCACGTAGGGCTAGCCTACATCACTATCCTTTGACACGAGTCAACCCTTAGAGCCTGTTCACATGACAGCGATTTACGCTCGGTTGACCAACCGAGCGGTTGCCAGGTATAGGGAAACACATGGTGCCGTACACATGCATGGCTCGGTTTTAGTAGTCGCCGGCGAATCGCGGTGGTTGTAGTCTCAGACTACAACCGCACGGTTGTCCCTTGGTTACCGGGCGGTTCGATATACTAGAGCAGGCATGAGAGCGTACACATGTCTTCAGTCAACCGAGCTGTTTCGATCAGAGCAGTTCACATAGTGGACATTCTATTACAATTTCAGTTCTATTAAAATTTTCAGTTCAGTTAATTAGTAAGTTCAGTTTAAGACATCCCTTGCCCAGGTTGGGACATTGGATTAAAAATAAGCAATTCGTTATTTTTGTTAATTTATTAAAAACATATTTTGAATTTACATTTCATTATCAAAATTAATAGTATAAATACTTATTTTAATTATTTGTGTTTATTATTCAAGAATTAAAACATTACTAATAATATAAACATATTGACATTTAATAGTGTAAAAAGTATAGACTCAATCTTCCCCATTGAAACATAATTGAACATAATCTTTTAGGTTATTTAGTAACATAATGAGTTATATTTGGTAATTTTTAGTAAATTTAATAGCTTTCTCAAAAATTGATATTTTTAGAAAATTTTTGTCCTATTCAATCAACAATACCATGAAGAATTCATCTTCCAAATCTCATGGATTTATCTCTTACCGTGTTTGAAATGTTCTGTTCCAAAAATTTAAACTTTAGGCGCTCAAATCTCAAAAAGTAATGATCAGAAAAAAATGTTTTTCTGAGAAAACTTTTCCATTTTGATAGCTTGATGAATACAAATCGAAAAACTTTAAAAAATATCACCAGTAGAAAGTTCAACTTCAGCCTTTGCACAGCCTTAACCGAGGGCAAATCGCTGTTATGTGTACGAGACTGGCAAATCGAGCGATTTGCCAACCGAGCGAAAATCGCTGTCATGTGAACAAGCTCTTAGGGATATTGGTCTCCAATATCCAGATTTCCTTGATAAGGTGATAGACGAATGTGTGTACAACCTTTGATTTGGTTCTTCATTCAGTTTTCTCAATCCTGTACACAATCATCCTCTTTACAATTTAGTACATGCCTTCCCTTGCTCTTTCTTATTTAAATTATTAAAATTATTTAAATTTTGAGCAAAATTTTTTTAAATTGCCAAATTCAATTCTTGCAAATAACAAACAATTTGGATTCTCCTGATTTCCAACGAAACTTGAACAATTAGGTATAGCAGCAAGTGATCCTCAACCTTGTGGGCTTTATCGCGTCCCCACAAACGATGTCTCAAACCTCTAAATCGAACAATACTCTGACTTCAATCGCCTGTATCTCTTGTAAGCCTCATCACGTGATCAGATTCCCCAGTGAATCACAATAACTCTTGGCACACTAAAAATGTTATACATAAATCTCAGAGCAAACCTAAAATGGTCATCAAAGTCCAGAGCAAACCAATGGCAATGATTTTTCTAAAAGTCATCTAGCATCTTTTTTTCGCAATCAACACTAAAATAAATAATCTCAAACGGTTTTAAAACTTTCCTCGATTTCCTGTTGCAAATTTTGTTCCATATTAGATACAAATTCTTGCATACCTTCTTTTATCGAATTTACCATCTCGTTGAATGCTTCCATATCCCTTTTTGAACTTGCTCTTGTTTTCATGTAAAAATTTTTTTTGTGTAACAAACTTTCAGCACAATTTTTTTTTAATTATTAAATCTCACTTCTGACACCAATTTTGTAAATGTGCTTTTGTATTAACACTTTATTCATTAAAAAAGTTTACATTGAACAAGATAAAAATAAAATGAAACATCATCTTTGAACATCTCTCATAAAACTCCAACTTCAACTAGTTATTTACTTGTAAACTTTGTTCGTTCCTAAAACCTTGACAACCGTGCTCACATGATATCCACGTAGGGATAGCCTACATCAATATTTTTGGATACATGAGAGATTTCCAGAACCATTTTCTTCACGCAAAATTTTCTTGTGCTGGATACAGAGTGGTCCAAAAACCTCGTATTTTCGGTTCATTTTCCAGTTTTCAGCTAGCCTATTTCTGCCAAATCCAGTAATCGGACAGAAAAATTTGCTCTCGCCTTTTTTAGAGTATAAAATTCTGAATAAAATGAGATTATTCGGAATTCTCTATCTCCAATGAGTAGGGCTACTGAGTTATGACATAGAGAAACAATAGCGTAAGTAGATATCCCATGGTATAGGGCGTTTATGTCGAAAATTTTACTGTTATCTCAAGCCGATTACTGTCGATTTTTACTGTTTTGACCGGGTAAGAGTGTATGAACGGTACAATATGAGAGACTACCAGCGCAATAAAGCTCCACAGGAAAGAACTAAGTGGACTATCAGCTTGAGATAACAGTAAAAGTTCCGACATAAACGCCATATACCATGGGATATGTACTTATGCTATGGTTTCTCTATGGTTATGATTTTAGTTTTTGATCAACAATATCTTTCGATTGTTATCATTTAGATGTATAATTAAAAATCCCCTGGGCTAAAATTCATCAAAATTGATTTTTTTCTCAAAAATGTTACTCATTTTTGAAAAATCATAACTCAGTACTCATTGGAGATAGAGAATTCCGAATGGTCTCATTTTACTCAGAATTTTATACTCTAAAAAAGGCAACAGCAAATTTTTCTGTCCGATTACTGGATTTGACAGAAATAGCTGAAAACTGGAAAATGAACCGAAAATATGAGGTTTTTGGGCCACTCTGTATCTAGCACAAGAAAATTTTGCATGAAGAAATTGGTTCTGGACATCTCTCATGTATCCAAATAATATATTAAAAAATCACAACTACAATATAAATTGCAAGCACACCCCTTTTTTATGTCTATATTGACTGGACTATGCTGCAAACCAAGGTTTCCACAGACTATATTTTATCTCCACTATAATCCTTTATACGGTTTTATACACTTGTAATTTAGAAGAAAGGAATTTACCAGGAGGCATAGGCAACGCCAAAGGATGTTTGTCCTTTTTGAAGAGTGCGGCAACAATGGAAGCGGCAGTCATGGCGGGCATTGGCGCTGTTGCCAAACTTTGCTGCTCTGAGCCACTAGCGCTAGCAGCGGACATCTCGGCAACCACTGGCACCGGTTCCAGCATCTGCTTCTCCGGAGCTGCTGTTTTGATGGGTGTCGACCCCGTGCTCGATAAAGATGGCGACGGAATCAGCTGCAATATATTACCAACCTGTATCATCGATGGTCCTGGTCCACCGTCTGGCGTCTACAACAAGTTTCAGAGGATCACAGTTTTTTCAACAAAATTCGAATTGGATATGATAGAGTACGCCCAAGCACAGATTATGAATACAGGCTCCAGATACAGCATATGCTATGCCCAAATAGAATAAGGAAGAATTATTTCATAGAATAGAAGTATTCATCAAAAACCACTAATATTGTATTGTAAAAGAACATATTCCACAAAAATAATAATGAAATTAAAACAAAATATTTTATCTTTTCCACCTAGTTTTATTCACAAGTATTCATCAAATATCACAATAATATTGTATTGTAAAAGAACATATTATCCTACACAACAATAAAATTAAAACAAAATATGTTATCTACCTAGTTTTATTTACGTATTATATACTGGCTTATACACTAGTACAGTATACTGAGGGTTCCAAATATGTATACACTCTGACAGTGAATTCGTTGATAACGCACTGGTAGCTGTAAGACTGGCCTATAACGGTGAATGATATTCAAGAAGAGTGGTTAATCGGGTTACAATGTTACAACTATTGGAATCAATGTTTGCCCACTGTACAGTAATTGGAATTACAATAAAGTTAGTATTTGAAACTCAATTATAAGATTCCTCGTACATAAAAAAAGATAGCTACATTACATTTTATTACTACATTATAACTACATTTTATTTACAACTAAAGTTTCAATGTTCATGACATAATCATCAGTTATAGACAAAGTTAAAACGAATCAGTAGAAAAGACAATATATTGTTTCAATTACATTATGGAACGACTCTGCAAACTCATTTCCAGGAAAACCAAACTCATTATCTACAAAAGCTTGATACGTCCTATAATAGCATACGGATCTGAAGTATGGAGCTTAAAAAAGATATATGCAAAGCTCCTCCGAGTTGCTAAGAGGAAATTGTTGGTTGCGTCATGGCACCTGTGATGGATGGCGATGATTGGCGGAGACAGAAAAACTGTGAGGTAGTGGAATGCTTGGGAAACTAAGATATTGTCAGGGTCATAAAAGCACTTCAAGTTAGCCTACTAATGCTTGAATTTATTAGTTCATCAAATTTTTTGGAGGTGTTCAAAGTTGTTTAGACATGTCATTGAATAAGTGATAGTAGCTTAACCTACAATTAATTTGGTATGTAGTATACATTTGAGAAGGGACAGTTTTGTGCATAAGCTTGTTGTGCCTTCTCACATAAGTGTAAAAATTGTACATGACTAAATAAATAAATATTGAATATTGAATGATAAGATGTTTCATAGACAGGAAAGAATTGGAAAGTACAGATGTGGACTGACAAGTTAAAGCATAGTTTTTCGTTGCGAGTTAAAGTTCGCGGGCAGAGTTAAAGTTAGGAAGCCAACTGCGGATGCCTGCATCTTGTATTCCAAATTTGCAAATTACGGCTTGCGAGGCTGCTTGACTTGAACAGCGGGCTACAACTCCGCTGGTTGACTAATGTTATTGCTATGCATAGTAGCGTATTGATGCTGAGTAAGGGGTGAATCAGTCCAGGGATCAATTGTGAGACCGCGACTGTGATATAATAGAAATTAGAAGAGCTGTTTGCACTATGAAAGTTTGAACTAGATCTGAACAGCTAGCTGGTAGTTTCAACTCAAAATGAATATGAATTGGGAAACCATAGGTGGCTAGGTATTTTTCCTCCATTCATTCATTCATTTCAACACACCCCACCATGAAGCTAGTTTTTTGTATTCTGATTTTTATTGTGTGTTTCTGTTGTATAGTTATCGATGGATTGATAAAAAATAATAAATTAGAATAATAGGATCATAGCTTGATTTAATCCACCAGCAGTTCACATTAGGTTCTAGCTCACACTGCAAACAACGATTGATGTGAAAAATTATAAAATGACATTCAGTGAGGTAAAGCTTACAGGATTGATTGTTTTTATTTTCAGGAGAGACATGTTAAAAATGCATAACAAATTGATTGAAGATGTAAAATTAAATTCTCTGTCACAAATTGATAGATGATAAATAATCGCTAAAATAGAGAGAGCAGATTGATATGAAAAGATATATGGATTGCAAAACATGATGATCAATAACTTCTATATGCATCAAAAACACAAAATTTATAACGAGGATAATAACAAACTAATGAAAAAGTCAATGGAACTAAGAAATTAATTATTCAACTCACCTTATTGTTCTATTTCCAATCGACGGAGAAGGAATGATTTTCCTCTATTCTAACCTATTACCTATATGCTTAACTTTTCCTCTGTGCTAATCTATGTTAATAGTTGCCCTAGCGCACAAATGTATCAATCTAGATTTCAACTATCCTACAGTATTTGCAATAGTCAATAATAAACTATTTGCTCTACCCTGAGAATTGCAACAACAAGCAACCAAGAATAATTCCTATTAGAATACATCTGAATATCATTATAATATAGTGTTTCTATAATGAATTGAGTGAACTAAAAATTAAAAACAATTATCATATTGAATACAATACACTCTTATTCAACATATATTTCTTCTGGTACTAACTTACCTTAATGTTATTCTGCTTTTACTCTGAAGATAAAATTATTTGTTTAAATGAAATGAACATTTTTATACCCTACAGATTTCAAAGGAAAAAGTGTTAATTTACGAAATTCCGTTCTACTATCGTGAAAAATAATAGACTCCTTTAACAAATAATTAATTCAGTTTTGGGTAATGAAAATAAATATCCAGAAAATGTGTAATGTTGTGTAAATATCCAGATATGTGAGAAGAAATCCATGAAACAGTGTGAGAAATGTGCAACTGTACAGAAATAATATGGACATAACCTACATAATAGTTGGGCAATTTAAGACAAAATTAGGAAATTGAAGAAGTTTTGGGCAATAGCCTGTTTTTTCTTTTCCGACAATAGTATTGTTTGCTGAATGAATGAATATCTAGAAAGTCTGAATATTTCATTCAAAATATCATAAAAGATACGGGCTAAACTGTTTAAATTTCATCTAGTGGTTAGACAAATAATTTTTAAGCATTTTTACACGGGTGTGAGAAGAGAAACTTCAAGTGCAGCTCAAAGATTTATTGAAAACTGTTAATGAACGAGATACAAAAATAATAGAAGTTTGAAATAAACATAAACTGAATATTTAATTCATCAATTGAACATAGAAAATAGATTGAAAATCTCGATGTAAAGAATCGGCAGAGCTTTGAAAATACAATTAGAGTTAGCTTAGAATAAGGCAATACACCCAACAATGATAAGGTACGGCTGTTACCTTTTGCCCCTTTCCTGGTGTAACTTGGAGCGAGGCGGGTGACTTTTCAACAGGATCTGAAGGCACGACTTGAAGCATGTTGCCAACCTTGAAAATGAAGATTGCTTTTCAATTTACAACAAATCTCATACCTTGAAAATGAAGATTGCTTTTCAATTTACAACAAATCTCATACCATGAACACAAAGCAAATGTACAAACATTCAACAATTTCACAATAGAACCCTGAGTAATGCCTCCATTTATCAAGATCATGTTGCATGTGGATATTTAAAGAAACAATACGTTTAGTGTTTTCTTCCTAAAACTATATTAAAAATATATTTCTCATGCACAATATTGGTTCAGTAATCCTTCATTGTATCTGAAAATCATATCAGTAATTTTACAATGTGTCTGAAAAACTTAATCTATTTCATTACAAATACACATAATCAATTATTGCATAAACAAGAAAGTTGTTCTAAGTTCTTAAAATGATACAAACTCTAAATTCTATAAGTTAGCGTTCAAAAGGTAACATCATATAGCACAGGTAGTGTACTATAATCAATCATAGTCTATCACTGATAGCACATGCATCGAGCTAATCATTAATAGACATTTTGTGACAGAACAATACAGTAGATTTGTATCACCAAAAATGTATTAATAATGCACTTTGACAAAGCCAGTCAAGAGTAGTGAATTGAAATGATTTTCATAGTCCAATAAATAATACTTCTCACTCACTTCAAAGACGAAGTGTTTCATGTTTGAAAAATATCGATCATAAAATTGTCAGACAATGAACAACCCTAGACTTGAGACAAGTTGAAGAATTGAAAATAACAGAGAACTGTGCTGGTAAACAGTATAATAGAAAAATGAAACCGGTAATAAAATATAGAAGAAATAGTAAAAATGAAAAATGATAATGAAATAATTTTGCAGTTCAAGATCTACAAAGTTACAAAATTTCAAATCAACAGGCGATTGAAGGGATTCTGAAAGACCCTATTGACGTATATGACGAGCAAAGCAAGTATTGACTAAATATATGAGTCTCATCTTTCATTAGGTTCCAGGAGCTTGAGATCTCTGGCTAGACAGATACGGTGAGCGTAGCGACCCTGCCGACCATTCAAGATAATAAATGTTGAAACTACTGTATCAAGGTGTTTTTAGCCAGAAACACCTTAATCTACATTGTACCAGAAACTTTCAATGATTTACCCGATAATTGTGCTGAGTTTGTTAATATGCGCCTATTGAAAAGAAATTTAAAAATTTGGTTGAATAATTACACTTTAAGGTGCGTACAGATTTACGCGCCGCGAACATGAGCAATTCACTTTTAATCAGCTGATGCCAAGCTTTTTATATCTGTATCTTACCGTTTCTGTAAAAATACAGATATAGTCAGCTGATTAAAATTGAATTGCTCATGTTCGCGGCGCGTATATCTGTACGCACCTTTAGATGTAGCATAATGGAATTCATTACTAATGTATAGTATTGTTGTAATTCATTCCGTTCTATTTTTTGTATGTAAGTTCAGGTTGACTATACATTATAAAACTTTTGAGATTTTTGAGAGCTGAGCCAACAATAATTAATTAGTTAGTATCATGATAATATTAAGTGAATTCTTGTGAAAATATCGTACACTGATTATTTGAATTTACATGTTTTGTATATGGTACCTTGTCAAGCAGCCTCTTTGAGGTTTACTTAAGGTACCTTATTTATTCAATAAACGGGTTTTCTATTCTAATCAAATATAAAAAAGGGTACTTTACTGTACTTGATAATAAGAGACAACGAAATTCCATTTCAATAATTTTAGTAGCGCTATAGAGAAAAGTGAGTATGAAAAAGGGGGTATGTGCTTAGAAAAAGTAGCCTATTGTAGTTCTGATTTTTAATACTTCATGTTGTTTCTAAAATGAATAAACAAAATTTCCTTGTGCTAACCTAACAACCATCGAAAAACTTTACAAAATACTAGTTTCTCCAAGAGATATGCTATTACTATGTATTCTGAGTCATGATTGCTTTTTTCAATTTTGACGAATTCCAGATCCCCTGGATGCTATTCAAACTATCAATCCATCTATTTTTACTAGAAAAGTAATCATCAATATTGTGAGATGGGAAGATATATGATACATTTTTGTCACTAGAACAGTCATTGAATAGGGATGATTAGAGTTTACGTTCAAAAATGCTTCTTACCAAAGACCAAGTTAAACAAACCATTAATAAAAAAATAACTTATTTCAAGCCATTTTTAAGGGTATTCCAAGGTTACCCAAGGTTAGAAGTTGAAAAACGCCGATATTCTTCCTCCACGAGCCTTTACACATTTATTTACATCCAAAGAGGACGAAGTTAGGACGCAGCCAGCCCTCTCATACAATTCTCTCGAGGTGACAACCTTCCAAATTCAACAAAATCAACTTTAATATCAATTTAAACTTGTTTGAGCTTGTGTGTGAATGTTTGTACATCAATGAAGAACATTACCTCCTAGTTATCAGCTGACAAGTTGCAGATTCGTTTCCTAATTCGAAGGATCAAAGAGGAGGGACACAAGTATTTTAATGTGGCAGTCGTTTCAAATAGCTGCATTACCGTTTCGATCAGAATCGCCTTAACGCTAGACTTCGGCTGTTTAGGCTGCAAAATAATGGTAAACAGGTTGGTGAACAATTTAGAAACAGAGAAGAAATACGACTACAACCAGAGTTTACAGAAAATGATCCGTGTACACAACTTTATGTCAACTTCAGAAGAGATAGTGAAATATTCAATTATCATTGTTATGATTTGTTTTACTGAGCACGATAGTTGAAAAAACTACTTTTATCAATCTCAAGCAACTTTGATCATTATTAACAAGGCAAAACAGAACAGTGATAATTAGAATAGTCCCTAGCAATAGTGATATGATTTTTTCAACTACATTATTAAGAGAAACTATGATAGTTTATATTTATAATGAAATTCCTATTTATGTATTATAAGCGCATACATAGATAAGATTGTCGGTTTCCTATCCTGATATCAGCTATTTTACGATGAGTTACGTAAAGAAGTGTTAGAGCAACTGTAGGAAAATATTGATTAATTAAATTCGTTAAACACTATCAAGATCAATCTTTCATTCTAGGTAAATCTTTATCGAACCTCGACATCCGATAATCCATGTAACAGAGGTTATACTAAAATAGTTATGAACAGTTAGAGCATAAAATTATTGTTTTCCACAGGTAGAAAGTTTCATCAATCATTTTTATACTTTCCAGATGCTTTGGTAGACGACCAAAATTCTCTCGAGGTGACAACCTTCCAAATTCAACAAAATCAACTTTAATATCAATTTAAACTTGTTTGAGCTTGTGTGTGAATGTTTGTACATCAATGAAGAACATTACCTCCTAGTTATCAGCTGACAAGTTGCAGATTCGTTTCCTAATTCGAAGGATCAAAGAGGAGGGACACAAGTATTTTAATGTGGCAGTCGTTTCAAATAGCTGCATTACCGTTTCGATCAGAATCGCCTTAACGCTAGACTTCGGCTGTTTAGGCTGCAAAATAATGGTAAACAGGTTGGTGAACAATTTAGAAACAGAGAAGAAATACGACTACAACCAGAGTTTACAGAAAATGATCCGTGTACACAACTTTATGTCAACTTCAGAAGAGATAGTGAAATATTCAATTATTATTGTTATGATTTGTTTTACTGAGCACGATAGTTGAAAAAACTACTTTTATCAATCTCAAGCAACTTTGATCATTATTAACAAGGCAAAACAGAACAGTGATAATTAGAATAGTCCCTAGCAATAGTGATATGATTTTTTCAACTACATTATTAAGAGAAACTATGATAGTTTATATTTATAATGAAATTCCTATTTATGTATTATAAGCGCATACATAGATAAGATTGTCGGTTTCCTATCCTGATATCAGCTATTTTACGATGAGTTACGTAAAGAAGTGTTAGAGCAACTGTAGGAAAATATTGATTAATTAAATTCGTTAAACACTATCAAGATCAATCTTTCATTCTAGGTAAATCTTTATCGAACCTCGACATCCGATAATCCATGTAACAGAGGTTATACTAAAATAGTTATGAACAGTTAGAGCATAAAATTATTGTTTTCCACAGGTAGAAAGTTTCATCAATCATTTTTATACTTTCCAGATGCTTTGGTAGACGACCAAAATTCCCTGGAAAATACCTACAAGAATAATTCAGCATATGCATATTTTATATACTCTTTCAATCTATTAGTTTATTTTGTTTTATTAGCTTATTCTTCGAGAGAAATTATATCAAACCAACCGTCAAATTGAATGTTTTTTGCTACCATCATCAGTTTTATAAAAACTATCACTAATGAAAAACAATATTTATAAACCCTGGAATGAGAATAAGTTCCAAATTTGAAAAGTTGAGCAAAATATTGATGCCAGCCACAAGTAAACAGTCCCTTCCATTACCTTGAGCGGCTTCAATGACCTTGGACTCTTGATGACCTTCACATCACATGACAGAAGTCAACTTCCAACTGCAGTGAGCGAGGTCGGCTATGATATGACGTCACAACACTTTATGATGACGACAGCAAATTTCCTCTTGCAAAACGTTACGCTCCCAGACAACTTTACAAAACCATACAAACCAATTTTTACACACAGAAGTTTATAACAACAATCAAACAACTATTACTAGACAAGCTACTGTAAGGAATTGAACACTATCAAATGAGTTCCTATCATGAATAGGTTATTCAAGTAAAATATCATTACAAGGTTTTCGAGCTAGTACTCAACTATTCTAGTGTAGCAAGATATTTTATCATTCTATTCTCTCTATCGAGAGAGTGGTTAAAATAATGCATAAATGAAGTAAATCCATTTAATTAACAATGAATAGTTTTTATAGTAAAACAAAGGCAGTTTTTAGGGTTGTTGAAAGTTTAAAAATCAATCAGAGAAACTATAAGTCTAGTAGATTCCTTTGTCTAAACATATCATTTTAGATGGGGAGTCCATCGAATCACTCCAAGCTTGAGACATTGCGGAACATTTTATTTAATTCATGGTCAACAAAACACTTTTTTAATATTCATAATAATCTATCCATCATACAATTATTGCAAAATATATTCTGTGATTGTTATCAAGTATAAGTATTTAATTTGCGTGATTTGCGTAAACTAAGAAAATACTACCAAGTTAATCAACCTCGGATAACGGCTGATTGCTAAACCTAATAAACTGTATTTTCTATCATCCATTATAGTTGTATTCAACGATTCACAAACCTCCCAATCCATCATTAATTCAGTAAGGTAAGTCGAATTAAATTCAACCATTATGGCTGAAAATAGCACATGAAAAATTAAAATAACTAGATTCAATTAGAACCTAATCAGTTATACTAAGATTCACTTATTCGCAAAAATTCATAAAATCCGCAGAATTTGAAATACAGTAATTGATAAAATCTAGCTTATTGTTGAATTTTGATCATCATTGCATTGCAACTAGTTTAGTATGAAAAATCATGTACCTTGAAATAGATACAAAACAGTATATTATAAGAAGGAAATGTTTTCAATTATTATAAATAAATGAATAACTTATTAGCAAATACGATGAATCCTGGTTATCGTGTAGAAATATACCCAATGCTTAAAATAATATTAATAAATAATAAAATTAACCATATTTATACAACAACGCTAGAAACAATATAACATGAATGAATTCATTTGAGAATAAACAACACAATTCACATACGCAATATGATCAAGATCAATGAAGGCATTACTGGTATACACAATATAATCATAAATTACCTGAAATGGACAACAATAATACAAAATATTCATTTTCAATGTTTTCAAATTGTTAAAACACATGCATACTTTTTGAATATTTATAGAATAATAATATGAGCATAGCTGATTAATGGATGAGGATGACTGATGAAAAAATAAGTTAATCTTAGATGGAATGTATCAAAGCAAATATTTCAAGAGCATTGATCAAGTATTTCTTTTGAGCAAATTCATAATAGATACTCTCAGCTTTCTGTCAAGAATGATTTGCTAAACAAAATGCTCATAAAAAACTTTCAATTTCAACTACTATGAAAGTATTTCATTATTGGAATAACGGTCAAGCCACATGGAGCGTTTTCTCAGGCGTTTTTGACTGACGGTGGACGAGTCGGCAGGGTAGGAAGCTCTCCGATTGGCTGATTGGGTTGGCGTTCGGGAATCAGCTGATAATCAGCCAATCGGAAAGCTTCTTGCCCTGCCGACTCGTCCGACGCTACTGCAAAAACGCTTCATGTGGCTTGGCTTTAAAAAAACTTAAAGCTTTATTACTTCCACTATCCGGGATTCTTTTGTTTGTTAAAGTGTCAAAAATTAAATTTTAACACAAGTAACACGATAGTTATGAAAATACAAGACAAAATAGATGAGAAAATGATTTAGTTCACATTTATATATAAATAGAAATTATTTTGGCTAAACATTTCAATTCTGATAAGAAAAGTCACACAATAGGCCTAATCATCACAAGAATAGCATATAAAATAATATGAGTGAGTGACTTACCTGGAGGAACGGTGAATTAGCGGCCATTTTGACAGGCGACGGAGTGGTGATGCTAGCCATGTTGTGTTGGCCAATGAACGCCTCCGGATTATCCCAGTTGACAGCGGTCGGATTAGGCGATAGCAGCGGAATATGCTGCGGCTGCTGCTGATGATGGTGATGATGATGATGCATTAGTCCGACAGGTGCCGGATTGACGGCAGGTGGAGGGGGCGGAGGCACACTCAAATGCTGCTGTAGCTGTTGGTAGTTTAAACTCTGCAGCTGATGTGGTGGATACTGGAGATGTTGTTGGTGTTGATAGTGGTGGAAGTTTTGATGTTGTTGATGGGGAAGAGGGTGAGGAGGCGGCGGAGGGGGAGGGGCAGAGTCTTCCTTGACGCCCAACTCACGCGCCAGTCTTTCGTCGAGTGATAGTCTTTTCGGCGACAGTTCGGGCGAATAGCGGATCAGTCTTTTCGGTTTGACTAGGTCGTTATTATCACCTACTACTGTTGTCGAATCGGCAGCTACACTCCTTTTGAAACCCAATGGTGATGGGGGCGAAGTTTGTGCGTCTTCTGCCACCATGCCTACTACCATATCCTGCCTACAATAGCCCTGAGAATAGAACTCGGGTGGTGGTTGAGACATATCAGCTGCCACTTTCATATCTAAACTGTTGTCAAATTGTTCAGTGTCCTTCTCTTGTTTGATCACCACATTCACATCATACCCCACTTGTTCACCCTCTTCCTTTCTCACTCTATATGGCTCGTCTTCCCTCTTCCTTGGCCGGGAATCGTCATTATCCCGTCGCCTATCTCTCCTGTCATCCGACGTCCTCTCTCTGGACGACCTCCTCCTATCAGACCTCTGTCGACTGGATCGGTGCGACCTGTCTCTGGACCGGGACCGATCTCTCCTCGATGATCTACTTTCCTTTTCTTTCCTACGACGATCTCGCCGATCTCTCGAGCTCTCTCTCCGTCTCTGTCGTTCACTGGAGCGATCTCGCCTACGTCGTCTGTCCTTACTGCGTGAACGACTTCTCCTTCGTTTCTCACCGCTTTCCTTGGTACGGTCGTCGGGTTTTTCTATTTGGGTTTCCAACTTCTGTTCCTCCACACCATCGCCAACTCTTCCCTCACTCAATTGTTCAAACGGCTTGTCGAAATTGAAACTGGCGCCTACATTTCCTCCCTGATAATTAATAGAAGCTGCAATCTCTTCGACTGGTATCAACGGAGGTTTACCTTCACTGGGACTCAATGGACAAGCTTCAGCCACACTTTCATCTTTCTGCTTAGCAGCGAAAGATTCCTGCATCTCATCAGAGCCGGGCTCCCAGGGGGACAAGATTTTGTCCTTGCTAGTGGACGACTGATCCTCTTCGGGTTTATCAGGCATCTTCACAGGGGTGACAACTTTTTCAACAACTTCAGCTGGTTTGGTAACTGAATTGGACGTTTTCAAACTAGAGTCGGATGTGTTGTCCAACAAAGGCATCTTGTTTGTCGACTTGGGCGTGCTTTCTTCTTCTTCGTCGTCGTCGTCGAACATGTGGAACACGTTGGTTGTGCGCAATTTGACCGCTTGTTTTTCTAGTACGAGTTTAGTTGGTTGTCGTACGGGTTTTATCTTTAGAGGGCTACTACTTTCCGCAGGAGACGATTCGATTTTATCAGTTGCAGGTTGTTGAGTTGATTGGGGGAGGATGTTGAAGACGTTCTTGAAAGATGATGGGGGCACGTTGAGAGGGATTTTGACGGAGGGTAGTTGTGGAGGGGGAACCGGTGCAGGGCAGGGGGTTGCAGCTTTAGTGATAGGGTTGGAGAAAGAGAGAGCATCAGCTGTGAGGTTGCTCGGAGGTAGAGGAATGTCAAGCATGACGGATAGGTTGTCGTGACTGGCACTGTTGGATAAGCTGGGTGCCCTTGCGGCTTGGAACGGACTTGAGGTGGAGTTGGCGATGTCCATCTCCTCAGGTCCGTTGTCGGTTGTTCGGTTGCTGTCTGGTGAGAAGGCGTCTATCACATTCGATGGACTGTACCTGTCTGATGAGTCCTTTTCTTCGGCTTGGCCACCAGTACTGCTCTCACCAGCACAGTACTGGAGCCCTTCCAAGTTTTTTGGCTGATCAAACTTGATGTCAAATCCCTCCATTTCCTTGTCTCGGCTTTCCTTTGAAATGATCTTGAAGTTGCGCTCGGAGCCTTGGTTTGATTTCTCGGTCTCCTTGAACACTTCTACATTCTTCTCCAAAACGAAATTCTCTTCTTGCTCGCATTCGAATATATTGGGGCTCTCTATATCCTGCGAGTCGTCAACTCCAATGGCTGATTTACTATCTTCCGAGTCAGCTGTCTTCAATGTATAACTAACATTATCTTTAAATGATAACTGAGAGTCTTGACTCAATTTAACATCACCTTTTGTCTCTCCGATATTAATTATCGAGTCGTTAGATTGTTTCACAAACTTTCTCCTATCAAAGTTGGTCGATAACTCTTCCAATTCTTCAGTCATTTTTCGTTTAGATGCAGAATTGTCAGACCCTCTTTTAATCTCATCATTGACGTCGTAACTGAATCGATCTGGATCAGTGAGCTCTTCCCAATCGAATTTCGAACTCGTTGAAACTTTAGCTGGATCAGTTGAAATAGTTTTGGAATGCTGATGTTCCAGTTCCGAACTTTGTGAGATGGATTCGAGGTATCCCATGTTTTCTAGAGATTGCTTCCTCAGTAACTTTGTCTCACGTTTGGAGAATCTATGATCCAAAGCGTCAGTTTTCGATAAAGCTTCGAAACTTTTTGAAGCAATAATCTCGGTATCTGTATTAAATTTTGCAGATTCCAAACAGCCGAAAATTAATTCTTCTTTCAGCCTTCTATTCTCACTGCCATATTCAAAACTTGGATTTACTTCACTTGAACGTTTCGACTTCTTCTTGCTCTTCTTTTTGCGACGTGATTTTGATTCAGATTGATCCACATCTCCCGTTACTTCCCCAATTTCATCACGATTACGTTTTTCTCTTTTCCTCGACTTCTTCTTTGATTTCTTCTTTTTGCTGCTAGTAGTGTGGCTGCCCAGATCTGGATTCATCAGTTCAACATTCAGAAAATCTGGCGCAAGTTCTCCTTCCAATAACACTGACACTTCCTCTTCAACCATTTCTTTTTTACTTCTCTTCTTTCTCTTACTCTTCTTGGTATTTTGGTCTTCTTCCTGTGGCTCTTGATAGGCGACCATCAAACTATCAATAACCGCTGGATCTACTACTTCTTCTTCTTTATCGACGTCTTTACTCTTTTTCTTCTCTTGCTTGGAACGTTTCGACTTTTTACTTTTGGGCGAATGTTTCGAGTCTTTATGAGAACTCTTCTTTTTCGACTTTGAGTTTTTCTTCTCTTTTCTCTTTTTCTTCTTGTCATTACCGCTGTCGTCATTCTCGTCCTCATCTTCACTGGATGTTGGCTTCGACTTGGCTGCCTTCTTCTTCTTCTTACGCTTCTTCTTCTCCTTCTGCTTCTTCTTTTTGTCTCTCTTCTTTCTCTTGGCCTTTTTGCGATCCACCGAGCTGTCGTCACTAGAAGAAGAAGAACTACTATCACTGGAAGAGGAGCTATCACTATCGCTATCACTGTCATCACTACTGCTGCTGCTGCTGCTACTGCTTGAACTATCAGAATCTTCCGATGATGAATCAGAGCTACTGGCTGAGCTACTAGATGAACTGCGTTTCCTTTTACGTCCACGTTTCTTATCTTTCTTGTTTTTCTTCGCTTTCGTCGATATCACCTTCTTCTTACTTTTCTTTGACGCTTTCTTCTCTTTACCATCCTTCTTTTTCTTCTTCTTTTTGGTCATATCCTTCCCCTCCCACTCTAGTTCGTTCTCCTCCTTCTCAACAATTACTCCCTCTACAACCTCCTCCTCCTCCTCCTCCGTCCTAGATTTGTTCTCTTTGTCGACAGTCAGGTCGTGTGTTTCGACAGCACCTGATGAGTTGTGTTTACTGGGGTCATCTTCTTCCCAGGGTGACGATGACTTGGTCAAGGCGTCAGATGGGGGAGGTGTGACGTTGTCCTCCATCCTGTTCTTATCCGACAGAACTCGTCTCTCCTTCTCGCTCGATCTCACCGAACCCGAATTCGATCCATCTCGCTTTGCCTCGGCTTCGAAGCTGACCATCTTCAGGAATTCCTCGTACTCGGAAGCCAGTTTCTCCCCCATTTCGGCCATCCTCACCTTGGAGCCCGAATCTACTGACGCTGAATCTTTTGTATTGGACTCTTCTTCATCGATTTCCATGGGGACAGCTGTCGATTCCTCTTCATCGTTGATATCATTGTCGTCGTGATCATAGTTTTCAGTACCGTTTTTGTTGGTATCCTTGTAGTAGATACTTTCTTTCTCCAATTCGATATTACTGCTATTATCCTCGTCCATCCTTCCATCGAACGAGTCCTCTATTTGTTGATGATGATGATGGGAGTTATCATTCTCATTCCAATTGTTGTAATAATAGTTATCTTCTTGTTTTTCTTCTGCCGCTTCTTCGTTCCACCGATGGCGATCCGGGTTGCTCTCCTTTTCCAACTCCCTTTTAACCTCCTCATCTTCCTTCCTTGTCTGACTGTCATTCTGGCTAGTTTCCTCCTCGTAGTCACTGTCCCACTTTGAGCGAACACGAATTTCTGTTTCAGAGGATTTCCTCTTTCCTTCTCGATCCTTCTTCTTCACGTCCCTTTTTTCCTCTTCGAAATCCCTGGAATCTTCGTATTCGTTCAATTTAATCCGCTTCCTGCTCTTTTTCGACTTTGGCTTGCTGGCTTCTACAACTGGGAGGAACTTTTTTGTTTCCTCTTCACCCATTGGTTCTTCAGCCATCTCCTCTTCATTCTCCAACTCTTCGTTCTCCTTTTCTACTTGTTCACTCGCCGCCACCACTTGCTGCGCCTGCTGAGCTTGAATTTCCTTCAGTTCTTCTAGATCGACTTCAAAATCTTCAATAGCGCCTACAGATTCAGAATCAGGTTGAAAGACAACATCAATACTATACCAATTCCTATGAGGCTTGAAACAAGGTTTGGATTTGATGATAGTTTTTGTCTTAGTAACTAGTCTCTTTTCGAGTTTCACTTTCTTTTTCTTTGGCATTGGTTCTTCTTTGATAGGTGGATTTTCTCCCATCTCTTTTTTGATACTAGTCTCCATTATCGCACTGTCCTCTTTCTCCTTCTCCTTCTTAATAGGAGGACTATTCAATCCAATATCATTGGTTGTCGTTCCTTTATCAACATCTTCGAATCCTCTGAACCATTCTTCATCATCATCATCATCGCCATTCGCAAGCGGTTCTGTTTTTGGTAAATCACTGGAGCATCCCAACTCCATTGATTCTTTTTTCACCCCTTTTTCTGGTTCTTCTTCCTCTTCATCATCGGTTACTTCCACTTCGACCTCCTCCGTGTATTCCACTATTTCTTCCTCTTCTTTTCCGCCATCTTCTTCGGTCTCCTTTTCCCCGTTATTTTCTTTTTCGCTGTTCACCTCCATGTTGACGTCCGGTTTGGATTTGAGTCTACAAAGCAGAACATACATTTTATCTCACGTTGATGATTCAATGGTATAAATTCAAAAAGAATGAGATTTCCTCATTTAAAATTTAGGTTGAAAATAGTTTGCGAATACTTTCATTTTTAATAATGATTTCCACAATGGCTGAAAACGGCGCATTAGTAACGAGATAAGTTTGAAATAAGAAAATTCCAAAACTAGTTTTTAATTTTAACTAGTTAATTAAGTGAATCACTCGTTATCATCAAAAGCTAAAAAAACGTTGAAAAACAAAACGATTTTATAGTATTTTAAACAGTTCAAGGTACATAAAATACCGTATTTTTAGAAGGCTGGTATTACAAAAGCTTGAACATAAAAATATGATGTTAACAATGAAACTTTAGAAAATAATATGAGAATACTGTACAATTGCGTAGCGCTAAAATCTAAAGACACTATAAACTTGATTTATGTTCATACGCATAATTAATAGACATAATAAGCAATAAAACATATTTTAGAACAGTTATCATGGCATTATCATTATTTTCAAGTCTAAAATTTTTCAATACTTATTTTTCAAATTTTTGTTCAAGTCATATATATTATAAATATATAATCCAAGAAAAACCTGTAAAATTAAAGAATACTGACAGCTAAATCAACAAATGCTGCATTGTAGTAGACAAGCATATTATTAGGCCTACGTCATTCATAATCATATTTTCAGCTGTATTTCATGGTACGGTAATAAAAATGTAGACCTTTTTTCAAAATCATTCCACATGAGCTGCAGGCTTGTGCGTGGGTAATGAAGCTGATTATGATAATGATGAGAGGTGAGTTATTATAACTTGGAATAAGTTTTAAAAATGAAAACTACAAATGATGCGACGCTATTAGATATTATATTATTTAGTTTTAATGAAAGATTTTTGTAATTTTTTGTAGAGTTCTTAATCTATAAAACTGAATTTTGTTTTTCATTTTTGTGAATTTCTATCGATTCAGCAATAGATTTGATTTAGTGCTCTAACCGTTTGGGCTGAATGGCGTTAAGGAAGCCAAGTATGACGGCTTCGACATCGGCAGGAACAGTGGCCAGCATAGCTTCGCGACTCTGCAGGTGACGCGTGGAGCGACGCGGATTTTCGCAGAAGGAGATCGACGGCTTGACGCGACTGAAGCAGACGTGATGCGCCGGAAACTCGGCGTCAACTTCGCCCGGCTTCCAGTGCGCCTTGGTGGCGAGCAGCGGCTTCTTCAACACTGGCGGGGTGTCCAGCAGGTTCTGTCTCTTCGAGCCACCACCCTTCTTGTCGCCGCGCTTACGGTCGCCTTCTCTCGACCTGACCGACAACCAAAAACAATGCTCAAAAAAGTGCTAATAGAATTGTCACACTGAATATGACACCATAGGTGTTGAAAGGCCTAACATGTTTGTAACTTTTTGTAAAAGTTCCATGGTTTAGTTTACATAGTTTTCAAAGTTACATAGTTTAGTTTACATAGTTTTTAAATATGTTTGTAACTTTTTAGTAAATTCATAATATTTTAAGACAATAAGATCCTAGTGTTTTATTATGCTAATATTAAAGTTGTGTGGCTCAAAATCTTGCAAAATTACTCAAAAATTTTCAATAAGTATAGATTTTAGTGAATTATTTTTGTTTTACTTTTCAAACGTGAATCAAATCAAAAAACTTTCTACAAAGTTTGTTAGTACACATTTCCACCTAAAACATGATTTTAACCACAAAAATGTACTTTTTCAAAAACATTTCATTATTCAGTATTATTTTTTCTGAATAACTACTCTCAATGACGATTTTTGGATATAAAGTGCGAAACAAAAGTTCTTTGAAATAGAATTTATGATCTATTTTCGTTTGTTTCAAGTTTTTATCACCTTTTGTTCTGGAGTTATGATTTTTTATGATGTCATTCTAGCTGCTGAGCCAATAAACTATCATTAAAACTGAACTATAAAATCGATTTTTTCATTACTACTTCATGATAAAGACTTGAAAATGGGTCTCAATCTCTTCGTTACAACCAGCCAAATGAGAATATTGACTAAGAAGCAACGAAAATATTTTTCATAATTGATGAATTCTAGTCCTACAATTTATAAAATAGGACCAATTTAAATGAGGTTTTTAACAAGACAGAAATTAGTGATCCTAAACGTGAAGATTTGCATTAGAGAAACATGTAGCATATTCTAATTTCATTAATTATTTTTATTAAGCCTATTTGGCGGATGAGAGTGTGAGAACAGCACAGTATGAGAGACTACCAGCATCACATAGCTTCCGAAAAATAACTACTATAGTGAGGTCCACGTTATAATGGCAGTGGGGAAAGATAGGAGAACAACGTTGCCGATCCTCAATCTTCTCAATACCTTCTATAGACGGTTGCTGATACAGGTTTATTGATGTAATAATAACTGTTCATTATCATTTAAAATAATCAATTATATTTTATTAAGCAATAAATTATATTTTTCAATAATTTCATACGGTAATAAATTTTCATAATTAAGATGAAATATTTTGTTAATTAATTTTAAATTCTACATTGTTAAAAGACAATCTGGCAACAGACAAAAGCGAGAAAGAGAAAGCTTTCCGCTCTGTTGAATGATAGACAAGGATAGAAATACAATTACTAATCAAACACTACCACTATAACGTGGACCTCACTATAGGACTATTGGCTTGAATTAACAGTGAAATTTGGAACATAAACGCCCTTACCATGGGATATCCACTTATGCTATCTTTTCTCTATGGTCATACCAGGTAAGTCAACACTAGTTTTCATAAAATCATGACAGACATGAATTTTCTATG
The DNA here is from genome assembly GCF_014356525.2 of Nilaparvata lugens. Classification (NCBI taxonomy): domain Eukaryota; kingdom Metazoa; phylum Arthropoda; class Insecta; order Hemiptera; family Delphacidae; genus Nilaparvata; species Nilaparvata lugens. The sequence goes on along the minus strand of NC_052511.1, from coordinate 42,413,500 downwards.
ACGAATGAGATTTATTGTTAGTTTGTTTTAATGTTACACATAATTGAAATGGTTTACAGTAAAAAAGGCAAACCTTGAACTTTTATTTCTCCCGAGATTAGATGGAATGTTCAAAATAAGGTTTACTTCAACATTACAAAACAATTTTCAGTTCGGAAATATTCATACTTATTTCGAATTCGTTGAGATGAAAATGGAAGAAATCAATTGATAGGAAGAGCATGGTTGTAAATTAAAAACTGACATCAGCATCAAACTTATCAGAATGATGCAAGATTTTCAAATCCTTATTGAGCTAATACAAAATGCATTTCATTTCAACACCACATTTGAAATCAACTTTACATTATATAGACTCGGATGACAAAATGTTTATCATTGCAATCTTGAACAACACTGAACTCACAAGGACGTTGAAGAGAACAAAGCCATTCGAGTTGGTGTAGTGCTAGAGAAGCGAAAAAAATATATTAAATCAATGTGTAGTGAAAGAATTTAAAGTAGTGAAATTATAGATTAGAACTGTACGCTTCACTGGAAGACTTAAGCAATAAAGATTAATATTTTAGGATAAGAAATAAGAGAACAAAATTAATGGTTAGTCCTAGTGGCTAGTTTCAATAAAAAAAAATCGGATTTAATAATCTTCTCAAATGTATTTCTCCATTCATTTGTAATATAGATAATAATAAATGATTGTTAGAAACTTACCGACTCCTTCTCTCTCTCGATCTCCGCCTACTGCCCCGCGTCTTCTCTCGCTCCTGCTTCTCGACATCAATCTTGTACTTTCGGAAATAATACACCTTGTGCTTGTTCTTGGAGAACTCGGCCCAGTTATTCGGCAGCACCTTCTCCTTTCGCTTCTTCTTCTCCCTATCTTCTTTCTCTCTCCTTCTCCGCCTTTCCAGTTCGTCATCTTCGTTGTATGTCCTCCTCCTTCCCTGGTTTCGCAGCATAAGCTCGTCAACTGGCAAATCCGCTCTGTTTGCTTTTTCTCCTGTTGACAACAAATTAGAGCAAAGATAAGAATAGAACAATGCATACATACTGAGTCTACTACATTAAACGACTCAAAAAAAATACTAAACTATTGCCAGAAATATTCTTACTATTGTATATCAGTATCTCAACAAGCCATGATTGATCTCCTAAGCTTTTTACATTACTCCCTACACTATTCATAAATTTCAATTATATTTCCAAGTAACAGTAAACTTGAAATGAAATGAAAAGTATCAATACCATCTTCAATTTCCATGCATAAACATAAACTAGCTACATTTGGACTGTTGTATAAATTAGAATTGGAACCGTTTTGGGCTTATAAGCCTGTGGTACTTTTCTGTAAGTTGTGTAATTCTGAATGATTAAATAAATAAATAAACTATGCTTCTTTCCAACACATTTATGAATAGTTTTAAATTATGAATGAAACTACAGTTTTAGGTGGGTTCCGAACCACCGGGACTAAACTTTCAAAAGTGAAGTAAAGAGTATTGAATGCTTGATGCACAAATCTTTCTACGGCTCCATTGAAAGATTGTGTATGAGGTTTCATTGACATTACTTCATCCAAAATTGAACACCAAGACTGGAATAGATTACTATAATATAGAAGCATGATTACGTAGAATCTTTTTGAAGAGAAAATTGGACTCATATTTTGAGAAAACATAATTTTTTGAAACTTTTATTCATCAAACTTTTGGAGAGCATACAGTTTGGGCTCTGCCTGTTTTTCTCTCCCAATTATTATTGTACAGTAGAATATTAAATGATTTGTGACAAATGGACCAACCTTCATTTAGCGGTTCAGGGACTGTGATGACCAGCGTGGACACCCCGGTATAGCCCTGGTGCAATCTGTGCATCAAGCGAGGGTCTTCCATCTCCATTCGCTTCAACTCCTCTATCTCACTTATTGTGTTCCTCGCTTTGTCTTGAGGCACTGAAATCAACATTCCACACTATTAGAATACAGTAATGTGAAAAGGTTGGCACAGATAATAAGAAACGAAACAAAAACAATGATGAAGAATAATAAATTCTATAATAATAATAATAAAATTCTATTTTTTAATAACAAATTTAAAAATAAATTCCATTGATGTAGAGTTCTTTTACGCTAAGATTGTCTAATAGAAGGTTTAATCTCAAGTATTCATTTTCAATACAAGCAATGTCTCCGATTAAATCAAATTCACATGTGCAAAATTTCTTCAATATCAGTGGTGTTGAATAATGTTTTATTAAGGTAGAAACATTGAAAATGTTTAAATGTGGATATTCAAATACCTCAAACAAGTTGACAATTTTTGTTTTAATTATCTATATAATAAGAGAGAGTAGGGTTGTGTGTGTTTGTTTGTTCGCATCAAAACATGTCAACTTGTGGATTGCATACCGGAAAAACGGGAATGATTTAGATCTCCAAATTTTGCACATAGATTCTAAAAATATCAATCTCGTGCACCTGGAAGCCCAAATTTCAATTTTCCTTCTAGATTTTTCAGAATTAATGTCCAAATTTCATTCATGCTACCGTACATGAAGTTCCATTTACGTCATTGGCTACATTGTCATTGTTGTAGCCCAGAAGTGTGTTTTTTTATGAGGAGGTTATAATGCTGTTACAAGACACACATTTTCGAACGGAGCCGTTTAGCACCGGTAAAACGCTCGCTTTCGGAGCGATTCCTCGGTTCGAATCCCGATTTTTTTATTCTTAATTTTTCCCTCGAAACGTATTATTATCAATTATTTCTTGAAGGAATTTGTTTTCATTACAATTGAACTGGGATTTTATCAAATAATTATATTCAACGAATATTTTAGGTATTTTGTTTGGAATTGGGAAAACAAAAGTCTGCCTGATTCAAATTGAGGAGGATCTAATCATCACGTCTGAACTACTGGACTGATTGATTTGTTATTTTGCATAAAGATTCTTTATTAACCGTGGATGGTTATAGGCCCATTTTCAAATTTCGAATTTTTTATTACGTCAAGTTTTCAGTTTGCAAAGTTTTAAAATATACCCTTGCGAAGCACGGGTTACCTACTAGTTTAAAATAATTTGTTTTAAATAAAATACATAAACAAGGCTATCACTGAGCAGGATCTGGTGAACTGCATTAGTGAGCTGAGAGGAGGGTCAGCACCTGGGTGTGATGGCATCACTGCAGATATGATCAAGGACTCCTTGGAGTATTTGAAGGTCCCTCTCCTACATATTATCAACTCAAGCATATTGCAGGCGGTCTTTCCTCATGCCTTCAAGCTCGCCAAGGTTGTGCCCATCCATAAGGGGGGTAATAGGGGTGAGTGCAGTAGTTACAGGCTTATTTCTCTATTGAGTGTTATCTCAAAGATCCTGGAGAGATGTGTGAGACTTCAACTTTGTAACTACCTTCAACAGAATGGATTGCTTATTGATAATCAGTTTGGGTTCATGAGTGATCTCACCATGGATGACGCCCTGTTTAGCCTCAAAGACCAGGTTCACCGGTTAACTGATCGGAGTAAAAGGGCTCTATTAGTTTTTATTGATCTTGCCAAAGCCTTTGATTCCTTGGATAGGAGCATCCTCCTGAACAAGCTTGAGTGTATTGGGGTTAATGGAAATGCCTTGAGCTGGTTCAGGAGTTACCTCTCTGATAGATTTCAAACGGTGTCGGTGAATGGAGTTGAGAGCGATGTCAGACGCATAGATTACGGAGTAATTCAAGGCAGCACTCTGGGACCTCTCCTCTTCCTGATCTATCAGAATAATCTCGGAAGAGTAAACCTCCAGAATGGACAGATGTTCTTGTATGCTGATGATACTGCCCTACTGTTTGAGGGACCTACATGGGCGGATGTCTACAGTGTGGCTGCCCGGGGGCTTAAGAAAGTCAAGCAATGGTTTGACCACAATAAGTTGTCTGTGAATGTTGGTAAAACTAAATACATGGAGCTAACCCTGCGGACTCAAGGTGATGTTCATGGCAGGGTGCTGCACTTGCATTGCAATACATATGTTGTTGCAGAGGGCTGCCAGTGTCCAGTTGTTGAGCTGGTCGACAAATACAAGTATTTGGGTGTTGTTTTTGATAGCCGGCTCTCCTGGTCGGCTCACACTGCATACATCAATGGTAGGCTGAGGAAGTTTATTTATGTGTTCTCTGTGTTGTCCAAAATCCTCAACCATGGACAGTTGAAAATGGTGTATTATGCATTTGTACAATGCATCCTTCAATTTGGCATTATAGTCTGGGGAGGTTCTACAAATGCATCAGTAAAGTGTTTGGAAATAACCCAGAAGGCAGCTCTTTGTGTTCCGATCCGTTACGCCACAGAAGCGTTGTTCAATTCATTTAAAGTGCTGGACCTGAGACAACTTTTTATCAAGAACCTGCTTTTGTTTGGTTTTAAAAGAAATTTCAATATGTTGCAACCTGTGAACCATGTTTATCCAACTAGATATAGAATTAATGTCGGCATAACTGTCCCCTCTATCAATAGATCTGCATCAGCATCCAACCCCCACCATCTTATCCATATTATCTACCAGAATATCCCAACATATTTGCGTACAGTTTTACCAAGCACAAATATCTACAAAAGAGTGCTTACCTCATGGCTAATTCAAACTGGTAGAGAATCTTCTAAAAATATGTTAAGGTCAGCCCACACCACTCCCATGCGGGGACCTTCCTCCTATTCAACAGTTATTTGTGTTAACAGCAATAATAGTTATCAATGTTTATTAATTTAACAGTCACAGTTTTGTTAATCATGGTCATGTATTTTTAGAAATTTTATTTTATATACATTATAATATCAACATAGGCTAATAGGCTCATAGTCATGTTATAATTCTGTGTATATCTTGAGTTTTATTGCTGCTATAACATGTATTGTGTTTTTGTTTTTGAGGAATAAACAGTTTGATTTGATTTTGATTTGAAGGAAAAAACATAAACATTTTTTTAAGATAAAAAACACATTAACACATTAATGTTTTGAAGATAGTTATTGATGAATTTATTCAATGATACATAAAACACAAAAGTGCCAGTTTGTTATGACTTACATAGAAATGAAATGAATATGGAAACTTGTATGAATTTAAAAGTACGCATCTTTATTGCGTAAGTATCAGTATAAATCGTTCGACAAGACAATTCATTAGAATGATTCGGGGAAGAACCAACAAGCATAGTCCAAAACTTATCAGCTTCTACAATAATATACCTTTTGATGATATCCCTTTATTAATTCAAAAGGATATTCAAATTGATCCCTTTTATTATTATTTCTTTTAATCACAATAGTCGTAAAGTTTTTTTTTCATTCAATATGGATATTTACCATAACATCACCCCTACAACAACACAAAAAGAACTGGTAATTTGGTGTTTAGATAGTAGGTGGCGGGGAAAGAGTTGAGTACTCACCTTTCTTGGGCTTCTTCTTGGGCTCTTCGGCGCCGGCAGCACCCGGAAACGCCTTGGCGGCATCTTTGAGGGCGGTGGGCTTTTTGGGGAGGTTGAACGAGAGACCCTGAGCGCCGCCCATCTTGGTCATGGAGAAGGCCAGCAGCCGCTTCTTGGCCTGAGTCTTGCCCAGCACTATAGACCGCGGCAGGGCGGGAGGGGGCGACGTAGAAGGCAGAGGGGGCTGGCTGGGGGGTGTTGACGACGAGGAGGAAGGGGGTGGGTCGTCGTCCATCGGGAGGCTTGGAGAGTATCTGCAAATATACATTTTATATGAATAAATTAATAAAATTAATCAGTGGTTTTGAAATATCGAATAGTTTTCATTCAATATGGATATTAACCACAACATCACATTCACAACAACACAGAAAGTAATTTGGTATTATGTACCCGAGAAGTGATATCTGACTTTAGATAGTAGGTGGTGAAAAAAGAGTTATTCAGTACAAAACACAATAATTATCAAGTAGGTACCCTCAATTTTAATACAACAGCCAACTTGAAGAGTCAAACTAGTAGTGTTGCAATAAAATGAAGGGTACTAAAAAATTTTATTGTGTTTTAATAATCAGTAGCCCCAAAAAGAAGATTGAATACAGTTCAAAATATGAAAATATACCAAACATAAATGAATATAACAGAATTTTTTTTACTGAATGTTACTTACAAATATTATTATTATTATTCTACAATATAATTGCCGTGAAGATTAAGGCATTTGTCTTGGTAGTGGATCGACCTACCAAAGCTTTTTTCATGAAATGTTACCGTAAAATTGACTCATTCTTCGGTAAAATTCCTGTTGAAATATTGTATTTGGCTTGCAAAAACGAATAACAATATGCAATCGTACTTGGCGGGGGACTCAATCGAGGCGGCCATGTTTCTGCACCTATAACTCGACACCAATAATTGACGATCTGGCCGCACTGATCACAGAGGATATGGTGAGGAGGAGGAGGGTACACTGTACAGCTCTGTGCATATCGCCCCCTGCCAATTGTTTAAATATCTTATATCTGATAGGAGGTTGAAAAAACGACCCTCATAGACACAGTACAAGAGTGATACCCGGTTGCAGAGTCGTCACATAAAGTTAAAAACAGGCAGTTAACTCATTTACGAAGCCATAACTCCACTTTTCGTTGCACAGACGTCAAAGTAAACTATAGCTCACATAAAACTAAAAACGCCCGATTAGACACATGTTTCTGTTGCACAGTCGTCAGAAGGAGATTATTTATGTCTTCAATCGCTAAAAACGGTCAGTTAAGTTGAGGGCTCGATGTCGTGCTGTTAAATCTGCTATCTATTCCCGCCAAATGCATTTTAGAGGTCATGATAGCTTGTTTTGAAAGTTGTTTACGAAAAACTATCTTTATATAAGGTAAATAATATGGATAAATTATCTTTACCGAGTGAAGCTTACTAATAAGTATAATAAATATTTACTAACAAGTGAATATTTTATAAGTATTTATTTTCTAACGAGTATTTTGGCTACCCACAACTCATATTATTGTAGCCTCATTACTTGTAGGTGCTCAACCAATATAATAGAATTATAATAATTATGTCCTACATGATTATTAAAAACCAATGGTTGTAATAATTTATTATTAACTTATGTTGGATGAAATTTCTGTCGAATTTTAGAATAATTTATAGTCAAAGCGGTAAGTTAAAATTTTCCGTGTTTCTTCGCTTTAAAAGTTGTTTATAACTTCAAAATCGCTAAATATGGTGAGAAATCGCGCCAAAAGCCAAGAGTCGCCATGTTGTTTATCAATTTTATGTGAGGTCTTTTAGGTCTGTTGACAGTGATGTCGATTGAAACTTTGCCCGATGCCAAGACATTGGTTGGATAGAAGCATGTACGGAAAAAAGTGAATAGAGCTGCAGTGTGACTTATGTGTGATGCTAATTCGAAATATACCTAAATGAGCTTTAGCAAACGAATGTGCAACGACCAACCATTTATGTCAGTGATTTTAATCTATGTCTCACATAGCTATGTTTGATTTCATGTAACGACTCTGCAACCGGGCATGAATGTAAAAAATATAAGTAATTCAAATAAATTATGAATAAGTAAATTCAAAGATGAATATAATTCAATACATATGCCATGAGTTATAACATGATCCACAACCCCTCGAACTGTGAAAAAGTGGCTGGGGTGGTAGGGATATAGGCACAGAATAGATACAGAATGGAAACTATCAATCAAATGCCTATCAAACCAATGCTTTTTACATGTCACAAATACTAGACACGTCACGTGACTGCGCCATCTTGTTATAAATCAAAATCCTGGTCTTTTGATTGGCTCGCGGCAGTGAACGAGACCGATTGATCCGGAGTAGTAATGTGATCCGAACCTCCCATCAATACTATTACAATGCTGAACTTTCTAACAAGATGGCGGATTATTGTGCCAGGGTACTAGCCGAGTTTCCATTCTGTAATATAGGGGTGAGAATGTCTCTCTCACACATCTTCCCCTCTCACTCTGCATTCATAAGGCCAGTTGGAAGTGAGGGTACCGGCTGCCCAGAACAAACTGACCAAACTTTCACCTCCACCCTAAGAAAATCAGAGTGAGTCCCTTGCGACAGTATTTGATCAACTTCAGTTTTGCTATCCTTGTCTATCATTCGACAAAGCCGGTGGTACTATCCTTTTCTAGGTCCACAACGATGACAATTATGTTTTTGACGGTGTGAAAATATAATTAATTGATGCAGAGAATTGGCATCGCTATTCTTCTATCTTTATCCACTGCCATTATAACGTGGACCACACTATAACTTATTGAATTACACTATTGAACTACCAAATTATGAAAAACAAGCAGTACAAAATTAAAATGGTCCTCTTACCTGTTAGGATCCTCGGGCATGGGTATATCAGGTGCGGGCATGGTGGTAGATGGTGTAGAGCGAGCGATTGGGGGAGGCGGCGTATTCATGTAGCTGAAGGACAAAGTGGGGGGTAAATTAGGAGGCAAAGAAGGGGGTAGAGTAGGGGGTAGAGAAGGAGGCAAATTAGGAGGCAAAGTAGGAGGCAGAGTGGGGGGACGGTTGGTAGGGGGAAGAGAAGGAGGAGGACAGGAGGGGGGAAGAGAAGGAGGAGGACAGGAGGGGGGAAGAGAAGGAGGAGGAAAGGTAGGGGGGAGAGAAGGGGGTGGACAGGTGGGGGGATGAGATGGAGGAGGACAGGTAGGTGGAAGAGAAGGTGGAGGACAAGTAGGGGGTAGAGAAGGGGGTGGACAGGTAGGGGGAAGAGAAGGGGGTGGACAGGTAGGTGGAAGAGAAGGGGGTGGACAGGTAGGGGGAAGAGAAGGAGGAGGACAAGTAGGGGGAAGAGAAGGAGGAGGACAGGAGGGGGGTGGTGTGGCCATCATGAAGGGCGGAGGGGGGCACTTGGTCACCAGTTGCACCAGCTCTGATTTGGGCACCGATAGGGTGCAGTCCGGTGGAAGCGGGGGTAGATCATCGGGCAACGGAATGTCCATTTTGTCTGTCGAAAAAATGAAATTTTGAAAAATTAAAATATTTAAAAAATACCAACTACGGCCAACTGTAGTAAATATTTTCAATATTAATTTTACTTCATTAACATCTAGTAAACACCAACTCGAATATCAGAGTAATTAACTAATACTAAATAAAATTCCGAAAGACTTGAGATTAATAAAAATATTTCTTGTATTTGGCAATAAATTCATTATTCATTCATTTAATATGAAGAAATGAATTTTTCATTTTGTTCATTTGAAAATAGATAATAAGTTTATTTGTCAAAATAGACTCGTCTATGTAAATAGTTTTACAACTTTATATTGTACTCTTATAATGAATTATGCATAGCCTATTCAAATTAGATTCTGAATGTATTTTTCACCCGTCAATGGATTTCACAAACATTCAGTCATACTTCAGCCGGGACCGAAAATTTTATGAGCCCACCCGAGAACAATCAATGTTTAGCTGGTTAAAACCTTCAGTCATAACTGGGATCGAACCAGGAACCTAACTACGCTGATCAAGTTCTCTATTCACTAGGCTGTGGCCACTTCGGCTTAAGTTACTATTTACTTTTAACCAGAGAGTGCCGGTATAGAATGTAAGAATATATAGATTACGTAGAGTATAGAATGTATTAGATTCTATACTCTCTGCTACGAGGGTCATTCAATGAGTAACGAGACAAATTACTAATTTTCAAAAATGACTGAATTGATTCCTATGAAAATTTTAGGTCATGAAATTGGCAGCATTGCGATGACATCTGATCAGTTGTTCCACCGTATTTCGTGAAATTAACCGCAAATTGACTCAGTTAACAATGACGAGTCCGCTTGAAAATTGCACCGTGGAAGAACAACGTGCCGTGATCAGATTTTTAGAGGTTTCTAAGGGTTTATTTTTATTGAACCGTTTGAAATTCTTTGTTAACCCAGTTGTACTAATTACTGTCTATTATGCATATGTTCATAGCCATTTGTCTTATGGTATTGTTGCCTGGGGGAATGACACTAACGTTAAGAGACTGTTTGTTTTGCAGATGCGTGCAATAAGAGTGATTGCTCATGTCCATGGTCGAACACAATGTAAACCTCTATTCCAACAAATGAAAATATTAACTGTCTCTGCTATCTATGCTTTTGAGTGTTTAATGTATATAAAGAAGAATCTGGCATTTATTCCTTTGAATAATACTGTTCATAATGGTATTGTTGCCTGGGGGAATGACACTAACGTTAAGAGACTGTTTGTTTTGCAGAAGCGTGCAATAAGAGTGATTGCTCATGTCCATGGTCGAACACAATGTAAACCTCTATTCCAACAAATGAAAATATTAACTGTCTCTGCTATCTATGCTTTTGAGTGTTTAATGTATATAAAGAAGAATCTGGCATTTATTCCTTTGAATAATACTGTTCATAATCATTTTACTAGGAATGCGTCTGCTCTTAGAGTGAATCAATGTAATTATTCATACACACTAAATGGTTTTATTAAGTATGGCATCAGACTGTTTAATAATTTACCTGATAACATTAAATGTCTAGAGACTAAATGTTTTAAGAATACAATAGAAACTTTCCTTGTTGAAAAATGTCCATACAATAAAAATGAACTGTTAGATAATATGTGATACATAATCTGTGATCTTATGACTGTTCTAACTTATCTGTTTTATATATGTTTTGACTTTGTTATGCATTTTGAAAAAATCTTACAGCAATAAAAGAATTTGATTTGATTTGATTTAGTCGCAGAAGGTGAGTAAGGTAGTGAAATACACAAAAGAATGTTAAAAGTGTACGGAGGCCATTGTTTGAATCGTTCAAACGTTTACAAATAATAATAATAATAATAATAATAATAATACTGAGCGTGATATTCCCACATAAGCTCTTAGGCTTGTGCGTAGGTAATGAGTGAGAGGGATGATGATGATGATGATGAGATATGACGACTACTTTTTAGGTAGACGGGACCAACGGCTTATCGTCTCCTCCGAAAGACGGGATGGCCGTATTGTGATTGTGCTGTGGTCAAAAACTTTTGCCCCGGTCGAGATTCGAACTCGGGCTCTCTTGATTATTAGACCGGCACGTTATCACTTACTCCAATGAGAAAACAAATGGGTAGAACAGTTTCAAAGTGGCCGTACAAAAGTTTGTGACAATCAACGCAGTAGACGACCAGTCAAAGTTGGGACTTCCTTTCTCGAATCTCAAATTTATTCGTTAATTCGGGACAATAGGCGTATCACTGTTGAATTTATAAGTAAACGCGAGTGTTGGAATTGTTCATAGCATTGTTCACAATGCAACAAAGCTGCAATACAACAAAACTTGTGCAAGATGGGTGCCTAGACAACTCCCGGACGCTCACAAAGAAACACGGCTTCAAATCAATCAACAGTTGAAAAATCGGTATGCGACTGAAGGAGGATGTTTTTCAAAAAAATTGTAACGTGAGATGAAACATGGATCCACCACTATGAGCCAGAGTGAAAACGACAGACAGTCTGATCACGGCACGTTGTTCTTCCACGGTGCAATTCTCAAGCAGACTCGCCATTGTTAACTGAGCCAATTTGCAATTATGTTTAAGAAATACGGTGTAACACCTGATCAGTTGTCATCGCAAGATTGCCAACTACATGTCCTGAAAGTTTCATAAGGATCCATTTAGCCGTTTTTGAAAATTTGTCTCATTTGTCTCGTTACTTATTGAATGACCCTCGTATTAACCTAGTCTGCTTAAATACCAGGATTTCATGAGAATGAAACTCAGTTAAAAACAATGAAGAGTAATAGGTATTGAAAATGAATTGAACTGCGGTTTTAAATGAGTTTTCAGCTAAACGGAAGTGATTTTGAAAGACAATACTTACAGATGAAGTTAGTGATGGACTAAGTGGGTACCATTGTAACTTTAAAATGACAACCTACAACCACAAAGTGAGATATACATAGCAAAGTAAAATTTACATAGAAACAATTTTTTTTCTCCAACCATTGAAAACTCTATTGCGTCGTGGTCATCACCTCACTATGTGAAATTTCTGCAGTCCACAGAGTAGAATGGGCAGGTTTAATTAGATAGTCGTTCAGGGCTATTTTGAATAGTTTCTGTTCTATTGTTTAATAAATAGGCCTATTTCAACTTAAAAGTTAATCTAAATTCTTCCTAAAATTTAATCACTAGCCTACCTAAATCCAAATTTTACAATACTGTAATAAAAATGTTTTTTGTTCCACCCCAATATTATATTACTAATAAAATCAGGTTAAAATATAAATCTAACCTAAGCTACAAGATATGAGATTATTAAAAACATTAGCCTTACAATAAATTTTGATATTAGGTTGAGCGTATACATCTTTATTCAAATGTTATAGTCAACAGAACTAATAATATAAATTAGCTCTGCTATTATACAATAAACCATCTACAAACAAAATAACCAACAAAACCTACAGTCTGTTACCTAACCTACAAGGTAGTCTCTTTTTCTAAAGTAGGCCTACGCATGTTAATAATTCAAGAACTAAATTATCTTTAATATTAATCTTATAGATAATTCAAGTAAATAATTATGATGAATATATTAATAATAAAAGTACATTTAGAACCCCAAAGATTGTATTAAAAGAATGTTATGAGAACAATTTTAGGCTAAGATTTCATTTTTCCGGCATTTACAATATCTATTTTCCAGTGATCAAAACGCATTAAATGCATGACTAATCAATTAATGAGAACTAATGTTTCAATTGAAAACAACCAATATATTGAAATATATTTTTAAGTTTTACAAATTTCATGAAATAAACTATACAAATAACGAGGGAGAAGTGAGTCAACTTACCCCTATATAACAGTGACTAGCTTGAACTCAGGATAGACGTAATGCAGACGGATATAAATTTGTCCGAGGTAAAATGACAAACCACATTAGCAAATAATGAGAATGAACCATTAATTAAATAATTATCAAACACACAAATCACAGACAATTACTATTATCAGCACGTTCGACAAGAATAATAATCGCCATCTTCAGTGTTCACTGCTTCTTCACGCACACTCTCGGACTCGCGATCACAGCATTCAGGCTCTCCCCAAAAGTAAAAAAAAAAAACATTTTTTTTAAATGACTTAGTTTCATACTAGAAATTTATCATTTTTGAAATATAATTTTGGAGTTAAAAATACATTTTTGAATAAATTCTTGGAAATTTGGGAATAAATTTAATTTGAAGAGACTTCAAGACATCCTGAGCGAAGAGCGGTACTTTCAAATAATCCACCTGAAGTAATCATTGACTTACGGTATATTTTATCTAGGTTTTTCTTTTATTCTAAAAACATAAAAATATTATTAAACTTGAATGTTGAACATTGAATTATCTTTCAACATTATAATTGCTGATATATTTACGTTATTATCACAATATCATGCCATAGCAGATTATGAAAAAAATTGAAATGTTTTATTCAAAAGATGCGGTGTTGGTACCGTAGCAAAAATCTATTTAGGCCTAGCCTACCTATCTTTTGCATGTAGTTTAGCTCAATTTTTAAAATTTCAATATTGGTATACCACATAATAATAACAAATTTATAATTATGATAAAATGATTCAAAGGTATATTTCAAATACTAAGCTATCAGTGGCGGATCCAGGATAGGCCAAGGGGGAGGCTCGGCGTTTGGTAGGAGTGAAAGCACCGGGGGGGTATGGAATAAAAAACAATAGAATTACCCATTTTATCTAGTGTGAATTGGATACTCAAGGGGGGTGCTATAGCCCCTCTTTGGATCCGCCACTGTAAGCTATTAAACAAGGTATATTATTTAAACGTTGATTCGAATATAAATACGGTACCTACGATGATTCATCATTGAAGATTTTCAATCGATTTTTATTTCATCCTGGTAGGTGGCATGGTTTATTATTCCAATATAGTATTAAAATAGTAAATAGAGTATTGTATAGAATATACTAACATGAACATGGTTTTGAAATAATAAACCATGCCTCCTGTTAGGATGAAATACAATTAATCAATAATAATTATAGGCTTCAATAAGGACCTCGCTGTCACTATCATCCTTACAATAATTTATTACAGTGGGACCTCAGTATCGAGGTTCCATTGTATTGCTGAATAGTAATATTAAGTGACATGGCTGGCTCTGGTCTGGTATCAGTTTTCAGGACGCACCTGATCAATTTAAGGGCAGCCGGGACCGACGTCTTAACGTGTCCATTCGAAACACGGAAGTTGCCCGGGAAAGATATTTTTCTTTACGGGATTCGTAACCGGGCCTCTGAATTATAAAGCCAGCCTCTAATCCGCTCGACTACGACCACTTCATTGCTAAATTTGAGAGGAATAGGCCTATGTATTGATAATAATTATGATTTGGGTTACAATAAGAATTCTTGATGCTAGAGAAACAAAAAGTAGACTGATTAAAATAATCCTTTAATGAAGCAAGAGTAAATATACAGTATTAATCTATATTAACTGAACATTCCACTTTTCAGACACAAATTATATTTTTTCTTCTTAAGATTGATAACGTGATAAACGAGTAATATTGCAGTAATGACATCTATAAAATAGATGCACAGTCCTGTGCAAGACACATTGTCTCAGTAAGGAAAATAAAACTGTTGGTAAAAAACTAAAGAGATCACAGATATATAAAAAGTTTACTATAGATGTAATAAGGCTGATAATTGATATTATTCTAATGAATAAATGATAAAAGATCATTGGGTAGATAATACTATAAAACTAAAATAGCAAAGCATACAAAAACAATGACTAAGAATCCCTATTATAAACAAGAAATAATTTAAACCCTATCATAAGCCTTTGATAATAATAATATAGAAATTTTTAACGGAAAAATAACTATTACAACGAATAACAAAACAATAATTTAAACATAATTTCAATTTCAATTGGGGAATATTATTATTGTCTTATTGACAGGGGATCTGATCGTCCAATATTATCATTATAAATGCTGCAAAATGTAATACAATGGCATATCTGTACAGAAATATTACAATTTACACGTGTTTTATACAATGGTAAAGTGGTGAGACTATACATAGGTAATTTGTAAATTTCAAGTTGTAATATGTATTTTATAAATCACAATCAACAATAACATTGTACACAATATAAACATATGAAACATAATAATAGTATAATATAAAAACAATCAGTTACTTAAGGAAAGTTGTAGCGTGTTGCTAAAAATTAAGATTTCAAATGTGTTGTTGAAATTTAACTACAATACCCTAAATATTAAATTATCGTTATCATTATTTATATAATTATTCATTCGAATATTAGCCTCATAAGCTTAGGAAGAATCGATTCATTACAATTATTGAGAGTGATATGCTTATAATTTAACAAATCAGTATAAATATTATTATTTTTAGAACTGTAATCTAATAGTTTCCAACAAATCTGCATTACCTTAATAATGATATTTTAATCTATATTTAGATTATCGTAATAAAATGTCAAAGTATTTTTAGTATTGCTCAATATTTCAAGAAACTATAAGATTATTTTTAGTTGAAAATTAATTAGGTCTGGTGACTCCACCAATAGCTGTATCAAATGAGAAGTCAACTTTACAAAATTAACGAAGTTTATGAAGCATTAAACTAGATAGCTACGGTACTTGATTTTTAAAATTTCATGAGAGAAGAATTAATCCTATTTTTTTCAATTTTCAAGTCTCCTCTCTTAGCACAGAAATACAAAAATACTAAAATATGCCTTCACTTATTGTGGTAATCGTAGTCATCACAATAAAAGGTTGAAATGAAAATTATGCCTTCAACATATTCAGAGGAAATCGTCAATTTTGATACTATTTGTATTCTAAAACAGTTCATTATCCGATGATATCAAGTTATAGCATACAAATTAACTTAACAAAGCAGAATAAAACTAAAATATAAGAACTACCGTACACAAATTATTGCGATAATAAATATGTAGGATAAAAATAAAATATGATACTCCATTTGGATAAAAATGTCTATATAAATGCAAATAAACAGTCTAGGGATTTAAAAAATAGAATCTAGGATATTAAAATAAATTAATTTTACTGGTAGGCTACTAGGGCAGCTGAACGAATATATCAAGCTTCAACTTAATACAAAAATATATTTAATTTTAAAAGACTAAATATTCTTTGATGATAGTAACCAATAATGATCGGATTACATTCTCCACCCAAGCCAGTTTAGGAAACTATTGGTATATTTCAAGAATGATTATAGAACATACTTTTTACGGTAATTGTATTTTGATCCTATGGCAATTCATTGAGAATGAATGATGTATAGTAAAATTTGTCGAGTGTTGAGCTAGCGGAAAAGTTGTATTGTAATTAAAAATTACACTTTTAATAATTACACTGCGGTAAACCAAATAAAAAATTAAAACTTTGTATCCTCCTATCACTTAAATATTGCACAATCCATTCACGCGTGCTGAGAAATTTTCATTTATTAAACTATAAGATTACTTGATGAGTAATGTTTTCATCATACATAAAAACAATGGAGAAGAAACCTGAATACTGTATCGGTTTGAAACTGATGAGTGCAATTAGAAAACAAATTGGGATTTGGGAATAATTGAACGTCAAGTAGCTAACCTGGAATACTTATTGTTCATTTCCAAAAAGAATACTCTACAAGTTTAGACCCGATTTATTTTGTGCGACAGTAATTGAATCTCCAAGGCTGCATTCGTAAAGAAGTGACGTAGCTGAGCTGAATTGAATGACGTCATTTATAAGCCACAAATGATTTGAGCATGTTTTAGTGTGTACTAAGGCACTTTAAAACGGGGTTTTCAGAGCCCTAACATGTAAGTAACATACAGAGTTTATGACGTCAATAAACTCAATTGAGTTCATAATGCACCACAAAAATTATTAGTGAGGAATTATAGTGTTCAATATTAGCTAGTTTTTAGTCTTCATACTCGTAGTTTTAGTTTGAAATAGCTTACCTACGTCACATCTAGACATCAGAAACAAGTGCATTTCTACATTGGTAATATTACTAGCAGTGAGGTGCTGAACCTCCTTTGTTGATGCAATTTATATGCCCAATTAGCCTAATTATTGATGCAATTAACGTGACCAATCAGCCTAAACAAACATATATCAAGCTTGATCATCAATCAATTCTAAATCTCAGAATCCAATTTCAAGTTGTAACTTAGGCACATTTTTACTTTTAGTCATTATGACTATAATTTTCGAGAAACTATTTCCATTTTATTGCACTAACGGTAAAATTTTATCATAGTTAACCAGGAATCACGTAATGATTGACCTTTAAGCACAGTTTCTACTTTTTGTAAATAGCTTACAGTAGTTGACCGGAGATCAAGCCTTGATTAATATTTATGCTAATTTTCCATCCGTTTTCTTTGGAGAGATTTGTTCACATTATAGCAGTTTAACAATGTAACTTTATATAATATACCTTTATATGATGACTTTAAAGTTTAGATTTAGAATGATTTTAGATTAGAATGACTTTATATGAAGATTTTTGCCTTGAAGTTTAATAGCTCAAAGAAGATTTATGATAGTTGAGCGTAGATCAAGCCTTGTTTAACATTATTATTTCTGCTAATTTCACATACGTTTTATTTTGTAAACCTTGATCACATTACTATACACTATAGCGGTAAGTACGATTATATCTCTGTTCTTTAGTGAGATTTACTCTAAACCTCTAGCACTTCTTTTAAATAACATCAATTTGTTAACAGCTTCTCATTTAATTAATACTAACAGTTTAATGCTGCCAGTTCGAATGCTGGTCGAAAGAGTGACTCAGGATCGGACGGAGTTTGTCAGTTGGAACCAGGCTCAGCGCTGAAGAGCACCTCAGTTCTGAGGAGGGTGGTGACCAACAGTGGCACAGAGACTGAGGATGAGTGCTGTGAGAAGGCCTTGGCAGGAGGCGGGGTAGGAGGAGGATTGGGAGCAGGACCAGTGGGAGGAAAGGGAGGTGCCCGTGCAGTGAGGAGTCACACTTGGAGTGGTGACCAATTTCAGCAGCTCCACTCCCGGGGATAAGGTGGTGTCGGCCGATAGCTCGTTCTCTGAACAGGCTTGGGATAGTTACCAGGAGAAGTACATGAGCGAAGCTTACAGCGAAGAGACAGCTGACCCAGAGACGGCCAGAAGACTTCTGGACTTCGGAGACGACTACCGCAATTTCATCGACAGCCAATCCGACTGTGCATCCAGCTTCGGTCGCCCCCTCCATCGGCGTGGCAGGCTGCCTGCTGAGGATGGTTCCATGATAGACTCAGACTCGGATGAAATGGATGACATTAATAGAATGATTCATCAATCGAGCACTCAGTTCCTTGAGTGTGAGCAGTTCATCAACCGAGAGACATCCAATCCTTCCCCGCAATTCGTCATCAAATCTAAGTTTGATGAAGTACTTGCAATCAGTGTGAGAAACGTTGACTGTCTTCGAAAATTGGTGAAATTCATTGAGGAGAGTGATAACATCGTGTCCCCACAGGAATGCAGAGAAATAAGATTGTTGATAGAACGGTGGGAAGCACTAAAGAGCAAGACGGAAGACCTGCAGCGTATGTGCTCCCTTCAAATCGAGATGGCTTCTTACAAAGACAGTTTGTCCGAAATGAACAATCGTCTCAATCAGCTAGAGAAGGACATTGATGATCAGGATGAATTGCAGCAACGCATCAAACTTGTTTAGAATGAATTTCAACAAAGACTATTGCACTTATAGTGAGATTAACCTTAAACCTTTAGCATTTCTTGAGAATAACATCAATTATTTGATACAGCTTCTCATTCAATTAATACTAACCGTTTTGTAGTGAATTTCACCAAAGACAATAGTAAGATTCACTTTAAAACTTCAGCATTTTCTACGAATAACATAATTTTGATACAGTTTCTCATTCAATTAATATGCTAACAGTCTAGAGTGAATCTCACCGAAGACTATTCCACTTAAGCACAGTGAGACTCAGTTCAAACTTTTCAAGCATTTCTTATGGATGACATCAACTTGTTACAGCTTCTGATTCAAGTAGTGCCAACAGTCTAGAATGAAACTCACCAAAGACTATTTCACTCACAGTGAGACTCCCTTTAAGCTTTTCACGCATTTCTTACGAATAACATCATCAATTTGATACAGGTTCTCAGCATTGAACGAATGCCAGCCAACAGTGTGGAGTGAATGTGACTACTTATTGGTCGACTTGTGTCATAGGTTGGTGCTCTCGCTGGCTGTCTTGGATGTTGGCGAGGTGGGTGGTGGGGGGTGCGGTGGAGGGGGAATGGTGGGTCGAGGAGGCATCCTTGTCACACAGCGCGGTGAGTCGGGTGGTGCACTGTGACCTGCAACCAGTTTAAAAAACATTAACCATTTCAAAGTTTTTCAGTCCTTAAATAAAAATATTCTATTCAGAATTGAAAATGACTGCATGTCATGTGAGGTATTCTGGTCATCTCAAAAGTAAGTTGCACTATTTTTTTATATCCGCGCAGTTGGCAGGAGACGTCTGGCATTTGCAGTGAACTTTTGTCTGGATGTTGTGATAGCACTGTAAAATTCCTAAGAGGCCGCCATGACTTATTTGTCAGTTGCGATCAAACCACTATGGAGCTACCACTTACTCCTACCACCGATTGCAAAGTACGCAGTGTTATTCGTTAACAATAAAAATGCAACTGAAATTCATCGTGAGTTGTGCACTATTGTGCAGTGTGTATGGTGAAAACGTTATGTTGAGGCCAATGGTTTCTCGTTGGCGCCAATCATTTATTGAAGGCAGAACAACACACGACGAACAACGAAGCGGCCACACATCCACTTCACGCATCCCGAACATTGTCGAAGACAATGCTTGAAGGGTTTTGATGGAATGTTTTCCGACACTCACCATACTCCCCTGATCTCATTCCAAGCGACTTTCATCTGATTCCACAGCTGAAACAGCTGAACACCTTGGGGGAAGACGCTTTGCAAACGAAGGAAATCTCATACAAGAAGTTCCGACATGGCTAACCAGTTTGGCGGCAGAATGGTATGACACTGGATTAAAAAAACTTATACCACGATACCAAAAATGTATTGAAATTAAAGGAGATTATGTAGAAAAATAACTGATACATGTAGTTTCTCAAATATAACCTCTTAAACAAACTATGTGCGTTATTATATTTTTTATTTAATAGTGCAACTTACTTTTGAGATAACCCATGTAAAAAATCTTAATTTACACATAATACCCGATTCATACGTTCGAAGTGACCTTAGATCGAAGTGTGTATAATATATTTCTTCAATTTTATTCATTTTGGACAAGAGATTCTTGTACAATAAAACAGTAGAATCAATAGTTTATCATTAAATCAATAAATTCCAGCAAATATTCAAGTACTGTGCTACTTTCTCGGCTGTAGGGAACGTTACTGCCAGTCTCTTTGTTAGTACAGGTGTGCAATAGTTTGTATGCTTTTGTAGGTCAGTTATTACAGAAGAGTGAAGATTGTGAGTGCTTCAGTCATCACAAGACTATATGTTACAAGACTATTATAATCATCACTTAAATATTTTATTCAGTGTTGCAAATGACTGCATGTCATGAATGTGAGGTGAAAAATCTTCATTTACACATACTACCCGATTCAAACGTTCGAAATCTACTATTCACAAATTTAATTCCTTCATTCGATTATTTTTTTCAATTTCCTTATACAGTAATGTCCTTTCAGACAACTAGAAGCTTTTTATTCACTCCCAGTTTGTGATAGTTATTTTGAAGTGAGTCAAATTTAAATTACCTTTATCAATAATATGGCCTTCGGAAGGCGTCCTACGGTGCGTTAGAACCTGAGACTTTTCCGGAAGAAGCTCCGGTTTTGGTGGTCTTTCTGGTTTCTCAACTGGATCTTTACAGTCTAAAAACAATTAATAAATTATTCAAAATGAAAATTTAATATTCTAAAGCACGAATTCAACAAAGACCTGACTCTGATGTAACTCTGAATATTTAGATAATAACGTAGCATTAATGTACAGAGCAGCTTACCAATATCATTAACTGAACAATTATAAAACAATATACAGTACAATGTAATTAATGATATAAAATATTAATATTACAAACTCAAACACGCAAAATTAAATGGAAGGAATTCCGAGAATTTGAATTACTAAACACATAACACGATTTTAATCTGGCAAGGCTAGCAAAACCTAGGTACAAATGGTACAAATACTCTTACAAATAAATAAGCAGGTTTACAACAAATCTGATATTCTGACAGTTTTTATATCAACAGAATTGCTGTCAGTGAACCAATGAAAACTGATGGAACGTCTCCTTGTTTAAGTTGTTTTCAAAACTGAAATATGAGGGATTTTAGTCTCAGATTATTTTCTGAGGGTGAAGCCAACATAAGATACCGATTTGTGTGTAAAGATAAGCTTCAGGGAACCACCGGAAAGAAATAGTTTTTATTGTTTATTTTGGCAAACTGATTTGGAAAAACATGATTTCTAGTGATTGATTAACATCAAGTAACTAAAGAAACGTATAACTAAGTAACTCAAGTAACGTATTCGATACGAACAACACATCAGAGATTTTCACGACTCAAGTTGAAAACCAATGATAATAATTATATTATTCATGTACCATCACCACCACAACCATTAATTGAATATTACGATGTTATTTTCAAGCGAGATGGAAAGTTTTATTTACAAGTAGATGAGTACTTCAAGATGTATGTTGTTAACATCATCTTATTGTAGTATTGTTTATTATAACATACAAAAAGAAAAAGAGGAACAAGTGAAAAATTTGATAGTATTAATACTTTTATTTACAGCTATCTGAATTAAATCAATGTGAAGTGCGATTAATCAAAGTTATGAGTTTATATACAAAGGAGATGAAATAGCGAAATTAATTATATTTACACAATCATTTGTATTGAAGCTTCATGATAGAATGGACTTCCATTTACAAGACTAACCTTGTTCATATACAGTATCTAATAATTCCTTGTATGAAGAAAGAATAATACACAAACATTTGAAATCAAAGTACTCTTTTTAAGATTTATTTCAATTTTCACACAACATGTTTTCAACTTTCCAAGTCTTTTTCAAGATAACTACTGAAATCTTGTCATCTTGAAACCATCGAAAAACTACGAGAAACCATTTAACTTTCAAGAGTGAAAATGAAAATGTTTGAAAAGGTACTTAGATTATAAACTTTTATATACATATTAGTAGCCCTAAACAAAAAGTGAACGGAAAGAATAATACTGTATACATTAATATTATGAGAAAATTGAAAAGAGAGACTATAGATACATAATATTAGTACCTCCTTTGAGACCAGTATTAACGTCTGAAATTGAAGTATTCAAAGCCAATAACTGATGAAAATATATACAGTTAGACAATGGAATACTGCTAAAATGCACAAGCTCAACCGTGCTCTAAGTGAACAAGCAGACGTTGATGATTTTATGATGAACAGTGCGTGTGATGAGCAATACATTCAATTTATTGGATGAGATGAAAAATAAAATGAGAAGAAAAAACTGGTATTGAGAAGACAAACAGACGATAGGAGAAGGTTTTGTAACCAAGACATAAATATAGATTATATCAAAACTTAAATTAGATTACAAGTAGTGAGAATGTATTTGAAGTTACTTGCAAGAAGCATATAGCATCACCTACAACCTAACTCTTCTAATCATATCTAAGGCGATGATAATTTATGTTAAAGTGCAAGTGCTCTGGATGAATTGTGGAAGATGAGACAGTTATGTTAGGTTGCACCAACTGTGACCAACTGATCATCACTGATCCCAGGTTAAACTAATCTCGGTTAGTGCAACCCAGCATTGACAACGATGGATTAGTGAGATTAGGTGTGAATCTACTATTTATCACATTCCACCAAAAGTTGAGTGCCCAGTCTGATAAACTGACCTGACTTATTACTGTCTTGTTTGGGGCCATTTCCGACCTGAATTATGGACACCTGCTGCTTATCTACAGAATACACATGGGCTCTTTCCAGCGAAACGGGTCCACGGTCGGTCTGAAAAAGTAGGCGCCACAAAAAGGTAGGTACTGTACAAATAATACACAGCACTAGTCACCACCACCAAGACTGTACACCACCAATTTACAACTGCTATGAAATGACTGCATCTTCAATTAAATACGTTCTGAACCTACAAAGCCACTACTTTATTGTAGCAGACCAATTTTTCAAAGATCAAACTATGAGGTCTTTATTATTATTATTTTGTTATATGAAACTGTATAATTTGAGCATAGCTCTAACAGTGTATTACACGTCAATTAAATAATTAAACTACATATATTTTTCCTAGCCCTGAGGTCACAGTGATTTCAAAAACCAGACAGTATTTTAAAACTGTATTTCATATTTAATTACGATCAATTATTATCTGGTCTTGACAATAATGGACAACACTTAGACCTTAGCCTTTAAGGGCCGGTTTCCGAGCTCGGGATTCAAGTTCTAGACTTTAACCGGCTTTAACCTCTAGAGTCAGAAAATTGGCTTTCCAAGTCAGGGCGTGTACGCTGTCGAGGACTTAACTGGACTGAGGAGTTTAGAGTTCACGTTAGACTCTGGAGTTTATAATTTCGCTTTCTGAGTAAAGGACTTTAAAGTTCCAGGAATTGAATTAGATTTTCGTCTCTTTCAAAGTCAAGGATTTATCAAAGATCTTGAAGTCTAAAACTTAAAACAGCGCGATTTTAAACCCCTCACCGTGGGTAGGATTTAAAATTAAGTTTCAGACTTAATTGGGCAAACACATCTCAGTTATTGTTTTGGAGTAGATTTAAGATTTATATTGAAATTTCTCTAAATATATTTTGATGTCCTCATTAGAAGTACTCTATATTCTAGTAGGGCCTAGGGGTGTTAATTTGTATTTTACATGATGTTCTTATTTTTGATTTGTATTGCTATTTTAGTGGAATAAATATGTTATTGTACAAATTTACATTAACTCCATATTAAAATCTATCAATTGAATATACCTATAAATTTCATTGAAGTCTATCAATGAAATTCACCTATCAATTTCATTAAACTCTATAGATACCTATTAAAGTCCAAACATGTACTTGTTAATGAAAATAATAAATATTGATTAGATTTAAAATCAACCGAACAATTGACTTGATTTGATATCAATAACTCAAAGGCCTTGTTGCACAAAATACCGTTGAATTTTAATCATGATTAGATGTCACGAGAACCAATAAGAAAATTCGTTTCCGAAAAGAAATCTTCACTGATTGGTCCTCGTAGCATTTAATCACGATAAAAACTTAACAGGTTTTTGTGCAAACGGGTCCCAAGTCTACCACTTGAAAGTGTATTTCACTTTCACTTCCACATTTGATGTGATATCAATCACTCTAACTTTTGAAACATGAAAGTGTATCTACTGACATCAGCGCCGTCGGCCATCTCAGCGGCGGAACTCCTGGTGACGCGGAACGACGAGCTGAGCGGCCGCTGCAGGGTGGCGGGTCGCTCGGGAATGGCGGGCTTCCTCGCCAGCAGGAGGTCGTCGCCGGCGGATGTCGACATGATGGAGGTGCGAGGCAGCGGCGTTGGCCGGGGTGGTCGTTTGCGATCCAGCGTGCCGTAGGCGGGGTCTACTGACCCCTTGAACATTTCGCCACCGCCACTGCTCGGCTTAGTGGTGGTAGTCGTGCCGCTTGGTTTGGCCAAATCAATCGGGCTACTGCCGAGAAAATGTAACATAATATTAATAGTCTAATGAAAAAATAATTATAAGTTATAGAAATGTTATTCTAGTTTTATCTAAACCATTGGATTAATAGAATATCATTTTTAGTTAACAAATTGTAAAAATATGAAATAAATTATAGTACAATCAAATCGAATTATTATAAGTTAAAGAATATTATTCCATTTTACACATACAATTGATTGGTATTTATTTTATCAATGATATAACCGTTTTGACTGTTTTACCTATCAGGTTAATGTTTTTCTTTCTTTCTCTCTTCTGAGAATTTCTGGAATCCCTGCCACTGCGGTCTTCAATTAAGTATGGGTTTCCTTATTGACTCTATTGATCAATCAATGCATTCCTTCATTAAAATATAAATCAGCATACTTTGCTCTAAATCATCAGATTAATAGAATATTATATTTAGTTTGCAAATTGTAAAAATATAAAATAAATCAGTCTAATTAAAACGAATTATTATAATAAAATTAGTAGAATTGATGGTGATGTGAAATCTATCCATAATAAGAAAACAATGATATTCTCAGATTTCACTAAAAATTGTTTAAAAACTTTAAAACAGTACCATGGTTTCACGTTTACCATGGTGATGAGTTGGTAAACGTGAAACCATGGTACTGTTTTGAAGTTTTTTGAAAAAAATAGTGAAATTTGGCAATATCTTTGTTTTTGAATTATAAGTTGAAGAAAATGTATTCCAGTTTTTTCTTCTAAACCATCAACTTAATAGGATATTATAGTAAGTTTGTAAATTGTAAAAACTATGGAATAAATCAGTCTAATTAAAAACTAGTTTTTTTATTATTTTCAATTTTTTAATTACTGCCTTACAATAATTGTTATAAGTTTGATATTCGTATTTATTTGTTTACAAAGTTGTCATTAATATTGTTTATTTTATTTTATCTTCACTTTGTACTGTAGCCTATGCGCAATTTTGTTGTTTTTTATGTCAAAATAAAACTTATCAAGTATAAAAAAAACGGATTATTACAAGTTATAGAAAATGTATTATAGTATTTAATAAATGATCAGATTGATAGGATATTATTTTTAATTCAGCTCGACGTCTTCCGAAGACGTATTTCAGTGTAGAGACCTTAACTTGACAAACAACATACCTCTGCTGCATAGACTCGTTGGCCAATAACGCAACGGTAGCCTCCTTTTCACTCAGCTCCGGCTTTTTCTCAACAGCGTCGCTTTCAAGAGCAATCTTCTCAAAGCCGAGAAGAAGGTCTTTGTCCTCCTTGCTGCCCCCCACCCCCACCACCACATCCTCCGTATCCGACGTCCGCAGCAGATCAACATGACTCTGCAACATGTTGTCGTGATGATCGCTGTGCTTGGACTTGTGGCTACTTGTGGCCGCGTGTGGCTGCGACTTGTCGTGCGATTTGTCGTGGTGTGTGTGGGGCGGCACGGGAGCTGGTTTGTTTTTGCGCATGCGTATCGCTGGTTTCGGACTGCCTTGAGGGGGACTGCAAACCAACACACACAATTACCACCCAATTCGTTTAGTCATAAACTATAATTCAAGAATGCTTAAAAATTAATTGATTGGTATTTATCATTGATATAACCGGTTTGACTGTTTTACCTATCTGGTTAATGTTTTTCTTTCTTTCTCTCTTCTGAGAATTTCTGGAATCCCTGTCACTTATTTGGTAGAGAGTTAGTGGGGAGGATATTTTTAATATTCTTTCCGAAGAATGGACATTGATATGTCCAAAGCTCCGCCAATTTATGTAGATGCATAACAATATGATTATTATCTATAGTTATTATATTACAAACTGCTTTTTCATATCATATACAGTTCAATAATATTTTCTTAGTCTATATTATGTAAATTCATCTATAATTTTGCTGTATTGTAAGCTATTGTATATAAGTGTATAAGCCAGTATATATTGTAATCTACATAAATAAAGTACTCAATCAATCAATCAATCAATCACTGCGGTCTTCAATTAAGTATGGGTTTCCTTATTGACTCTATTGATCAATCAATGCATTCCTTCATTAAAATATAAATCAGCATACTTTGCTCTAAATCATCAGATTAATAGAATATTATATTTAGTTTGCAAATTGTAAAAATATAAAATAAATCAGTCTAATTAAATCGAATTATTATAATAAAATTAGTAGAATTGATGATGATGTTGTGAAATCTATCCATAATAAGAAAACAATGATATTCTCAGATTTCACTAAAAATTGTTTAAAAACTTTAAAACAGTACCATGGTTTCACGTTTACCATGGTGATGTGTTGGTAAACGTGAAACCATGGTACTGTTTAAAGTTTTTTGAAAAAAATAGTGAAATTTGGCAATATCTTTGTTTTTGAATTATAAGTTGAAGAAAATGTATTCCAGTTTTTTCTTAATCATCAACTTAATAGGATATTATAGTAAGTTTGTAAATTGTAAAACTATGGAATAAATCAGTCTAATTAAAAACTAGTTTTTTTATTATTTTCAATTTTTTAATTACTGCCTTACAATAATTGTTATAAGTTTGATATTCGTATTTATTTGTTTACAAAGTTGACATTAATATTGTTTATTTTATCTTCACTTTGTACTGTAGCCTATGCGCAATTTTGTTGTTTTTTATGTCAAAATAAAACTTATCAAGTATAAAAAAAACGAATTATTACAAGTTATAGAAAATGTATTATAGTATTTAATAAATTATCAGATTGATAGGATATTATTTTTAATTCAGCTCGACGTCTTCCGAAGACGTATTTCAGTGTAGAGACCTTAACTTGACAAACAACATACCTCTGTTGCATAGACTCGTTGGCCAATAACGCAACGGTAGCCTCCTTTTCACTCAGCTCCGGCTTTTTCTCAACAGCGTCGCTTTCAAGAGCAATCTTCTCAAAGCCGAGAAGAAGGTCTTTGTCCTCCTTGCTGCCCCCCACCCCCACCACCACATCCTCCGTATCCGACGTCCTCAGCAGATCAACATGACTCTGCAACATGCTGTCGTGATGATCGCTGTGCTTGGACTTGTGGCTACTTGTGGCCGCGTGTGGATGCGACTTGTCGTGCGATTTGTCGTGGTGTGTGTGGGGCGGCACGGGAGCTGGTTTGTTTTTGCGCATGCGTATCGCTGGTTTCGGACTGCCTTGAGGGGGACTGCAAACCAACACACACAATTACCACCCAATTCGTTTAGTCATAAACAATAATTCAAGAATGCTTAAAAATAAACCAACATTTTTGAATTTGATTTTATTTTTAATTTCCTTAGCAAACATACCTAACAAATATACAAGATATTCAATTTTAATTTATCCCATAAAGTATCAATACTTTAAACATATTCAAAAATTGGACTGGTTTTCTATTAAGACCTGATTTCACAAAAAACGAAAACTAGGTTTGAGCGGCGGTTGGGTCATTAGGCCCGCCGCAAAGTGGACCCACGCTAATCCACGCACTCCAACCCACGCCGTGGGATGTTTTGTAAACCAGTGCTAGGCTTCTCCAGACATCTGTGTAATGCATGCAATGAATAATCCACTTGTCAGCTGATTGATTATGAATAATTCTATAGCAATGGTTTACAAAACATCCCACGGCGTGGGTTGCTTTTCGTGGATTAGCGTGGGTCTACTTTGCGGCGGGCCTTATAATCAGATAATTTTTAAATTGGTTTTGTAAAGTGATTTTTGTTGGTTTAGTATGAACTGTCGTTCAAACAAAATGTCCTTTAGGTGAAATCGGGCCAAAATGCAATCAAATACTCTAATGGAGGAATTTGAGCAGTTCAATAATAATTTGGAAATGATTTTTTTTAATGGCTATGTGAAAATTGGGTAAATTTTAAAATTCCGATTGTCAACAAAAACTTCACACAAAGAAACTATGAACACTCATGCAAAACTCAATACCGGACGTCATAATTAAGCCGTTTGAAAAAAATAGGTACTTTGTTCTGTGGTGCATGTCTTATAATGATTACATGCTCAATATACGGTGTTCATACTGCTGTGGGAAAGTTGGTTATTTGCCAAAATAAAACTGATATTATTAATAAAACAAATTGGAGAAGCAAGCACAACATAGCTTGTGAAAGGGGACATTGATTAATGTAATCATTCACTTTCATTATAATTCATTTATTTACTTAAAATGCTTTATCAGTTATTAATCATGTATTTTAATAATTAAAATCATTCTAATTATGGATGAATAGGTGTATAATAATATCTCAGACAGCAATGAAACCAAAGTTCAATGAACCTTCAAGAAAATTGTACTCCCATTTTAATTCTTGTTTACTAATTACTTTTTTCACCATCATTTACCTTTTACGTTTGTAGTTAAGGGAAGTATTACTTTCCAAACCAAGTAATTTCAATTACTTTCAACTTCTGTATAAGGGAAAAGCGAAACTACATGCCATAATATTATGTACAATGGAGGAGCACTATGGTAGCAAACTCATATAAAAACAACGAATATCAAGTAGAATAACCGATTAGTCGCATGGTTTTTGCTATCAGTTTTCATAGTCTTTTGGCCGAGTCGCTTGACAAAGCCGCCTAAATCGCACTGTGTGCCGATCGTCCTACGAGGAGCCGACACTTGTTTGCGACGCAGTGTAACTTGCCTGCAATAACACAACATCGCCACTAGACACATTCTACAATTTAACAGAATTAGTAGGGAAACTACCTGATATGAATAATTAAAAATGGTCAGTCATGAATATCTTCAATCGATAATAAATTAATAGACCTCTGCCTCTAAGTGGCAGGTTGATCTATTGAACCAACATGATAAACCAACACAATACTGTAATACAATAAAATTAAATATACAAATGTAAAATAATTCAAGATATAAAATTAAATATACAAATTGTAAAATAATTCAAGATACAGAAGTCAATCAGACTTTTCGACAAGTATGGATCTAAAACAAGGTATCCGGTTCTCAGGTTGTGGGCTAACTCGCTTATGTAAGAGGAAAACAACTTAAACTTCGATAACATCAATAAAATGTTTTTTGTTTTTTTTAATGGAAAATTCATAACCAATAATTATTTAATTCATGAGGAATTATAATCGGTTTTTACACTATCATCTATCTTAATTAATCTCCATTCTGATTAAATATGCACACATACCACAATATCACCTTGAGTACCAAACAGATTGACAACAAACCATTGACTAATTAACGTCAGAAATAAAAACTCAACACGAAACACTAAATAAATTTAGTAATGTTGTTCTTTAGTAAACAAATAAATCTATCATTATAGATACTATGTTTTCCGTATCTATAAATAAAGGCATGTCATGAAACATACTAATACACTTAAACTAGTAAAAGTTACTCAAATAGTATACCCACGTAACAGATCAACACACAAACTAAACTGTGAGATTAATAATTAATAATAATTTAATTAATAGTAATTTTGAATAATTAAATTTATTTCGCATTTAAATTAGATAATTAGATATGACATCATTAAAATTGTCATAAATATTACATACTATAGGACGATTCTTTATGATATCAACCAATACAAGATGAGGGTTTCTGAGGTTTTCGATGAGATATGCAATATCCCAACTTAAAAATTAAATAACAGTTTAGCCTAGAATGTGAGTTTTCTAAATGATGAGTGCTTGCAAGCACCTTGGCTTGTCTGACTTCGTTCTAGGCCAACCAGACGTAATTTATTTCTATCTATTTATCTAGCTTGTTAATAAAACAGCATCGACCGTGAATACCCCTAAAGTGAGATTCACAAATTGCAGCATTCCTTATATAAATAACATGGTTGAATTGGTTGGATGCTTTCCTTTCAACCAATGCTAATATTTTAAAATCAATTTTACTGTAATACGAACAACACGTTACTGTTAAAACACAACATTCGCTCGTGGACACTCACCTATTATTGTGATCGGACAAACTGCTATTGGACTGAGTGCGCTTGATGTCACCCCCTGGACCCCCACCCCCTCCCCCAGGCACAGTGCTGATGACGTCACCACCACCGACATTGATGAGTTGAGTGTCAGCGCTGCTCGAGCGCACATGATGTCCGCCATGATGACTGCCGTTGACGAGCGTAGCGGCCGCTCGCTCCCGACTCACCGTCACGTACATCTCGCACTCCTCCGGGAAGAAGTAGTCGGCGTGACTCACCAGGCAGTCTATTATTATGCTGTGCACGTTCGCTTTGTTCATGTTCATGCTGCAACACACACAACGTTCGCTAATTCATGAAAAATGTGATTTGAAAAATGTAAAAATTATAAAATGTGGGACCCAAGTTGAGATGATACTGTGGGTTGCATAAACCCTATGCTGTTTAATGGTCCATGAGATTTAGGTTAATTCAATTTCCAAATCAAATTGGGTTCAATTGAAATGTAGCATGCTGTTTAAAGGCCGGTCCAAACGCTCAAGTTTACCGTCAGTCTTCCACTCAAGCAAAATACGGATCGTTCGGTTCAAGCAAAAGAAGGATGTAAAATTGCGTCCACAGTATCCGTCTTTTGTCGGTCCTTTTTCCTATTTTCGTGCTCACAAGCTCAGTTCGTCATCAACTATGGAAGAGCTAGTACTCTTGGCTACTCTTGTTTTGTGTGTGAAAATAGGAAGGTAGAGTTCATCGTTCACGTAGAAGAAGGCACTTGAAGACAAAAGTGAGCCTGGCATATCGACAAAGACTGTATCTCGCTTTCTTCCGGTTGGTAGGATATCGGCGTACCAACACTTGTCCCCGGCGGTGTCCATGCTGCTCAAAGACACGAAGAAGTTGGCTGAAGAGAAAAACTACCGCTACGTATGGTCTAGAGATGGAAAAATTTTGTCAGGAAGACTGAAACCAGTCCGGCTTTGCTGATTAGATCGAAGGATGATTACAACAAGCTGTAAATTAGTTTCTATTTGGTTATTGTTTTTTTTCTCTCTAATTTATTATGGAGAACTGCCAAGTAAGAGACTTATTGGAGGAACTTTATGACAATAATAATTGTAAAACTTCGAAGCTACAAGATTCTAATCATGTTAATTTTTTCTTTTCGGACAATTCTGTTTTAAAAATTTTTCATTTGAACATTAGAAGTGTCAGACGGAATTTTGATGAATTATGTGTGCTTCTTACTAGTTTAAATGTAAATTTTGATATTATAATACTCACTGAAACCTGGTTGTCTCATGATGACGGGTTTGATCTACCCAATTACAATAAATACATAAAACCAACAAAATATAATAAATGCGATGGAATTATTGTGTATATTAAGCATGGTATTAAGTTTGAAATATTGAATGTCGATATTCAACAAACAAATGTTATTAATTTTATTATTGATTTTCAACAAAACCAGTTTTACTTCACTGCCCTTTATCGATCACCGTCAGATACGAATGTTTTTGAATTCATAGATAACCTTGAAATGTTTTTAGAGGAGACTAAATGCTTCTCAAATCGAGTCCTGATTGGTGATACGAATATTGATATCTTGGAAAATCGTTTAGGTCTAGCTGGGCATAGGTATATGGATGTATTGAATGAATATGGGTTTATAAGTTATCTTTATGGAGGTACTAGAATCGGTGACGTATCTGAAACATGTATTGACCATTTTTTTCTAAAAAGTCGGTATTTTAGGCTTAATCCAGCTATTTTTAATTGTTCGATTACTGACCATGAAGCAATAATGGGTACTATTAGTGAGACTAAGAATCAAATATGTGAAAATAAAAATACTGCTGTTGATGATCTACAAATCATACAAGAAAAAATTGATTTAAATAATTTTAAGATTAGAATTGAAAACGAATCGTGGGGGGAAACTATGTCAGAAAACAGTGCTAAAAAAGCCTTTACAATTTTCTTTGATACTATCATAAAACATTTTACATTATCAAAAAAAGTTTGTCATAGGGTTAGCAGTAGACAAACCCGACTTAAACCCTGGATCACATCAAGTTTAGTTAGATCTATAAGGACAAGGAACAAAATGACTATAAAAGCTAGAAGACAGCCGTTCAATGATGCACTTGCCAACAAATTAAAAAATTATAATACTATTTTAAAGAGGATTTTGCGCGTGGTAAAGGAGACTTATTTCAAAAACAAATTTATTAACTGCAAACATAATATCAAGAAGACCTGGGAAACAATAAATGAAGCAACGGATTCTACTAAACAAAAGAAAAATATATCTTCTGATATACAAGGCATTGATAAACGAGTAATAAAGTCAGACAAAAAGAAAGAGATAGCAGATGAATTCAATAAATATTTCACTACAATCGGTAAAGAGATTACAAATAGGAATCTAAAGAACTTAAATCAAGACAAAACATACAGGTATAGAGTAATTCCAGGAAATTGTAATTCATTCTTTTTTACACCAGTCTCAGAAGAAGAAGTTATTAATACTATTTTTAGTCTGAAAAGAAGGGTAACTCCTGGCCCTGATGGAGTATATGCAAATTGCCTCATTGAAAATGCATATAATATTTCTAAACCTCTTGAGCATATAATTAATCTATGTTTTCAACAGGGCTACTTCCCTGACGAAATGAAACGGGCTATAGTCATTCCATTACATAAAGGAAAGGAGAAATCCAGTTTGAATAATTATCGTCCTATTTCCCTCTTATCTAGTATTAGTAAAATTATAGAAAAATGTGTAAAGTCGAGACTAATATCCTACTTAAATAAATATAAAATCTTAAATAGTTCGCAATTGGGTTTTCAGAGTGGCCTTAATACTTCTGATGCAATATTTAGAGTGAGTAGAGAAGTTATAAATCATTTAGATAGAGGAAAAAAGTGCTTGGGAATCTTTCTGGACTTCCAAAAGGCTTTCGACACAGTGGACCATGAACTCTTGCTAAATAAAATGGAAATTATCGGTTTTAGAGGCATAGTTTTGAAATTTTTTAGGTCATACTTAAACTTAAGGTCACAAGCCGTAAAAATTGATGATACAATTAGCAACGATAGGAGAGTTGAAGCTGGGATTCCACAAGGAACAGTGCTTGGCCCAATTCTATTCCTAATTTATATTAATGATTTATTAAATATTGATCTAGACTGTGGCTCTCTCTACTCTTTTGCGGATGACACTGTAGCTCTGTTTCATGGAAATTCATGGATGGAAACATTTAAGAAAGCAAATAGTGGTATAGCAAAGATAAAAAATTGGTGTGACCACAATAAATTATGTATAAATAAAGATAAAACTGTGGTTCTACCCTTTTACCTCACAATGGCTGGTAAGCCCTCTGAGGAGTACCAACTTAAAATAATTATTCATAAACCTGACTGTAATCAGTCTTATTGCCAGTGTGTTCCTCTCTTTGTTCATGATTCTGTAAAATACCTAGGCATCATGATAGATTCTCGACTAAGGTGGGAGCCACATATTTCTTATGTTTGTAATAGATTAAGGAAAACATTTTATAAGTTTGTTCAATTGAGAAATATTCTTCCATTGTACCAGTTGAGGATGGTATTCCTTGCCCTAATCTCTTCTGTAATTGAATACGGCATTGTTGGATGGGGAGGTTGTGGATCTTCCATCTTACAACCCCTTATTTTGCAATATAAGAAAATTGTAAAAATATGTCTGAATAGACCAGTTAGATATCCCACTAACCTAATCTATAAAGAATTCAAAGTTCTAAGCCCTGAGGATTTATATAAATTGAACTTATTAAAATATGTATTTGAACGACCATTAGATTTTCCAGTGACTCCTGAACATGGATATACAACTCGTGGTCAAGCCAGAGAGAAACTGTATGAGCCGAGATGTGTAACTGCATCTGCGGCTGGTCATGCAGCCTTTCAGGGTCCTCGTTTATTTAATGTTTTACCTTTCGATATTTCTAGAGAGTCCTCCTTATCGATTTTCTGTAGAAGGTTAAGACTGTATTTATCGGCTTCATAAATTGTTTCGTTTCATTTTTTTTCATTGAAATATGTTTAACTTTATTCTGTAAACTAGGCTATATAAACTAAGCATTGTAATCAATTTGTTTATTTTTGTGGAAGATGTGTATTTTTGTTTAGATTGCTTAATGGCATAAGATAATACTATTTATGTAAGTAGCTCTATATAGTACTTGAAGCAGCTGAATCGTTTTTCTTATATATTTTCTGTAATTCATAAGACGAACCACTCCTCGACGCAGGCCTAGCCTAATGAGGAGTGCACTTGATATTTTTTATGTTTTATGCTTTGTAAAATTGTACAATGAAGTGAATAAAAGTTATTATTATTATTATTATTACTAGATTAAAGATATTTGGCCCCGAAATATGGTTTCCCAGTATCGAATAAAACTTGCTTTCCTCATACGAATTAGTTGAGCCATTTTACTATGAGCAAAAGGTGAAAAGCTGCTCTAGACTAGACTCACCTTTTTTGAAGCATTTGCTTCAAAAGTTGAGCAGATGCTCTAGTTTATTCATACAATTTTGAGTATAAGCTTTTAATTTTGAGCAAATGCTCAAACAATTTTTTTTTTTTGATGAGCACGAGCAAAAGGTTTTGCTTACGTTTATTCATAGAAAATGAAGTAAATGCTCAACTTTATTCATATGGCCCAATGACTTCCATGTTCCGACTATTGTTCGAGCAAAAGACTGATGGTAAAGTTGAGCGTATGGACTGGCCTCAATGGCCCATTAGATTCACGTTTAATTCAATTATCAAGTCAAATAAGATTCAAATGAAATATCACCAAGTAGACCATGTCGGCATAGGAGGTAATGAGCGTGCAGATGAGCTTGCTAAGCGGGGTTCTGGTATGCCATTCCTTGGCCCAGAGCCGGGCTGTGGCATAAGTAAAACAACTGCCTTCCACACAATAAATAAATGGTCCAGGGACTTACACCACCAGCAATGGCAGGGTCAACCTGGTCAAGCACTTGGCAAAAGACTGCTGGCAGACACAAGCCCTTGCTTCACCAGGTGGCTGGTGAGTCTGGGTAGAGGTCAGGTCAAGCAGGTAATTGCCCTGATAACTGGACATGGCCACTTCAGGAAACATCTCCACACAATTGGACTCAGAAATGAAAGCCAGATGTGTAGGCTTTGTAATCAGTCTGAAGAGACCTCCAAGCATATCATAGTGGATTGCGAAAGTCTTGGAGCTAGAAGAAGGGCTCTGTTTGGCTGCAAGCAACCAGGTGAGGAATGGGATGTTGGTATAGGGAACAAACTCCTGGACCTTGTAAAGGACACGGGAGTTGGTTTGCCTAACTAACATACTTTTGGGACATACAATAAGCTTCGGTTGACGTGTGAGGTTCTTCGAACCTTTGGATCTTTGAATCCGTCCCTTCAAAACATAAACATAAACATAAGCTGTTTAATGGTTCATTAGATTTAGGTTAACTTCAATTTCCAAATCAAATAAGATTCAATGGAAGTTTTAGTTGAGAAATGGAAGTTTGTTTCAATGTAAGTTAAGATTGATGATAGATGAGAGTTGCCTTGCACTGACCCTATGCTGTTGCCATCGTCACTGGAGCTCCAGATGAGGTTGGGCGCGATGACAATGGCGATGTTCTGCGGCGTCATCTTGTTGGCCTCGTGGTTGTTGGCCAGCAGTGATAGGAACTTGACCAGGTAGCGCAGGTTGTCCAGGTTTGCCTTGGGCAGTTTTTGCACCACTGCCCACAGCGCTTGTGCTCTCGATTCGGCTGGTACTCTGCGACAAAACAAACCTTCAATTTTAACAACTCAACAGTTTAAATTACTAGTACGTAATAACATTGAGAAAATATAGCATAAGTAGATATCTCATGGTATAGGCCCCATTCAGGTCCCAAATTTCAAGCCGATCTCTTGTTAACTCAAGCTGATTACTGGCGTATTTATGTATACATTGATAGGTTACAATATCATTCTCAACTATGAATGATTGGGAAAGGAACAACAGGCTTAAAGAGTGTATAATGTATACTGTCTATTATGACTGTTAATAAATAATAATATCGAGTGACCTGGCTGGCTCAGGTCTGATGTCAGAGTTTTCAGATCGCAACTGATCAATTTCAGGGCCTCTGACATGACCTAACGACTGCTTTTCAGGCAGCCGGGACCGACAGCTTAGCATGTCCATCCGAAACACGGGGGTGGCCCGAGATAGATATCTCGCATGGGCCGGGATTTGAACCCGGGCCTCTGAATCATAAAGCCAGCATCTGATCCACACGACTACGGCCACTCCTTTATTATGACTGTTGGCTGGGTGAGACGGTGAGAGTTTAAGAACGGCACAGTATGAGAGACTACCAGCGTCACATAGCTTCACGAAAAACAGCTATTAGATGTATCGGCTTGAGTTAAAAGTGAAATTTGAAACAAAAACGCCCTATACCATAGGATATCTTCTAATGCTATATTTTCTCTATGGTAATAGTAATAGTATATATCGCACCTAGGGCCGAAAATGAGACTTTTCCGGCTCGAAATCGGTTTTCAAGTCAGAGGCCGTAGGCCGAGGACTAGAAAAAGATTGAGAGCCGGAAAGACATTTTTGCCCGTGGTGCGAACGCTATTTTTCGCCACACAGAAAAATAAAACTATATATATAGATATGAGAATAATTGTTTATTAAGCACTTCCGAAAGCAAAAGTGGAAGATACTTACTTACTTACTTACTTACTTACTTACTTACTTACTTACTTACTTACTTACTTACTTACTTACTTACTTACTTACTTACTTACTTACTTACTTACTTACTTACTTACTTACTTACTTACTTACTTACTTACTTACTTACTTACTTACTTACTTACTTACTTACTTACTTACTTACTTACTTACTTACTTACTTACTTACTTACTTACTTACTTACTTACTTACTTACTTACTTACTTACTTACTTACTTACTTACTTACTTACTTACTTACTTACTTACTTACTTACTTACTTACTTACTTACTTACTTACTTACTTACTTACTTACTTACTTACTTACTTACTTACTTACTTACTTACTTACTTACTTACTTACTTACTTACTTACTTACTTACTTACTTACTTACTTACTTACTTACTTACTTACTTACTTACTTACTTACTTACTTACTTACTTACTTACTTACTTACTTACTTACTTACTTACTTACTTACTTACTTACTTACTTACTTACTTACTTACTTACTTACTTACTTACTTACTTACTTACTTACTTACTTACTTACTTACTTACTTACTTACTTACTTACTTACTTACTTACTTACTTACTTACTTACTTACTTACTTACTTACTTACTTACTTACTTACTTACTTACTTACTTACTTACTTACTTACTTACTTACTTACTTACTTACTTACTTACTTACTTACTTACTTACTTACTTACTTACTTACTTACTTACTTACTTACTTACTCCTCAGCTCTACAGGTCTTTGCAACCCTTGGCCTCCCTCACATAGCCTCTCCATCTGTCACGATCCTCGGCCTGCCCCCTCCAGTTACGAACTCCAAGCGTTCTCAGATCTCGTTCCACATCATCCGTCCATCTATTTCTCGGTCGACCTTTTCTTCTTCTGTTATATATCCTGTCCTTCCATATACATTTCACTACTCTTTCATCTCCCATTCTCACCATATGTCCCATCCATCTTATTCTGCCAGCTTTAATAAACCGCACAATGTCTTCATTGTTTAAGAACTGCTCTATTTCCAAATTTTTTCTTCCTCTCCAAAGACCATTCTCAAAAACAGGACCCATGATTCTTCTCACTACCTTCCTTTCAAAAACTCTCAATCTTTGCACATCTCCAGCTGTAAGCACCCATGTTTCCGATCCGTAACTCACCACAGGCCTCACCAATGCTTTGTATAATTGTAATTTCGTAGCTCTAGATATCAATCGAGATTTGAACAACTTGATATTAGCATAGTATGCCCTGTTTCCCGCCATGATCCTGTTGTTAATCTCTGCTGAGACTTTCCCACTACTTGTCACAAGTGTTCCCAGATAGACAAATTCTTCTACCTGTTGAAATGTGTAGGGTCCAATTTTCATGTCTCTAGCAACTCTCCTACCTAGGCCTACTGCTGGTGACACTCTCAGATACTTTGTCTTGGCCTCATTTATCTCCAATCCCATTGGTTCACTATTGATTGCCAGTGATGTGAAGGCTTCTCTCAAGGCTGGTACTGCTCTAGCTACTATGACCAGATCGTCTGCATATCCACAAACTTGCCATAGTCTATTTACTATGGTGCTTCCATGCGTGATACCTTTTACTGCTTCATGGAGAGCCAAATTAAACAATAATGCAGACAACGCATCTCCTTGCCTTACACCGTACTTTACAGGGAAACGCCTCCCAACAGTCTTGCCTATTCTTATTCTGCCAGCTTTAATAAACCGCACAATGTCTTCATTGTTTAAGAACTGCTCTATTTCCAAATTTTTTCTTCCTCTCCAAAGACCATTCTCAAAAACAGGACCCATGATTCTTCTCACTACCTTCCTTTCAAAAACTCTCAATCTTTGCACATCTCCAGCTGTAAGCACCCATGTTTCCGATCCGTAACTCACCACAGGCCTCACCAATGCTTTGTATAATTGTAATTTCGTAGCTCTAGATATCAATCGAGATTTGAACAACTTGATATTAGCATAGTATGCCCTGTTTCCCGCCATGATCCTGTTGTTAATCTCTGCTGAGACTTTCCCACTACTTGTCACAAGTGTTCCCAGATAGACAAATTCTTCTACCTGTTGAAATGTGTAGGGTCCAATTTTCATGTCTCTAGCAACTCTCCTACCTAGGCCTACTGCTGGTGACACTCTCAGATACTTTGTCTTGGCCTCATTTATCTCCAATCCCATTGGTTCACTATTGATTGCCAGTGATGTGAAGGCTTCTCTCAAGGCTGGTACTGCTCTAGCTACTATGACCAGATCGTCTGCATATCCACAAACTTGCCATAGTCTATTTACTATGGTGCTTCCATGCGTGATACCTTTTACTGCTTCATGGAGAGCCAAATTAAACAATAATGCAGACAACGCATCTCCTTGCCTTACACCGTACTTTACAGGGAAACGCCTCCCAACAGTCTTGCCTATTCTTACTCTGGAGAAGGTCTCATTTAGGGTAGCAGCCACTAGCCTTATTAATTTTGAAGGTAAGTTATTCTTATCCAGTGCTTCAAGTAGCTTTCTCCTGTATAAACTGTCGAACGCTCTCTTGTAGTCTACAAACAGCATGTGGAGACTTATATCGTGCTCTATACACTTTTCCATTGCCTGTCTCAATGTGAAGATCTGGTCCACTGTGCTCCTGCCTTTTCTAAATCCTCCTTGGTAGTCACCAAGCACTGCCTCTGCAAAAGGAGTGAGCCGTTGAAGTAGGATATTTGTGAAGGCTTTATAAGCAATGCTAAGCAAAGAGATTCCTCTATAATTTTCACAAACCATTTTATCCCCTTTTTTAAAGATTGGGCAGATCATGCTTGTCTTCCAATCATCGGGCATTTTCTCCTCTCTCCATACCATCAAAATTAATTCATACAGCTCCTTTTTCAATCTATCTCCTCCACTCTTTATCATCTCACTGAGAATGCCATCCTCACCAGGAGCTTTATTGTTCTTTAGAGCTGCTATTGCTCTCTCTAGTTCTTGAATGGTAGGTTCTGCAGTTTCTTCATCTTCCCTGTCAACATTGTGTGGCATTTCAAAACGACGGCTTGGCTGTCCATCTTCTTCTCTCTCATTCAACACCTCCTCGAAATGCTCGGTCCACCTATTCAAGACCATCTCATTACTAACCACATGCCCATTTTTGTCTTT
The DNA here is from genome assembly GCF_014356525.2 of Nilaparvata lugens. Lineage (NCBI taxonomy): Eukaryota > Metazoa > Arthropoda > Insecta > Hemiptera > Delphacidae > Nilaparvata > Nilaparvata lugens. The sequence goes on along the minus strand of NC_052511.1, from coordinate 42,372,713 downwards.
ACAGCCGTTCAACCTTGCCTGGAACCCTTTTCTGAACCAGTTCACTTCTTTGTACAATTTTTTACTCTGGTTGGTTTCACTCAATGTTTGTAGGTGTAGAATCTTTTGCTTGATTGCTTCTCTCTTTTTCGACCTTAGAATTGATTTTGCTCTCCTTCTTAATAAATTGTAGTTTGCTCTAGCTCCTCTTGTATCTCTTTGCAACATCTTATTTCTAGCATCGTTCCTTTCCCTAATTGCTTCTTCACACTCCCTATCGAACCATTCCTGATTTCTTGCCATTTTTTCTACCCCTATGGTCTCTTTGGCAGATCTCTCTAAAATGCTCTGTATCCTCTTCCACTGAACATTCACATCCGCTTCTTCCATTTCGCTCTGTCCAAACTTCCTATCTAGATCATTTTGAAATATCTGTCTCTCTCTATCCATCCTCAACTTACTGACATCCCACTTGCACCTTTTCACCCCATTCTCCTTGCGTATATTGGCCAGTCTAAATCGTATTACAGCTCTAACCATGAAGTGGTCAGAGTCGCAGTTTGGTCCTCTCATTGTACGCACATCCAATACACCCGAGGCATGCCTTGCAGATACTAAAACATGATCAATCTGATTCACAATTTCGGTGCCTGGTGCTTTCCATGTTCCCAGGTGTATCCTTTTATGAGGAAAGCAGGTACTCCTGATAATCAATCTGTTGCTCTCTGCAAACTGCGCAACTAGAAACCCATTACTATTGGATTCTTCATGGAGTGAATATTTTCCAGCCACTGACCTAAGGGCACTTTCTCTCCCTACTTGAGCATTCAGATCCCCCAAGACCAGTACCATATCGTGTTGGCTAATCCGTTCTAATTTACTTGTTAACATGTCGTAGAAATCTTCTTTTACCTGCTCATCAGCATCTTCTGTAGGGGCATAGACAGAGACCAACGTTACATTTCTAAATCTTCCCTTCAGTCTGATTATACACATTCTTTCCGATATTGGCTCAAAATTTAGTAATTTTTTTCTCATTTCAGCCGTAATGAAGAAGCCTGTACCGCCGTATCCAGTCCTATCTTCTGTACCACTATACAGCAAAGAGAAGTCTTTTTTATCGATCTGTCCTCTACCTTGCCACCTTATTTCCTGCAAAGCAACTATATCCAAATTGAATTTTGAAATTTCCAATGTTATCTCTTTCATCTTACCAGGCGCCAACATTGTTCTAACATTCCACGTTGCCACTTTCCAATCCATATCTCTCCTGATCTTAGATCGCTTATTCCGTAAATCATTATTCAAAGTTGGGTCTGTATTCCTGTTATTAATCCGAAAATCCTGTCCTATCCGAGGCTTTGTTGTGGGTTTCGCAACGAGTGTGAGTTTTTCCGGGGAAGGGTTGTTGGCCCTACGCCCAACCCCCAACCTGGAGGACCAGGGTCCTTTTTTTAGAGTTGCCATCTCCTAGGTACTTGCTTCCACTACAGCTTTCAGAGCGTAACCTACCCTGGATTTAATTTGGGTTAACTCCCTAGGTTCATCCGCCCTCTCTGCCGTTGGGATTTCTCCTCATCCGCCTTCAAGGCCGTTGACCGGCTTGCTAGTTTTGGTCCACCCCGGCTTTTTAATTTCACCGGTACCTCCCATATCTGGGAGGCATTCCCCTATCCGCCACCTGGGGAGGCGCCCGATGGAGGACTAGCAACCTCTCACGGGCATCATCAAATCTATTGTTTATAATTGTAGTGAGCGCCAAAAAACCAAGGCATCTAGCCGAAACCGGCCAACCAAAAAGCTTTCAATACCCATAATGGTTTTAAGTAGTAGTTGAGAATTTAGTCCAGTGATAAACAAAGATAAAAGAATACATGAGAATGTGTATGGAAGTTATGTGAAGAAAAAATTAAAATTTATTTTATGCATGTGAAAGATAATGTAAAAGTATAGAATAACAAGAACTCAGACGCTCAATAGTGATCAAAAGTGGATTAATGACTAATCTTCATCAATTATAGACAATATCACAACCTCATCATTAATATCATTGATTTATAATTATTATAACATTAAACTATCACCGTTCATCAATTATAATTCAGACCTTTATTTTTTTAAACAGAGATTATTTAAAAATAATTCATATTATTTAGGATATGAGAATCGAGTGGGCTATAAGATTATCATAAATATTATAATAATATAAGATTAAAAATTAAGGAAATAAAATGAGAGAACAAAGTTACTTATGTGATAAATTTTTCAATATAATATTCGCCATTTTTCTCAAGGATATTACGGAGCCCCTGAAATTTTCCCTGAAATAAGACTTATGCCAGTTGATAGGGCTTATAAATAGCTATCCATGGTATAAATTTGAAGAAAATCGTTAGAGCCATTTTCGAGAAAAACGTGAAAAACATGGTTTTTTAGTAATTATCCGCCATTTTTTCCGCCATCTTGAATTGAATTTCTTATTGTCGGGTCCTCATAGTATAAGGACCTTAAGTTTAAAATTTCAAGTCAATCGGTTAATTAGGAATGGACTTATCGTGTTCACAGACATACACACATACACACACACACACACACACATACACACACACAGACCAATACCCAAAAATCATGTTTTTGGACTCAGGGGACCTTGAAACGTATAGAAAACTTGAAATTGGGGTACCTTAATTTTTTTTGGAAAGCAATACTTTCCTTACCTATGGTAGTAGGGCAAGGAAAGTAAAAACTTGAAATTGGGGTACCTTAATTTTTTTTGGAAAGCAATACTTTCCTTACCTATGGTAGTAGGGCAAGGAAAGTAAAAATATTTGTCATGGCTTCCTTGAATTGGTCTTTTTGAGTTTGTCATTTTGTTACTTTGTCTTATCGTTTGTAAGTATTGTGATGTGGCCTGGTTTCCATAAATTTATTTATTCTAGTGGTTTGAATAAGCTCTTTTCCTTTCTATTGACATTATTTGCTGTCTAGTTGTTCGAACTCACTGCCAAAGCAAAACTGGAAGGTCATAGCTCTAGCAAATCTGAGGTAATCTAAATATCAGGAAATTGTCCAAGTATTTTTATTTTTTATTCTGATTAGTTTAAATAACTTAAAAGATTATGTTCAATTATGTTTTAATGTGGGAGGTTGAGTTTTACTTTCTTATTCTTTCAAAATAATGGCAATAAGATGATATTATTATGACTGTTTTGATTCTTGAATAATAAACATAAATAATTTTAAATAATCAAAAGTTTTTTGATCAGCTGTTTTAGCGCACTTGAAATTTGGACAATCTGGATGTCAACAATGCTTGTTATCGTTGACTGCGGAAGTTGAGGTTAGAAGTCCTATCCTACTCTGAAAATCGAATTCGAATAGTTTGTAATATATATTATTTGTATATCATTCATCCAAATTGAATTATAGTATCTTATTGCAGAATACTTTATTCAATTCTAGAAGCATAAACCAATTCCGTTTCATAATAAACTATTTGTAAAAACGTTCAGCACCAAGGAAATTGCCCAAGTAGTTCCAAAATTATACACCAGGTTTCGTGGCAAACGCAGTACTATGAGGTTAGAGTCGGATTCTATTATACTCTGAAAATTGAATTTGAATAGTTTATAATATCTTATTTGTATCTCATTTATCCAAATAAAATGATAGTATCTTATTGCAAAATACTTTATTCAATTCTAGAAGCATAAACTGATTCCGTTTCATAAACTATTTTGTAAACAAGTTCACATCAAATCAGAATCAGCTGACTTCAAGGTTATTTTACAGCCCTAGGGCCGTAAAACTTTTACCGGCCTGGTCAGAAAACAATCATTTTCGGCCTCCATATGACGCACGAAAACCAGCTCATTACATCCAAGTGGGGGCGAAAAAACTATTCTCACATGGTGGAGAGCTTTCGGGCCTAATGTCAAAGACCATATGAGGGACAAAGATGTTGAAGCGACAGAGCAATTTTTCATTAAAATAGGATCCCCACTGAAACCTACTGTCAAATTATTCTTGAAAAGAAATATTTAGCTGTTTCCATTATTTTCACCATTATTTAATTAAAAGTTGCGGTTTTCAAAGATAAAAATACAACAGCTCATGAGCAAGTTCTCTAATCCAGAGGGATCACTAGTTAAAAGTAGACAAAATAAATGGTGTACAATGATTTATGGAACCAACTAATAGTAAGTGCATTTTTCACTCCATAAGTGTTTTAAAAATTCAAGTTTCATATTAATAGTGAAAAAGTATGGATAAGCAACTCATTAATACAGAGTGGGGCAGAGCCGATTGACGAGTTTGGAAGGGTTCAACTTGTGAATGAACCGTTCAATTTGGGAAAAAATTCTTCAATTCAGTTTCAAATGTAGTTTTTATTGTTAATTTTTGAAAATTATATCAGGCCATCAGCAGCAATACACTGATGTAGCTTATTTTTGAAGTTTTAAAACGCATTTTGGCGCACTGCGATTGGTAAGGCCTGGATCTCTTCTCTGAATCGCTCCTTTAGTTCTTCCAAGATGTGTGGACGATTATTAAAAACTTCATTTTTGGAGTAACCCCATAGAAAAAGATCGCATAAGCTTAAATCGGGTGAGCGTGCCGTTTGTTGTCTCAACAAATTCATTGAAATGAGCCCTGTGTGGGCTGTAGCTTCATCCTGTTAAAGCATATTTCTCCCAAGTCATGTTCCACAGCAAGTCCTTCCAATTTGTGGCGCAGAAACATTGTCACATAACATTATCAAATTTTTCACATAAAATCAATACTTTCCTGAATAACAGATATCATGTGTTAGCCATATTTATAGATTACTCAAAAGCATTTGATACCCTTAACCATAAAATATTGTTAGAAGACCTCAATAGTATAGGAATAACTGGCAACAGACTTAGATTATTTGAGAGTTATTTGAAGGATAGATATTTTAAGGTTAAAATTGACGACAACCACAGTGATTTGATCAGAAATGATGATCTTGGAGTCCCTCAAGGAAGTATACTGGGTCCAGTTCTCTATAATATCTATGTTAATTCCATATCAAGTGTAATAAGACATGGTGAAATTTTTATGTATGCTGATGACACGGCTCTACTAGTCGCGCATAGAGATCCAAGGGCGGCCGAGCAATTACTCCAATCAGATTTCAATCGAATTCTCAGATGGTCTCATGATAGAAACTTGGTAATTAACAAGAAAAAACAGTGTTAATGCATTTCAAATCACCCCATATTAGATGTGAAGGAACTCCAAAAATCTTTGTTCACAACTGTAAGTGCCTCTTCACTAACTCTTTTGAAAACTGTAGTTGTCCATCTCTGTCTTTGGTCAGTGATACACGTTACCTTGGAATAATGATAGATTGTAGCATGAGATGGCATTCTCAAATTGACAATATATCCAAGAAACTCCAGGCATTAAGCGCTAAAATATTTTATTTACATAAAAACATCACTGTTGATTGCCTGTATTTAATTTATAAGTCGTTAGTAGAATCCATTATACGATATGGAGTTCAATCATGGGGCTGTGCTGCAAATTACTTATTATTGAGAGTAGAGAAAATACAGTTGAGGATCCTAAAAGTTATTTCGTCTAGAATACCCCATCTAAACTTAAATTTGAACAACCTTCAAACCCTACAAATTCTTTATCAAACTCTGACACCAAGAAATTTTTACACCTTCAAAATAATAGTATTTTTCAAAAATAATTTCCACTATAGACTTCTAGCTCCTCCTGCCCATTACAATTTCAGGTCACCAATAATATACCAAATTCCCCGGTTCAATAATATTTATGGAAAAAGATCTCTGCTCTACATAATACCTTTCCTTTTCAACAAACTACCTGCAAACATAAGAGACTACTCAAAAACGGACGTAATGATCTATGTAATAAACAATCCCAACTTGATTTCAACCCAGTGAAATCGAAATGAGAATAAAACACAGTGATAATAGTACTGTAAATTCTGAAATAACAATAAATATTTATTATCATTATTTGAATAATAATTTCTAATAGGCCTGCGTACGATGAATTTTCTTTTTCATCTTTCAAATAGCCTATTCCGCTGGTTTTGAATTATTATATATATGTTGTAAAGTCACTGCCGCCAGCCTGAACGACTAATAATTTAGTAATATTAATATTGTATAAAATACTTCCTACTTTATTCCTTCTTTTATTCCTTTTAGTTCTTAATTAACTCCTTATTTATCATGCTTATAATAATGTTATTTATTAACTCTATTACTCTTCTTCTGATTATTATGTTCTTTTTTATTTTCTCATTATTATTGTAATTCCTTTTTTTTCATTTCTTGTATTCACGACAAATAGCCTAATTTTATTTTATTTGTACTTTATTTTAATTTAAAGTTGTAAAACTTTTGTTTTGATATGGCACCTGCTGAAAAACCCATGGGTTTAGCAGGACCCAACATTGTAAAAAAATTATTTTCCAATAAAATTGATTGATTGATTGATTGAACGCTGGGAAGTGACATTGACGGTGGTGTTGCCAATCTCAAAGAACTATGGCTCTCCCGATTTAAGCGATCTTTTTCTATGGGGTTACTCCAAAAATAAAGTTTTCAAAGATCACCCACACACCTTGGAAGAACTAGAGGAGCGAATCAGAGAATAGATGCAGGCCTTACCAATCGCAGTGTGCCAAAATGCGTTTTGAAACTTCAAAAATAAGCTACATCAGTGTATTGCTGCTAATAGCCGCCATTCAACTGATATGATTTTCAAAATTAACAATAAAAACTACATTTCAAACTTAATTGAACCCATTACATTTTGTTTTTCTATGTTGAACGGTTCATTACTTATAACCCTTCCAAACTCGTCAATCGGCTCTGCCCCACTCTGTACTTTGTGATATACTGTATATTCAACAATTTCTAATCTCATTTTCAAGTTATAAAATTATTAGTGTATATATTCATTCACCTGGCGGCAGCCATCCACTCATCGTAGAGGTGATCGGTTAGAAGAGGTTCTGGTAATTCCCTGAGGTAAGACTTGAGCACACCGGCTATGATGTGCGGATCCCTGTAATCCATAAGCGTTTCCATCTCCATGCAGCCGGCATCGAAGCTCAGTTTCATTCTTCGCATTTTAGAGGCACCTGCAACCATTCACTTTATTGAAATACTACATTACGTCATCATTACGGTGAGGCTAGTTTACCGTATGAGTCTAAGTATAAGTATATTATTCTTCAATATTCTAGAAACAAGTTTTCCAACAAGAGGCCTCCACACGAATCTATTGATTTGAAATTCTAATTAATACGTTTTTGTCTTCTAATCATTTTAGTAATGATGATAAATTTTACTAACTATTAAATGGTTAGAATAATCGTTTGGAGTTTGTTGTAAATAGCCTATGATAATTCTGCCCCCAACTTCGTTTCGGGCATAAACAACCGTAGCTTTCAGGTAAACTAGCATTACCGCCATTGTGACATAATCTACTATTAAAATGATTGGAAATTAATAATTTCAATAATTGTTACCAGCATTTGAGATTTAGTAGAAGAATTAAAATTAAAGAAGTATTGGTTTCAAAACGAAACTGCAGTCCTTTAGTACAAATTTAATGAATGTGAATGTGACAAAAATAAAACTGAGTTTTTTCAATTATGGAGAAGTTTCACAATATCAATTCTTATCAATTAGTAGAAGTTTTTTTAAACTACTTATTTGCCAATTGATATAAGCCTATAAGGCCAAAAATACTCATAAAATAGTAGTAAATCAACCGGTCATCTCTAAAACTATCAATATGATAGAGAAAAGATAGCTTTAAGAAGATATCCCATGTACGCGTTTATGTTCCAATTTTCACTGTTAACTCAAGCCGATAGTCCAAGTAGTTCTTTTTCGTGAAGCTATCTGATGCTGGTAGTCTCTCATACTGTGTACTGCTTAAGGTGTGTACAGATATACGCGCCGCGAACATGAGCAATTCACTTTTAATCAGCTGACTATATCTGTATTTTTACAGAAACGGTAAGATACAGATATAAAAAGCTTTGCAAAAGCTGATTAAAAGTGAATTGCTCATGTTCGCGGCGCGTAAATCTGTACACACCTTTACACTCTCACCCCAACAAAATAGTAATAATAAACATTATTCGATAGTAATTGGCTTAAAATTTGGAACTTAAACGACCTACACCATGGGATATCTACTTATGCTATCTTTTCTGTATGTCAATATCATGTCACACATTGACTGTCTCAGTTAAGAATTGACGCGTCAGCAATCATAAGAGAAGAAACTAGAAAGCTTATAAGTGTCAAAAAATTTAGAAAAGCATGATAATTAATACAGTAAACTGACCACCGGCTACCCTAAACAGTCCTTCCTCATCCATGCCAAGGGTTAACAGTCCACAGACACACAACTCTATGGGATAGGCGATTTTGCGTCCTGTCACCCTCAAATGGTCCTCCAGAGGGAAACCGAACACTGGCTTCATACTGCTATCACCTGTCAATCAACGTTAAATTATACTAGTACAAAATTCAAACAATTAAGAAAGTAATACATGATCGAGTATTAAATATTGTAAAGGTTAATCCTTGTTTCCATTACCACAGATTCAGCGCTGCAACATGACTAGCATGACTACGCTTACACATACTATATATGCGTAAGTCAGATTTCCGAAAATACCCAAAAATAAGGGAGTTTTGGTTACTTTTATATATTTTTATAGTGCTCAAGGTCTCACAATTGTGCTAAGTTAGCGTCTACAATATCAATACAGCCACTTTCATGCAGTTTGCATCAAAATGGAAACAATGGGCGAAAAGTTGTAAAAATCGCTCAACAAGATTGCACAACTCGCAGTGTTGTTATGACATTACAAATTGCCAGAATGGAAACTAGGCTTAAATACTATTATTTGTCATTACATACCAAGTAAATTGCACCAATACAATGTAATCAAACTTGAGGTAATCAACCTTCAAATTGAATTCAAAATATTGAAAATCTGGAAATATTATTGTGTGTTGTCTCTAGCATTAAGCTGGCCACTAACGATAGGACATGCATGATAAACATGTGTGTACATGCACACATATGTTCATCATGCATGTTTTGTCATCAGCGAGAGGCTTCTAACATAAAATAGACAACCAATAACAATAGATAAACCACTGGAAAACTACAAATTATAATGATACAAAAAATGCAAGCTCAAATAGAGCAGCGAAGAAAAAAATCGGAAACACAAAAAACCTAACCTTAAAAAATTTTGCTCGAAGCTTTCAACGTGTATATTATGACTGTAAGACGGGTATGTCTACAGAAAATAAAGAGTACCCTAATAATTATAGTATGTAGTAATATTTGAGATTACTTACAGATACTTGTTTCTAATTCGGGTATCATTTCATCTAATATGGTCAATGCGTTTTGGTGATAGGTCCTTTGGAGTTTAGCGTATTCTAATACTGTTCTAGCTATATCCGATTCCTTAGAAATTAATTGGAACATTTCACAGGCTAAGGCATCCTGAAAACATACAAAAAAATCAGAAATAGTAAATACTGGTTGAATAGCAAGTAATGAGTTATAGTAAAAAGTAGCTCATAGTAATAGTAATTATTTTACTCATTAATCAAATCAGCTAGGTAAGAAAAAAACATAAAAAATGTTAACCTTTAAATCAAATCAGCTAAGAAGAAAACAAGAAACAGATAAAAAGTTTAACCTTTATATAAAATCCTTTGTATATATAGACCAAATGGTTATTACAATATGCTAACATTATAATTTTTTCGAAGACTTTATTTTAATTTTAATATTGAAAAAATAAATTGTCAATTTTGAAGGCTGATCGGTTGAAGGGGCGTTTACATTAGTCAAGTTTTCTTCAAGTTTGAGTAAAATTAATGTTTTTAGCAGACTTGAAGTCAAGGTTGCAAGAACAGAAACTTGAATCCACTATACCAATGTAGACCCTTCTCAAAGTTTTGTTGATTCAAGTAGATGTTGAACATGTTCAACTTTTGGATTCAACTCAAATCTGCAAGCCAACAGTTAGTTGTCAGTCAATGTAGAATAAATAAAACAACTAAATAAAAAAATATTATGCAGATGAAGGGGAAAACTTCGAGACTAATTATTAGATTTTTTACTTCATACAAGTATTCAAGTTATACACTTTTGAGGTTATGGAAACTTGACTAAGTTTTCAAAATAGCTCATTTAATACAAAAAAATGTTGAAAAACTTCAATTCAAGGAAACTTGACTAATGTAAACGCAGCTTAAGGGACAAACTCCAACAGAATGAATAGCTTATTCTTTGTCAATTCAGTAGTTTATTCCAACTAACAGCAATCAGGAAAGTAAGAAAAGTTTGAGACTCACTCGACATTGTTCTACTTTAGTTTCGGCCTCCTCGAGCTCATCCTTCAACGAGTCGAGCTTGGAGCCGACGGTGGCACTTGCACTGGCACTGCTGTGTTTCAGTGCTGCATGGTATCTGTCAACAATCAATCAATCAGTCAGTCAATCAATCAATCAATTACAATTGAATCTGCAAACTATCAAGCTACAAAAGATTGCAACAACAATTAAGATAATCCCAAATACACAAGAAAATATACATTGTCATTACCACCTAATAAAATAGGATTACTGTCTTAATAATCATCTATCTTGGAATTTGACATTTTTTTGCACGACTCAAATCGTACGACTCCAGTCTATCCGACCTTTCGATTTGACTTATTCAAAATTTTGTAATTAAATGCTTATTTTGATTAAACCTTTTTCAATGGTAGACCTATAAAATGAGGAATTTTACTACTTTTACAACAAATTTGTACGTGTTCTTGTTTATATTCACGCTTTTCCAAATCCTAACCTCACTTTATTGTACATTTATGGGATACTCAAATCTCACATCTCTTGGCAACCATTCAGTCGAGTCGCCAGGAAACTCAGTCGCAAGTATCCAATGGCTGGATCTGGAGTGCACCAACGGCTGAAAATCCGAACAGGGATCGTCCTATCATTTGAGGTTAGGATTATGATTAGTGTTAAGGAGAAAAATGAAATTGAAAGAATAAGACGTTCATGTTGTCAATACATTTATATTTCTGTTGTCAATACTACATCATCAACGTCTCATTCGATCAATTATGGTGAAGTATCAAACATCTCTTACCATACAATCAAAATTGAATAAAAGGTTAAAGTTAGCTCCCTTAGAGGAAGGTTTGGGGTTAGATTTTAGTTTTAAAATTACATTATGAAGTAATAAGACGTTCATGTTGTCAATACTACAGCATCAATGTCTTATCCGTTCAATTAAGGTGAAGTATCAAAAATCTCTTACCATACAATCAAAATTGAATAAAAGGTTAAAGTTAGCTCCCTTAGAGGAAGGTTTGGGGTTGGATTTTAGTTTTAAAATTACATTATGAAGTAATAAGACGTTCATGTTGTCAATACTACAGCATCAATGTCTTATCCGTTCAATTAAGGTGAAGTATCAAAAATCTCTTACCATACAATCAAAATTGAATAAAAGGTAAGTTAGCTTAGAGGAAGGTTTGGGGTTGGATTTTAATTTTAAAATTACAATTTGCCGTTTTTCAATTTCACATCAAGTTTGTCATCGTAGTTGACAAAACATTACTTGAATTATCATGCTAGAAAATGTATTCAGAAGGAATCAATGTAACCATAGCTGATAAAATATAGAATAAGAACATATCCCATGGTATATGTTCCAATTTTCAATTTCAACTCAAGCTGACAGTCATAGTAGTTCTTTTTCGTGAAACTATGTGATGTGATGCTGGTAGTCTCTCATACTGTGCCGTTCTTACACTCTCACCCGGCCAAAACAGTAATAATAGATAATAGTAAACAGTAATCGGCTTGAGTTAACAAAAAATCGGCTTGAAATTTGGAACATAAACTATGGTGTAACTATCTATGCAATGTGGTGTGATTTACTGACTTGGTGCGCGCCGACTCCATATCGAGCATGGCCTTGTTGAGGTTGCGCCGCTGCTTGAGAATGTTTGGCACATCCGAGTCGCTCACCTGCTGCAGCATGGCCAACACTCCCCCCTCCACCCGCGCCTCGTGGTCCACGTACGTGTTGGCCAGGCACATCTCCAGTTTGCCGCATTCCACCACTATGTGTCTACAACAACAAGTAGAAAATATAGATAAAGAAGAAGAAAGGAGGAGAAGAAGAAGCAGTAGTGGTGGAAGGAGAAGGAGGAGGAGATGAATAATAATAATAATAATAATAATAATAAGAAGAAGAAGAAGAAGAAGAAGAAGAAGAAGAAGACGCAACCGTTCAATGGTTTAAAGCTGACATAAAATAATGTAATAGTACAGTCCAGTCCAGAGTTTGGATACATAAGAGAAGTCCAGAACCAATATTGAAGCATGCAAAATTTTCTTTGAGCTAGATACATAGTAGCCTAGAAGCCTCATATTTTCGGTTCATTTTCCAGTTTTCAGCTCATTCTTCTCGGCTTGTCAAATCATATTCAAATGGAATTCAAAAGTGTATGGAACATAACCTACTTTTTGGACTATAATAGTGTATAAATGAAAATTCGGAGAAGAAATAGTTTTGGGCTGTGCCTTTTGGTACTTCCCCAATCATTTTAATAAATATTGTGTTCTGTGTATAAATACATTTTCCATTTCTCTCGCAAATTTGAATTGTGATACATGATTTTGAACCGCCTTGACAAGCCGAGAAGAATGAGCTACAGCACGAGGATATCCGATCATTGTGTCAAAAGTTATGAGTGTTTGATATTTTGATCCTTTAGGTGTTTTCATGCGCGCCTCTCCACTAAATTAAGTGCATCTAACGGCTGATTCTCATAGAACATGATATTATGAACTTATATTTTCAATTTTCACTTTCATTGAATAGTTTTTATTATTTTTTTATCATATCATGTAAATTGTGTGAAAATGGAAATTTGATTTGATATCAGTGTGCGAAATCTCAATGTGAGGACAATGAAGTTAGTGATGATGGTTGAAGCTGGAAGTCAGGTTTTTCAAAATACAAGAAGCATTGTATTTATCTAGAAGTTATCTCACTACTCTAGCAGCTATATGATACATCGCTCTCTCCAAGATAAAATACCTAAATACCTGTAAATACCTATGGGACCACATATCGCTGACTGACTGAGCCAGCATAAATTATAAGCATATATATTCATTTTATAAGAGAGCAAAGAATCAAGTAGTAAATAATGATTAAAAAGTGTATTATTTAGCCTAATTATAATGAAACATATAAAAAATTATTTCAAGGTTTGAATTGCTTAATTATTTTGTTAAATTTTATTTCTAATGTAAAAGAATCAGGAAAATCGCTATTATTTTATTGAAAGAATTTAATAAAGAAAGTGTCATAAAAAATAATAATTTCATGATAATGAGAAAACAAACACTTCAATTTAAAGCCAACAAATCTGAAAAAAATATATTTCTTTGTTTACATATTATACAAGTAATGGATCGCCGTTGGTTATAGATACCATGAATAACAATAGTACAACTAATCTTCTAAGAAGAAGGATGACGTAAATAGGTTAAGCCACACAAGGTGTAACCTAGAACGTGACACTGGCAGACAATAAACAGAGGCTAAATCCGTGGCATCCTGTCCATTATCTAATCTAGCTGAGAAGACTTTAGCCTAAAGCAATTCAATAAAATACATCAATTGACACAAAGCTGAACGCTAAAAATATCATGTTAAAGTGAACTCTAGACATTTGTTTGAACAAAGAGCACACTAGTAGAGCAATCTAATCTCTAGCTAGATATAATCTCTACTCTTTCTAGAATATATTTATATATTGTATTGTAGATGAATAGACACTAATCTGAATAAACATCACTAGATAGCCTAGAGCGTTATGTATCAAGTATAAATTTATCAACGAACGCATATTCATAATGATAAGTGTCTCAGTTTGGAAGGACTTGGAATCAAGTCATTAATTGAGAACGGAACTAATATCATGGACTGTTGCCATAAAATTTTAGTGAATTATCGATTAAATAATCACACATAAAAAAATACTGAGGGAAATTCTTATTTTTAAACATGGATGAACTTCAAAGACCACCATTAGGATTGCAGTAATTATTGTAAAGCGCGTGTAATGTGAAAATTTCATTGACAAAACAAAGTATATTGATGAATGACATTTATTATCAATTTATGAATCACTCAGTTTTCGGTATTTAGTGTGTAACACTAAGTTAACTCACTCGATTATTGATGAGTTTCGTTAAAAATGTCACTAGTAATTTGACAGTATAAGAGCTATTTAAATTAGTAGAATAACTCTGTTCCATTTAATTTTATCAGTGTCATGCATTGTCATTTATACAATATTGACACAAATCACATACAAAAAATACTAATCATAGTCTCACACAAATACATGATCATATAAAGTGTACATGTTACATTCGTTTAAGGAAACACAGCTCAGAAAAATACGATAAACCCAATTTTGGGCAAAAAGAGATTTTGCCATCATGGAAAACGTATTTCAAAACTTACAAACTAGACGAATGACGAATGAATGTTTTGTCAATTTTATGTGATGAGTTTTTTATACAACTTTTCCTCTAACAACTTGATCTCCATCAATTCTTTAGCTTCGTAGTAAAATTGGGTGAAATTGATATTTAACGAGATTTCGTGTTAATTTTTGTCTTTTGAGTAACAACTCCCATCATGATTTTTATACCGGTATTTGAATATATATTCCTATTCCTATTCCATAGAGATGATCCCTACTCAATGAGAATTTATTTCAAGCAATAAGATAAGCGTTAAAAATTATCGCATTCATAAGTAATATGAATATACTAGATAGATATGAATGATGCTCAACATTGCATAAACTCACCTAAGAAGAAAATCCTCATCAAATGAGCTGCATTCCAACATAGATATGCCCAGGTTGTAGTCTGGGCTTTTTTTCTGCGAAAAAATAACAGGTTCAAAGTTATTAAAAGAGTTTTTGAAAGAAACATTAATTTTATTCTCTCATCAAGTGAAGCACAGTGGCGTATCCAGGGGGGGATATGGGGATGTATCCCCCCCCCCGAAATGGAACCTGAATTTTTTGTGACTGGATCAGCCACAAAAATTAGCATCTAATAGGCCTACCATATTTCCGTTATATTGTACTATGTAAGTCGAGAAATATAAAGGGGTGAGAGAATAGCACTGCAATAGCATAGCAATGATGATAATAATAATGACCTATTTTCTTATAGACAGTGATGAGTAGTCTAGTGCGTAGGGATTAGATAGCAGGGGATAGAGAAACATACAAATAGCACTTCAAAGTTAGATCACTTTTCACCATCTATTTTATTATAAATAAATTCAATATAGCTTATATTGCTCTAGTAGATTATAGTTTATTCAGTTTCATGCATATCCTTGAACAAAGCTCCAGCAGCTCCTTCGAGAGAGTACCCCCGAAAATTTCACAGTCATGATGAAGGGGCGTAGTTTCTACCGTGGACAGGAGGGGCACATCCCTCTAATATTTGAAAAAATGTTTTCCCCCCGCCCAAAACAATATAAGTTTGAATACTCAAGTAAGAATCAAGCAAATTTGAAAAAAATTGTTAATCAAGTTAAAACAAAGCCTATAAAGTAGGTTTAAATAATGCTTTATTGGAGCCAAAATTTAAGCATTCTAACTTGATATCAGAACAATAATGAGTAGGCCTTCTACAAAATCACTATTTCTCTTTAAACCGAGATGAAAGACATTATTTGAGAACTATATACATATTATCTAGAAATAAATAAAATTGATTAGCCTAACTAATTGAATAAATAAACAAACATGTAAATCTATACGGAATTTTCTTTAAATTGAGATGGATGACATTATTTGAGAACTATATACATATTATCTAGAAATAAATAAAAAGATTAGCCTAACTAATTGAATAGATTAATTAATTTGAAACAAAATTAAGCATACCAGTCTTTTTTCTCGAGCAGGAGCGTCTTGACCTAGGCCAAGCAAACTGGCTGTCAGCTTCTTTCCAGTGTTCTGGCATGCTGTCTTAATGAACTCGACTCGTTTCTCGGCCGCTTGCAGGTCATCCGATAAGGCTTCTGTTTTTCCAGCTCTAACGCACAAAAAACGCATTTTTGTTATTTGCATCCCTTCCATATTGGTTCATTTATTAATATTTATAATAACCTTTTAATTATTTATATTTATTAATAATTATTATATTTAATAATATTTTTATTAGTTTGGCATGTACAATGAGTGATGTCTATAGCTTACTAAATTTCCAGTCATTAATACTCTTCGCATTTTTATTTATTTATTATTTCAATTATTCAGTATTACACAACTTCCAGAGAAGTACCACAGGCTTGAGCTTGAAACTGTTCCAATTCTAATTTATTCAACAGTCCAAATGTAAGCAGGTTATGTGTCACACATTTTCGAACTACATACTCAAATTTACAATCCGAGATTAATAAGACAGAATTTACACATTGAGAGACGATTCTTTCAAATATAAAAAGAGCTATGTATTGTTTCAGTATCACACTTAAATATAGACTCAGATTATGGGAACATTTTCCTACAGTAAAAGACAAAAGTGAGCAATGGCCTTGCTAGGGAAATGTCCCAGATATTGCTTTGTGTTTTTGTAAAGGTGATATAGTTGATATCTATAAGACTTATTGAATGAAAACCAATCTGGCAACACCGGAATCCAGAAATGGATAGCGCCATCTGTTTTGACAAATTTAATGACAGACAAGGATAGCATCACCAATGTTAAACAAATACTGCCATTATATTTATTTATTACAGAACAAAGAAGACTACAGGCATTAAGCCCAAAACAGTCATCACTACCATTTACAATCGTATTACGCAAGTAACTAAAATAAATAAAAATAAGAGATACAGTAGGCTACATGCAATTCACAAATACATAAGAAAGTTGATAAGTATGAGAAAAGCATGAGTAATTGAAAGTAATTCAAGTATAAGTAATAATACAGAATGAAGATGATAAGTTATAAAAAGAATACAATTGAACATAGAAACAGGTTAAGGGGAAACAAGTGCCACTGTGGAAAGAAAATTGATAAAGCAGAGAAGAAGAAAAAGTGTTAATAACAATAATATTCAAGTATAAAAGTTAATCGATTTAAACTGTAGGTTTGATCAACTCTATAAAACAAATAAGAATCACGGACATCATATTAATTGAATCAATTCAGAAACTGAATTCAAATTCAATTATGAATAGCCTCAATAATGCGCCTTCTAACCTCACTAACAGGGCCATGCACATCAACACCTTCACAAAAGCTATTGAATAGGCTCAGAACTCTATTAAGTGGAGAGCAGAAGTTATGAAGGGTCCTTGACCTTGGTACATGAAAGGTCCTAACTCATTGAACGTGGGTACCTGGAAACCAATCCTAGAGGAAAGCGGGTGAATTAATGTAATTTATAATGTAGTTTATAAGGTAAACCTCACTATAGACCACTGACTTGCAAAGTTTATTCATAACAGTTCTATTATCCAAGAATTGGAAGGCAACGTTGAATAAAATAGTATTTACCTGGAAAATGTCTGATCTGCAAACTGTTTGACCCTAAACAATTGCTTCTTCATTCTCAAGGAGTCAGTTTAGATTAATGCTACGATAATTTCATTTCTAATTCATCTGGAACAAAAAAAAAACATAGAGTTAAAACTTTAGCACAATTGTGTGTGCAAAACTTATAAATTATGACATTTTTGGAATCAATAAATCACAAACAATCAAGTCAACCATAAAGCTTAAAAGGCACTACTCACACTACCGCCACTCCAGTCGCGACTCGCGAGTACCAGTTTTTCAGACCTTTCAACTTAACTTATTTAAAATTGTGAAATTAAAGGCTTATTTCGATCAAACTTTTTCAATGGCATGAAATGAGAAATGTTACTACTTTTTCAACGATGAACGTTCATATTCACGCTATTTCAATTCAAATCCTAACCTCACTTTTTAAACCTATAGGATTCACAAGTCGCACGTCTCTTGGCGATTTGACATGCTGGTCGCCACGATACGTAAGACTCGATTATCCTAGATTTCAATTCAATTTTTCTTCCGTCTGTGACCATTGTGTATATACCGGATAGACATTGTCGTTTAATAAAAACACAAAAGTTCAAATATTTACACTTATCTCAAGATGGCCGATCAAAGAGACTGACAAAGCTAACAATCTCCTCCTCATTCAACGAATAGAGAGGGAGGTTAATTAGTTTCTCTCGGAGCGGTTTCTTGAATCCCGCACCTGCAGTGGAAGTCTATTGAGAATGTTCAATGCGCGCATTGGGAAGCAAGTGTGCAGCTTAGCCAATCTAGAGTAGGAAAGGTCAATGTTGTCTCGTATTCTAGTTGAATAGTTGTTGATCTGGCCTCTTGCTTGGAGTGTGTGAAGTTGGCCTTTCAGAAGAACAAGAGAGCTCAGCACATATTGTAAGGACAGTAAGTATTCCTAGCTCCCTGAACAGCGGGCGAAAATGCTCCAAGTATAATGATGATGTTATCTTGCGAAACAGTAACTTTCTTTTGTAGAAGTAGAATTCTCTGACATCCACTTGCATGATCCCATAGTTAATGTTGCTATGAAACAAACCATGGTACGCAGTAAACAGGTAATTCTTTGGAGCATGACTTCTCAATTTCCGTATCAGATATATTACATATCAGAGAGTCGGTTTACATATCAGAGAGTCGGTTACATATCATATCGATGTGTTGATCACATCAGTGATGAGTCAACCATGAATCCAAGGAGCTTAACCTCAGGCCCACCAAAAGGAGGCAGACCATGCCTCAGGGTACACAGAACATTTTGTGTCTTCTCTCCATTCATACACAGTTTGTTTGCTCTAAACCATGTGCTCGTCGACTCCAATAGTTCAGCAGACCTCAGCACAGCCAATTGAGGATCTTCATCCTGTGCAATGAGAGTTGTGTCGTCAGCAAACAGCAGGGCTTTTCCATTCATACTAAGGTCATTTATAAAAATGAGGAACAGCAGAGGGCCAAGAATTGATCCCTGCGGCACTCCATACTTGACCTGAAGCTCCTTTGATTTGGCATTGTTAACTGTTATAACCTGCCTACGCCGTGATAAGGTACACCTCCATTGTTTTCATGGATACTCCTCAAACACCATATCTCATGAGCTTCCCCAACTAAATATCATGAGATACGCAAGCAAAAGCCTTGGTGAGGTCACATAAGGTCATGGCAATTGAGTGTTTCTTCTCCATTGCCTCAAGTATGGATTCCACCAAGCGTTGGACAGCACCCAACTGCTAAAAACTGCCAGACTAAAATGACGACCACGGCTGCTGTAGTGGGATCACTACAAGTATACACGTAAGTATACCATTAGTTGACCTCCCACGGTGAGAACAAAATTGATCCTCTCACAGACAATCTTTGCAAAAACAGGAATTAGAGATAGTTAGTCAGGATAGGTAGACAACTATTTGAACCACTCTTGACAAAGAGTTGACAACTCTTCAAAAAGGAAGATGTTCAAAAAGAGAGGTTAGGATTTGAAGTGGAATATCGTTAATATAAACTAGAACACGTTCAAATTTGTTAAAAAGTAGCAAAATTTTTCATTTCATTTCATTAAAAAAAGTTTGATCGAAACAAGCCCTTAATTACACAATTTTAGATAAGTCTAGTTGAAAGGTCTGAAAACTGGTACTCGCGACCGGAGTCTTAGGATTTGAGCCGCGGCTCGAGTTGAGCCTTACTCAACAATCAAATTTGAAAGTCATTGAAGTGGATATACAACATGAACTAATATAACGATAATAATTACACAATGTTTATTGAAATGAGTTATTAAGGTGTGAGTGAATTTCTAGTCGACAAGTTGAGGACCGAAGGGTATGATCACATTGAATGTGTGCAAGTGCACACGTGTTCAAGCATTACCAAGCGCGCAAAGTACGAAACAAAGCCTGGAAATAGCAATTCTATTTTCACACTAAACGCGTGCACTTGCTGGTAGCTTACGAACAGCTAAATGCAAGTCAGGACATGTTACAATGACTTGCGTGATATGACATGCACTTGCACATACCAGCATCCTGTGATCAAACTCTTTCCTCATCGACACTTACTCTAGCCAATCAAGTGACATAAATTTTTATTGTATTGCTGAAAATTAAGACCAGCATAATAACTATTTAGTGTTTATGAGATCATGACGCGATCCAACCAAGGATTTTAATTCAAGGACATTAATTTAGGAATTGATAATATAGGCCTATTTACAAATGTTAGATAAGTACATACATTTTAAAAACACCACTCGATTAACGAGCAAATTCAATGTTACTTCTAGTTACAAAACATATCAATAAATAACTACCGGTAGGTATATTAGTTAGTCCTTCAAAAGGTAAGTGTAATGATTCAAATGGCACCATAATTCATCCTAAGCCAAGATACCCATAATAGACGCAACAATGTTTAATATTGTAGAATTAAAAAAAATTATCGTTAGCTTTTTTCAAACCTTAGCTTAAAGGGCCCCTTTAAGATAAACAGGCATTTCTGTAGGAGTAACAAAAAGTTTGTAAAATGTAAATACAGATGGACTACACGAGCCAGTCTTATCAATAGTTTTAGAGTACAAAATAGGCTAACATCAACACGTCTAAACCAAACTTGAATTTCCGGGTAGGTACACACTCAAAAAGGGGAAAAGATGTCCAGAAAGATAATTAAAAGAAAATAGTCAGAGACAAAATAAGCAGTATGCATGAGTTCATTAGAACTAATCCACAAAATAATGATAATGTACTTGATTAAAAATAATAATTTCACCTTGAATTTGTTATTGTTTAGATAACCTAAACAGTAGTTTCAATACATCATTTAACAACTGTATAATGAATCTAATGAGAAAAGACTTTTCCGACAATATAACAAAACGTCAAACATTCTTAATTAGCGATTCAAGAAAATATTATAATTTGTTTTCAATCATGCACTTTGAAATTACTCCACCCACCAGCAACAAAGATTAGGTGGCAATTCAATCACTTCTAAAATTACACCTACAATAACAATTTTTATCAAATCTGTATTCTCAAAAGAAATGATTGTGCACTTACAATCGTGTAGAGAAAATAATCAAGTAATTCCTGTATGAATTGTTTTGCTTTCAGTATTACGATTTCAAAATAAATTCAATAATATTAGATGATGGAATGATGAGCTGAACTGATTTCCATTGCCAAATTCACTGCGGATTGTGAATCATATTGGTTATCAACGCTGTCTACTCTGAAAAGAAAATCCGTGAAACTTGTTTGATTATCTAAATATAATTAAAATTAAACATCTATCCAACTAAGATTTACATTATTGTATATATAAAACTGAGATAATATAAGACGATTTATTATTATTCATTTCTCCACAGAGGAAAGACAGATTAAATCAAAAAACCATTCCTTGAAGAATTACAATTCATTGGAAAATGGCTTTGGTTTGTTAATTGAAAATTTGTTTTTCAATTTTTCACAGTTGAATATTCAATTAAATGTATTCAAATTTTGAAAATAATATAATTTAATAATATTGAAAATCATGATATCATTGCGGCATTGTTTGCCGAGAATGAAAATCAGCTGATCTAATCATGACGCTGACGACGACGATGGAACCGAAAGTGTTGGTTAGAATCAGTGACAATTCTAAAACATCCTTATTAATTGAAAGAGGTACGAAATTTGACTGTTTAGTGTTATTAACAGTACTTATTGGATGTAGTGTAAAGTTTATTGATGATATTTGTGCTTTTTATCGACCATGGCCGAGCGTGCTGCACACACAACAACCTCAGTACAAACCAAACCCTCAATATTTGAGCTGATTGCTCAAGAATCTCTTGCAGAAACAGTTTACCCGGCGTTCAAGCGCATTGTTCAGTTCCTTGTCTCTAGAAATCCAGAGTTTTGGGGATGGCTTGGTAATTGGTGCGATGAAAGTTACTTAGTGTTGAATTCATTCATTCAGTACTACTACATAAAAAATAGAAGTGCCTCTTTTGCAGAAACATTTTATGGTTTAGAGAGAGTTTCAGTACTTAAAGATGATCTTCATAAATTAAACAGTAGACAAAAATTTTGGTCTCTCATGTGGCTGACCATATTTCCATACCTTATGACTAAATTTGAACATTTAGCTGAGAAATATAGGTATGAAGAGGCATATGAATCTGAGTCATTGTTTGCGATTCCTACTTCCTACAAAGTAGGTATCATCAAATGCAATAGTACATTAAACTTTCTTTTTGGAACAGCTAATCTAGCTCAATATCTTCTGTATATGACTGGTCGATCTCATTATCATAAAATTCTATTTCGTCTGATCAAAGTTAGCCTAGTGTATTACGATGACGAAGATCAGTTATCTCTGAGGGACTTGTGGACGTGTGCTTGGAAAGACAGGTCCAAGATTCCTAATTTATCATCTCAGCTA
Organism: Nilaparvata lugens; assembly: GCF_014356525.2. Lineage (NCBI taxonomy): Eukaryota > Metazoa > Arthropoda > Insecta > Hemiptera > Delphacidae > Nilaparvata > Nilaparvata lugens. The sequence continues at coordinate 42,350,081 of NC_052511.1, read as the reverse complement.
GTTCTAAGAACATTATCCGCTGGTTTTGAAGCTGGCGCTTTCTTCTTGCAATGTCTAAACTGTTATAATCTGCAAAGTACGGAAAGGAAGCAACAAATAGTACCTTTACCCAAACCGCCACCTCAGAAAAATCGTGGTATTCGTCCTGATGTTTGTCCCATTTGTCATGACAAGAGAAAAATTCCAACTGCGCTTGCAACGTCTGGGGAGGTTTTCTGTTTCAAATGCATAAAACCTGTGTTAGACAATGATAAAAAATGTCCTGTGACTGGCTTACCTTCAACAGTCAATGAACTCATAAGAATTTATCATCAGTAAAAAAAGTGTAAATATCAATTTATTTTTTACTTATTTTATAATAATACTTTACCCTGAGAATATTTTTGGTTCTTTTTTTGTGTGGGTTTGTTTTGTAATTAATAAACTAAGCATAGGAAGCTCTAATTTCCTCTTTTACGTTTATGGTTGAAAAATAAATATCACAGCCATCTCTAGTAGGGTGCCCTTGTCCAACAAAGTGGTTACGGTACTTTGTAATACTAGGTTCAGGTCAACTGGCCAGTTGCATGAATCAATTTATTCTCAAAGCATTTTAGCACAACTACTAACTAAAAATGCAATGTTCAATAAAATGAATACTCTGGGATCTAGTGCTAGAATTAATCAAAAACAATCAAATGCCAGCTAGCTTGATTTCATTAATTGCATTTCACACTAGATACAGATAAGTATATGTTGTGCTTTCCTTAATGACTGGGGCAGTTTACCTTCCCCTGCTTGTGATTGTGGAGAGGCTAGACAGACGAAGAAGCACATCATCAGAAATTGTAATATACGTGCCTACCAAGGCGATTTAAATGATTTTTTCTCGGCTTATTCACAATCACACTACATTGACAACCTCGACATCAAAATTTAATATATTTACAATATTTTATTAACCTGACAACGGTCTCATGACCAGATTTTTCTTTGACTACCTATGTATTGTGTGCGTCTTTATATGTCATACGCTAATAATAATAATAAAGTATATGTTGTGGAATTTCTCCATATATGAAAAGATGTTTTCACTTATATATGTAATGACAACATCGATCTACATGTGGAAGTGACAACATCTTTTCGTTTCGCCTTTAAATCCAATAATTAATAACTCAATGCACTTTGAACAACTGTATTGGTCTTTCCACTGCTTTCAACTCGAGCGTACCAGTTAACAGTAGCCTACTACTTAACGAAGTTTCCATTTTCTTGAGTAGAAATAGCTGTAATTTTAGCCTTTTTCTTTCAAATTTCTGTAAAACCTAATGAGGGTGACCAGCTGACAACCTAGCTACCGTGTGAACCTTTTAATTTTCCAAGGCCAGGGTCCTATGAGAGATGCTGTAAATGAGGAAGGAATACTGTTATAATAGATGTATGTTCTTGTATAGAAATTGCAGTTCAAATCAAATAACATTAAAAAGAAAAATACTCGAAAACAAACAGTGCATTTTTACCACATAGACGAATCTAATAATAATAATACTGAGGATGATACCCACAAAAGCTCATAGGCTTGTGCGTGGGTAATGAGTGAGAGGAATGATGATGAGAGATGACGACTACTTTTTAGGTAGTCGGGACCGACGACTTATAGTCTCCTCAAGTCTCGTAAGTTGAATACTTACTTCAAGTATCAACTCTTCCCCACACACCGATTCGTCTATGTGCTAATAATAGCAAAATAAAAATAATAAAATAATTTACAAAGAGTAAAATAAGTAAAATCAATTGAATATAAGAAAAAAATTCAATTTAAGGAAATAAAATATTGCAATAATGCATCAGCTTTTACCTGACATCCAATCATTATTCGCAGTTATTGAAATTTACCGAACATGAAGTTTATTGTTAAAAGCTTTTATTCCATTATTTATCATACATTTTTGTCAATAAATATTATTTCTCTCTTTTGTACAGGTGGATGCTTCAATGAATCAAGAAAACCTCTGATCAAACTCGAACTATGAATGGATGGAACACGGTCAGATCAAAACAATAACGACTACCTTATGGACTTGAGTTCCACTGAATACTTCCTGCTTCTGTGTTTGGTTGTCATTCCTGTCAAACTTTTCTTCAGTCTTTGGGCGTGGCTTGGTTGGGAGCTCTTCATTAACAACTAGAGATAACATAAGTGGTTGAAAATATATGTGTATTGAGTAATAGTGCTTTTCATGAACAACTGGTGGAGTTGACTTTCTTTGTAGATAAGTAACTTATACGATACAATGTTGTTAATTTGTTAGTATTTGTGATAATGTTTTATTGGAGAGTTGTGATACATTTTTAAGAGTGTAAATTTAGTATTCTTCCATTATGTCGTCAGTTAGTGGTCTTGATGAAGAAGACGATCTAGATGATAAAACGTACGAACTGATAACATTCCCTCCGGAGGTGCAAAGCGCTATAGATCAGGTTATTCCAAGTACCGACCCCCTCAGTCATCCCGACTTCAATTCAATCGATTACATCAACAACCTGTTTCCCACGGAACAGTCTCTCTCGAATATTGATGACACCATCAACAAAATGGAATGCAAAATTCGCGACATTGATGATCAGATCAGGACCGTGGTTAGGGGGCAGACGAACGTAGGGCAAGATGGTAGGGGGGCGTTGGAGGATGCTCAACTTGTAATACGTCAGTTGTTTTTACAAATTTCTGAGATAAAAGCTAAGGCTGAAAGATCAGAGGAGACGGTTAGAGAGATAACTCAAGATATCAAACAATTAGATTGTGCTAAAAGGAATCTCACATCCGCCATAACAACTTTAAATCATCTGCATATGTTAGTTGGTGGGGTGGAACGATTAAAACAAGCCACTAAGAAACGCGAGTATGGGGAAATGCCACTGCAAGCCATCACTGAAGTTATGAGACATTTCGATAGCTACCTAGACATACCTCAAATCAAGCAGCTCGCAGATGAGGTGTCAGAGATACAAGTTGCACTAGCCAAACAGATAACATCAGACTTTCATGAAGCATTCGCGGGTCCCCAATCAAAAACATTCGTCCCTAACCGACAGCTAGCTGAAGCCTGCCATGTTGTTTCAATTCTAGACCCCAAAATTAAGAAAGACTTACTAAAATGGTTTGTTGGTGTTCAACTCAGTGAATACAGTCACCTGTTCCACGAAAGTGAAGATGTAGCATGGTTGGATAAAATCGACTCTCGTTACATCTGGTTCAAAAAACATTTGTTGCAATGCGAAGACAAATTTGGAGCGATGTTTCCAGCTCAGTGGAATGTGTCTGAAAGAATCACGGTAGAGTTCTGTCGTATGACAAGGGCGGAACTAGCTAAAATTATGTCGAAGAGGAAAAACGAAATTGATGTTAAGCTGCTGTTGTTTGCTATTCAACGTACGGCTGCTTTGGAGAATCTGTTGGGGCAGAGGTTTACAGGTGAAACACTTCTGGAAGAAATAGGTGAGGAGAAAGTGCAGTTGAAAGTTGATCCAAAACCAAAAAGCCCCCGGGAGGAGGTTGTGGGAGGAGGCAATCCATTGGAGGAGAAGAAAGAAGGAGAGACAAAACAAGAAGTCAAACTTTCTCCTTTCCACAATATTATTGGTGAATGTTTCCAACCCTACTTGTATATTTATATTGATAGTATTGATCATAACCTTTACGAACTGATGGAGAGGTTTGTGTCTGATGCTAAGTCTGATTTCAGTCAAGGTATTAGTCAAGAATCGTCAGGGCTGGTTACCGTGTTGAGAGCGGTACAAGGCGTTCTGCCATCTTGTGCTGATCTGTTCGTTTTCTACAAGAAATGTCTCCTACAGTGCACTCAGCTTAGCAAAGGTCCACCCATGTTGGGTATGGCTAACGTTTTCCAAAAGTATTTACGAGAATATGCGGTCAATGTTTTGCAGAATAATTTGCCTAAAATGGGGGGAGCTGGTGGAGGGGGTGCTGGTTCTATTAGTGCTAGTGTTTCAAATATTACAAGGGATTTGAGGGATATCACGGCTGCCGGCATTATACAAACGTTTTTGAAGGAGGGTGAGAGCACACGATTCACTAAAGCTGAACAGGCCAGAGTTTGTTGTATCCTTACTACAGCTGAGTATTGTTTGGAAACAACACAACAGCTCGAGGAAAAATTGAAAGAGAAAGTTGATAAGTTGTTAGTGGACAAGATAAATCTGTCACAAGAACAGGATATCTTCCACAACGTGATATCGAACTGTATCCAGCTGTTAGTGCAGGATTTGGAGATAGCCTGTGAGCCGGCTCTGACGGCCATGACAAGAATCCAATGGCAGAATGTGGAGTCGGTTGGAGATCAGAGTGGATATGTGACAGCAATCACGCACCATCTGAAAGCTACCGTTCCATTGGTGCGTGACAACCTGGCGTCTTCCCGAAAGTATTTCACACAGTTTTGTGTGAAATTCGCAAACTCGTTCATTCCCAAGTTTATTCAAAACGTTTACAAATGTAAGCCACTGAGTACGGTGGGGGCTGAACAGTTGTTGCTGGATGCGCACATGCTCAAGACTGTTTTGCTCGATTTGCCTTCGATTGGATCGAGTGTCAACCGGAAGGCACCAGCTAGCTACACCAAGGTGGTGGTCAAAGGCATGACTCGTTGTGAAATGATACTCAAAGTAGTGATGGCACCTACCGAACCATTCATCTCGTTTGTTGATCAATTCCTAAAACTTCTCCCCGAATCAGATGTACAGGAATTCCAGAAGGTTCTAGAAATGAAAGGACTGAAAACGGCCGATCGAAATCACTTAATCAGCATGTTTAAACCTCGACACTCGTCTGGTTTTGTGTCGTCCAGCAATGTTGCCACCACCAGTCCTAAGCATGACACAAGCAGCATACGAAAACTTAATAATCTAATTAAAAAGAATCTAGGTAATTGAAGTGGTGCAGTTTGATTCAACTCTAATTCGAAGCATTCCATTGTAATAATAATCATTGTAAATTAATCGAGTTGAACTCCAACATTGACATAGAATGTACATTGATATTATATGATTTTATAGTTCCCTTTATTTTGAAATGCCTTATATAGTATACAATATGGATATTAGAAACATTCTTTTCATTTTATTATAGTTTATCACACTCAAAAATACAATGTATAGATGGAAATATGTATTAGAAATATTTTATAAAAACACTTCACTCACATGGGCTACTTTTTAACAAATTGATAAAAACAATATAAAAATCTTGTAGTACCCTTTATTTTTTAAAAACTTTAAAATAGTTCAACTATTTGGGGTACTACAATATTAGTATTAGTATATTTAGTAAAGCACACACCACACTTTCGCGAAATTCAGTTATGCTCATATTTTTCCCGGTTACAGATTGGAACACAACCAAGGCGTTAACCATAGTTGTGCTTGTCAATAGTTCCATGGCAATTTTCCGGTACCATTTTATGGAACGGCGTACTGGAGAACTATATGATGCCTTCTGATCGGAAATATCTATAAACCCCTTAGCTTTGTTGTAATCAACGATTGTAGTAGGTTTATAAATAATTCCTCTTTTTGTTTGTACTTCAGTCATTCTTGGGATCTCTGTAGTGGTGAGAAATAAGACATCTCGCTTGTCCTTCCACTTTCCAATGACAACATTAGTGCTACTTCTTTGTATTTTCATCTCACCACGCTTCAATTGTGAATAATTATCGACTTTGGATTGAGTTTTCTATTCTGCCTGAGTGTTCCAACTAAATGGGTCTGCCGCCCATTCAGTTCATGCGCCAGCCCCACACTTGTATAAAAATTGTCTGTATAAACCGTTCGACCTGAATCTAGAAGTGGTTCCATTAGATCCATTACCACAGATGTGGCTAGAGGTTTGTCAGGATCGCGTTCACTACGACCACCATATACTTTTATTTTATATGTAAATCCATTCTCAACACAAAGTTTGAATAGCTTCACACCGTATTTGTGTCTCTTGCCAGGTATGTATTGGCGGAAGCTCAACTTACCACGAAAAGGAACCATTGTCTCATCGATGCACACTCTTTTGCTTGGAGTACAAATGTCTTGAAACTTTCTATTGAGGATTTGAACAAGTGGAGATATTTTGTATAAGCGGTCTCCAATTGGGCAATGTTCATTGTCTGAAATGTGAAAAAATGAAGCAATGCTTCAAACCGATTTCTACTGATACCACATACTTTTGGAATTTCACTTTTATATAGATCTTATTACTATAGTAATCCTTGAGTGTGGGTTTTTGGTCAGTCCCATCCAAATAATGAGGCCAAAAAACTTCATTAGTTCATTTGGATTTGTATCACTCCATTTAGCCACAAATGAATGTTCACTTATTGTCTCTTCACATATACCTTTTATAATCTGTTGTTCAGCATACCGATTTGTTTCTGCTACCAGCATATTTTGAATTTCATTGTCAAAAAATAAAAGGAAAAAATCAATTGGTTTATGATCTGTGAGTTGATTGAGTTGTTGTTCACAAAATCCTGGTCTCTCTTCAAATTGAATTCATGCAGTCTATCAGCTGGAGAAACATCACGCCACACTACATTACCGGTATTCTGTGGAACAGTTGGGTTTGATTTGCAAGTTGATTGATTTGTTGTTCACGAAATTCTGGTCTCTCTTCAAATTGAAATTCATGCAGTTCATCAGCTGGAGAAACATCATGCAACAGTACGTTATTACCTGTATTCTGTGGAAAAATTGGTAGATTATGTCCTTCATTTCCATGGGATGAATCTGAATCTTGTGCAGATCCAGGAGAAGGATCAGGCCTACTAGAAGGTCCAGGAATAGCTCTACTCTTCGTAATTTAGAAGGAATAATTGTTTCATTATCACTTATATCACTTTCACTAGCATTATCATCAGGTTCATAAATAGGATCCACATCAGAGTTATCAAAATCACTAAGTTCACTGAGCTCAAAATCACTGTCTTCCAAAATTCTTTTGAGTTGTTCATCAGAAAGTCCTTCATTATCATTATCACTCATTGTTTATAAAAATAACTTGAATAAAAAGAAACTTGAACAAACATTAGCATGGACCTTTTGTTACCACACATACACTTTGACAAAGAAGTCACAATATTTATGAAAACTTGTGAACATAACTTACATAACCTATAAAACTGGCTCTGTGCCTTCTAAATCATGGTAACTGCTTGAGCAGCTGATTAAAAGTATGGAGATGATCTATTCAAGCATGAATATTCTATTTTATTTAGCAAAATAATATTTTTCAATGGAAAATTTACCACTTTTTCTTTTACAATAGAGAAAACAATAAAATAAAAAATCGCGACCCAGAGTCATAATACTTTACCCTGGGACCAGCTCTATCAGTACAGCCATTGAAATGCACTATATCTGTGCTCCAGAAACAACCACAATGCTTGGAACGTGACTATTGCATGTGTACCACTCTGGTACACATGGGCTGTGGAAAACCTCACTGTGTACCATGGTGGTACACATGGTGTTAGAGTTTTTAACAAATTGATAAAAACAATATACAAATCTTGTAGTACCCTTATTTTTTAAAAACTTTAAAATAGTTCAACTATTTGGAGTATTACAATATTAGTATTAGTATATTTAGTAGGGTACTACATGATTTTTATATTGTTTTTATTAATTTAGAAATATTTTATTTATCATAGTTTATACACTTTCAAATGCAATCTATAAATTGCAACATTAAATTATTTCATATCATTGAACAGCTACCTTCTTTTTTGAGAATTTTTATGTACAAACTATACTTGAAATGGTCTCAGATTGATCATTCGAGATTCTTTTGAAATAGCTTCTAAATTGATGTTCGCGATTATACTGCGTTTATACCACTCATGACTTTCTTTTTTATTCACACTGCTTTTTTTGAAACTTAGTATGGATAAACATAAAACTAGAATGTTTAATGGAATATCAAGTGAATAATTAACAAACTTTCAAGGTCGGTGCTATCTAATGAAGTAATTACATTGTTCTTCTCATTATTTTTTTAGTTATTCAGGTGTTACTTGTTATGAACGATTTCAACAAAAATTACTAAAAATTTAAATAATAATCTTGAAATGTTCTTTAATTTTGGTGAATTATTTTTCATATGTATCTATTCTAAATGATAAATTAACAATTGGCGTTCTAGTAGGTTTCAAAATTGCAACCGACACAAAAATAATCAGAAATTTTCCCTTACATTCCACCAATATCAATGGAATATCGTTGAGACGGTCTCAATGCTTCATTTATGAAGAAATTTATTGTTCAAATGTTATTTTAGTGATGAAGGTTCAATACACACAATACACATGTAGGATTCACTTTAATATTATTATTTAAAACATAACTTTTTCAAACCAAACATCAAATTCATAATTTATTCATCAAACAAGCTATGTATAAATTAGGTGAATTGCTTTCAATGAAAGATGCTTTATATATTTAATAAATTTATCAATTATTTTTAATAGTTTATTCTACCATAATAATTGAGCCATTGATACTCTTTTTTCCAAGAACTACCCATAATTTTTTTTATTTATATTTTTAAGGTACTGAGGTATAAAGTGAAAAATAATGTATTTATTATAAGCATCACCCTTCTTTATTCATTTCTCCATATTGACATACAATATTCTCTTTGCTCTTGAGTACTTATGACCATAATTCGATATTATAACTATTAGGCCTACTGTAAAAATTTATTACTGTCGATATTTCTAATATAACAAGTGTAACAAAATGCCTTATCTCAATAATTAAATGTAGGCTAAGCATTGATATGATGTGTTTAATCAAACGTGAAAAATAAGTACATAATTGATATTAATGTGACTGATTTCATCCATGTATATTGTAAATTCTGTAAATTGTTGCAATATAATTTGAAAACAAATTATACATTTGTCCCATAAATGAATAAATTTCGCTTTTCATCATGCTTAGTTTCATGTATAACTGTATTTCAACCATCACAGTTTGATTCTCATGAAACTGTAGAAGCCAAAACAAGGTTTTATGTTACGTATTATGTGATATTTAAAAAAATACTAAAATTATTTGTTCAATATTTTTCGTTTATTACTTCTCGGTGTAACACACTCCTGACTTTATTAACCACCAAAGATATCATTCATTATATTTTTATGTAATCCATCCTGCATCATAAATGACAGATAATTTATTTATAAATGAATTATAATTTTATATTACATTATTGTAAAAATGTTATTGAATTTGCGTTAGATATAAGGTGTATTAGCAATGTTACAGGGGAATAGAAACCAGATCCAATGTAGACGAATATAATAAATTATACAGATTAAATATTTAATAAAATAAATTTCGTATTATTTTGTTGATGAACTTCTCTAAATTCCTTTGTTAATGCATTTCTTTAAAAATATTTTTGTGAGCAGCGTGACTAAGACTTTTGGGGATTTATCATAACCAAGTAAAAATGCCGTGCACTACATTCCAAGAAGACCTATCTATTACAGTAGTAAAGTCTACAAGTGTGCTTCTAAGTACCACTGGACTATTTTGAAGTATATTCCTTGAATTACTCTGAATTGAATTATGCTGTGCTTATCCTCTGTTCACCCTGAATGATCTCATCATATTGAGATAAGAATAGGCTGCTTGCATCACCTGAACAAGAAAATTGCAAATTATTTATTAGAACAAATCGTAGAGTATTTCAATAGGGCTACTTGAATAATTGTTAAATAATGAAGAAATAATTTCATAGTACCCTTTTTTCATCAAAACTTTTTGGTTTTCAAATGGCTTGAAAGTCGAAACTAGTTGTATTTTATTTAAAAAAGTTTTGAAGAAAAAAGGGTCCTATGAAATTATTTGTTTCGGATAAATCAATAAAATTTATAAACAATTCTTGATTAACCTTGTCCTGTTTCGTGATAAATTTATCAAAATTGGAACAGTTGACAGTAGCTTAGTATGTACAGGGGCGTGAATACTCATCAATAATGTAAATTAAATTGGTTAATATAGCTAAAATAGAGAATTAATTAATATTATCATCCTCATGATGTATATATAAGTCTATAACTCGTGAGTGGGTGATAAGGTCATTATTAGGCCTATGCAATAAATTCCAGGGGAAATGGGAATCGATCCCATGACCGTTGCGATGGTCCAAGTCACTATAAATTACAAAATATTAGGTCTAGCCCTCACACCTTTAGAACAGTCAAAATTGTGATTTCAAATGAAATAAAATAAATCTTTGAGAACAATAACTTTTCATTTTTGTTAATAATGATCTCAATTATATTTTATACATCAAGTAAGTAAATCTTTCCATGATTTGATGAAGAATTTTCATAATTGAGATTGAATAGCCTGGTACACTCATTATAGTGCGGTTCACATTTAATGACAGTTATATTTTATAGCTCATGATTTTTTTTAAACACAAATTGACCGAGTCCCTAATTCAATTGTATACTTAAATGAGTAAAGTCCGCGGTGCCTTCTTAAACCGATTAGACTCCAGATCAGTTAGCAAAAGCTTACAGGCCGTTTTCTTGACTTTAAAATGTGCAACAAGATGTCACCGAATATTTGTTGTTAAAATTCTAATAGTTCAGTTCATTAAATGAATTTGAACGTTGAATAGAAAGAAAAAGTTTGTTAATAAAAATCTTGAAGTAGGTACCCTTTATTTTTTAAAAAAACTTTAAAATAGTTCAACAACTAGTTTCAGTGATCACACCATCGTCAGGTTATAAAATAAAATAAATTTCAATAAATGTTTATTTACTAATAGTTTTAGATATTATATATAGTATCAATTAACAAAACTATTAGTAAACATTTATTGAAATTTACTTTATTTTATAACCTGACGATGGTGTGATCACCGAAACTAGTTGTTGAACTATTTTTAAAGTTTTTTTTTAATAAAGGGTACATCACGATTTTTATATTGTTTTTATTAACAAACTTTTTCTTTCTATTCAACGTTCAACAGTGGCGGATCTACGGGGGGGGGGGGGGCTTTCGGGCTCAAGCCCCCCCCAAAACGCCTAAATTTTTTTTTTGTAAGAATGTAAATTTTATACAAATATAATTAGTTTGAAGCTGGTAAAGTATATTCATTGGCAAGAATGACCTAATTCCACTACTACGTCTTCAATTGTATGATATCCGTTAACGTTTTAATACTTTGTATAATATCTTAGTTACATTTACATTGCCTGCCCGCTCCGCAACAAGGCGTTTACAGTTCCTGTACAGCGACTAGCGATGAATGACAGTATTAATTCTCAGACCATCACTTCAAGTCTCCAAACAAAAGTTCCAACTGTGTCCCCATCATTATTTATTCATCTCCAGGCAGTAGAACTATTTCGAAATATTAAATGTACGATGTACTTAAAAATAAATCCTTTTCATATTTTTAATCTGTCTTTTATTAACTTTAATGTATTTCATTATTAAATAAATAAACAAAACATCCTGAAAACTTTTACTGTGAAACACACGTTTTTACTCCATAAAACTTCAACAATTAACTTCATTAAATGTAAGCCCTTTCACAAAATTTTCCCCTGTTCAGCCCCCCAAAATAAAATTCTAGATCCGCCACTGACGTTCAAATTCATTTAATGAACTAAACTATTAGAATTTTAACAACAAATATTCGGTGACATCTTGTTGCACATTTTAAAGTCAAGAAAACGGCCTGTAAGCTTTTGCTAACTGATCTGGAGTCTAACGGTTTAAGAAGGCACCGCGGACTTTACTTCAAGATTACTTACTTACTTTATAAAAGGTACTTCAAGATTTTTATATTGTTTTTATTAACTTAAAAAGTATCCCATGTGAATGAAGTGTTTTTACAAAGGTTGTTGTCTACCAAATCCCTTGACACGCCCTTCTGTATTCATATAGAGATCTCTCTTCTACCCCGATCTGGAGCGGTTACACTGCCATTGAAACGTGAACCTCACTACGGTATAAGTTAGTGAAAATATATCCGGTTTCATACCGCCATAAAGTTGGTGGAGTTGAGTACATAGAGATTGGCCGGTTTTATCTGAAGTGGTTTCTTCATGCACATCACAATGAAAACGTGATCTTTCTTGAACCAGCCAGGTTTACTGATCCAGTCGAAATGCTCCCATACTCGACACAGGTTATCTCCCTGAAATCATTTTCCAATCATTTTCAAATTATTTCTACTTATTTTCATTATTATTATTTATTAAAACTCTGATATATTTTTTATTTTTTCCATCATTTGATATTTTTGTCTTACAATGTGCATAAAGCCTACAGTTTTCCACAGGGTTTTTTGTTTAATATTTATTGTGTAACAAATAAATGCTCGCCCTTATATCTATTCCGGTGGAACCAACTCATGTTTCATAAACTTTGTGTGAAAATTAATGCTTTTTTCAACATAGGGTAGGCTAAAGGTTGTAAATGCAGGAAGTTTTTGGCTATAAAATCAAATTATTTAATTTCATTACAATAATAACACGGTAGTAATAATATTATAAACCACATTTAAACGTCAGACATTTATTTTGAGAGTATTCCACATGATTCTTCTCAATCATGATCTATGGTTTTAGAATTAAGTTTTTTTTTTGGTTCTTTAAATTTATTTCTTTAATATGTGAATATTTCCTATTTTAGTGATAATAATGTGAAATTTTTCTTTTATGTTTGGTTTTGAAGCATCTAAATTTAAAAATCTTCTTTGTAAAAATAATTAAGAACTGGAAATTTTGTGAAGTGTACAACTACAAGACTTATCTTTGGACATGTGTAATCTTATCTAAATTTGGGAGAGGAATAGCACAAGGTTACCTTATTTTTTTCTCTCCCTATCATTTTTTATGATGTACTTGTATGAATGAATTTATTGAATGAATCAATAAAGAATCAATGTCGAGTGTTGGAGATTAAGGATTGTTATCTTAAAATGAAACTCACTCCATTGATGAGGCTCTGACCTATGGAACACAGCACTCCGTAGCAAACTACTGATCCTGGCATCCTAAGAAAATGAATCATGGGTTCATCCGTCTGTAATAGTTAAAAAGAAAATTATACATTTATAAAACAAGAAGACAGTAATTTCAAGTTTGGTAATTGTTTCTATGAATCAATGGATGCGAAATTCTAGCTGACTACTGATCGATAGAGGTACAGAGTAAGAAACATATTCCTGCTTCAGTGGTACAGAATAATAAATCAGTTGATACTTGAATTAGGAATGAATTAACTGATTCAAAAGAAAAACTCCAATTTAAATACACTACCTAATTTAAGGATAAGATTTCCTATGGTTATTAATTCATCCCAACAATAGGGTTGAATATTTGGATAGATTGATTTTATTTATTGTATCGAGCATTTATTTGACCGCATAAATTGAAAATTTACTATGATCACAATTTTTAAACGAAACTATTATCATGGTACGACGAACCTCCAATGTGCAATAGAGCTCCAAACTTAGCTGCCCAGTTATGATGCTATTAAATGCTAACAGCATTAAACCTGCTGATTTGTTGAAATCACTTACGGCTCTGAAATGACAAAATAAAATATTAACTTAATACTGTACCTATATAATAAATTGAAATTATTTTATAACATCATTTGTTAGTAGAGGGAAGTGAAATAGTAGAAATTTAATAGAAAAATATCATCAAAGAAAGAAATGAGTTTTTTCAACAAAAATATCTTCATATTTTAGATACTATCAAATTTTGGAGCTTAAACTAGCAAAATTCAGTAGGCGAGTAGATTTCATTCTGCAAAATTTGAACTATAAGATATTAGAGAAGTAGCCTATTACATATTCATTTTCAGCTCACTAAATGCGAGTCTGCTTCGATTATATTGTAAGAGATTTTCAATGAATATAGGTGTCAAATGCTGTACAAACGTTCTAGATCTTTTATTAGTGTTGAGAAACTTTTATCGATAGTTCATGTACTGTATTATGACATCATATTGTCTCAAAATTTAGCATTATAATGATAAACGTATATATTTAATTAGTGGTGAGACCCTTTTATTGGTTGTTTTTATCATGAATTCTATTAAAACTGTCGATATCTCAAAATATAACACAGTTTCCACCTCGGCCGTGTATTTGGAGTCGAAATTTGGTGAAGCAGCGAAGGTGGAGTGTATCAGTATCAGAGAAGGTAGCTGAGTGTTGAAAAGTAATGCATGTCTTCAAATGTGTGTCGGAAAATATTGGAGCGGCGAAGGTAGAGTAGAATATAGAAGGAAGCGGAGACATTTAGATAGGCTACATTATTTTAATACTATCAGCTACCTTCTCTGATACACTGTACATTCGCCGCTCCACATGTTCTGATCATTAGCCATATAGAAGAGGAAATGATGGATTCATCATCCGATTTTTGTAAAATTCTTACAACTTATAAGGGCCGGGTTCCGAGCTCGTGATTTAGCTAAGTTCTAGACTTTAAACAGTGGAGTCAGAAAATTGGCTATCCAAAACAGGGCGTTGTCGCAGTTTTTATGATAATCTTCATTTTCTCATTTCTATAATTGGTAACGTTTTTCCTTGACGAAATGAAACATTCCTAAAAATAGCTGAAACTTGACACTATTTTCTCTTCATTCTATCATTTTGTATTCAATTTTCTAGTTTTTCGAAATTTAATTTGAACGAGGACTGCTACTGCGCCCCGTTTTGGAAAGCCATTTTTTTGACACCAGCTGTTTAATGTCTAGAACTTAGCTAAATCCCGAGCTTGGAAACCGGCCTAAATGGTCTACTGTCATAGCACATAGAAGTACCGGTATATTATTTGGTTTTATTATGTACCGTATTATCTGTGTTGAACATTGAGTAGTATTGTAGAAATTTCAAATAAATTTATATAGTACCTTATTAGTTTCTGGTGGTGCCGTATTGACTCTCTCAGTTTAGACCTGAGTTGATTTTGAGGTCTATCTCCTTTGAACTCACTGTCGATGCTTGAAATATTACTTGTCAAGTTGATCACCTCATATTCCAGCATCTTGATAGTTGAACTCAGCAGTGAAAAATAGAATGACGTCAGAAGAATCAGCATAGAGTATACCATGGTTTGTACCAATGATAGTACACAATAGATGGGCATTGTGCTAGCGTTTAGGTAGGGTATAAAATAGTAGCAAGTGATGAGACTATCGAGAGAGATTTCGTCAAGATTTTTAGAGCAAAGAATGACGATTTCGATGATAACTGGTATGAAGTTTGTGAAGAACCATAATGTGACTCCAGCTGACAGGTAGATTTTCTGGATCAATTTTGCATGTTCTACAGCCAAGTTTCTGGAATTTGTTGGATTTTCAGTGTCAGATCCTGTTAAAGGATTGTTGACAATCGTTAGCAGATACAGTATGTGATCGGGTGAGTTGAGAAGATTGAAGAAAACTATTGTGCAAATAGAATATTCTCCGATTTTAGTAAACGCTGTAACTCGTGTGTTAACATTCTCCCAGCGTTGAATGCTGAGTCCGGCAGCTAAAGCTATTTGCAGCAAACCGGCGAACGCCACAATAAGTAGTTTATAACGAACTGGTTCATGACTTTCACGAGTTTTAACTACTTTTACGCCGAAGAATTGGCACAGCTGAGTGCCGAATTTAATAACCGAAGAAGTGGGCTCTGATTCCATAGAAATTCTATTAATTTCAATCTGTCTATCAGTAATCTTCCAATAACTTTTGGAAAATTTAGAAACCAAATATACTAACTGTAAAACTTTAAAGCTTACAACAACTTCAATCTGTCAATAATTTGCAGATTCTTTAAATCTTCAGCCTAATTCTTCAATTCAAAAAATCAGTCATTTTTTATATCTGCGTGAAATGTTATCTATTTCTATTCCAATTATCAATTAAGAATACAGAAAAAATGTCTAGAGATAAAGTATGGTAAAATTAGTTTTGAGATGTGTGTCTTAGCAGTGCCGTACTCCAAATGAAATAGCCTACTCTTCCAGAGTATTGAGTAGTTAATATACACAGTTCAAAAGGTAATTAATGATAGAAATGATATTTTACTTGACATTTAAAACTAGGTTTGAAAACAATTCATCAACATCAATTTCAGTACCATAGAGTTCAGCTTATAATTGACATGCTGTTTGTCTTTGTTAACTCCACTTCGGAACTTTCAATAAAACTCTCAACTACAGGAGATTCAATTAAAACATCATTACCAACTTTGACTGAAAAGTTCTGAATTAATATGATTGCAAGAATAGAAATACTGTAACTATGAACGGATTACTAAGCGGGTTTTAATGAGTATAAACAGTGACCTAGGTAAGGATGTCAAATTAATTATTAGTTCTGATATTAAGGTTTACTTTTTATACTAATCAGCAATGTAGGTTAAATTCAATGCAACTGAATTATACACTACAATATAGATGCAAGTGGGTCAAGGTCTTGAATAGGTCAATTCAATAAAATAATAGGTAGGGAAAATTATGTGAAAATAAAAGAAAACGTAGGTATAAAAAATTAATATAGGGCCTAGTATGAAAAGTTATTGTTCAGATTGTAATGTTGTTGATGATAATTTCCATACTGATGAAAATCATTGATTTTTTATTAAATTGTAGACCGAGCGAAGTGAGGTCTAAGATTCAAGTCGACGGTTTGGCATTTCTCTTAATGTTTAAATGTTGCGCATTTACGGCGAAACGCGGTAATAGATTTTCATGAAATTTGACAGGTATGTTCCTTTTTAAATTGCGCGTCGACGTATATACAAGGTTTTTGGAAATTTTGGATTTCAAGGATAATATAAAAGGAAAAAGGAGCCTCCTTCATACGCCAATATTAGAGTAAAAATCTGGTGTGGAGCACTCACACAACTTTCCTTGCCGTTATGAAAATTGATCAACTTACGCTAGTGTTCCCGCGCATCTAAAGTCTACTTTTCTAAGATCTGAGCCAGCTGGTGACAGGAAAATAGCGCTGCAGACACACGAAGTTTGCTATCTCTTCATAGTGAATGATTTAATAGGTCAACAGTAGTTGCCAACAGTTTGCAATTGAAGAATCTTATTTTCTCTAATTTCGAGCTTATTTTCAATTTTTGGTGAAAATGCTACTGAACATTAATTGTAGAGATTTTTATGCTCAATCTTTTCCACTTGCATTTTTTTGTTTAAATTGTATCTGAAGCCTGATAATTGGGAATCTTAACTCCTGAAATTTTTACAGATATGAGACTTGTGGCAGTTGATAGAGCTTATCAATGACTTTTCTAGGTATGAATTTGATCAAATTGTTGGAGCCATTTTTGAGTAAATCGCGAAAAACCCTGTTTTTGACAACATTTTCGCCATTTCAGCCGCCATCTTGAATTGCATTTGATCGAAATTGTTCGTGTCGGATCCTTATTGTGTAAGGACCTTGAGTTCCAAATTTCAAGTTATTCCGTTAATTGGGAGATGATATATCGTGAACACAGACGCACATACACTCATACACACACACACACACACACATACATACAGACCAATACCCAAAAACCACTTTTTTGGACTCAGGGGACCTTGAAACGTATAGAAATTTAGAGATTGGGTACCTTAATTTTTTTGGGAAAGCAATACTTTCCTTACCTATGATAATAGGGCAAGGAAAGTAAAAATCAGACTATAAAATTATTCATCATAAATCAGCTGACAAGTGATTACACAGATGTGTGAAGAAGCCAGTCTATTGCTGTATATTTCCATTAAGGTCTATAGTTTCAATCAGAAGAAGCCAGTCTATTGCTGTATATTTCCATTAAGGTCTATAGTTTCAATCAGGTACTTGTGGATGAGAATACTGCGTGAGGTCTACTGTTCACAGAACTACTAGTTATTTAAAACACAAGTCAGTGTTTTTTTAATTATCCGAAACATCATCAATGAATAAATGTGTTACTACAAAATGCCTACAGAAGCTTTTTTAAATCACTACGGTACTCTTCAAAATACTAATTATTTTACAAGTCGAGAATTAAGTTTCAAGACAAACTTTAACAAGTAATCTCAAGTCAAATAGGATATCTTATTAAGATAATTGGATTACTAATTAATATTACTTTTTATCAAGATCAGCAGCATTGCAGGTTTTATCCAATGCAACTGAATATTTTAACAACAATAAGATGACTAAAAATTATACTACAACCCATTTGAACATGTAATTGTTATTGTTGGACAAGGATATGAAGGAGAAAATATTTCGAAAATGAATTATTTTAATAAAAATATTTATAAATGCTCTAGAGGATTACTCAAACCATTTCTTTGAGGATTGCAACTGAGTCTTATACTTATTGATTAATGAGTTGAAATGTGCGTCATCTTCCACCTTCTTCCTACTTGTTGGATTTTTCTGCAACAAAACATAAAATGCAATCTTGTAATTTATGAACTAACTCAGAAAATGCATTAACTTACTTCTGTTACATTCTGTTTTATTCATCTATATATTTCATGATAGACATATCATTAATGGGTTAAGTGGGAGAGAGGACTCTTATTGCCACAACTTCGTCCACATCACTTGTAATGCTATAAAGTTCAAATAAAATACATTTATCTATCTATCTATCTATCATATACATGATCAGAAAAGAACAAACAGTCTTAGCCCAAAATTTTTCATTTTCTGAATTTTGATAAAAGTAGGTCCAAAAGTAGGTTATGTTCCTACACTAATCGATTTGAGGCAAATATTGAGTCCAAAATAAATGGAAACAAAAATTTAGAATCTACATGCTTTGCAAATAAAAATTTCAATAATTTCAAATGTAGTTAGTTAATCAAATATTTTGGTAGGTTAGTTATACTATATTAATAACAATTTTCCGCTATTTTATACAATTTTTGAACGGTGTTGAGAACAAATTTTCACTTTTTTATAAACATTATAATAATTTTCCGATATTTTATACAGTTTTTGTACGGTGTTGAGAACAAATTTTCACTTTTTATAAACTATGTTTTCTCTAAAAATTTATTTTAACAACAGTACAATTGTTGCAAATGTGTATACATTTTTAGAATTAGAGATTACTTTTTCGGTTGCATTCAAAATTGTGTTTAATTTCACAAATTCTTTATGATAATAAAATAATTATTTTCATTTAATAGAGAAACATCTTTCAAAGTTAAATTTTTGAATAAATCACGAAAATTCAGAATACAAGTTTCAAAAATTCAAATACAATTTTCCCCACACCCAGACTTGTCTTTGTGGGGAATATTCATTATGCATATAATTATTGTCGTCTCTGCTGCTGTATTTTTTTTTGTGAATAAAGATTATTTGAATTTGAATTTGAGGTACTGGAAAGTGTGAATGATCTGTTTTCTTGGCACCAGTTATTGTTGTACTTGGAATAAAATAATTAGTTCCACCTAATTATTTATTTAACTATGAAAAATTATTTATTTAACTATAAAAATATGATAAACTGATAAAAATTATTTATTAATTATTTTTCACTTCTACGATGATCAACAGTAGCCTACAGAAATATTTCCATAGGATAGGACAGATAGGATAGTGCTAGGACAGAAATAATGTAATCGTAATAAGAACCAATTTTGAAAATTAAAAATCAACCCTGAAAGCTGGTACATGCATAAAAATGCTTACCTGTTTGATTGGATTCTTCCTCAACATTTCTTTCTTCTTCATTTCTTTTGTTCCTTCTTATTCTTCTTCAACGATGCCTCATGCGTTTGCGCCTGTTTTTTCAGTTTGAATTTGGCGCGTAATTTAGTTTTCCCCGGTTTAGCCGTCACTCCTCGGTAATCTTCCTCCTCCTTATTCTTCAAACTATTCTCCATACCTTTCTCATTATTTGCTCTAACGTTTCCTTCATTATTCTTTCCCCTATTTTTCCCTTTGTTTTTTCTGTTTTTCCTATCAACATTTCCAGCTTGGTTCTTGTTACTTTCCTCCCCCGGTACTTGTCCCAACCGCTGAGCTTTTTCCTCTCTTCTAGCATCGGCCTTGGCTTTCGATACCGGGTCGAATTTTTTGCTAAGCGGATTGTTTACTCGACTTCTTGCCAGCCGCTTCTGTTTTATATTGATGATTCTTCTGTTCTCAATTGAAAACGAAACGATGGGCCTCTGGAAAACAAGACAAAAAATAGATAAACCGAGTATTGATAGAGTCAAACATTTTCAGTTAAATATATAAAACAATACGAGTAAAATAAAACAACGAACTTCATAGATACCGTACTAAAAAAGATGAAATAGCAATATTTCGACGCAATTTCATTCCATTAGTGACTAAACAATTGTGAACAGCACAATAATTAAAATCGTTTAAATATTTCCATTAATATTATAAGAATTTAATAATTTTGATCTATTTTTTGTAAAGAAGACTAAGGGTCGAATGCAGATGCTCCGTTAAAAAATTCGTCTAGAGTAAACGTGTTTAAACTTGAACGCAGTTTAAACCACCTGAATAGAAACGGATTGAACTTTTAGGGCCGGTTTCCGAGCTCCGGATTTAGCTAAGTTCTAGACTCAACAGCTGGAGACAGAAAATTGGCTTTTCAAAACGGGGCAAAGTCGCAGTCCACCTTTAAATTTCCAAAAACCAGAAAATTGAACACAAAATAAAATAAAGAGAAACTAGTGTAAAGTTTCAGCTATTTTGAATTATTTAGGAAGGTTTCATTTCGTCAAGGAAAAACGTTTTCAAATATAGAAATGAGGAAATAAAGATTATCACAAAAACTGCGATTACTGCCCGTTTCGGAAAGCCAATTTTCCGACTACAGCTGTTTAAAGTCTAGAACTTAGCTAAATCTGGGGCTGCGAAACCTGCCGTTAGTTTAAACGGCTTTATTGAATCACAACTATGAATTGGCTGATCTGATTCTTCATATATCCAATCAGAATTCAGAAACAAAACGTCAAAATTGATAATAATGTTGAAAGTATTTATGATGTTATTATCTTTTCGCCCAACTAATGTTTTATGTTACATCAGTTTCAAGTTTAAATAGCAGGCTTTGCTTCCAAACAGATGAAAAATTTATTTCGAGTTTCAATAACTAGGTTATAATTATCAACATCAACATGAGTTTCAAGATAATTTTGAATCAACATAAAAATTGATTGATTCAAAAATTGTGTTGTATTTTTACTTATAAGCCTGCATGTCGTAGCCTAATTATTCCTAAATAAATGAAGAGAATAAATATTCAAAACAGAGATCACTGTAAGAATATAATCTCATGTGTAGTTTTATATGGAATTGAGTTCCGAACTTATATCAGCCTGAAAAGTTCAAAATTTAAATGTATTAGAAATAATTTATAAATAAAGAATAAATAATTGAAAGAATTCAGTTTTTTGATATCATATCATGAAATATTCAAAGAATTTATAATATTTAAATAACCTTCAAGTATTGTAATATTTTTATCAGATTAAGAAAGAAGGTAAATTTGATAAGATATATCATTCTATTTTCAAGTAAATTTGAACTACCTTGATCACCTAACTGAAATTCGTAGAATGATGGGTTTTGAGTTATTCATGAAAATAACAAATAATTTAACGATAAAATGAATCCTAAGATAATACATGTGAATTCTATTTTTCTATGATAAGACTCACCTCCTTCTTTGATGAGATACAGATTTCTGGAATCTCTGTCTTTCTCTTTTTCTTTGTCCATTTTATCTTTGAGCGCTTTCCTATCAATGGCCGGGTGGGGATCGAGAACAGTTCCGTTCAATGTGAACTCTGTGCCTGCTGACAGACATTTGTCTGCGTCTTCTTTTTTCTGAAATTGATTCAAGTATTTCGATCAAAATTTGTTTTCTATTTGAAACCAATATTCTTTATAATGTATGAAATGTTTCGTCTACTTATCGACTGACGTATCTCATCAAAACAAATATTCAATTATTTAATTACATGAACATCGTCAAGTACATACTCGTATGAGAGCAAATATCACAGAACAATTACAATTTGTGTCCAAGTTTCATTAAAATTGGCGACAATTTTTCAATTTAAAAAATTTCAAGAAAATCAATTTCTACTAGTAAACTGACAATACATATCCACTAAGAATCCAAATATTAGTTTCTTCTACTAAACTTATCGACTGAAGAGTTTTTGCAAAAAAAAAACAATTGATGAGATATAACTTCAATTTATAATTTAAATCTATTTTCTATTCATATTATTGTAGATTCGTTTTCCCACACTACTCTCATGCGCTTTCGAGTATTAATATGCTTTAAAGATTATTGTGCTTTAAAGAGCTCCATAAATGTAAAAAAGAAGTTAAATTGCACTATATTTCAATTCAATTTATTCAATTTAATTCACAATACAAGATACAAGATGCACTTACATAGATAACAACATATCTAAAAACAAATTAGTGAATATTATTACTTCTGTAAAACAAGTAACAGAACATACTTCACCTTTAATATTATTGATTCTGTAATTTTATTGAAAACAGACTTGACATATTGAAAATAGAGTACCTATACTCATATACTTCACTTCTATATTATTGCTCCTGTAATTTCATTGTAAACAGACTTGACATATTGAAAATTGAAGTGCCTATATTCAAAGACTCAATTAGTGTTTCATGTTTTGTAAAACCGAATACTTCCAAATAATTAAAGAAAACGGTAAACCAAGCCATAAAATTAGAGATATATCAAATTGTTATTTTCGACTTCATTAAGCTATTTTGAAATTGTATTCTACACTTCATTCATGTGTAGTGATTAATAACATGTAAATAAAATTTGTAATGAATTAATTTAAATAAAATTACCTGAAATTTTACAAACGCAGTACCCCTGGAGTGCTCAGTCTGGGGATCCACACAAATCAGCGCATAGAAAATAGGACCAAACATCCGCCTCACACACTTGGCCAGTTCTTCCTTAGTAGCAGAGAAAGGGACATTCTTGATGAACACCGTCCTGCCCTCATCCACATCGTGCGACTCGTATCTGGCCTTCTTGGGTTCGGGTTCTTCAAATTTTGAAGGTTTACGATCTCGCTCAACCGACATCTCTTGTTTGCTGTCGATTTCTTCACTATCGTAATCGTCTTCATCATCATCATCATCTTCGTCTTCATCTTCCTCTTCGTCACTTTTAATTTTATGCTTCGTGTCCTCTTCATCACTATCGTCTTCAGATTCGTATTCACTGTGGAAAAAATTAGTTATTTTTTAGGAAAATTGAAATAATTACTGATCTTTAGGCTAAATTCTGACTAACAACAAGAATTCTTAACTTTTATACAACTTGAGTGAAGAATTAGAATATAATTTCTTTATAAAATTGATACCTTTCAATGGTTCATTCAATTCAGTATGAATTAAGAGATACTTTTATTTTAAACTAGCAGGTAACCCGTGCATTGCTTAAAAACTTGAAGAACTTAAAATAAATCTATAACCATCCCCAGTAAATCAGGGATATATATGCAGAATTTGAAGTTAATCAGTCCAGTAGTTCAGACGTGATGATGCATCATTCGTGAATTTCCTATCCCGTACGAGTAAGTTATAAGGCAATCCTTTCCTTTATTATACCATAGATTATCTATCTATCTGCATTATATGGAGTGATGGTGGCAACAGGTTGAGACTGACAAGGAGAGTTTGGAGCGAGAGAAAGATGCTGAGGAGCGAACAACGTGGAGACAGTTTGTTGGTGCGGCCAAATATAAACTTAGATAAAGATGGCCCTGGGAGTCAATGAGTAAGTATCTCTATTATGTAATGTTTTAGTTGATGAGTCTTTTGTTATAAATCTTCAAAATAATTTTGTCCTTGCTTCCTATTGTTCTGTCGATGTTTTACCTATAGTTCGTAATGATTGGGATGTGACCTAGTTTTCCGTAGTTTTATTTAGTTTGGTTGTTTGTATTAAGCCCTATTCTTCTTTCCCTTTTAACATGTTTCTCATAGTTGTTTAGAGTCACAAGTTGTTCTTTACCGGTAGTGCCATATTGAAGTTGAAATTTTATTAATTTGAAATTATTTTATGACAAATAAATGGATTTGATTTTTTAAATAATTATTTATACTGTATTACAAACCTGGATGACTCCTCTTTGATTTCTGGTTTCTCATCATCTGAATCCTCGCTATTCTTTCCATTCTGATGGAATTTTTCTTCCATTTCATCATCACTGATTACCTCTTCTTTTACTTTCACATCCCCATCCGTTTGTTGGGAATTTCTTTTGTTGACTTTTTTGAACTCTTTAGCTGGAATCGCCCAATCCACTACAATAGGCCGACCTGAAATGGAATAGTTTTGAAAAAGATATTCAAGAAGAACATGAATAATACATTGAAAAATAAATTTCAAAGATATTGATTGAAACTTCAAGACATTTCTTTTTGTTTTTTTAATTCAAGAAATTTTAATCAAACTTCTGTACCTGTTTTGAAAATTATAGTTAATTATTCATTTTCATGACAGCTTGAAATTATCTTATAACAATGGAAGAAAAATTTAATTCAATTTTACACAACTACAGAAGTAGAATTCTACAGATTTACGAACTACTCAACATTGGTTTATATAGGCTAGAAAGTAGCATATCAATTTTCAAATTCATTATTTCCTTTTACTGTAAATCTCAAGAGACTTTTTCAAATATTATACCAATTAAAAAAAAACTCATTCTCCCAATGAAACACAAGTAAAAGCTGTCAAATGTAATAAAATAACAGAATTCTTAATGAAATTCGAGCTATATGCTTCCTTACTCATTTTGAACCCCCCAACCTTAAATTTAATTTACTGTGTGTGTATTACTTTTCAAACCAATAAATAATTGTCAATGTAAATAAACAATTGTCTATTCATTTTAATATCGATTTATTTACTATTCTATTGATTCTTTTTATATTTTTAAGATGTGTACAAATTATTGTGTTTTTTTTCAATTGTTGTGAAAGTTAAGAAGAATCAATAAATAAATAAAAAATAAAATAAATGTACCAAATTAAAATTTGTAAATGTTCTTACCTAAGAATGGTTGGCCACTTGTTTCGAGGATAGCCTTAGCCGCACTGTTTTTGTTATTGAACTCTACAAATGCGCAGCCAACCAGTTTGTTATCAACCCTTCTCAACAGCTGCAGGTCAATAATCTCTCCAAATTTTTTAAAGTGATCAGACAATTTGCTTTCCGTTGACTGCAAAAGAAAGAAGTCATGATAAAATCGGGCGGAATTTTATCAGAATACGGTATTTTATTCAATCTTAATAATTGTCTTATGAATGAATTTTTATTCTTATCTATGTAGCTAAAATACAAGGTGGGGCAGTCAAACTGCATTATTTCAAGTATTAAAATAAACTTCACAGAAAATATTTTCAAGTCATATATTCCAACTAATCGTAAGAGCACAAACAGAAATTAGTGAGAATTGAACAATGTGTGCAAAACTATGATCGCCACCTTACTGGACTATTATTCAAAAAGTAACTGCAAAATTCCAAAATTTCCATTTGCGTCCTTACGTATGAGAATTTTATTTTAATTCCTGAAATAGTGCAGTTTGACTGCCCCACCTCGTACAAATAACAATAAATAAAATACAAATAACGAAGTAACATTATAGAAATAAAACAAAAACACTTTTTTTGCAGAAGTAATAATCATCAACATCACCATAACCTTCAATATCCCCCCCTCATTACCTACACTTACACAAGCCTAGGGTGTCCTTAACAAAGTTTCAAATAAAAACTGTTATTAGTTATCATTTCATTATCAATTAGTTGAAAAAAGTGTAAAACAAATTTAGTCAGTTTTTGCTGCTTCATCAATGGACCCGATTTCCATACAACCTGGAATTATTGTATAATTTCCAAGACAACACTCAAGCAGAATAATTTATGGGCTTAAGTTACACAGCATTTTCAAACTATTTTACTTATAGCAAGAGCCGGGAAAATGTTATTGACACAACATGACTACAAGTAATACATTTATGGTAAAAATTATTTATCATTTAATCATGGCCAATAATAGTCTACAATATTCGTACATCTATACAGATCCAAATAGTTACTATCTATAGTCCAAGAGATATTACTTTTAACATGATGAAGAGAAACCGATTTTTCCTTGCACAGTTTGTAGCATGGACAGAGTAGTGGAGAGGAGTAAGCATGCTGCGCACAATTGTATGCTGACACAAAAGTAGGGAGAATGCTGTTAGGTAGTGGCAGTGATCAGTGAAGGAGAGAGCATCGGTCCTCTCTGTCTTCGAGAAAGCGAGTCAGCCGTGTAAAAAGTAAATCCTCTCGGAATTCAGTCCTAGTGGAATAATTTGTTTTGTAAACATAGTACAGTTTACAATTATTATCCTACATAAGTATATCTATCCTATGAATAGGTAGGCTAACCTAATCCCATAAGTATATTTTAGTAAGATGGATGTTTGTTATGAAAATCGAGATAGAACACAATCTTGGTTACCTTAAAAGATAGATTTCTAATGATGATTCGAGCTTTCTTTTTCTTCGGTATCCACCCAGGGAGCTGCTCCCCAACATGCTCCTCGTCGGGAGGTCCGTGCTTCTTCGAGTGAAAATCACCATTGACATCTGTAAAAATACACAACAGATATAAATTAGACAGAACGTCAACTGTAGTTATCCTGAATTATGAAAGCTGAAAACAGAAAGAATAAAATCAATTATAAACAATAAGACAGACCGAATAAAAAGGGTATAGTGACGTCCACGTTATAATGGCAGTATTTGAACAATAATACAGACCGAATTTTAGTAGGTATACGCATTTTAGCAGTTAAGCAGGTATAGAGACATTCACGTTATATACTTGTCTATCATTCGACAAAGCAGATAACGCTATCCTTTTCTAGCTCCGCAACGTTACCAGAT
Source organism: Nilaparvata lugens (assembly GCF_014356525.2). Classification (NCBI taxonomy): domain Eukaryota; kingdom Metazoa; phylum Arthropoda; class Insecta; order Hemiptera; family Delphacidae; genus Nilaparvata; species Nilaparvata lugens. The sequence continues at coordinate 42,323,063 of NC_052511.1, read as the reverse complement.
CGTTTTTTAACAATATAGAAATATATTTAATTAACAGAATATTCAATTTAAAATATGGAAATGTATCATTAAATGATTTAAAATTATATTATTTTTTATTGATGAATAATATAATCGATTATTTTTAACAAGATTGAACAGGTATTACATCAGATATACCTGTATCAGCTATTCTCTACAGAAGGCTGTGGCAAGGCAGAGAATCGGCAACGTTGTTCTCATATCTTTCTTCACAGCCATTATAACATGCACCTCACTATAGAACTCTATCTACACAAACTAATTAAACGGATTTTTCAACTTTCTTCTCTATTCTACTAGCCACCCCTCCTCGCAGATTTAACTTGAAAGAGGTGCATTGTACTCTTTTCTATGCAAGTTTTTCAACATTACTGTTTAATCTACTGTAATTTAGTAGATTATACAGTTCTTGAATTTACAATGTGATTAGAATCCATATTTAAATTTACAATGATTGCAAAATAAATACCTTGAAATTTCACATACATATATCATCAAAATAGGTGATATTTAGATCTATCATACTTACTTACTCCCAGGGCCATCTATATCCAAGTGGATATTAGGACGCAACAACAAACTGTATCCACGTAGTTCGCTCCTCAGCATCTTTTTCTGTCGCTCCAAGCCTCTCCATGTCAGTCTTATTTAAATCTATCATGATTTCAGTGAATAAAAATGGTAGAATGAATACCTTGAGATTTGAAGATTCCATCAATAAACCTAATTAAAAATGTTGATGGAAAAAATGGCGAATATACAGTTACTTACCTTTTGTGTTCTCAGATTCATCTTTGACAGAGTCGGTCTGTGAACTTTCCTTTGTATCATTGAAATCATCAGGACCTTCTTCTTTGATTTCATCTTTGACCTGCGCATCTCCTTCGTCCATCATTCCATTCCTTTTTCGTTTGTTGTCCCATTTTTCTCACCACTGCTCTCTCCTTCGAAGCCACCACTCTCTTCGCCAGCATTATTAGCAAGAAATCTATTTTTGTCGACGGCTCTCTCAATCAGTAATTTCCTTCCTAAATATGAAAGATGTAGAGATTAATTCGAATTAGTCAATGAGTTTGATATACTATTTATTTCATCCAGTCGTTTGAAACAGCAGCTGTTAAAATACAGTTGCAGTGGTTATTGAGATACTGAATATGAGCGTTCCCTATGTGTGCTAGTCAGTGTTGAGTCAGTTTAAGTTTGATAGAGGTAATAACTGGGTACATTGTATTAGGGGGAATCTAGAAGCGATAAACTTTGAAAAGCTATGGCAAGATGGTTTTGAAGCTGTTGATTTGTACAATACATACTTTGCGTTTTTGAATTAGTACGCTTTCTTCCTGATTGAGTTGGATAGACAGAAGGCGCTCAGCTCTGTTAACTGTCAACGATACTTCGAGCTGAACCCAAATTTGATAGTGGCAGATCAACTGACTGTGCCTATTCCAATTAACAGAGTGCGTTGTATCACACAGCTAAGGATTCCTGCGGTACCAGGTGTCCATTTGTGTTTCAATCTCAAACAAGCTCATCTCAATCCTGAAAGGATGTGTCTAGCGTGTGACTTGGCCTTGGAAACATTGTAGCATTTTTTCATTAATTGCAAAATATATTGGAATTTCAGGAACCAACATCTAATGCAATACATTGTGAACATTGTTGATCGTTCTAGTCAAGTACTGGTATTATTGTCGAACCTGAACAACAAAAAAATTAAAAATGTTAACATTTATAATTAAGTTTGTAGTGTGAATGTTGATGTTGTGGAACTTTTCCATAATTGAATAAACTTAGAACGTTGTCAAAAATCCACTTTAAAGTAGATTTTTGACAACGTTCTAAGTCTATTCAATTAACATTTATACTTGTACGTTTCTTATTGAAGGAAATCAATGTATAGAAGGGAACTTGAATACTACGTTAATGTAAAATTTGTATTTTGAAATTTATATGAATAATTATTGAATCTCAACTTTATTATAATCAAGAATTATTATTCATAAAGGATTATGAACAATATAGCATATGATTATATAGGATATAATATAAAAGAATATTAATATAGAATTGTTTACAACGAATTTGTATAGTTTATATTACACTATGTACAAATTATTCTCAAATAAAATTTCATCCAATCCACAATAATGAATGACAAACAATAATAATAAATAATTATTTTTTTCCTCTCCATTAAAAGAAACAAATTTCACAAACACTTTTTGGAAATTAACTGACTACTACATCAAGAAAGCATGGCCATTGTGTAATTATTAAGCGATTGTAATTTAAATAAACACAAAATAGTTCGAGTCTAGTCCGCATAACTGTCATTTGTGGATAATCATATTATTGTTTGATCAACAAACGCATAACAAATAATAGGTTTGGATTTGACTGAGGATGAAGCCAACACAAGATCTAGGCATGAATGCGGGTAATTTGAGGAAGGGTGTAGTCTACTGTAGTGAGGGTCTACTCTTGATCTAAGACGTGTCCGTGACTTGACCTTGACTTATATAGAATTGAGGCAAATAAATACTGTACTTATAATACTAAATTAATATACTGTACTTAAATTAATATATATAAATTATTATACTTAATAAATTAATATACTAATTAAAACTGTACTTAATAATAAATTATTTTTAGTATTACAAATTTTAAATTTTTTACTTTCAATAATAAATATAATTGACACGAATAAATAATTACTACACGTTGATGTGTTAATCCTAATATAAGCGTAAGAACTAAGGAAACTTTAGAAAAATACTAGGCTACCTACAATAATATTCTTGAAAAATTGTGTGATGACTATGAAAAAGTGAATTGATGTGAGTGATAACAATGAGTTAGAGAGTTTTCAGTTAAGACTCACCCATAAACTCCTTCTCATTGAGCGCTTCAGTAGCTTTATCCGCTGATAATCTAGACACAAAATTCACAAATCCAAAGCCTTTTGGTTTAGAGCCTCCCTCGTGATAGGGAATATTCACCTCTGTCACTTTACCGAAAGATTCGAAATAGCTTTGTAACTGTTCTTTAGTTATCTGAAAAAGATTGGGAATATATTAAACAAATAGATTTTAGTATTGATTATTCAAATTACCATTCCAATGGTTTTTTAATGGCGAGGCCATAGGGTAGAAATATGCAGGAGGCCAAGATGTGAGGATAATGTGGGACGGATGGTGCAGGATTTGAATCTGGATGGGACGAGAGGGTGAGGAAGGCCAAGGATGAAGTAGAGAGACAGAGTGGAGGCTGATTTGCCGGGAGTGGGATTAAAATTGAAAACGCGGGGAGGAGATGGTCAAGATTTTGTAGAGGAGACGTCTGAAGAAGTGAAATGCCAACCCCATATGATTGGGATAAGCTAAGCCAATGAAGAAGAAGTATTGATGAAGGAGTCTTGAACCTAATTATGTGAAATAATAAACTAGCCTATTGAAAAAAATTGATATTTTACAGTAAACATTAGATAATAGGATTTGGTTAAAAATACAAACTTACAGAATAGGGGAGATTTCTGACAATTAGCCTCCCTCGTTTTCCAGTTGATTTGAATACTTTTTCCTTCTTTTGATTTCTTTTTATTCTTTGAAAACTTTTTAAATTCTTTTTTTGGTGGCATGGTGTTATATTATCTGTAAAAGACAAGAAATATACATTGAATTTGAAGTAGAATAAAATTGAAAGAGATATGACCAATTTATCTAACTATCACTACTCTTAAAGATTATATCGATGGTAAGAGTTTTACCAAAATTTATTCACACAATTCAAATTAAAGGCTTAGCAGCAATAGGGGTTTAATATGACAACTATTGGTACCTCAATTAAATGGCGTTTTACAATCTACAGGTTACACTATAATATTCAATATGAATTGGAATTAAATAGACCATTCAGTGAAGTGTAAAACTGAAAATGAATGTCTCAAAACATAGACAATTGGATCAATCCAAATAAAACAAGTCAATGACTATAACATACAAGAAAACATAGTGAATAAATACAACATACAAACTCTAAATTTTGTATAACTTAACTAAAATAGCTAAGTAAAATACGGTTCAAACAAAATTAAAACACACTACAGTAAAATCATATTATGTAAACATAACCTAAAACTATAAATCTACGTCACATTTTTACGTATTGATAATTTGTTTACAATTGAATGTAAAGGATCATTTTTAAGAATAGGTTATAAGAAGTAGAAAACTCACATAATTAAAAAAGCACAACTTGATTCAATTATACCAAAAAATAAAAGTCAAACATGTGCATTGAAAACTCACACACGAGGATACAAAGTCGATTATAAAAGATTATAAATAAACGATGTATCGAACCTTGAATATATCGATTAAGCTGTCAGCTGACAGGAGCTTCTCTTTGTCTCAGAAACAGAGTAACGGCCAGCAACAGTCACAGTTATAACATAGTTATTCAAAAGTATTCTTTGAGTATCTATAGTGAGGTCCACGTTATAATGGTAGTGTACGATTTGCAATGGTGTTGCTATCCTTGTCTTGTTCAACAAATGTGAAAGAGTTAGGGGTTAGTTTTTATTTAGGTTATATTTAATAATGTTTTATTAGGATAGGTTAGGTTTCTGCTTTAAAATTACAATATGCTAGAAGGGCTAGGTCTAGGTGGAGTTATGTTTTTTGAAGTTTCAAAGGTAAAAGGATAGGTTAGGGGGTTAGGATTTTGCTTTGAACCACATGTTTGTGAACATGTTCATGAAATGAACCGCATGTTTGTGAACATGCTCATGAAATGAACCACATGTTTGTGAACATGTTCATGAAATGAACCACATGTTTATGTTTTGTTCTAAAGATGACAAATAAATCTAAAGTATTAAATGTGAAAGGGTTAGAGGTTAGGTTTTATTTAGGTTATATTTAATAATGTGTTATTAGGATAGGTTAGGTTTTTGCTTTGAAATTGCAATATGCTAGAAGGGCTAGGGTGCAGTTAGAGTTATTTTTTTTGATGTTTCAAATGTGAAAGGATAGGTTAGGGGTTAGGATTTTGCTTTGAAATCTAAATTATTAAATGTGAAGGGGTTGGGGGTTAGTGGTTGGGTTTTTTTTGGATTATATTTGATAATGTTTCATAAGGTTAGGTTAGGTTTTCACTTTTAAATTGCAATATACTAGAAAGGGCTAGGGTCCAGGTAGAATAATGCTTTTTGATATTTCAAAGGTGGAAAGATAGGTAAGGATTTTGCTTTGAAATTGCAATATGCTGGAAGGGATTAGAGGTTTTTAAAATAGTTATGTTTATTGATGTTTTAAATGTAAAAGGGGAGGTTGAGGGTTCGGTTTTTGTTTTGAAATGACAATATGCTGACTTAGTTATAGTGTTTTTTAACATCAGTTAAATAACAACTGTTATATTTTATTAATTATATTTTTCAAAAGTACTTTTTCTTTTATCAAATAAAATGATAATATATTGATTATTATATTGAATTTAATGATAAATCATCATTGGATAATAATATCTTCATCAAATAGAATGACGATTGGCTCCAGTTACAGTGCTCGGTAACCATCATCACAAAGAACGTTACATTCAAAGCTCTGACTGAATGGAACGGGAAAAACCCGTTGCTCACGCATGCGCGATACGGTGCTGTCTGGGACAGAGAGTGGTTTGTGTCAGCTGACGAGCAGACAACACATCTGATTGATAGATTTTAAAATACATGTGTTCTGTGTTGTTAGACTTGAAATTTTAGGTTATAAAGTGAATTTGAATTGTTTATTGTGATTTTTCTATTAATTTTTGTCTGATTAATTTCTGTCTTATTATATAAACAATAATTTTAGTTGGTTAATAAGTTTTTTATCTGATAATTTAATTACTTACTCATAATATTGGAAAAATGGAGACAATGGAAATTGACCAAGAAGTAGCAAAAAGGCTTTTGGTTGAAGGTTGTACATTTGTTTGTACCGGTGTCCCAGAAGGAACTCAATTTGGAATTGATATGAAATCATGGACTGTTGGCGAAAAATTCAAAGGTGTAAAAATGATACCTCCTGGTCTACATTTCATTTACATCAAGTAAGTATATATTTACCCATCTAATAATTATAGTGTAGTTTGTTGAGTTTTTATTATATTTGGTCACAAGTAATTTAAAAAAAAAAAAACTATTTGCCGCCGAGTGTAAATCACGTTGGGACATTAGTGAGACACAAGGATGACGGGCTGGATACACGACTGAGTCACTTGCCAGGTCTGCAAAATTTGGTGGCTGGCCGCTAGAATTCTGTGACATGTGCCCTCGTGTAATGATCGCAATATGAATAAAGACCGGGACACATATAACCGCACCGAGCCCGCGCCGACATACGGCCGAGCTAAGCCCACGACACAGTGATGGTGGTAGGAGAACACACATATCCGTGCGAAAGCCGAGCGGCAGATGTGTCTCAGTTATGTACGGTAGTGCTACTCTGGTCTGATTTCTGAATGTGTTAAACTATTGTTAATAATATAACACTAGACTATTAAACGCTTGTTAGGCCTGCATCCGATTTAAATTTATATTTTTCAATTTTAAACTAATCACCTGTAGACACAGAAGATAAGAGTCAATAGTGCTGGTATATATTTCGTTGCATAACAATACTATCATCAGTCATGTATTAGAAATATATATCAGCAATAAAATTTTCATCTTCTGCTTTCTACATCTACACGTAATCAGTTTAAAATTTAAGACACAGTCACGGGTTTCCTTCTTTTATACTTTTTGTTGATTATTTTATTTTATTTATGTCTATTATACCTTTGTCTTAACTTTTTTGGTTCTACTTTTACTTTTCGTTTAACTTATTTTTCCGTTCAACCATATTTCTCATTATTTTGATCATACAAAAGTGAAAAATTCCGTATCTCTTCGATACGTTTTTCACTCTATGTTGAACAAGACCACACCGTCACCGTCAAAAAGTAAACTGGACTAGTCGGTGACGGCGCGGGCAACAAATACGATGACGGTGCTGACCTGGTGCGGTAGTATGTGACACTCGGCCGTACCGCAGCGTGGGCTCGGTGCGGTTATGTGTGTCCCGGCCATTAATGCGCCCCCACTTGCAACCAAATGATGGCCAAATGTAATACGAGTCTTAGGCGTCCTCTGTCCGATTAGAATAGCCGCAACGGAATTTCGCTGTTCAACAGGATGCATTGTCTCTCATGGGTACGCTGGCCATGTATCCCGTTTCAGACCACTTGTTTGGACGTCCTGTTGGTTTCCAAAAATAGTCTGTACTGTCCGGTTTTCATGTTTTATTACTAATATAGTATTCTATCCGATGCTGACGTCACGATATGGTGATATGGCAGTAGATATTGGCTTCAGAGGCTAGACTTCCCAGCGTGTCTATTTTATAACTGGTCTAAGACTTTGATCAACCAAGTTTTCTGAGGAGGTATTCAACTCTTAGACAGTTTCCTGCAGATTTGGTGCACATGGTGATCGAGCAATCTCTCATCCATTCAGCTGCAATGGATCTGATGTGGCTGGTTACCTCTTCAATGAGCAAAATGAGATGCTCACACTTTGTCCTCTTACTAGAGGTCACACTTTCTCCTCTTTGGCCCGGTTGCACAAAAGCCTGTTACATTTTAATCATGGTCGAATGCCACGAAAACCAATCAGTGAATTCTTTTCTGAAACTAAGGCTTCTCTGTTTGGTTCTCATGACATTCAATCACGGTTGAAATTTAACATGCTTTTGTGCAACTGGTTCTTTGTTTCAGCTTGTTGGCTAAAAACCATAAATTATCTTAATCTATAAGACTGACAGACTCATCCCTGTTCCACAGGCTAGTTAGTTAATTGCTATTAATCAACTATGTTATAATTAATGTATCATGTCAATCCATTATTTGAACGGATCATGTATTTCTCTTTACTGATCTCCTGATCATCTAGATAAATTCATTTCAACAATATTGTCAATTAGTTAATTCTTATAACTAAAGTGAGGTCCCCGTTATAAATACAGAATTTGATTAAAATTGCTGTTGCTAACCTTGTTTATCATTAGACAACGAAGATAGCGCTGCAATGTAGGGATAAAGTAATTTATTCTAAAATCATCGAAAAATATTGTACCTTAGAGTTAGAAGGGCGTAAGACTCAAACGGCTGATTTTACAGGAGAGCCCAAAAAGTATTACACTCCCAGCCGGCAGCCCAGTAAATCGAACCAGCATTACAACACTTACTTATGAATTATTGTACTCACGTTGATTCAGTTTTAATGCTTACTGGACTTACGCTCTTTCAGCTCTGGCTATCTTCAAAACAATCACTTGCAGAGGACTTATGTAATTTTGAATCTATAGAGTTCGAAAAACTGAACAAGATCCATTAAAAGCATCATTTTGTTAAAAAAATGGACTTACCCTCCTCTTACTCTGAGGTAAAGATTTTTGCTTGACGAATAAGATTTATTCGATTATTCTTAACAGTTAATAGCAGTTATTATTACATCAGATATACAAGAATCAGCAATATTTTATAAAAGGCAGTGGCAAGATAGAGAATCAGCAACGCTGTACTCCTATCTTTCTCCACTGTCATTATAACGTGGACCGCACTATAGACTCACCTGGTGCAGGCAAAAGCGCTGCTTGCTTTCAACTGTATTAATTGAACCCTCTCCCCCGAGGACCGCCAAGCTTTTAACTGCTTTTAAGCTTCTGTTACTGCATGTAAATTGGTCCAATAGAACATTCACAATGTCTTTCATTGATTTCTAAGGATTTTAATTGTCAATTGAATAATGCTATTATTTTTCAGTGCAACAAACGAGCACAATGATTATGCTCCCAGAATCGGATTCATTCACAACTTTAAACCAAAAGAGATGCTTGTAAAGAAGTGGGATTCTGAGAAAGAAGACATTAGCGATGAAGGTAGGGGTTTCATAAGAGTTTAGTAACAACTAGTAATTTACATAAATATAATAATGCCATAGAGAAACAATAGCGTAAGTAGATATGCCATGGTATAGGGCGTTTATGTCGCAACTTTTACTGTTATCTCAAGCCGATTACTGTCGATTTTTACTGTTTTGACCGGGTAAGAGTGTATGAACGGCACAGTATGAGAGACTACCAGCGTCATAAAGCTTCACAAGAAAGAACTACGTGTACTATCAGCTTTAGATAACAGTAAAAGTTGTGACATAAATGCCCTATACCATGTGGTATCTACTTATGCTATTTCTTCCCTATGATAATGCTGGCCCAACTTTGAGAGCTAATGCGAATGCTTCAGTCAGTTAACCATATTTCCACTCTTTACTTATATCTAATAATCTTTCAGAGAAGTCTACAGATGGAAATAAATTGGAAATTGCATTTGTTCAAATGCAAATTCCTATCCAATTTAAGTGGGTTGTAAACAAACTGAAACTGATTTCGCCGTTCTGTACTGGGCTGCCCACTAACGGTAGAACATACATGATAAACATGTTCATCATTAGCGAGAGGCTTCTAACATAATAAAGTAAACAACCAATAACAATAGATAAACCACTGGAACATTACAAATAATAACAATAGAAAAATAATTTAACCTCAAAAATAAACAAAAAATGGAGATACAAAACCCTACCTTTAAAAAATGTTGCTCGAAGCGTTCCGTTGTGATGATACAACAATGTATGACGACTGTGTATCATGCATGTTCTATCGTTAATGCTAGTTAAATGTTACCGTTAATGTTAGAAGGTCTCAAGTAGATATCATTCCAATGGAAGAACCTTTAGCACGATGAGATAATACTATTTTGCTTACGAGGTCGATCATTGTAACTTATGTTTGAAGCAACGTTACGTTACAGATTTTACAAGCTATAAAAAACAAGCTACTAATCGTTTACCGTTGTTTCAAATAACAACGCGGAAGAGTAAGACTGATCGCAGTGGAGTATACTTAAATTTTAAAAAACACTTTTGAAGTGAAAATACACTTACTTTTGTAGTGACGATCGTTTCGACCTGTTGTTAGTCATCATCAGACTGTGGGAATTTACTCAGATGACAAGGCTATCATTAGATAAAAAAGGCTATCATCAGATAGCCGTGTCATCTGAGTAAATTCCCACAGTCTGATGATGACCAACAACAGGTCGAAACGATCGTCACTACAAAAATAACTGTATTTCCACTTCAAAAGTGTTTTTTAAAATATTCAAGTTTAATTTTAACAGTGAAAAAGTATGGATATACAACAGAGCAGTGGAGTAGTTTGAGTAATACATCTGAGGTCTGACTTCCACTACGGTATTCACGAGAAAATGGTTGGCTGCCTTGTCGAAAAAAACTAGTGAAAAACAGATTTCGATAGAGACAGAACGCATGCCCAGAACCATATTCCTCTGAAGTTCAATCTTATTCTTATGATTATTCTTTTAAATACTTTATTTATGACCAATCGGAGGTTGAAAAAATGACTCTCGTAGATCATAGATGGTTCAGATCTATGATCTACGAGAGTCATTTTTTTTCAACCTCCGATTGGTCATAAATAAAGTATTTAAAAGAATAATTTTTCACTAAAAGTTACTTAGATGGAAATTACTGAGATATTGCAATTATTCAAATGCTAATGAATTAATTATTATTATTAAACGAAAATAGATCCAAATTAAATGCTGTAATTCACCCCGAAGACTTCTGCTACTGCAAATATTGACAATAGGGTAAACAGCTAGATGGGAATTCGATAAGCGCTAGTATTCAAAAATTATTTTCAGCCCGGGAATCGAACCCAGTACTTACTAATTGCCGGTCAGGAATGCTTACCCTTACACCAAACTGACGACAATCTCTGGATAGCAGCGCTCATTTTATACGAAGCCATAGCGGCCAGCCAGTCTACAACCGGCAGTTAGTAGGTACTGGGTTCGATTCCCGAGCTGAAAATAATTTTTGAATACTAGCGCTTATCGAATTTCCATCTAGCTGTTCACCCTGTTGTCAATATTTGCAGTAGCAGAAGTCTTCGGGGTGAATCACAGCATTTAATTTGGATTTTCGTTTAGTAATAATAATTAAAGGTTACTTACACTTATGATTATTCTTCAACATAATTGCCGTGAAGGTTGAGGAATTTGTCATACCAGTTTATTTGTCATACCAGGATTATTTGTCATACCAGTGGACCAGCCTACCAAAACCCTCTTCATAAAATGCTGCCGCTAAATAAGTTGAAGTAGGCTATGACGTTTTTTGGAGCTCCTCATTAGTTTGGAAGCGCAGCCCTCAAAGTCATGTCTTGAGTTTGGAGAAAATATATAAGTTAGAAGTGACGAGTCAGGTTTTTATGAAGGGTAATTGAAACTATCCCTTTTGATTTGCTAGAGAAGCCGTTTGGTTGCAACAGCACTGTGAGGTCGAGTTGTCATGGATCACAACAGTTAGGGAAATCATATCAGCTGTCTTCAATTTTCCGATACCATTCACGCACATCATCACTCATGTTTTCTGTGCATACTTGAATCATTCTTCGGTAAATTTAAGCTGTTGCCTTTTGCTTGCAAAAATGAATAACGATACGTAACTAGTACTCTTGGCGGGAGACACACTATTCAGCTCTGTGAAAATCACCCCCCTACCACTTGTCTATGTCTTACGATATGTGATCGGAGTTTCAAAAATAAATGACCCTCTTATAATTGCTATAGTTGAATGACAAGAAACAAATAATGTTTCAAGTGACGTCCGCTGACTTTCGGCTGTTAACAAATAATGGTCTAAGTGACGTCCGCAGACTTCTGCTGTTAACAAAATAATGGTATAAGTGACGTCTGCAGACTTCTGCTGCCGTCTGAGACTTAATATTATGTTTAGCTCAATCCAAACAGCGATGATAAGGGTAAAGAATAATATACTTTAAACTCTGCTCCCTAAATAGAACACGACAATTTTCTAGATCCTGAGCGTCTCTGGACTCTGGAGGTTCTCTTCCCAAAGATTGATGCTTTCCTAGCATTATAAATTTACTTGAACTATAATTGTCATATAACTAGAAAATTATCTCTCATTATCATCCGCCTCATTATCCAAGCACAAGCCTAGAGCTCATGTGGGCATCACCCTCAGCAAAAATTACTATAATAGATTTCAGATATAAATCTTTGAAACATTTTGTAAATCATACCATTGTAACAAATCTATAGTCCACATTCTTCAGAACTGATTTTTTTTCAAATTTTAATTTGACACCGAATATAACACAAAGTATATAAAAGAATCAAATTCAATGTTCGTTTCACTTTTGTTGATGGTTTCTTTACGGGAAGTTCCCACATAGTCTGAATTTAACATTAATGTTAGTGGGTCAAGCCGTCAGTGGTTAAAAGCCGTCAATGGGCCTGAAGACTATTATACTTCAGCCGGGACCGACCATTTAATGTGTCCATCCGATAAATAACATGCGAGTTGCCTGGCTAAAAACTTTTGGTCCTATCTGAAGTTGAACCCAGGACCTCTGGGCTGCTACGCAAGCGCTTTATCTTCTAGCCTACGGATCACTCCTTGAAGAATTATAAAAAAATTAATATTAGATGCTTATTCATACTTTGTATACACTGGAACCTCCCATTCAACATTATTCAATATTCCTTTGAAATCATCATCATAACATTCAACAAAAATACATTTTTATGAACTCGAATTTTCAAACGTTTATGGCAAGGTCTATTAAAATCTCTAAATATTTAATAGAATACTTTACACAAATATAAGACGTTGCGTCTTCACTAAGAGGTAGACCTCCATAACACGTAGTTTTTATAACACTATTTAGACGCTTATCAGGATTATTATTGTGTTTCTTGAATGGTTCCAAATTTTCTTAAATAACTCAATATAATTCGTGGCAAGTGATAATTGAGTGGAATATTTATAATCAATTTATTAATTCAAGCCTTCTAAATTCAAAATTTATAGTATCATGTTTATTTTGGACTAGAATTTCATAAAAATTGTACACGCAAAATTCTAACCTTATCTTGGACTTTGTCACCAATAAATTTGGAAGAAATATAGCACAAGGACTACCTTATTATTTTATCTACCAATGTTATTACATTAGTGTCATTTACATTGTAAATAAATGAAATAAAATAAATAAATAGTAATCTGTTTTCATAAACTACTTTGTCGGTACAGTGCTATACTTTAAAACGAATTGTTTTATTTACTCATCGCAAAATTAACTTCAGTAAACTGTAGTTCGTATTAAAGAGGTTGATGTTGGGCATGCGCCACGAATCGTTCTTTCTAAACTCTACAGAGATTATCAGAAGATTTATTTAAAGCTACTTCAAGACTATTAAGGTGATCAAGTCGAACTTCTACAAACACGACTCTTTCCTCTAAACCTTGAAATTCGTCTTATTGAGGCTCGGTACTGCAAAATCAAACGAAAGAAATACTAAGGTGGAATGAAAAAATATGTTGTCGGTTCTACATAATTTAAGCCACCTCAACTAAATTTATATGAGGCTTGATATGGAGATATTTTTACATCTCTGTAGTGTAATTTTTCAAGGAAAACTGTCTACAGGCAAGGGGAAAGATCAAAGATCTATTGACCATTTGGGGATGTTTTTTCTCGATTAAGGAAAAGAAAATAAGACTAACCATTTTCAATTGGACTAAAAAACTTTATTATGTTCATAACAAGTTATAGCACAAAATGATTCCTTTTTCATGTAGGCCCATACCAATCTCATATTTGGCGAACATAAAGAAATCGAAGTTTTTTGACGTTTCACTTATACATACGGAGATTCTTACACTATTCTTATTAGGGTTGAATTTGATTGTATAAAAAATACGTTCTAATAATAAGAGTACCTATGAGTTGTTTTTTTCTTGTAGATTGTTACCCCCAATTTGATTCCCCCAAACAATGAAAAACTAACTAATGCTATTTTATAATTAATTTTCCCTCACATACAAGTGTAGAATAAGTTAAGTATAATTCGACTAAAATAATAATTCAATGTAATTACAAGTATCAAGTTATTCACCTATTTCAGTTCCTACTTCCTAGATCTATCCTTTCAATTAGTATCCGTTCAGTTGATAATATATGAAGTAATTTACAAGGTATAGAATACAACATAATTTAAATTTGAAATGAGGACAATTATCAAATAGTAACTTTTGTGTTAGTCCTTATGTATAAAACTCACAGATTAAATCTGACTAATCAAGTTAATTGAAGAGTATTCTGACATCAGACTTTTCTTAAAGAAAGTCAGAAATCACAGTATGGTAGTTTCGTTTAATTGGCAGTTCTAATATTTTTACAAGCGGGTAAACTTTGATATGATTTAACATAACAAGAATCTCAATCTCTCTTCTAATTGCAATCTCTTTTTTACAAGAGAAATTACAACATTGTGAAAACCCTGGAATATTTATAGGCTATTTTCAAGTTGAATTATTCTCATGTTGAATGTTGATTCAACATTATTGAATAACATACTATCGATTCGTAACTAAGTTTAGTGTTTTAAAACAGTAATCTTCTATTGAAATCGATGGAAAAACAAAACTAAAATTTGAGATAGGAATAAAACTGATATTAATGTAATGAAGCGTATATTATTTTTGGATGAATTAATATAGAATTTTTCAAGGTACTGAACGCCTGCACTCATCTAATATTAGTTATTTGGGGAAAAGTTTCAAGCTATATGAATTAGTCCATAGCAATATACCTAATGATATTTACAATAGTAAGCCACTGTAAATTTGTTAAATAATTATTGCTTATATAACAGGTGAACCAATAAGGGTGTTAATTTTATATATTTTTTTTATGTAGGTAAAATTCAACAGCTGACATAAATAATAATTGTTCTAATACTTGAAAATGGAACACTATGCTCTTAATTTTTATAACTTCCGAATTGATGTAACTCGTATAGGGTATACAATGTATTTCAATTCGGAAGTTATAAAAACCAGAACAGGCCCTAAATACGATTAATGAATAGGTTGAAGAACAGGTTGGAAAAAATGAAACAGAATAGAAATAACAGTGTTTAATCAAACATTTCATGAAAAGAGCTTGTGATGTTTAGTGGCGCGAGGTTGAAATGTAATACACACCATTTTAATCTATTAATAGTTCACTGTTATTGGATCACCCGTTATCATAAATAAAGACAAGTGGATCTCGAAAAGCGCTATAATCGGTTCACCATCATTTCATATCTCAATATGAGAAATATCCTTTACAAGAGAGCAAACAGTGTAGTACCGCACATAAGTTGAGCCACGATGAAACTTGTTTACAAGTAAGGGCATTTGTATGAGATCGGACACAAAACATTTATAATATGTCCGTCCACACATGTTAAATACACTGAACAAAAATTAAAACTAACACAAAATTGCATGAAGGAAATGTTGACATAATTGTCTATTTTTCACGCATACCACACTCATCATACTGTAGACAAATCTGAGGGCCGTATTTATAAACGATTTGTAAAACATAACTTTGTTGCTACCAACCCAATCTCAGTACTAGAATTGAGGCCTTGGGCTAGCGCCACAACCAAGTACAAGAATAGCCTGATTGGTTATCAAGTCAAGCTCAGAGTCATAGAAACAAAACAGTTATTTGAGTTTGACTTTGTTGTTTAGCAACAAATAACGAGAATCTGATTGTGGCATGATCTGGAACAAGAATTGGTTGCTAGGCCTCAAAGTCGTTCTCAGTCTAGTTTTGTTTCTTACAATTCTTGGAGCACAACTAACTTGAGCTCACCTTTGTTGTCGAGCAACCAACAACTACAGCATTGAAAAGTCACAGGGATTTTAATTTTACACTTTTATCTCATCAATAAAATATTTCACAATATTACTTCTGTTTATGTCGAAACATATTTGAAAAGCGACGAGTGGTAAAACCCATTAGGCTTGAAATCTATGGATAGTAAAGATTTGATGATGCAAAAGTCAACGTTTGTTGTTTAAATACTGAACTACAACCCTGATTTAGAGAGCAAAATGTATTTAATATGTTTCAACTCAAGTGGTAGGCTATTGTAAATAGTGCGTGAGTTTTTTAGCTCAAAAATTTCTAGTTTCATTCAAAAATGTTTAGACTTTTGAATAATTATTTCTTCAGATTTTGTTAATTCAAGACATTCGCAATTACTATTATAAATTGAAGATATGTTTTTCTGAGCTGAATGTAATTTATTTTGTAAAGCTAAAGTGACAACCCATATTTTCATTTGGCCTGTGTAAGTTAGTATGCATTGGAAAATGGAAAGTTTTGGCATGAGGATGAGCCAGTTCTGCCTTACCTCAAATTAATTATTTGTACACAATTTAATGAATTAGTGAAGGTACATGAAGTTGAATCAAAGTGATAGAACACCGAAAAGTCCTTCCTAACAATGATTCTCCAGAAAAATCTACTATGAGCATTCAAGTTAGTTACATTTTACAATGATTCAAAACGGAACGGAAGCCATATTGAACAAATTTCATGAATTGTATTGTTAACAATGTGATTGATTAATGAAACCAAGTGTCAAATCCCTTATGAATTTTTTTGATCATGAACTTTTGGAGTAACGAATGAGCTACTGCCTGTGTGATATGGTGGTTGCCTGGTTGACTAAGTGTCCTGGCTGCCTAATCAAATAGGGCCGTCAAAGGTATTTATTGTAAAATGTAAAGGTATTTATTGTAAAATACCATTCGAATTTCCTCTTTCCATTGGTATAAATACTATTCATTCCGAATGAGTACTTTGGTAATTATTTTTTTAAATCCTATGAATCTGTTGTAGTGACCCTGTATTACATAAAATTTTATTATGGAAGTTAGATAGTTCATAATAAAAATTTTCATAAGTTTCATTAATCAATCACATTATTAACAATATATTTCATGAAATTTGTTCAATGTGGCTTCCGTTTGAGTGTATTGAATCATTGTAAAATGTAAATAGCTTGAACAAAATCATATTAAATTTAAAGATCATTGTAAAATACCTTTTGAATTTTCTTTTTCCATTGTTATAAATATTAATTTCTAATGAGTACTTTGGTATTTATGGTATAAATGTTTTTAATTTCGATGTGTTGAAGTAATTATTGTAGACTTTTTGTGTAGTTGATATTGTGGTAATTATTCATATTAAATGAAAAAGACTAAGAAATTGTCAAAAAACACAGATTTATTGATACTTAGAAAGACCGGTTTCGGTTATTACACCGGTATTAAACTCACTGATTAACTCAGAGATTGAAAATGGTGTAATAACCGAAACCGGTCTTCCTAAGTATCAATAAATCTGTGGTTTTTTGACAATTTCTTAGTCTTTTTCATTTAATAATTATTGTTGATTTTATGATTAATTAATGAGTAAAAGTGTGAAATCCCTGGTGTGTGACTATTTGGACATCCAGTTTATATTGATATCGGTACAGTAAATTCCTTATAGGGTTGGTAGCGGACAAAGTGGCCCTTATTCGAAGTTGTCCTGACTCTTGCGTACACAGCGCGCCACGTTGCTCTTGAAGGCGGGGTAGTCGTCGCGCAGCTGTTTGGCAGCGTCCACATTGGCGGGGCTGTCACTGTTGGGGTCGGCCAGCATCGAGATGACCGACACGAGGATGGTCTCGACTGTGTGCACGGGTAGCCAGCGCTCGGATGCCAACTCGTAGCCCCACCGGTCGTCGCCCGGCTCGTGCAGGATCGAGATGCACACGTTGCCCGCCTTGTCGATATTCGGGTGCCACATTTCCGACACGAATCTGCCAACACCAAACACAAAACAACTATTAGTCGTATCAGAGTTATAAGGCATGAGAACGAAAACAATTGGAAGCAAAACTATTTCAATCTGATGTCTTGGAAATTATTAGAGACTAGCAGGTAACCCATGCTTTGCAGGAGTCTAATTAGAAACTTGACAAACTAAAAAATTGACCCACTGAAATCTTGAAGACTTTAAAATAGACCTATAACCATAATTGGTAAATTAAGAATTTATTAGCAAAATTTCAAGTTAATCAGTCCAATAGTTCAGAAGTGATGATGCGTCATTCATGAATTTCCTATCTCGTACGTGCATAAGCCAATTCCTTCCTTTTTAATATTATAGATATCAATAACTTGACTCAACAAAACTTGCAGGAAATTCATTAAGCTTAATTTTTCTATAATTGCAAAGTCAGATATGCATTGTTTCCAAGATACAGGTCCGGTTGCACAAAAGCTTGTCAAATTAAAAACATGATAAAATGCCAGGAGAACTAATCGGTGAAGGCTTTTTTGAAAAGAAGGCTTCTCTGGTTAGTTTTAATCGCGGCTAAAATTTCATACAATTTAAGCAAAAAATGTAAAAATACAACTCTTGAACCACCCCCATCCCTTTGGTGTAAGGATGGATAATTTTAATTATGTTAACCTCAAATAAGATGCAAAGTTGAAAATTATTGAATTTCAAACATTCCCTTCGAATTCCATTGTCAATTGTTGTCAAACTCAAGCTTTCAAAAGTTAAAAGTTATAAGAGCAAAACCAGTCTGCTGTATACCTTTGCCTCGTTTTAAGCTACATTCAGATTTGCAACATAGTGGATTGGATTCACTAATACAAGAGTAACATTCTATATTAATTATAAGTCTTTTAATGTGTATTATTTTCATCTGTTACCAAATTGAATGACTTTATCAACACTAATGACCGTGTCTGTGAATATCAGGCTAGACCAAAATACATAAAATTAGCGGACCTGCATGTACAGGCTTTATTTGTACAAAACTTTTTTATTATGTTAATTGAGTAAAAATAAATACACTAGTAGTTCTGTGAACAGTAGACTTCACGCAGTATTCTCATCGACAAATACATGATTGAAACTATAGACCTTATACAGCTTCTCCACACATCTGTGTAATCACTTGACAGCTGATTTATGATGTATAATTCTATAGTCTGATTTTACTCTAATATTGGCGTATGAAGGAGGCTCCTTTTTCATTTTATATTATCCTTGAAATGCAAAATTTCCAAAAACCTTGTATATACGTCGACGCGCAATTAGAAAAGGATCATACCTGTCAAATTTCATGAAAATATATTACCGCGTTTCGCCGTAAATGCGCAATATATAAACATTAAGAGAAATGCCAAACCGTCGACTTGAATCTTAGACCTCACTTCGCTCGGTCAAATATAGAATTTGAAAGAGCTTATTGAACTTAATTGCTGCCTAGACTATTAGATGGACTAAATTTAATAAGCCTGCGGTAAATTTGATCAAAGCAAGCTAAGATTTTCACTATAGAAGAATTTAAACTATAGAATTTGTGGAGATGATAGGATTACAGGGTTAATGATTCTCTGTTACCACCGCCTTCTCTTGTAGATAGGTGTGATTCAGGTTATTCCGGTATATCCAATGTAATATTAATAGCGTATTATTGTTAATAATGATCACCTCTATCTCAAATATATTTTATTCAATGAAAAAATATTTCTCATGCTTCAATAATAAATCACCAAATTAAGATGAAATATTTTGGTAGATCCCTTTCTTTTTTTCATAGTCAACAAACGATGTGGCAACCGTAGGGAGCTTAATTTGATTTGAATAATTGCCTTTATCAAGTGTGGAGTTAGGCCTCTAAGTCCTCTCTGCTACACAACCCTTTAGCTGGGGAGGTAGAAAAGGATAGAGCTATCTGCTTTGTCTAACGATATGCAAGGATGGCAAATAATTCATGTTGATCAGATGCTGACTTTATATCGTTAATTTCTTATTATCATCCACCCACGCACAAGCCTAGAGCTCATGTGGGCATCACACTCAGCAAAAAAATCTAACCACCTTCAAGAGGGCCGTCAGGGAGCTGCTTTGTGATAAGGCATAATAATGTAAACGAATTTATGAGTGATAATATGAACTTTTGTTTAAAAGTGGTCACTGTTGTATCTGCCATTTGAATAGTTGTTGTGTTATTATGTATATTGAAATCGAATTCTATGACGACATCGATCCCACAAATATGGTTAACGGATGAAGCAGAAGGTATTAATTCAATTTTTCTTCTGTCTGTGACCAATGTATATACCGGATAGACATTGTCGTTTAATAAAAACACAAAATTTCAAATATAATTTACACTAATCTCAAGATGGCCGATCGAAGAGACTAACAAAACATACAATCTCCTCCTCACTCAAAGAATAGAGAGGGAGGTTAATTAGCTTCTCTCGGAGCACTTTCTTGAACACTCTCGCCTCCAGCTCCCGCACATGCAGTGGAAGTCTATTGTAAATTTTTAATGCGCGCATTGGATAGCAAGTATGCAGCTTAGCCAATCTAGAGTAGGGAAGGTCAATGTTGTCTCGCCCTCTAGTTAAATATCTGGCCTCTTGCTTGGAGTGTGTGAAGTTGACCTCTCAGAAGCACTAGAGAGATCAGCACATTAATAATAATAACAACAATAGGGGTGCAACTATTGGGGTTGAAACGTACAAACATCTATGGTGGGTTGCCGCAAGGCATACTCCCTGTCTTACTTGAAACGTCTCACTTTTACTCGTACTATGGGGATTTAACTAGAATTACATATAAAAATATTTAGAAACGTACTTCATAGTGGGTGGCCGCAGAGGATACTCCTTGGGGAAGATGAGGTGAGCCTTGAAGAAGCCGCCCTCATAGGGTGTGTCGGGCGGCCCAATCACCATCACCTCCCATCGGTACACGTCGCTGTCATCTATGAGACCCGCCGAGAACCCGTCCACTGGACATTTCTTCAGTTCAGTCAGTTGTTTTCGTAGTAGTAAAGCCGACTGGAATTCTGACATTAATAGTGCTCTGCAAAATCACCAATCACTATATTAATAAATGTGTTCTATATTATAAAAATAAATCAACAATAATTATTTATTTTTTAGATAGCCATATTACAGTGTAAATGAATTTATGGGTGATAATTTGAATTTTTACTGAGAGCGCGAGCACTGGATCACTGCCATCTGAACTGTTATAGTTTTTGTGGAATGTGTTTTGTACGTGTATTGATTTTTTAACTCCATCGATCCCACAATTGTGGGTAATGGATGAAGCAGATGGTATTAATAAACCTATATCTACACGATATATAAATAAATTTGTTTATTCATGCAAAGGTTAGGAAAAACATGTTAGACGCATCATCACCACATCTGAACTATGTACTGAACTGATTAACTTGAAATTTAGCATCAAGATTCTAAAGTTATTAACAAAATGTGTATTTCTCCGTCCTTATAGATTCTATTAGATTAAACATAACTTATCATACACATGATGAATATGTGTTTGTCATGTTCCGTTTAATCTAATAGAATTAATAAGGACGGAAAAATAAACATTTTGTCAATAACTTTCGTGTAAACACAGGTTTAATTTAGCGAGGATGGTTATAGGTCTATTTTTATTTCTGTTTATCAATCAATTATAATTTAATAATTTATTCAAATAGAACTAACTAATTCTAGGCAAAAATTAGGTAATATTATTCAATCATGTATAATAATACCAATATTGTATTTTAAAAGATTCTTGAAATACATTTTTAATTCAAATTGAGTTATTGCAACTAAAATATAATAACTATAGCTATATTTTTAGGGTGAGGTTTTAAAGAGTAAATAACTAAGGAATTATTTGAATTAGAAACTGAATAAAACTAACTGAAATGACACAGGTTTAGCAACAAAATAAATTTTAGGATAAAGGTTAATTATTACATACCTTACTTTTTATATAATTTTCAATGTCTAACGTAAAAATTTATTGTATTTTTAGATGTAAATATGATAAGTTATTTTGTTTCAATCAGCTTGAAGTTAATATACCGTACTCAAACTTCAAACTCTTCAAATTCAGTTCTAATTATTTACTCTGAATAAAGTAAGTAGCGGTTTATATATATATATGTCAGCTGTTGAATATGCAATTCAAATATTTCTCTCTCTTTCAATCCTACATTTATATTTTTTACTGAATAGTGCTTGTAATTTATATAAAAAGGAGACTGTTTTGGTTATGTAGGCATAATTGAATTTTATAGATTAGTATAAATTACTAAATTATTCACTCAAACTCGATCAATCAACTTATGTGTACTGTAAACTGTAATGTTTATGAATTGAAATGTCCTTAGTAGTAGGCCTAACACTTAATTAAGCTTACAACTTTTTAATTTTAGAAACATATTTTCGACACATATTTTTTTGACACATAATATCTTACTAATAAAACAATTCATTTAATATAATGCAATTTTCAGTTGTTTCTGATGAGGAAGTCGCAAGATTCAAATACAACTTGAAGGAATTGGATAAATTTCTAGGGGTTTATCCTTACGATGTTTATAAGAGGTGGACAAAGCTAACAAATGAATTGAAAGGTAAGTGACTTTAATTATTGAGTTTCCACGTATTCTGTTCATTTTAAATCTGAAATGAATAAATGTTATGTTAATAAACTGATTTTAAGACAGTTTAAATTACACTGAAATAATAGCCTAATTTATCAAAAAAGATGAGATTGTAAAACTTGTTCTTTTTTTAAATTAATCAAGTAAATAGAATACATCATTTTCTATAAACTTTAGCAAAAGCCGCATTATAAAATAGAATTGGTAGAGGTTAAAATTTTGAGTTCTGTTACTACTCGGTGTTCCATACCGTAAACTAGAAAGATTGTTTATTACAATTTAAAAGTAATTAGTTGTTATATTTCAAATTATTATGAATTATATCAAACTTAGATTAGTTTCAGACATAATACCATAAATATTTCATCGAATTTTATATGAATTTATTACATCAATAACGTAATCGGTTTTCGATGACCGTTCGTTTTTGGTTATTACACTATCCTATGAGTAACTGGTTCATGTTGACTTTTAATTTATATTCTAAGTTATAAATTATCATTTTAAAACATTTAATTTAAAAAAATTACTTACTTTAATAACTTAATTCAATAATATCTCACTTGTACAGCGACACAAACTTAGGTTAACAACTGTCGAATGTCGAAACGAGAGCTTCCTTGCTTGCTTTAGAGATGTGTCGTTCGGTCATGACCCGTTCGAATTGAACGGGTCATTAAGGTGAACGAGTGATCCGGATCACATTTATTCAAAAAACCCGTTCATTTGACCCGTTCATCAACTGGGGTAAACCCCTGTTTTTACCATCTTTACACATCAACTGTGGTGAACCTTTTTTTTTTTTTTTTTTTTTTTTGCTTGTTTATAGGAAAGCTATAGAAAATTAACCGTTCAATTGAACGGGTCTTTTTGAACGGGTCGCGGCAGTGAACGTGAACGACTGACCCGAATCAGTAAAGTGATCCGAACTTCCCATCTCTAGCTTGCTTCCTTGCACTCACGCACACGCACGGACGCGACGGATGTCGGGATGTTCTATTTCTGTACCGAACAGATGCGAAAGACATAAATGTTTGGGAGCCACTGAACAAAGGAAAAGAAATGATGATAAAATTCACAAACAACATTTAAAAATAATATCAATTCAATGATTCTTTTTTTTGCTAAAAATTACTAAACATTATCCAATTTATTTTGAATAAATGAAAAAGGTCATATAGTTAGCCTTGAACCTGTTTTGGCGGGTAGTTTGAAATCCCGTACCTTATTATCCACTATTGTGTATTTTAGTACGGTACTATATTTAATCAATATTATCTCATTCAATTTCCATCTATTGAGTTATTTTTTTCTATTTCAGAAATGAATAATTTTGCTCAAATACAATCATTATAATTTAAGATCTTTAAATATATATTTTTAGATTAAAAATAAATATATGTTTACCAGGTTTTTTATATAGGTAGGTACTCAATTGATATTAATTCAGAAACAAACAGTAAAACGTTTGAAAATAAACATTTTCTGGTCTCTTAATTTCAGAGATAGAAAATTACATAAATATATGAGTAGGTACATTGACATAGTTTATTTCATTAGACATAGTAGGCCTTATAGCCTTCACATTCATTTGCTAAAAATGATCTCTGAGGGATCCCAGTGACAATAAAATCGACTCCCAAAGGGAATACTTTACCTCGCTATATTACTGTGTAGTACCTATGAAGTAGGCCTCATACCACGCTATGTCACTGTAAAGGTTATTCAACATACATAAAAATTTAATTTTCCTTATTAAATACTATGGGCTGGTTTCACAAAAGCTGGTTGAATTTTAAACGTGATTGATTCCAAAAGAGCCATTCAGAGAAGCAGCCGTCTTTTCAAAAACACCTTCTCTGATTGGTTCTCGTGGAATTAATCACGGTTAAAATTTAACCGGCTTTTGTGCAGCCGGCACTATATCTTCTAAATTGTGATAATAATCTCCTAGTATACAGAATTGAATTCAGCATTCACGTACTGCACGTATACCAAACTCGTTCTTTAGTAACATATTTTGTTCATTAACCAAGGAAAGATCGATGAAATAAGTTCCAAATAATCATTATGAATGTGCTGAAGAAGTGTCCAGCTTTGTTTTCAAAGATCCGTCACTTGAAATGTGTAGAAGAAAATAACCCAAGTGAAGGCAGTTTTGAAAAATCATCTCTACATGGGGTGAAATACGCGTAAAATGGGTGATGCTAACCGGCACTCAATTGAACGATTATTTTGGTGTATAGTTTTGATATGTTTCAAATTTCAATTATTTTTAATAATCAAGATGAAATATTCTGAGTGAAAAGCAATTCCTGTTCTTATTGAAGTGGCGAATGCTCCTCGACCCTTGAGCACAGTATTAGTAGCTGCCCCTGCAATAACATCTAATGGTCAAAAAAAATTCCAAACGAAAGATATAGTTGACGAATTTGTCATTTCACAATCTCATAATGTCGACTCGTTGTACAATAAGTGACTGATATCTTAGGCATAACTAGAGAAACGTTCAAGTGGATATTCAGAATTCAAATCAAATTATTTATTCATGCCATAACATTCAAAAGAAAAACACTTGAATTAAACATAAACATGGAATAAATATATTCTACTCAACATAAGCTGGCGTTCCCAGCAAAACCAGAGGTTTGTGTCACTACACAAATTTGGCCTGAAAATGACAAAATTCTCCATATCTGATGTAACGTTTCAGGAACTATTTGACGATTTGGTGACTTTGGATTGTTGGTTCAAGCCCAGTAATCGATTTTTGGATACACTCTGTTATCAAACTTTCACTTTCAGGGGTTATTGTACCACTTGCAACATGCTTCCACCCTTTCCAAATTCTAAATTTTAATTTGATCAACAGTAACTGGCACTGTGAATGTTGTCAATAATTTCCTTTCTATAAACTGGGTACAAACAAATCATTACAAATAATTTATTTGCTAATCGTAAATAGAACAAATACTTTATACTAATTTCTATAGTATTGTTTTAGAGACAAGTTCCATTCTCACTTTTATTGTATTCTTTTCTAAATTGTTTTAGGCTATCTCTCAATTTCTTACATCCCCAAATCCAAAACTCTAAATTCTCATTCCTCCAAGTTCTAAATTTGTAAACATTACTTTCAGACGAAGTAGTATCGCGGCTGACGCCGAAATGCGGCAAACTGCGTTCGGCGCTGGAGTTGACCGCCAGCGACCCTGGCGACGCGCGGCCGAAGCAGCGGCGGTCGCTGAGCCGCTACACGACACAGGAGGAGCGGGAGGAACAGCTGTTGCCGCATCTGCAGGCGACACCCGGAACGGCCTTTCGCTACTCGCGGTTTCCGGACCGCAGTCATCCCGAAGGTGCCTCGCCGGCTGAGATCACGCGCCACTCTATGGACAAGACCTACACACTTGACGGCATGATCAGGGCGCATTGCAACAAGTAAGTTCACTTTTCATTGTACTCAAAGAATTGTAAAAAAGTTATACTCAGACTACTCACAAAATGGTGGTACTAGAATTAGTTTGAACAGGGCACATTGCAATAAATAAGCTATTGATGATTCTACTCAAATGAATGGACGAAAATTCTCCCAAAGGCTATCTAAGAGTGATGGTTTCTTGATCCATTCCGAGCTGCGATGTATTAACACACTTTTTTCTATGTATTTCACACGACATGCAGTCCAATATTTAAGTAAATAATCAAAACTTTTACTTACTGACTGAAGTAGGTACTTTTGATCGTCTCGCGATCATTTTCACCACTGTTGAAAATGATCGCGAGACGGTCGAAAGTACTACAGTCAGTAAGTAAAAGTTTTTGATTATTTACTTAAATATTTGACTGCATGTCGTGTTGAAATAAATAGAAAAAAGTATGCTATCTAAGAGTTTCTGTACTTTTGGTTTTCACCAAAAACTGTTGAATAGTGACAACTGGAAACAAACTGCTTGTGGAGCCGATTCCTCTGTTGATATAACATGTGAGGAAGAAAGGATGCAATATTGATGTTCTTGTAATAATTTATCTTGGGGATCAGTTTGACTCAGTGGTGCTCTAAGCTATCGCTTAGATAAGTTAAGGGTCAAGTGCCTGCTACTCCCGTTGGATGGATGACCGCTTGAGCCAACTCCTCTGAATATGATTAATGAGTTTAAAATCGCTTCCCGGTGGTTTGGAACCCACCTAAAATTGTAGGTCCATCATATCTCATTATCACCCACCTCATTCAACTCTCGGTAATATTAACACTATGACACCTTGGTTGGTTTGGTAGTCTTATGTGATGATATAGGTCTAAATTATTAGCCTAAAAAAATTCTTGTTTTTCAAGTCTTTGCACTGAAAATTGGACTCAAATTCAAAAGTGAATGAAACATAATCTACTTTTTGGATTTAGTGTATAGATCAAAATTCGGGGAAGGAACCGTTTTGGACTGAGCCTGTTGGTCCTTCCCCAATCATTTTAATGATTTGTATTTTGTGTATCATTGAATAATTAATAAATAATAACATCTCTCTGTTGTATATCCATACTTTTTCACTGTTAAAATTAAACTTGTTGATGACCAACAACAGGTCGAAACGATCGTCACTACAAAAGTAAGTGTATTTTCACTTCAAAAGTGTTTTTTAAAATTCAAGTTTAATAACATCTCATTACTCACACACAAGACTATAAAAAGTAATTTTATTTTTATAATTGAAAATTCCATCTTTTTATACTAATTTCCTACATAAAACTATCACTGCAGTATTCCTAAATTAGAAACTGAACTGTTGCAGGCCAGAAGACTTGATAGGCGAACTGCAGTTCTCGTTCGTGTGCTTCGTGATCGGCTGGAGCCTCGAGTCGTTCGAACAGTGGCGACAGCTGGTCTCGCTGCTGTGTTCGTGCGAGGCAGCCGTCGAGAGGCGACACACGCTCTACGCACGCTTCCTCGAGGCACTTGAAGCACAACTCGACGAGGTGCCTGAGGATTTCCTCGTCGACATTGTCGCCTCCAACAACGTCGTGTACCGCAGTCTCAAGGACCTGTTTCGGACGATCAACTCCTCGGACAAGATCGACGGACGTCTGCAGAGCAAGGCTGAGCGCTTCCGGGGACGCTTGACGCAGAAGTTCCAGTGGGACTTTGGGGGGTTGGACTGTGAGGATGACGAGGATGCCCCCGTGGTTGTCACTCTGTAAGGCACTTTCTGCTTTCATGGAACGTCGAAGGTCAAAATTTAAATTTAAATTCAGTCATTATACAGAGTGAGTCTAATAATGTAGACTAATGTAGATATAATACTGTAACTCTCAAGATAAGTTATTGGTCGAATACTCTACCTTTTGACTTACAACTGAATTTCAACCCCTCATAAGGGGTGGTGACTTAGTGGTTGTAACTCGAATATTTTAAATGTAAACACACATTGTGTGGTACATCATTTTGAAAGGATTTTTGAAACAAGAAAGATAACATCAATTGCAATGTTCTATGATTCTTGTATCCAAAATGGCGGCTGATCAAAGTTTCGATTTTTATGGAAATGGGGGTTGTAACTCAAATATTTAAAATGTTAAAACCCATTGTGTGGTACATTATTTTCAATGCCTTTCTTAAACAAGAAAGATTACATCAATAACAATTTTCTATGATACTTTTATCCAAAATGGCGGCTGATTGAAGTTTTAGTTTTTAAAAGAAATAATTGATAAAGTTCAATTGGCCGCCATTTGGGATAAAAGTATCATAGAACATTTTTATTGATGTCATCTTTCTTGTTTTGAAAAGGCCTTTAAAATCATGTATCACAAAATGGGTGTTTACATTCATAATATTTGAGTAACAACCCCTCATTTCTAAATACTAAAACTTCAATCAGCCGCCATTTTGGATACAAGTATCAGAGAACCCCCTAAGTCACCCCCTTATGAGGGGTTGAAATTTAGTTGTATATCAAAAGGTAGAGTATTTGACCAATAACTTATCCTGAAAGTAACAGTATTATATCTACAACAGTCTCCAATTTATTGGAGGGTTCCCATACATATGACTCACTCTGTACATCAAGGGATTCACTTTGAACTGCCAGGATAGATTAACTGCTTCCCACTCAATCAATGCTTACATTGAAAATAAGAGTGAATCCCACAAGAGTAATAGCCTACTCAAATCAATGTGACATGGTGTCGAAAGTAACATATAAAAAGCTATCATAATTTCCCAATAAAAGTTATTTCAACCTTCGATTCAATATCGCTGTATTCCCTGTTTCGATATTTGTTCACATTCCATATAACACATAAAATAATAATATCATCACTAAAATCATATACACAAAACCTTATAACACAAAAATCATATACATGATCTGAGAATGGCCAACAGACTTAGCCCAAAACTGTTCCCTTTCCGAATTTTGATAGAAGTTTTTTCCAGAAAGTAGGTTAAACTTATGTTGCTTCAATTTATCAATTCGAAAAGGAATAACGCTAATTCATATCAACAATAAATTATGAATGAGCTATATCAGTTGGTAAATAAGGACAATAAATATTCATTATTCACAGTGCCAAAACATTGCTTCCCACAAACCAATATTACCAACTCGTAAATCGACTTGTTTTTTGCTTTAAATCACATTTCAAAACGTCTTTTATGACTGGGTAGGCCTACATCTCATTTCATGACTTTCTTCAAATCCAGGTTCATTGTGTAACAAACCTCTATTTTTTTTAAAAAACACACACAACTGCACTTTTGTTTGAGCACAACTTCTTTATTTACAGGTACAGTCGAACGTTTAAAAAGTGAAAATATGAAATAATAACCAATACTTATTTATCAAAGTTACGGTACTAACTGATGAATTAACAATACTGTACCGTAGTAAATATTCATGCAATGATTGAATATATTGTTATTGAATGGACCTTCGACTTTCAATAAGAGCAGATTGAACTGTATGTAATAATCTTGTAAACACCATGAAACTCGATGAATTAAAAATAATTTGAACAATTGAAAGATAACATTAAAAATAGCTATTCCAATCAGTCACAAGTGTCAACCAGCGAAGTTGAGTTATTAGGATAGTTACATACTCATCGATGAATTTTTGACGTCCAATTGTATGCCGTCCTTATAAATTCTATCAGATTGAAGATAAATTGGCAAACACCTGATGTGTGCAAATCATGCGTTTGCTAAGCTCCGTTCAATCTGGTAGAATTTATAAGGACGGCAAAAAATCAGACGTCCAAAAATCGATGTGTGTGTAACTAGCCTTAGACCCAATTCACACAGAATTGGTGTACGGTATGTCACGGACGTGGCGCTGACTATTTCATTCCTATAAAAACAAATGGTCCAATGCAAACAGAAGAGACGTGGCGACACGTTACTTCTGTGTACATTGGAAGTACAAAATTTATGTTTATGTGGAAGTGACAAAGTCAGCGCCATACGCTATTTATCTGTCAATTTCTGGGCCTTAGATAACTTATGTTAGTTGATAAGTCAGCGTCATGTAAGAAAAGTGAAATTTTAAGGTAGTCTAATCCAAAAATTTTAGTACAAATGAAAAACTGCATGAGGTGTAACTCTAGCTATTTTTGTTGAGTCTGTTGATAGACAGGAGAGCCAACTGTTAGAAAGCTTAAGCTTGAACTAAATTGCTAAACTCATAAATATTAGTTACAATGATTTCATAGTTTTATTCACACTGGATCATGTAGGCTACTGTAATTATTATTCAGTTCAGTCCAAGACAACAATATTTTAGATTGTTCTGCCTTAGAGAAAAAATAGCATGAAGTAGATATCCCCTTGGTATAGGGCGTTTATGTCGCAACTTTTACTGTTATCTCAAGCCGATTACTGTCGATTAGTACTGTTTTGTTGGGGTGAGAATGTATTAACGGCACAATATGAGAGACTACCACCGTCACACAGTAGCACACGAGAAAGAACTACTGTACTTGGACTATCAGCTTGAGTTAACAGTTAAAAACTGCGACATAAACGCCCTATACCATGGAATATCTACCGGTAATTATGCTATTTTTTCTCTATGGTTCTGCACTGTAAAACGGTCTTGCTGCTCCAAGATCCACGATTTATGAGGATCCCAGAACCAACTATTATTAAATAATCTAATATTTTAATAGTCATTTATCATTGCGATATTCAACAAGGCTTGAGGTGGGATGCTCAGAATACAAAGTTGACAAATAACAGTTAAGTTTAGTAAACCTGTTTTTGATTCCCAATCATTTCATGGTCGTGCGCTTTTATCATTGATGAATAATATGAATGTATAGCCTATTTTCAGAATAACAGTGGGAATGCCACTTTATTGACAATCTGAGAACATAATTATTTTTTACCATCCTTAAACTTTTGCAAAACTTAATTAGGTTGACAGTAGGGATAAGACGCACAAATTATTAGAAATGCATGAAAAAAGAATCGCTGCTGTCTCAACTAGGGATTAGTATTATGTCCGGTTAGTTACGTATCTCAATGATAATTGGAATTTGGAATCACATTTGACAATATTATTTATCGAGTAAGTTACTGGAAATCTATGTGAGCAATAAATACTTTATTTTCTTCAATCGGTTGTCCTCAGAGACAAGAGAGAAAATGTATTTCATCAGAAAATGTCAATCAAAACTTTTTAAAAATGTACAATAAGTTTCATTTTATTAGTTTTTGTACGATACCAATAAAGTTTTCCAGGTTATTTCTGATTGTATCATTTATATTATTGATCTTGTAATGTTTTACATATTATTTGTAACTGAACTATCTTTTAGTATTTAAAAATAATATATTTGTTTGCATTAAAATGCCAGTAGAATGTATACTCTTTTTAAAACAATAATTTGCAAATGCAGCTATCAATGCTTGGGATATTAGCATTTGCAGATTTTATTGAGAAAGTATTTAAACTGTTATAGCAGAGAAATCTGCTGTATTCTGTGGTAATAATCTGCATTTAGGCCTGTGATTGATGAAAAGTTGTTGTTAGTGTACTTCAGCATTATTCATTAAAAAAATTTCAGCCACTAAAACAAAAATCAACTGTCCACTAACTGTATAGCAAAAAATCTGAAAATACTACCTATAATGAAACATATGTCAAGGAATCAAATGGAACTAAAGCAGACAGAGAAAAATTGTCATTTTCTACACACTACTACACACCACTTCATGAAAAAATGCGAATCTCCCAGATTTGGTTGATATTTGGGCTATGGATATAAGGTGTCCTAAGAAATATCGTGCTATAATATGAGACGTTTCGCTACAATACAGAGTGAGTTATTCATTGAAACATAAAATTTTACCTCTACTCTCAGATCAAAAAAATCACTCATATCTTCAAATGCTTATAACTCAAGAATAGGAGTGTATTTCGCCAATGTGATGACATCTTATTGTTCCTCTAGTCAATTCCTGAGAGTATGAGCCATTTTAGATTTTGCAAAAATCCATGATGAATACATAGAGCGAGCGGTCAGGCGTTCAAAATTCCAGCAGTCTAGAATCCGCTGTGTGTGTAGAGCACATCCTTAGTTCAAGGAAAAGACAACCTCTCAAGTTGTGACAAGGGATCCACATTTTATTGCAAGTTATTCTGTTCTTCTGAAAATCAGTGGTTCTGAACCTGGGGTAGTGTGACTGAATAATATTAAAGAAATCAAATATTTTTCTTTTCTTTGATCAAATTAGAATAGGGTAAACCAGCCCACGTTGGAACACCAAAATTCAAACATCTATAACTTGGACAAAAATAGAAAAAATCTTCATTTTCTAATTTTATATTTATTGTATTTGCTTACACTTTCATCCTTGAGGATGGCAACTGCATTGATTGTCAATTGATTCTTTTTATTGCAAAAACAATTTTTTTTGGGAGAGTCTCAACCTGGGCTTAAGTTCAGCCCACGATGGGACATCCCTTGCCCAGGTTGGAACATTGGATTAAACATAAGGAATTCATTATTTTTGGTTATTAATTAAAAACATATTTGAATTTACATTTCATTATAAATATTACTAGTATAGTAATACATTATTTGAAAATTTGAAAACTTCAAAGTAGGCATATGTGTTTGAATCGATGCCTCTGAAGCAACATTACAGGCTATAATCATAATATCATATTTATTTCATTGATATGTAGCCTACTTTGAGTGAACTAAGATTCAGAAGCAGTCATTATTGTAATAGGAGCATATAATATGATTGAAGTGTCCCAATGTGGGTTGTCCCAAGGTGGGCAGATGGTCATTGTTTTAGACAGAATAACTGGATTTAAAATAAGAGTACAATAATCTTCTATATGTCAAAATATTCATAAAATAATACAGAAGGCATATTAGCTGTGAGACTTGAAGTATAGATTTTTTGAGTGAAAAATGAAATTCCTCTCCTCCAAAAAAATCTGGTGTGACGCACTCACACAACTTTCCTTGCCGTTATAAAAATTGATCACCTGACGCTAGTGTTCACGCGCATCTCAAGTTTAATATTGAGCCAAGATCTAAGCCAGCTGGTGACAGGATAATAACGCTGGAGACACACGAGGTCTGCTATCTCTTTATAGTGAATGATTTAATAGAATCAACAGTTGCCAACAGTTTGGAATTGAATAATCACATTTTCTCGAATTTCAAGCTTATTTTCAATTTTAGGTGAAAATGTTACAGAACATTAATTGTAGAGATTTTCATGCTCAATCTTTTCCACTTGAATTTTTTTGTTTAAATTGTATCTGAAGCCTGATAATTGGGAATCTAAAATCAAACTTTGCATAGATGGGACGGAGCTCCTGAAATTTTTACAGATATGGGACTTGTGGCAGTTGATAGAGCTTATCAATGACTATTTCAGGTATGAATTTGTTCAAAATCGTTGGAGCCGTTTTCAAGAGAAACGCGAAAACCCCTGTTTTTGACAACATTTTCGCCTCTTTAGCCGCCATCTTGGATTGCATTTGATCGAAATTGTTCGTGTCGGATCCTTATAGTGTAAGGACCTTATACGTTCCAAATTTCAAGTCATTCCGTTAACTGGGAGATGAGATATCGTGTACACAGACGCACATACACACACATACAGACCAATACCCAAAAAAACACTTTTTGGACTCAGGGGACCTTAAAACGTATAGAAATTTGGGTACCTTAATTTTTTTCGGAAAGCAATACTTTCCTTACCTATGCTAAAAGGGCAAGGAAAGTAAAAACTTTGAGGATACAAAAATGTGTTTCAATTTTTTTTACAACGTACAGCTGAAATTATTATGTCTGTATATAAGGCTATGAACAGCTGATAAAACAACGCAGTATTGTTGTTGCCAGCCTAACACTCACTAATTTCCCACAACTTGAAATGTCCCAAAGTGGGCTGGTTTACCCTATTATGTCATGTGCCTTCTTCATGCGATTTCTGATAAATTAATTTAAATTCATTCACCAAATTCCAATATCTCAATTCCATGAATTTTACACACAGTTTATATAATTATAATATATACTCAATTACAATATTTACATTAGGCCACCAGTGAAACACCAAAAATGTCCGAGTAAGTGTGGGACATCAAAGGTGGATGCGGATTCCCACATATTTTCAGTATCAGTGTCCTTGTCCGTTTCAGTGAAAATATTATTTCTATGAGTTCTAATGGAACTATTTCCATTCAGCCCGGCCAAGCGAATACATTAGAACTGATGGAAATGATATTTTCATGGTACCTGGAACTATTTCTATGTAATGAACTATGTAGAACTATGTAATGGAACTATTTCCATTCAGCCCGGCCAAGCGAATACATTAGAACTGATGGAAATGATATTTTCATGGTACCTGGATACTGATATGTGGGGATGATCCGGCTATTTTTTCAGAATACGTCTGTAATGCCGCATCTACATGTTAGCCCAGTCTGGTAACAACGTAAGGAAATGAAGGCCAGCAGTGGCAAACAACTCATCCACACACTGGCGCTGGTCGACATTGGCCTTCATTGGGCCAACATGTAGATGCGGCATTTCTCTAGGGTTGCCTGCCAGGCACCACTGGCGGCCGAGAATCGTCGCAAGCATTGAATCATATTGCAGCTATTACATTAGGACACCAGTGGTGTCTGTTGTGTTTTCAGGTCATATTTGTATATATAGTGAGCGCTCGAGATCAAGTCCGTAACGTATGAAGAAATGCTGCTTCTCGCTCCTTTGTTGAGATAAGAAACTAGGTAGACCTCGTCTGTATCAAACTAAATATCTATTCAACGAGTTCAAAGTGTTAACAGTCCGTCAATTATACATTGAAAACCTCATAATTTTTATTATAAATAATAAAGATATTTTTCTATTCCGTGAACCAAACCTCAATTTACGACCTTCCAGAAATAGGTTTGAAAATATAAGAATGGATCTTAATGTTTGCCGGAGACAATACTTTTACCTACCGCTAATAAATTAATCAATAAAATTCCTTATAGTCCAGTCAAAGAAAGTTTATAGAGGGAAATGTTTGGAAGACAATTTTTGACCTCGCAGTTCTGTTTAGGGTAGTAAGAAGGTAAACATATCAAAAGTCCCCACCCCTACCCTCTGTGCCAAGGGGGTGGGGGTGGTTCAAAGGCACCATTTTTTGTTTCTCGAATCAAACTCGAAAACTATGTATCTTACGGACATAACTGTTATGTACAAAATTGAAGTTTATATAATTTCCTACTTTTTATATGTTTATCTCCTTACTACCCTAAACAGAACTGCGGGGTAAAAATTGTATTCCAAAACATTTCCCTCTATACCTTTTTTTGAGCATTCATTGCCTGGACTATTATTGATCATATTAATGGAGATTCTGTTACATTGCTTAAAAAGAAGAACTATCGAATGGATAATTACTAGTAGAATTGAAGTCATACTTTTTGAGTGACTCTTATCTTTGTTTTAATAGTATGTATCTCTCTTTCTCTCTTCTTTTCACCCTGATTCATCATCTTCTTTTATTATTATATTATACAATTTCTTATCTCATATTTTTGTAAGTTCTTAATGACTTGTATTTAATCGTATTAGCAACTCTCACCTGCGCACAGGATTTTCCTATTGGTTTCTGGCTGAACGTTTTTTGTATGTTTTTTTGTGAAGAACCAATAAAGAATTTTGAATGAAATTAAAAACTGAATTCATGCAGGCAACAGTATTTACAAAAATCCATCTTTTTGGTCTGTAAAGAATCTCCAACCCCCATCACAAGTGATATTTAAGGCCATCACACACCATGCGTAGCATAGCTAGAAATACGTTTTCAGTAGACTTAGTCGACGTATCTTCTAATGTCAATCAGTCGTCAATTTCATACAAGCGTATCGTAGATTAATATTTGGGATATAGGACAGCAACGTCTTCGAGGACGAATTTCTAACTACGCTTGGTGAGTAATGGCTTTTTGGGGTTGCAACTCAAAAATTGTAAATGTAAACCAGCACCTTGTGATATAATATATATTATCAAGTTCTTGCTCAGGAAAGAAAAACTGCACAAATCATAAGGTTTATATAACAGCAGTTAAATTATGAATGCACAAATTTGTATTAAACTACAAATTATGAGTTCATCAATATTTTCCCTATCCATATTGGCCACCGACAACAGATTGAAAACCCCAATTCATTGTCAGTCACGTTAACATAGGCATCAAGACACATCATTACGAAATTCATCTTGAATGTTTATATAAAGTTTGTGAAGTTGATTGTATTGAGAGGATTCTTGCCCTTACACCCTCTATGAAGCGTTGAGGATGGCAATCTCAAGGTTTTAAATTTAAGTCCCCAATTTTGTGAGCATTTTTAAGAGTCCAAGGATGGTGGAGCGGCGAAGGTAGCTTCAATATTGAGTGTTGAATGTAATGCATGTATTTAAATGGTGGGGCAAAGAGTGCGCCCACTTGATTTTGAAACAAAAATTTTTGAAAAAGTTATTAAATTTACCAAAAATAACTTTTAGTTATCAGAAAAATATCACCAGTAGAAAGTTTATTTTTAGCCTTACATGCAGCGCTCTCGAAGCATGAAGCTATGCTGCTTCCACCATGTTTCCACCCAATAAATAGTTGAACTCGTGTTCCACGGAATTTATTATTGATCAATGTTTAAGAGCAAATTTATTCCAATAAATTATAATTTGAATTCTTGTGAATAAGCGACTAATCACTGACCACGAATGTAATGAATTGAAAAGGTGAAGAAGTGCGTACCATTGGATAGGTGTTGAGATAGAATTTTGAAATTGCTACCCCCAATAATTATAGCCCTTAGGGGTGAGAGGGAGGGTTGGAGTTGTTTTATCAATGCCTTCCTTCAATAATATTATAATATATCATAATTATATAACAAATAATATTATTGAAGGACGGCAATGCATTGAGAACTCGATGGAATAAAAATAAATTTGAAAATTCATTTATTTTATAATAGAATTCATATTATGGAAACATTTATAATGAATTTCATCATGAGGCTACTTGGATTCAAAAAATTAGTTTTTTCAATCTTTGGTCTGCCAACATTTTGGATAGGGAAAAGAAAGAATTTTCTCAGTTTTCATTTCATGACATACATATTTCATGAAAAGACGTTTTAAATGATGTAGGGGAGGGGGGGAGTTTAAATAGAAATATTTTCAACTGCAACCTCTAGATACCACTTAAGGTTGGAGGTTACTTTATAGCTCAAAAAATGGATTTTTGCATAATTTGTTCCATGCAGGAGTTCAGTTTCATACCTTGATAGGTTTGAAAAATATTGATCCGTTCCAAGACTTTTTGGACACCCGGTGTGGGCGAATCCTTATCCATAGCGAATAAAATAAAGTAAAACATGCATAGAAGCCAGTAGTAACTATTTTGAGGGGGTTGTTATTGTTACAAAAAAGCGTAAAAATTTCACATCTTTTTATCGACAATATTTTTACATTATATTATATAAACTAAAAATTTCGATACATTCATAAATTTCCATCCTACTCAAACTGTTTTATTAATATTTCACTAATTAAAATAAACATACATATTTATACAGACGGCAAAACTGTGTGATGACTGGCGGTTTATTCCTAAATTAAAACATTTTTTTGTTGATTTTGCACAGGTAAGGATATATATTTATTGAAACTTGTATATCTAACAAGCAAACAATCAATTGAAATCATTTGTTGGTTTTCAAATAACTGTAGCTGAAATATACGCAAATTATCATCAGGAGAAACATATATTACCTATGATAATAATTGAAGTATGAACTCTCATTTGTACTAATATTATGCATTAACCTCCTACATTTAGAGTTAGAAGCAATTAAATTCTAAAACGAGGTAGGTTAAAATCAAACGATCAGATAAATGTGAATATAAATATAATTATTATTTTGCAGGACTATTATCATTATAATAATCATCAATATCATTACAATAATAAAGAATATTTATGGGTAGATATACTTTATACAGACATATTGATAATTTTATAGCTGGAGTTTTTTACTGCTTAAAATTGTTCAATAATTGCTGAATTCTAAAGAACGATAATAATTATTAGTCAAGTGAACTGGAAAGCTAATTTAAATGGTTGGGTATTAGGAGCAGTGCAATAATTAATTTGGCTCATTTTTCCTGTGCAGAAATTAAAAAAAAACAAACAAACAAAATCGTAATAATTTGAAATTGGAACAGCAAGTTTATTCGTGAACCCAATTTTTATGAAGTGTTTGTTCCCTCATTAATTTACTCTTGTTCAACTATAATTTGTATTGGAATGGTAAAATGATTAGCTGAATCATTGGTCACTTAATGAAATTGATATTTAATTGTCACAGAAAAGATTACTGTACAAGAAGAATAAATAAAGAGATGAACGTCAAAGTAAAACGATAATTAAAAACTTCTTAGTTAATATCTCTATTTTACATCCCTATTCAAGATAAAATTAGTTGAATTATTTTATTACACTGTGAAATTAAAAACTTATTCTTCAACGGAAATTTTATACAATATTTTATTTTAAAATCGAAGGAAGAGTGGAAGAGTCTTGGAGTTTGAACAGACGAATTTTATCTGATATATTGTTTTTTGCATTATGTACAGTTAGAGCAAGAAGAGAAGTTGGTGGATGGTGGATGATATCCACTAGTGGAAAAAGGACAGAATCAGTGGCGTGTAAAGGCAAAATTGAATGATTTTAAACAATAACATTTGAAAATAAAAAGAAACAAACATTAAAACAACTGATCTGGTAACACGTGAAGACAAAAATGATTAATTATTCATGTCATCAACTTATCATAAAAATCAACTGAAACTAATTTCCTAAATTTCTTTCTTATCGATTTCAATAATATCTTTCAACACTCAAACCAATCAACAGATCGCATACAGCGTATATATTTAACATATCTCCTTAATCTAACTCTTACTGATAATAGAATAATTAAAATAATGAACAGAAGAAATTTATTAAACGATAGATACAGTTTAAGATATCATGAATTTCATTTTTAATTGCAGTCTACTAGAACAATATTTTATATTAAAACGATATTTGCAGCAAACCATGCAATTCAAACTCATCCGTTGTAGTATCTTTGTTTTAGTACAATATTATATATTTATATATTTCTTCTACCGTGTTCTTCCATTATTTGACAAAGAGAAAATTCGCCAAAAAAATTAAAAACACACCGAGAAAGATTATACACGAGACTGTTATTATATTTTTTTACATTTAGAATAACTAATAATAATAATCATAATAAGAGTACAGTATTATTTAATAATCATTACAATTTTATTCATATACATAAATATAATAATATCCATTATTTTTTACCGTCGAGGCAATTCACAAACGTAATATGAAAATAGTGTTCTTGTTGTAGTAGAATCATTCATTATTAATATATATAGTTTCGTCCTTCGCGTCGATGACTGTTACGGTACACCTCTTCATTGAGCAGAGCGAGAAGACTCAAACTATCGACAATCGATTGTGTTCTATGTTCGACAGTAGCATGATCGATATCTCGTTTATTCGGTTTGGAATAGAGTCGGCTTGTATTTAAAAAAAAAGTTCAAAAGCCTGACAAAAATTCGCAGCGAATAAACAAAACTCTGCCCGTTGAATTTATCATTCACTTTTTAAATTTGCACTTTTCCATTCAATAATTTCTTTTCGCCGTTGTTTAGGCTAGAGACGCCGTTCTACTAGAAAAACGACACTCCAACTAACACACATACAATTACACACTCAAAAACATGTCCTTAAAAAGCACAACAAACACTGCACTAATCTCAGGGACGAATTCTATAATAGTAATAATTAGCTGACAGCTGTTTGTAGTAAATTTGTCTAACCATATATTTATTATTTTATAATTTATACACATCTATACAACCACACCGGAACACATATACACACTCACACACCTGCATGAACGTACAATGAGGGCCTACAAGCAGGTAAAACCCACACACACTCATTCAATCAATCATTCATTAATCTCAAGTAACACGCATTTTCGCTAGTATTTATCCACTTATGAAGGAAATCAACCATTTACTGTATCCATACTCAACGAATTACCCGATAACATGAGGAATAAATAAATACAATCGAAAAAGGTACTTAGAATCATATTGTGGACAAGAATGAAGAACAAACTGGAAACAAAAAACAAATTCATCAACTCTATAGTTAGTAATTAAAATAATATACGCGATCAACCGTGTGCAGAAAGCAATAATATCTCAAAACGACAAGAAAAGAACTTAGAAAAGTGAAACATTTTTTGACAACTTTTTAAAAACCATAATCCGGATGAACCTACCACAATATTCTTGTGAGTTTTCTATTTTTGAAATCACCGTGATGTTACTACTACTTCACGTAATGCCGTGTCTACAAGATTGACTAATGAATTTACACACACCATCGATAATAGTTCAACAACTAATAATTATAAAAAACCCAATCAATCAATTCAAAATATATTAATATTTCCTAAGGTATTTCTAGAGTGACGTTGAAGTTTTCTACTTTTCTTTACCGATTTTGTCATCTGAGAATTTTGAATTCCAGTTGACTTTTATAGATTAGACTGTAGGCAGCAGGTTATGAGTTTATAACACATCGTCAAAAGCAACAGATAATTATACAGTATTTACAAAAAATTGCTAGTTTTATGCTGGTAAACAATAGAATTTAATGAAGAAAACTAGAATGTTTCGTGTTTTTTAAAAACGTAGCTTTATAAAAATTTCTTCTCCAATAATTGAAAAATGATAACTTTCCTCTTCTGATAGCTTGGACACAACATTTCATGAATAAACTACACATCGCTAGTTTATTCGAGACTAATTTTCTTCACTAAACACTTGAAAGGTGCGTTTAGACTGTGTAGAAGTATGAGGATTTGTATGAATGCGAGTATGATCACACTAATAAATTTCTGTGCAAACTTTTCCTCACACATCTTAAAAACATGAGCGAAATTGGCAACTCAAATAAAAACTAATGAGGACTTTTTTCAAGATCTTATAATCACAAGTAATATAATATGAACTGTAGTTCAACCATTATCTCACACAAATGCCTCATACTTGACTCAAGAGGATTAAAAAAAAAAACTCCTCATAAGTCGGCCGGCCTATCTCATACAAACCCCTCATACTTGCACACAAGTCAAAACTATGGAAATTTCATTTCATGTCCGCTAGTTTACCACAGCAGTTACTTCAAAAATCTCCAACGCACCCAGAAATCACCTATTGTCAAACACAATAATAATTCTGCGTAGTAAATAAATGATATAATAATTAGAAAAAAACAAAATTCGAGCTAATATATATATGTATAATATAGGTAATGGTATTCAGTTTTTTCGTGTTTCTATGCGCATATATATAGATATAGGAGTGGGCTGCGGCTGTAGAGTTCGCTTATACAGACACGGAGCACTGCACTGCACTGCACTGATTGGAGCAGGAGCACTGATTAGATCTTCTGGATCTTTTCGCCGACGACGACGGGATTGTTGCGTCGGATCTCCTGTGCGCCGAGCTCGCGGTAGTCGAACGAACAGTCGTGCTTGTCCGAGTATCGATGCACTGCGCAGTACAGGCCACCACATCTGCACTCGAAACCTAACACAAATAAAACAATCTATTAGAAAAATATGTTACAAATCCGAGTGAATATACAGTGATCAAGTACTATAGTCAAGTTCACGTATTATGACAATGGAGAAAGATTGTTAAAAAACGATCTGATAACATTGTGGTGCGCCATTTGCTTTGTCCAATGATAGGCAAGGATAGTAATCAAACACTGCCATTATAATCTAGACCTCACGTGAACGTGATATTTTCGAGCTCAAAATTTAAGTGGTTTTATTCTTTATTTTGTGAATTTGAAGTTTTTTCATGTTTTTACGAAAGTTTTACTATCAATCTATCCAAATTTTAAATTGTTTGTTTACCTAATCTATATTCTTGGACTGTGGTTTGGTGCAGAAAATTAAAATGAACATAACCTATGTATAATATTTGGACAATTTAAAACTAAATTAGGAAATTGAAAAAGTTTTGGGCAATAGCCTGTTTTTTCTATTCCGATCATTGTATTGTTTGTGCTAACCTAATAAATAAATAAATAAACATGGATCTCACTATAGTTTCTAGTACAATGTGTTAGGGTGCAAACATAGTGGAGCGGCCAAGTTAACTTCAAAGAAGCTTGAGAGTGTTTGATGTGAGTTAATGCATGTAATTAAATGGTGGCGGATAGTTGAAAAGTGAGAGTTATGTGTTTACACATAGTAAAGCGTACATACTGTATAGTAATGAAACAAATCAAGTACCCTTTATTTTATCACAACACAACTAGTTTTAACTCTTCAAGAGCCATTTTCAAGTGTAAATAAAAAATCTGGTGTGGCGCGCTCACACAACTTTCCTTGCCGTTATGAAAATTGTCATTATAAAGAGTCGAGTTTTCGAAAGTAGTTTTCATCTTTCCTATTCATGAAAAATATCTTGATTTCCTTGGAGAAAATTCTCTGCTTTATCACTTTCACTCTCATCTACAAACACGACACCAATGGAACCCAACAAGAGTAATTCCTAATCACTAAAATTAAACAAGTGATTCAGCAAAAAAACAGATTCGTATGGTTTTTGTTGGCGCGGATTCCTTTGCGGGAAGGTACCACCTCGCTTGAATA
Source organism: Nilaparvata lugens (assembly GCF_014356525.2). Taxonomy (NCBI): domain Eukaryota; kingdom Metazoa; phylum Arthropoda; class Insecta; order Hemiptera; family Delphacidae; genus Nilaparvata; species Nilaparvata lugens. The sequence continues at coordinate 42,280,208 of NC_052511.1, read as the reverse complement.
TATCATTCAACTGTATAATAATTATTTCAAATATCCAATGAAAGCTTTATAAATAGAACGATACAGTAATGATATTCCAGCAGGTTATTACCGTAACGGCAATTTCGAATAAATCTTCAATCTTAATAAAAACAATATAAAATCGTGTAGTACCAATACCTACTATTACTAAGTAATAACTAATAATATTACTAAGTAATAGTAGGTATTGGTAGTACCCTTTATTAAAAACTTTAAAATAGTTTAAATAAAATATGAATTAAGATTATTTTTATTAGAAGTTTGAATTGAGTAGCCCATACAATTGAAGTGATTTTATCTTCAATCTTTATTTTATATCATTAAAGCCGTCCATGGGCCTTACGACTGTTATATTTCAGTCGGGACCGACAAATGAACGTTGTGCCCATCCGATAACACGGAAGTGACCTGGTCAAAAACTTTTGTGATGAGCGGGTTTGAACCTGGGATCTCTAGACTGCTACGCAAGCACTATCCACTAGACCACGGATCAGTGCCCATCCTATAACACGGGAGTGACCTGGTTAAAAACTTTTGGAGATAAATGGGTTTGAACCCGGAATCTCTAGGCTAGAACACGGATCACCCCAGTGACTTTCATCGCCTCCTGTCAGTCATTGACTCTTATCATAGTCATTACAAGCCTACTGTTTGCCGCCTTACAATCGGCTCCTGTACTGACCTGTAAGGCCGACCTTCTTGCGGCAAAGGGCGCATCGATTCTTTTTTTTAGTTTTGGCGTCTTTGTCGTCCTTGCCGTCATGGCTGTCGTCCAGGTCCCCCCCACTCTCCGCGCCACTACTGCTCGCCGTCGCTGCTCCCGCTACCGCACCTCCCCCCACTGCTCCGCTCTGCTCTGACTGCTCAAACAAACAAACAAACAACCGTTAGTTCAATAGCCACATTATATAAATTCTAAAATACACCTATATTCAAAAAATACTTTTGGTATCATAAAGATTTATTTAATTTATTATTTAATCATTTAGAATTACACAACTAACAGAAAAGTACCACAGGCTAATAAGCCCAAAACGGTTCCAATTCTAATTTATACAACAGTCCAAATGTAGAGCTAGGTTATGTGTCACAAAGATGAGTTTTTATTTTTACGAAGTTAATTGCAATATTTTCATTAACAGAAAAATGTAATATGTATGTAGACAATAAGTTGTGAACAAAACAGCTGAAGATGTGGCTGTTGAAGTCACAAGATCAGGTTCTGTTTATGTAGAAATGAAATATAATATAATATAATATAGAAGTGGTTGACAATTTTCAAGTTGTGTTTTTCATTTTTCAAAATCTAAAATGTTTTAATTGAACGCGTCCAGACTTTACAAGTTAGAAGAACTATTGTAAAAGTGAATGAAGTAAATCATGAAATTTACTTCATTCACTTTTACAATAGTTCTTCTAACTTGTTCTTCTAACTAAGTCAGGACGCGTTTCAGGGTACTGAACCACTACCTCCGTAAACAAAGCCATAGTTCATTCTGGTGGTAGGACTACTCACCACCTCCTACACCAATAAAAACACTAACTCACATTTTTTTATTTCAGCTGATCTATATCGGTTAGTGTTATTGGTGTAGGAGGTGCTGAGTACCCCCAAGGATGGTATACACTATTCATGGAGTCACTACCTGAGCTGACGTCACCAGAATGCACTATGGCTTTGTTTACAGAGGTAGTGGCTGAACCCAATTTTAATCAGGCAAGGAGTAACTTTATACAGAAGCTTGTAGGTTTTGTTGGGGTTGAGGAATGGTACCCTATCATCCATTCCTTGAACCTATCCTCTATACCTTGACCCTATCCTCTATTCCTTAACCTCAACAAAACAGGATCCCAGCGCCCTGAAACTCTTCCAGATTTACAAATAAGTAGGCCTACTATTGTGAAAGTGAACAAAATGAATCAGAAAGTTTAAAAATTTATCAATAGATCATAGCTTTATGGTTCGTATACATGATAATTCAATTATGTTATTCCATAGCATAAAAATGTTTCAATGTCAGACTGCTTTACTTTCAATAATCAAATGATATATCAGATATTTTTATCTATCATTCATTGTAAATACAAATTGTGGAATACCTAATAGATCAAATAAGCAAATAAATACTTGGGCAATTTTCTGATCACATGAGGAAAAAAATGAATATGCAATTTCCTTAACTGTCATGATACGAAGACTAAAACCTTCAGTTTTTCAAAACCAAACCAATCTATTTAATTACATTGACAATATAAATTTCAGATAACTATTGATTAGTCTGTAAGCTTACAAGCCCTCATCAAGGAACTCACAATAATTTCCAACAAAATCGCATCTCTGGCCTTAAAATTTCGTCATTAAAATTCATGTCCTTTTCGGATATTATATACCTCACAAAGTATGCATAAGAGCTTGATTGATGTAAGATATAAAAAAAATGAAAATGAAAAAAATCTTTATTAGGCGGAGTTAGGACTTTCAAATCCTCTCTACCTCTCAACCTCAATATTGATTTATTTTTTGTACACAGATTGGTATTCCTGATGTCTTATTACATTTTTTATATCTTACTTATTTCAAATGTGATCTAATATACTTTTCAAAACAAGTCACTGTTTATCGCAATAATAGAAATTAATTTTCTTCAGCTGGTTGTGGAAGCTTGGATATTTTCTGGTTTGAGAATGTATAAGCAACATGTGATTGTAAAAAAAATCAAAGCAACAATGATTCTACACATCAATTTAATAATTCTCTTAAGCATGAATCCTTCGTGAAACAAGCAAAATGCCTACACTTCCTGCTGTGCAAGCTATGAGATATTCTGATTTGTGAATTCATCAACAAGGTGAATACTTTTTCAATATTCTGCACATTTAACAGTGATCTCTCCTTTTCTAATCAGGCCCTACCCTCACAGTTGTTAGAGAGAGCACCTGGATTGTTCACCTTGAATTCTATTCTAAAAAGCAATCCACACTCCAACTGTAGGAGTTTTCAAGGTCTAGCCATTCTTCAAGCACAACATTTACAGCCTCTTCAATCCCTTCTCTTTCTTTCTATATATATATTTATATGCAACAATTCAACTCACTAAAATATATGAGAGCATTGTGTCGCTTCTTTTAAAAAATGATAATTGAAGAGTCGCTTCAAGTTTACTAAAGTGATATCAAATTTTAATGACAGGGATAATGGACACCGCCATTTGGAGTCAATGCAACAAATACTTAAAATGCTAAGCTGCTAAGCCCACCGCTTGCTTGCCTGCCCGCCCATTTAAAAATAGCAACACTACAATAAATATAGCCTTGAACTTAAGAAGTCAGATATATCAACGATTGGCAAATGCTAGTAATGATGCCTTGACTAGGAACAAGATGAGATTGTATTGACGTTTCAGTTAAATACGAATTTAGCAGTGTTCATTCAATAAAATTCAAGCTAGAAGAATGATAGTTGAGTTGAGTGATAGTATAAACAATAATGTATTAAAAAGTTTTAAACTCGAACATCAAATCAATGTCTTTTTCAATGATTCTTGTTTGTTTAGCGTCTCTATGAGCATTTAACAAAGTAAGAGTTTAAAATGCGATTTTATTCATATTTTTTATAGTAAATTTTTGTTGGTGTCGAAAACTGTAGAACATAATATTCAGAGTTTAGAGCATAAAAGACCTACATTATTTTCTATTTGAATAATTTGTTAAATTGAATAATTTAGGAAAACCTTACTTTTAAAAGATACACTTCTTATATATTTTTATTTCGTAAACTAATGACACTTTTCAAAGTTGAAGTTAGAAAGTGCATAAGCAATAAACTTGTAATAGCTATAAAAGAAATCTAGCTATTTTAGTAGAGGCACAATTTATTGAAAAAATTATTATTAGAAATATTATTCAGTAATAGAAGTAAGTCCCTACTGATGTATTTGAAGTGAGTTTTTATGTATTTAGACTACTATTAACTCAAACAACTTGTTGATGACAAATAAAAATTGACATTGTTATTATTAATCAAGTGGTGGCCTATTCAATTTCATGTATTTTATAGAATGATGTTCATGTATTAAGAATAAAAACAGCTAAAAATATCTGAATAGCTTACTACAAGTAGGAAGTATCACTACAAATACCACACAAATTTTAAAAGCAATTGAAATAATTTATTTTATTAATTATGTCTGTAATGAATAAATAACTAAGCTTGAAATTGGAATTTTGTTAAAGTACAATGTAAATAAAATACTGTTTACATTATAAACACTATTCTCTGATCAACTTTGAGGTTAAATTACATATTTACATATAAAATAGTCGACACCTACTTCTTCATCTTCAGAAGTTTCACAGAGAATATCATCATTTTTCTTGGAATCTGACATTTCAATTTTTACTCACAGTTGACCATAAAATTTTGTAAATATTTTCAATAAATTACTGAAGATTTAGACTCAAACGAGTGAATTAAAAATGAGGTATCCAAGCAACCGAATATTTTTAATTTGAGAAGAAACATGTTACTTTATATCAATGCGAATATTGATGAAGCAATAATATAGGACAGATTTTTGTTGGAAGGTGAGTTGTTTCTTGAATATTTTTAAAAAGTTATTGGTGACATTTAAAATGATTGAAGGTTTGTTTCTTTTGAGCTAATGCATGTGTTTAAATTATTAACTTAATATCAAAATCACCTGTAAAACTGATGTCTGGAGATAAAAAGGAATAATAATTATTATCTATCAATCTTTTGACTGATTTCATTTACTATTTTTACTACCCACTATCTGTATTTAGGTAAGTTAATAATATTATAATAATTGAGTTATTGATTGTCTCGGGGTTTAATTGACGCTACTAATTAAAGCTGCGTTTACACCAAAATTATCAACAAAATTAGTGTTTTAATCCTTATAGATTCTATTAGATTGAACGGAACTTGACAAACACATATGTTCATCATGTGTATGATAAGTTATGTATGAATCTATAAGGATTACGTTATTAACAAAATGTTTATTTCTCCGTCCTATTGTTAATAGCTTTAGTGTAAACGCAGCTTTAATGTTTTGTACTACAATAAGATTTAAAAAAATAAATAATAATGAATGAAAATTTGAAATAACTAATTTTTCAACTAATGTTTCATTCAATTAAAAATTCCCCACTCACTAGACAAATAAAATTCTTGCACAAATCGCCATACTAATAGTATGCGTCCTGTTCTTGCATAGCTGTATAATACAGGAATTGGAAAGAAAAAATGCCTGAGTTACTAGAAGCAACCAAGACATCAAATCTAGGCAAAAGAGCCGCATTTATCAACTATTTAAATTGAAGCCATGCCAACTCCAATTGGTTTAGTAGCAAACAAACACAAACAATAGAATCGTTCTGATTGGTTCTGTTGGTAACTGGCTAAAGTCTGTTATCAAGAATCGTTTGTAAATACGGCCCTAAATGGGGGCCTTAATGGAATTGACATTTACTACAATGAAGACGTTTCAGTCAAGGGTTTTAACTTTAATAATTTAAACATTTAAATAAATATACATTCGATTACATTCCAAAATATACATTTTTTCGAATTTGTGTTCCCTATAGGCTACCCTGTGTGGGGACACTTGACTAAATACTTTTTCAGTTTTTAATCCACTTAAAATTGGGTAAAAGTACTCACGTCTTTGCTGTGGTCGGAGGGTGGCGACGAGATGACAGGTATGGTGGGAATGGCGGTGTCCATGAGGCTGGAGGGTGATGACGGCTGGAGGGTCACTGATGAGGCGAAGGCGGGTGCCTGGGGGGCAGGCGCAGGGGCCGAATGGAAGCTGGTTGGTCCCCCCGTGGGGCCTGCGTTGGGCGGCTGGTTCTTCTTCTTCAGTGCCTCCTTGTAGCACAGCGAACAGAGGCCGTCGGTGGCAGGGTTACCGTAGAAGCCACAACCCGACCGGCAATGCGCTTGCATAGAGTTCGATTCCCGCTCCATTTTCGAATTTTTCAAATCAATTTCTCACAATAAAAAAGCGGATTTGAAGGTTTGTAGCCTTCCAAAACACTTCCTACTTTAAAATTTGACAACCAAAATTCCTCTATCTCATATAAGTCTTCAAAACACAACAACTGTTTCGTTGACAAAAATTCCGTTATCTGAGTTTACATAAATTCAATTTTGCACTCACTATCGTTGACAACCAATTTGTAACGTTCGGTGGAATCTATTTTGCTTCTTATCAGGTGTGTGGGAGTAATGCCTTGTCTTAATTATAACTTATTTGGATCACTTGGGTAGTTTTCTCACAAATCGAAACAACCAAATTGTGTAGCACTTCAATGTGTTGAGAGCCTCACGTTTGGTTTGGACACGTGGTGTGTTTTCTATGTTGCTGCCAATTAGCTTCAGTGATGCGTATGTGTACTCTCACTGCGTCAGGACCACTGGATCACCTGTGGAGAAAACAAATACAATTCGATTAGAAATGAGTTAATAATTAGGAACAATTCAATGGCTAACAAATTAGCTAATTCAAAAAAGTTCAAAATTCAAAGTCCATAAAAACTCACTCATTAAAACAGTCTATCAACAACCTTGCAACGCTTCAGACCACCAGGTCTGAAAATCCGGCCTGAAAAAGGTCAAAGGCCACATCTAGTTCTGAAAAGGGAGGTTTGGCCGGCTGGCAACAAGAAAATCTTTGCTATAAAAATAGCATACAGTCCATGGACTGTTACATCGCGATGTATGCAATCTAAATCTTTTTCTTCAAACTTGACTTGAAATAAATTGTCAAATCTTCTGAAAAATTACAGTTCATGGACTGTTATCGCGATGTATGAAATCTGAATCTACTTCTTCAAACTCTACTTCAAATAAATTATCAAATCTTCTGCCATTTCTATGGGTCTTACTTATCAAAAACTTCAATTCCCACACTAATTTCCTTCTGCATACAGTTTTCATGCATTTGGGCTGCTTGATCAAAATACTCCGCTCTCGACTATATTTATTATTTTAATTTTTGCTCATAAAAATGCCAGTTTCACATGGGCGTACAGTAATTCTCATTCGTTCACTTTTAAAAACCATCATTTACTTCTCGTTTTCATCTATCGATATCTTCTCAAGTACTCAATTCTAAGTGCCTAATGTGCGGCAAAAAGCAAAAGTAAAACATACTTAAATATGTAACATTAATTAATAATATAAAAATGTCAAATAAATTTCATTTCCATCTTTTACAGTCAGAGACATATCTTGAAAACCAACTCAAATCTTTGGCCAGTAATCTACCACCAAGAGTCAAGTGCCCTCACCTGAGGGTTCATTACTTCATTTTTGTGGTTATGAGTTGGGAGCCAGGAGCCAGTGGCGTGTGAACCGGTCCAAGAGGTTGTTGACCTTGATGGCTTTTTGTTTCTCGTGCTGGCATCAGAAAAGCAAGGCCCCTATTGGCTAAAACCCCTCACACTATATACAACCACTACAGGTATACTCAACACTGCAATTTCAAGTTTATGTAAAGGGCTGGCCACCCTTCCGTTTTCAACTTCCTTCTACGTCACTCAACCATTTCTATCTTTTATTTTTCGTCTTCCTCACACTCTTTCCTTCTCTCTATCGTTTCCGTTCACTGATCAGGTTCATGTCCCGGTGTAGTGACTCATAGGAAGTATACACTATCAGAGCAACCCAACTTGCCCTCATAATAATCATAACTTGCTCCTCATCTGTCCAACCATGTATAATTATCATAATTATAATAGAAACATGATTTATGAAGAGATTATACTGTAGAAAAACTATTTATGAGTCTATACTACTAAGTAAAGAGTTTAGAGTATAGCTACTATTGTTGAGTCTATATATACTATCAAGTTTATACTATAGAATAACAATTTATAGAAGAATTTAATTTTTCATTCTGCCACTGGGTCTCTCCCAAAAGGTTGAACATCAAAGTGATTTAGTTTGATTGTAAGCTTCTGTGAATGTAAAGTGTGATTGCCAACTTGCACTGTTATCATGAATTCATTTTGATGAAAGTCGTAATTGCCATTTTTCGGATCAGATTTAAAAATTGAGTTGGAAATTAAAACTGGTGGAAGATAGATGTTTATTAAATGGTAATAATTTGAAATTACAATAATGATTATTGAACTGTTATACTGTAATCGATTCTGGATTGATTCAGAGACTATATGGACTTCCTCTTCAGATGACAAATAGAATGAATAATTGAGAACTGATGATATTAGGAAACTCTTACAACTATCATTTTACTTATCTGAAAATTATCTTCAACTTAATTTCACCTACAACTATAAGCTTGACCATAGACTAAATAAACAAATCTGTGGTTTGGCACAAGCAGCAAGTAGTGATTATTAAATTTATAGTTTTGTTAAAAAATATTATTTTTCATGATATTTTCTTAAATAGAACTAAATATTGTTACTGTATTCATAACAAAAACTAATTTGGAAGTACAACTGAATGAATCCATTCAATACTATTTATAACTCGATGTATGTGCTGAGGATGTGATAAGAATAATGAATTAGGATACAGTACTTGAATAAAATATCGTATTCTATTATTAGAATATCTGGAAAAGAATCATCATTTGGGCGAATGAACTCAAAACAGATTAGTATTCTATTAATAATGCATTAGTCAGTTGATAAAAAATATCCAATAATTTTGATTTCACCTTATATTTTTCTGGGAATAATGCTTCAGTGATATAAATATATAATAATCTTTCTATTCTTTGCAATAAAAACTTTCAACATTAATTTATCAGATTATCAACATTCATTGACATCTCTTTCAATATTTCACCTAAAATTTCATCACTAAAATATAAACATAAAGAGAAATGAAAAACCGTCTACTTGAATCTTAAATCACTAAAATTTCACCTAGATAAGTGAAGAATAGATTTTTCATTTCTTTCAGTAGCCAAATTAGTGAATTAGAATATTACATCTCATGCATATACTGCAATAAATATAACGCCCTGAATTTGCATTGGGATAATAATATTTCAATTAATTTTCCTACCCTCTTACTTATAAAATGGGAAAAATGGATGCTCATACCAATAAAAACTACGTTTAATCATCAGACTGTATCGCTTCCACGCAAAATAGTGAGAATCTCTCCAGAAATATTCTTGAATTATTTTTTCGACTTCTACACTTCACAATTTCCACCAAGTAATCGTAATCCAATATAACTGCACTTATCACATTCAAGATAGGACAAACCGTATTGAAGATAATTCTACAGAAATCAGTAGAAATTGAGAAAATGAAATGAAGCGGTATCAACGGAGTTTATCTTATAATTGTCGTGGATATCTAATTTCGAATTATTAGTCAGGATAAGGTAATCTGAATTTGTAGATACCGATTCAGAGACCGTTGAGAGTGGAGAATTATAAAATTGAAACCATAATAATCAACATTATCATCTCCTCTTCAAGGATTTGGTTTATAATTATTAACCTGTTCCTGTACACATCTCTTTCTCGGCCTTCCTTCATCTATTTTTCCATTAGGACTACAGTTCTGTATGTTCTGTATTTCATGGGGCCTTCTATTCAAATGACTGCACCAGTTGCGTCTATTTTGTAGAAAATTGAAACCAGTTCAAACAAATTCATAAACTACTTGTATTAGTTCAGTGACAGTATTACAGTAATAAAAATATACGAGAAGACAAGCTTTATAATACATGCAGTATTCCAACAGAAACATAAGTAAATAATATAGCAGAACAACAGAAAACTACTGAATTCAACAGAAACCTTAGGCCCAAATTTACCAAAAACGAAAACTAGGTTTGAGCGGCAGTTGGTTCTAAGTCAGATGATTGGTTTTGTAATATGATTTTTTTTGTAATCAAATGGTGCTCAAACCAAATTTTCGTTTTGGTGAATTCGATCCTTAGTATCAGTAAATAACAGGAACAGAATTCTTCACCAGATTTCAGATGAAAATAAGAAGGCTAATCAATGAGTTCATAATGATATAATCATGATATGATTATAACTATTTGAGAAATTCAATCACACTTGTATGAATAAGAAAATATGAAGCATTATAATATGTCGCTTGATGTATTTTTTATATTATTTGATATTCGAAAATTGTATATTGTATTTCCTTTTTTAGCCTGTATCTGTTGTTCTACTGTTTTCTTGTAGAATTGGTGTTCTACCACTGGAAGTTAAATAAATAAAATAAAAATGCAGAATCGTATAAAAGATGAATAGAGGAAAACTGAAGCTTGTTTGCTCTATCAAGTGCAATTTCAGCATTGAAAGAGTGAGTCAATCCCAATCTCACAGTGACTTGCACAACTGAAACGAACCGCTGACAACCAAGTCGCGTGGAAGCAGTTCTCCTCATTCTCATTCTCCTTCTTCTCTTTCTCCTCCACCACCACCAACTCCTCCTCATCATCCTAATCATCCTCCTTCGTAACAACCTTGCTCCTACTTCTCAACCCCCCCCCCCCAAAGGTGATCACGTGGTACACACGTGCCCCCTGCACTTGAAAACAGTTTGGTGTGCGCTTGAAGCGACATTTCATGACGTCAGATCCAAGTTGCTAGCTGCACACGTAACCGTTTCAACCAAATTACCTTACAATATTGCCATTCTTCTATTAGGTGGAGATAGCCTAGGGACTGAGCCTGCTTTCATGGGGGCAATTTTCTAATGGAACATTGGTTATTACCTGTAAATACTACCTCCCTCATACCACAGGAAAACTCGACTATATTATATTGAAGATGGAGAACTGGTCATATAAAGTTGAAAATATCAAATTAAGTGGAGAACTGATTTAATGTTAAAAACAAACATCCAAAGCTGAAGCATGAACAATGTACAGTTCCTTATTATATTATCACACGAGTATACAGTATTCTTTTCTGTACTAAAAAAAAAAAAAACAATTTTTTCGATCAACTGTATTATTGTACTAATATTATCAATTTAATCTCCCATTTATCCTGTTATATTAAGCGAGCAATTTCTGTATATCTGTTTTTATTTTTATATCTGGTTATCTATGATCAACGGATCTCGAAAACGGCTCTAACGATTTTCACGAAATTTGGAACATAGTAGGTTTATTACATAAAAATTCGATGCACTAGGTCTCATCCTTGGGAAAACTCGCTGAACGACATTAAAAGGATAATTATTCATCCCTGGCTGAAACAGCTGAGATTTTCGTCGTCTGTGGATAGTAAAAAGTGAGCGAGTGATTCTGTGGAAAATCAAAATATCGCATCCCCGAAATTCATAAGCTGATGTATAGCCAGCTGCAAAATATAAACACGATCAGTTTAGAAAATTGTGTTCTGTTTATCAATAAATAAAAATAACGAGCGAAGCTCGGTGCCTCGATATTATAATTTCATTATAACAGGATGATAAAATAAAACTTTTGTTAGTGAACTGCATTTGGAAAACTTTAAGACTGGAAATTGGTAACATGTAATACTGATATATTGAGAATGGCCTTTGTAGTTATGAGGATTCATTTTTTTAGTAGTGAGGACTGAAAACGTTTCATTCTATTGAACAAACTACTTGAAATTTTCACAAACCGTTGTTTATCAAAGTAAAGTAAGTCGTAAGACTAGTTACAATTTCAAGTGATATCAACCAATAAGGATGTCCACCAATGCCACACTAACTACAACACAGAAGGTCATCCTCAATATATCTGTTATAAATACGAGCGTACATTTATAGCCTACATTTTTAACTCTGTCATTATTTTTCGAACACAATCCACACAATGAGAAAAAAAGTAATATGAATCTGCTATCATAATCTCATCTGAACCTTCATATCAGAATCTGCTATCCTGAAAGTCTATCCTGAACAAATTGTAACCAAGGAGAGAATTTGAGAGGTATGAGATCCACATTTTAATCCACAAACTACAAAACCAACAAATGGTGACCAAGGATAGAATTTGAGAGGTATGAGATGTTGGCCAGCAATAAATTAGCTGGTTGCAAGCCACCTGTTGACAGGACCACCACGCCGCGCCGCGCCGCGCCTTACACTCACATCGATTTTCACCGAAAACCGACCTCCAACCCCCGACCACTGATCCCCAACCTGATGTGAAGGCCGAGCACCAGCGCTTGCACCAATTTCGCAAAATACATTCAGTTTCAGCTCCAATGTCTACTCATCCTTTATTCATAATTTTCATTGCATTACCTTCAATATTTAATAATTACACCTCAACTCGTGCACTAACATCAGCATATTAATTATATCAGACAACGGGAATTCTTCAAAATACACTATTCAGTTACGTTATCTTAATGTTAACTTTATTGATTGATTGATTCTTAATGATTTTTTTCGACTGAAAAACTACAACTACACTGTTCCAGTGCAGGTTAACAAAGATAATATAAATATAACATATAAAAGATGATAATATAAAGATAGATCGTCAAAATATAATGTCCATCTGATAATAGTGTTTTTAATCTTGTTTTACGCGTATATATTGTTTTATATATTCAATAACAATGATTTCATTATCATTGAAGGAGTTAGTCAGCTCAGATAGGTGACTGTATTACTTATCTGTTCTTAAAAAATTAACTAGGTATTATCTTCTGTGAAAATATTATTAGTATAATGGTTTTGAAGCGATTAGAGCTTGAGAATGAACCCATTTTCAATGGTTTGGCTCACTAGCATAAAAATTAATGCCAACTCTTGTATCAAGTGAGGAAGTTTTAGTTTAGTGATGTAATAGCAAGTTTCACTAAATACAAGATACCGTATACATCGTAGAGTTTTTGAAATCCACCCGTAGATACTGTAGAGTTATTGAAATCTAATCTATTTGGATTTCATAGTCAATTGAATAGATTGTTCTAAAAATTCCCTAGAGAACTATACATTAATGAATACTGAAGATACCATATTACATATTTATGTACATCTACCCTTGAGAACTGCATTCTTCAAAGATGTATTTCTTGGCCATTTTAACCTACACAGTAAATTCAAACCAGGTTAACTGTCAACCACTGTCAAAATTCAAAAATGTAGGATATTATGCAAAGCCAAAGCTACAAAATGTACACAACTTGGAACGTTTGAAATTATTACATCTCTCTTCTGTTCTACTACAACTACACGTGTTTCAGAAACCTGATTCCCAGCAAGCACAACAGAAAAATAGAAAACGTAAACGATTCAGAATGTGAGAGACAGGATATTGCAAAGTTGGAATGCAAGACAATGTTGCTCTGTTGGAAAGAGAGAACGATTCAATGATGAAAAGAGAGAGTGTAGAGTGAGAGGCAGGTGTCGTCACTTGAAACGATGACGTAACCACTACAAAGCCAGCTGTTTCATTCTCTTTCGCTCTCTCACTCCCTCCCCAAATCTCGGCTACGTCACACTTCATCTCCCACCACTACGTCACACAGGAAAAGCGATGAACAATCGATTTTCAAGGCAAGAGGAAATCGTATGAAGCCCAGAGCGAAATAATGGAATTACTAGTGACTTCTGACTATATCATATTCTCCACACATAGTACGGATATAGAAGATTTCTAATAAGTGGATAAAATTGAAAAAATTCTCAAATTCGAAAATGAATCTCAGTATTATTATATATTACCTAATTATTGTATGAATCGAAATCGAGCGTGCTTGTTGGTCCTTCCCCAATCATTTTAATGAAATGTGTTTTAAAAACACACCTAAAAATGGTATTGTTTCATTTTTTGGTTTTAGGGAATCTATGGAAGCTCAGTTAAACACTAAACATAGATTTATAGATTTTGGTTTAACCAGAGACAAATAATCTTTAATCTATGGTTCAACAGATGTAAAAAGAGAAAATAAGGGATTTCTAAGATAGGTTGCCTTTTATTGTAGGTGGGATTAGTGCTTAAAATAAAACTATATACACACATTATAAGGATGAAGAAAGTAATTTGAAAACTTCATTCCATTGTACGATGTTACAATAGTTTGAGTTAAGGTTATTTGGCTATACAACAATAATTTTACACTTCAATAAATATTTAATGGGAAAACAAGAATTTGATATTAATAAATCAGCCATCAACTACGTGTTTTACTGAAATTAGCTTGTGTTTCTGTAACTCCTTTGTTAATTTTTTCTAAAGTAGGCCAATGAATTTTCTAGACCATGATAACAGCAAAAAATGTATTACTTTAACTTGACCTTTCAATCGAAATGAGGCCACAGTTGTACATTTGACTTACTTATCAGTTGAAAGTTTTACGTCAGCATTAAAATTATCACACTTTTTCTACTCAATGAGTGTTCAACGAATGATGGCTGACTATGTGGTCAGTGCGTTTCGATATTAGTCCAACAATAGTTTGAAATTATATAAAAAACAACACTAAATTGGGCCAAATAAATTCTACGTGGCATGGAGAATGGACAAAAAGAGTTTAGAGTTATTACACTATAAACTATTTCAATTGACTAATAGTATTCATAAGAGTTTTTAGATCATTTGTAGCCAATAATCATGTGGAATTATGTAGAATATTGAACAATTTGAAAACAAAATTACAACAGTTTGAATAATAGATATAAAAAAGAGGATACACCTTTTCTTAACGTTGGCATAGGCAACCAGGTACCGAATGGTTTTGCAGAGATTGACACTCAGTGTAGTGCCAACCTTTACAAGGTTCCACTTCAAAAATTGAATGAATTTTCAATTTATAAAATTCAAATTTTCAACTGAAAAAAGTTGGAATAAAATTGAAATAATTATTATTCAGTACAGTAGGCTACTCTTTTTATAATTTACTAGTGCACAACATGTTTCAACAATACTCATATCAAGAGAGCGGTTTAGTGTACTGGATGATATTTTCATTTCATTTCAATTCGGAATTTAATTAAATTTGAATTATAAAGAAATACTGAAGAGCACTTGTATAGATTGATACTACACGAGTGCCAACTCGAGCTGTTTTACTGCCTCAAAATCCAAACTAGCCAAATTAGACAAAACACTCAATTACTGCCTTCTCAATTACTAGTTCCTCCAGATCTATTCTATCTCGATGGTTCAAATTTAATATGAGTTAGCAATCATTCCTTCTACGTATTACAGTAACTATATTAACCAATGGCAATGGGTAATAGTTACTGTACTACATATGGGAGAGAAACAATAACCTAAATTTTGGGGGTTTATCTCTCGAATTTTAGAATATAATAGAAAAAAATAGTTAGTTTCTGGTTTTTGATAAAATAGTATCATTATTTGAAATAAGGTTACATTTACATGATGCTTTATTATACAATTCCAATCTAAGACGGTTTCTCCAGCTAGATCTGCTACATCTGACAGTGAAACAAATTGTGAATACAGTAGAGTACCGCAAGCGACATAGCAGACATCACAATCGCAACACATCCGCATTTTAGCATATACAAGCCCCCAGACCTCCTAGCGGTCTTTCCACACAGATTCATTATGTGCACAGGAACAATGGTAAAAAGAGAAAGAAAATAGGGGACGGAGGAAGAGAATGAACGATGGAATGAATAGATAACAAGGCGACTGTGCAAAATTCCTATCCAGCAGGGCTGCTGACTGCAGAGATAGTACAGTATGTGAGTTTGCAGGCTACGTCAGTCAGTCACTTTCACTTGTGTAAGTTGGATGCAATTAATTATTATACAGTGGCCACTAGCGCAATAACGCAGTACGCAAGTCGGCGTTGTTTCCAACAGAGCTAAGATAATCACTTCGCCGGTAGGTATGTGTGTGTGTTATTGCAGTGATTTGTATTTTATTGCAGTAAATCTCTGGAGTCGGCCCAATGGAACAACAAAAGTATGGAGGAAATCATGAATTTTGAAAGTCGTGAATGAAGAAGTAGTATGATGTACTTTTGAATGTTGAATTCATTACCTATTCTGTGGCGAATTAAGGATTAAAAGTTCCATCTCAAAAGCATAAATAGTTACACAAGTACACTCCAATAGGTATGGGGATATCATATGCGTTAATGAGTTCAAAATAGGTTATAGCCCATTATTACATTACAATAGCCTATAGATGAGTTAGAAAAACCTAGGAATATGCAGTTTTCAATTAAAACACACAATAGCAATCTTTCTACATAGGTCTACTCCTAAAGTTCTAAAAAACCGTTTCAACATGAAACGCCATTAAATAGAGATTAGCACACTCGAAACCCCCAAAATTAAATGACTAAATAGACAAAACATCACTTACATTAGGAGAGACTAATAGACATTAACTAATAAGCCATTTCTCAGAAACCCCAGGTATTGGCCTAATGATGATGTTAATGATGATGATAATAATGATGATGATGGTGGTGGCATGGTGATGGTAGTGATAATGATGATGATGATGATGATGATGATGATGATGATGATGAAGACAATACAGGTTGATGACAAATAATTTGCCTGAATAGAACTTGATATATCCACTTACATTACAATGAGTGAGTTTTGTAAACACTTGACACGCGTTTCAACAAGTTAATTGGCTCAATGGGTATTTTTGGACATATTAGTGATAAATGATAATAAATCTTTAAAATGCTTCCAGGTATATTTTTGTTTCCTGATATAATTATGAATACTGATATATTATGAATACTCGACTGTTAGGTTTAAATACTACATTAGGAAAAGATGGACTGAATGACGTGGTGGATAATTTGAGTAAGAAAGGAGATGGAGAAACAAGAAACGAGAAGCAATTCAAGTACAGTAAATTTTCATGGACAACTAATCATTATAATAGATGACATTCATTAATTATACATAGGCCTAGAGCCACTGTTATTTTAAAAAGTAAAGGGAAATTATCAATCAAAATTAAGAAGATATTCATATTAATCGATTTTTGAAATATCCAATTCAAATAAAGTTGATTTGATTTGGATTTGAAAAAAGTCGAACCTCTATACAACGAACCTTGAACGAAATCCTCTAAGTAACGAATTATGCCAAATGAGATTTTAAGATTTATTTCAAGGTTTTTACGTCTGTGTAACGAATGCCTCTCAACAATGAAATTTTTCGCAAGATAATAAAATCGCTACTCTGAGGGGTTCAACTGTATTACTATAAGGAAAGTTATATTATATCTACACATTTTGAACCTATACAGTAATACAATACTCAACATTTTCTAAACCACATTCAAATTTTCTCAAAATTCTCCAACAACACAATATTTACTTGCACTTTTATTGCATAGAGTAGGCCATAGCTGAAGAATGTAACATTTTTTATATATACGAACCTCCCATACTATTCTATAGTCTATTTTATATTTACTTCATATCACTTGGAAATGGCATCAATGTTGAAACATGTTCTGATAAAATAATTCAAAAAGGGTACTGAGATTTTTATTTTTCTTTATACCTCCCATACAATTCTATAGTCTCCTGTCTATTCTTCAATAATGCAGCGCCCACAGCTGATCAGACAACAATGAAGGAGAAAAACTAGCGTCAGCAATGTGAATCGCACAATGGACACACACTTTCACGCATTATGCAAGGTGCGTGCGTGCGTGCGCCCGCCCTTGGACTCAATACACGCTCAATGAGAAGAAAAGTCTCCAGGAATGGACCAACAGCTGACTTCATTCAACAACTGGACCAAGTACACGCTGACTGGTCGCATGATTCATTCATTGCTCCTCACTGGGTCATTCTCTCAAATGTAATTTTGATAGATGTGGAGTTGAAACTTTCAATATCGTCATTTATTCATCATCACCATAACTTGTTTTCAGAACTAGAAAAGTATTTTTCATTCTTAAAAGCATCATGTCAAGTTCATCTTCATATTATTTTTCTATTATGAATTGAACATTCGAATTTTGGGAGTTCAGTCTTACAAGAAGTCTAACTATTGACAAACTGAATCAATTTCAATAAAATACAGTATCTAGTATTAAGTTAATTTTGAATTTGGACATTTTTCTTTCGTTAAAATATTTCTCATCAATGTAAATGTGAATGAAAAGTTGCCAACTGTTGCTTTCACATGATGTGTAGATGTAGAATTAATTTTCTCTAAATAATTGATTTTACTTGCAATAATTAATATAGGTAAATCCTGCGCAACCGTCAAGTAATGAATACTTCAGTTCTTCTCAAAAACTTCTAATATTCTCATTTAGTCTGGAGAATTGGAGTAATTCTAGGTAGAAGCACGAAAATTTTATTTTGAATTAATAAGTTTTCTCACCTTTTCGGAATGTTTTATGTGAGTAAAATAAGCATCAGGGAAAAGTATGATGATCTGCTTATTCACATACCTCATAATATGCTTCAACGCCAAAATATTGCAAACATGTCGAGTAGCTTGTAGCTTTTTGGCACTTCGGCCAACACCTATGCTATTCTAAGTGGAGGGTTTTGGCCCTCTCTCTACTTTATTTCCAAAGAAACATGTGATGAAAATCACGCAATATAACTGACCTTCCAATATCACACCTCTCAGTGATTTCTATGATAAAATAGACTGAATCATTTAGATTTCTCAAAGCTCAATTACATTTTTCAATTTTTCTATCATTTCCACTTGATTTGCTATTATTTTCTTCAATCAAGTATCTAGGTATTTTCTCTCCAAAATTATCCTTATAAAACGGTTATGACATTACTGAATAGGCCTTATGCTTCCTTTCCAGTAGCACATATCATAAAAAAGCTATTTTATATACACCATTACAGCGTTTTCCTATAAGCACGTTCAATGTATTCTTGGATATTGTAGCATCATTTTAAAAATTGCATGAAATGACGTATTTTTAAAGAATATTAAAAGAAGAGAAATACATTGAACAAAATATTCCGATTACAGGTGGTCAGTCTGACATTTGGGAGAGAGAGTAGCAATATTGGGTGACAAGAAGAGACAACAGTTACGAAATAAGCCGGTGGATTGCAGCAGCCTGCACCGAGACACAAAAACATCTCTCGTCTCCTCTCCTTCACCGATGCAACCAATGTTATCTTGTTTCACGTTTTGGAATAAGCACAATCCTTTCTCATGCGACACATTATTAAAAATGATATGTGCTATATAATCTTCATAGTGATTTATTTTTCTAGATATACTTAATCGTTTTTCAATTTCGTAGACATAGATTAACGTGGTGATACCCTTTTCCTTTTTTCCAAGACGCTAATAGTTTTAGATATTTTCTATAGAGGTCTGTTCAATCTATTCATTTACAGTATTCCATTATATTTATTAGTATATTTGAGCAATTCCTTATGCGGTTAACAAGAGCAACATTTATGAATGCATAATTGTATTATTTTAGTGTAATTCTCTATATTGTATTATTTTACAATAATATTTAATACTTCTGTATTGTGTTGATTACAATAATTTAAACACGTGTTCAAATCAGCAGGATCTCATTTCAACACTTGAAGATTATAGACACAACTACAGACATTTACAAGACTTTTCATTCATTTCTAAAATGTTCAACTTAGATGATAATATTTCTTTTGTATTCATTCAATGAATTCAACAATACAAATACACGTTCAAATCAAATCAAAATTTTTTATTCACAATACAAACAGTTGAGGGTCCTGCCAAACCCAGAGGTTTTTCGGCGGGTGCCCAGTTACAGGAAAAAAATGAGTTACAAAAGATAAATGAACTTAGACAAAATAAATATTACACTTCAAAGATTTTAAGTAAAAAATGAAAGAAAACTAATACAAAATGCAAAATACGTTTTGATCCTATTTTTGCATTTTATTAGAAATTTATTTTTTGATTGAGTTGTTTTGTATTTTGATTTCTCTTGTGTATCTTGTGTTGAATTTAATACAATTATTGATCGATTGATGTAGAATTAAATTTATTTTTTGATTGAGTTGTTTTGTATTTTGATTTCTCTTGTGTATCTTGTGTTGAATTTAATACAATTATTGATCGATTGATGTATAATTAAATTTATTTTTTGATTGAGTTGTTTTGTATTTTGATTTCTCTTGTGTATCTTGTGTTGAATTTAATACAATTATTGATCGATTGATGTATAATTAAATTTGTTTGTTATATTTTTGTTTCGAATTTGTATTTAGAAAGATTTATATCATTTAATTGTCTTGTGTACTGATTGTATTGCAACTGGTGTTGATGTATGCATATTGAAGGAGTGAGCGGAGAAAGCTGACTGCCGCGTTATGGGGTCAGCTTCAGCTACTCAGCCTCACAACTGGGTCAACGGCGAGTCGACTAGCCTTGCGCAAGGTTGCACGCCACCTTTCTACGCGCATGCGCTACAAACGCATTCTGTTGTTGGGCAAAATTTGCCCAGACCACCAACACACACAGATACACACTGGTAAAGTGGGAGTGTTGATTCTGAATGATATGAATTGGGACCCTTATTCTATTGTATTGGATAATTGGAACATTCATTCTGTGATCTCTCAAAATTTCTGGAGAAATTTTTAAAGAACAGCCTGATATCTCTCTATATTCCCATCAAATACAGCATAAGAACTGATATCCCCATCAAATAATGTAAATAAAGGACATTAGGAAATATTTCTATACATGCCCATTGAAAGCCATAATATTTCAAAAAAAAACTTGAGTTTATTTTCAAATGATAATAGATTGGGAGCATTTCTATTAATTTCAATTGGATCATTAGTATCAAATTTGTAAGTAACATTCTGAAATCACTCAAAATCCCAAGAAAAGCAACATATGAATATCCCAATCAATAATTGGGAGGAACGTCTAATTTCTACTGATTACATCTCCAGAGATATGAATGCCCAATATATATTGCACATAAATCATAATTGAAGGGTGATAAAATAACTTTTTTTTATTAATTTGAAGGGTGGTATATCTTTTGTGATATCATTCACGATAGGTTATTAACTATCAATTGCGATATAAATATATATATTATACTTTATAAAAAACTCATAACATTTGAAACATAATGGGTTTGGCTTTCAATACAATTTATTCATTATTTGATAAAACAATACCTAGGTATAACTCACCTAGACATGACCTATTACAGTATTATGATTAATGATGATATTTACAATATAAAGGTGCGTACAGACTGTCGCTCTGCTCCGCAACCGAACGTCACTCCAGCAGAGCGATTGATGATCGACCGGCGAGCAACAGTGGTTCGACCGGGGAACGCGAGATCTAACATCTTCCGTAACGTTCATGATGGGTGCGTGGGCGGTGCGACTGTAGTTCGATGGTGGTACGAGGGCGGTACGAGGGAGGAGCGTGCTCGGTGCGGGTTGGAAGCACGAATATGTGTACGCAGCTTTATAATTACATAATATTGTGATTATTTGAATACAGAATATTGGAAATTACTTACTCCGAGCGACCGATGAAATAAAAACTGAATTTGAAACATTTGGTTCTCACCTGTAACAAAAACAAAACAATCTTATACACTCAAGCAGTAATTATAATTTATTTATTATTTGATAACACAATACCTACCTAGGTATATCTGACCTAGACATGATCTATTATTATGCTTAATGATAATATTTACAATATTATAATTACATAATATTATTGTTTATTTATTAATAGACAATAACAAGGGCAGAGTATGCTGTAAGGCATTCTTCATACAGAACATCTTATACCAAATCATTAAGATTCTACTGCACACCCACCTAACAAGCTGAAAAGTAAGCATATTGCTTACACTCATACCTCAAGAATGGATTGAACTATTTCCTTGAAAGTTCGTAGGACTCAACTATATGCTTTTACAGAGAGCATACGCTTTTCATAATTTCATTATTTCTTCAAGTTTTTCTTATTTTAGCTATTTAAACATGAATTTGCTATTTTGAAAAAGAAGCATCGAGAAACGAATTTGAAAATACAGTGACCTTTAGAATAACAACACAAATCTAAATCCGTTTGAATTTTGTTCAAATTCCTAATATTTTTGCATTAAACTGAGTCGTTAAATTGCTAATTTGAACCAAAAATGAACCGTTACATTGCCAACCTAGTTCGAGGGTTATTCTCCAGAGAGCTCTACTGTTGAAACGTAACCCCCACCACCTACTACTTACATACTAAGACTGCCCAGCAGTGTATCAATGAATGAATTGATGAATGACCACAAGAAAGAGTGGGAATGGGAGGGGAATAGATGAGAAGTCTGTTACACTCTCACTGTCTCTCAATTCCAGCTAGCTTTTGCCATATCCATGCCATGTGTGACTTATTAGTTCGTTGAAACGTGACAGTGACAGTTCATCCAGTCATTTGTGATAAGTTACTATGGGTTTTCATTTATAGAAACGTTTTGCCTTGTTTATTCTAGACAATCCTTGTTAGTGAATAATACTTTTTCTATTCTATTCCTATTGACTTCGAATTACGTGAAATGTTATAAAAATGTTGAAGTGCATGCGACCAAATTATTTATCATAAAAAATGGACGAAACGCCGAAGCCTCATCAAAGTCGCCGACTCTTTAGACACAAAAGTGGACGCAGATTGAAACTTAGCGCGAAACCGCTTAAACGAAGAGGAACAGCGTTAATTCAATACTGGGCTTCCAAAAGGTAAGCTAATATTTGATACACATCCATAATTTCCTTCATCAAGAACCATAACAATCAATATATCTCCATTTGTAATTTGAGTAATAAAGCTTCAATTCTCAATCGAATATACAATTATACATGTCAACGTTTTTAGAAATATTGAACAGTTTCACGATTCTATGCTATGAAAGCTCAGGGAACTTGGAAAACACCCATTCAAAAAATGTCAATTGTCAATTACGAATAGTGTAATCGGCAGACCTATCTTACACTAATTTTACTGCATTTTCCATAATATATTTTCACTATTTTTTGAATGGGAAATTCGTCATTGCCACCTATGAATAGTCCTATTGATCTTGTTTTTTTTTTTGTAATTCCAGGGGCAGAGGCAGAAGTGAAAAAACAACAGTTGACCATGATTACGGACCGAATGCTCAACGCCCTGACATCAGTGAAAAAGAACTTGTCATTGAGAAAAATAGGTTTTTAGCCTCACTGGTGTTATCAGAAGAGAGCCGTCACCAGTTGGAAAGGAGGACTGTCCTGCAGCATCACTCCGCTGAATGGCTTGAAGAGACACAGAAAAGGATTACTGCATCAAATTTTGGACGAATAAGCAAGAGAAGGCCAAATACCGGATGTGAAAATGTAGTTCGCGAACTATTGTATGGGGGCGGTAAAAATTGTTCAGCAATGGAGTATGGGAGGATGAACGAGGAGGCTGCTCTGAAAAAAGTTAGTGAGATAGCTGGACAAAAAATTTTGAAATGTGGGCTATTCATTGATGCCGATTTTCCATTTCTGGCAGCATCGCCGGATGGATTATTAGAAGATGGGCATGGTATTGTGGAGGTCAAATGCCCTCAGACAATAAAGGACCTACTCCGAAGGGAAGCAGCAAAGTTGAAAATATTGAAATTTTGCAAAATTGAAGATACAAATATCGAATTGAACACAAACCATAACTACTACTATCAAATACAGGGACAACTCCACATTACGAAACGTCAGTACTGCTTATTTTGTATATGGTCGCCAAAGGGGACAGAAGTTGTTACTGTATACAAAGATGAGCAGTTCTGGAGTTCGAAGATTCTTGAACAAGTGAAAAAATTTTATATGGACTGTGTATTGCCGGAACTTGTTGATCCTCGACACACGCGTTCAATGCCAATTCGAAATCCAGATTGGATTATTGAGGCGCAAGAAGCACGTAAGAAGAAATAATGATGACACAAACATAACTGGAAAATAAAAACAAATATTGTCACATACCACTTATTTATTATTAAAACTTACATGAAAGTATTATTAAAGTAATACTTTATTAAAGTAAACTTACATTAAAGTAATGTACCTAGGTTTCATAATGGCCTAGGCTTACATTACTTTAATGTAAGTTTTAATAATAAATAAGTGGTATGTGACAATATTTGTTTTTATTTTCCATTATGGAGAAATACCACAACATCTCAAACACAATCAATTATACAAACATAACTATTCTTCCTTTTCTCCTTTTATAGTAGTAGTTATGGTTTGTGTTCAATTCTATATTTGTGTCTTCAATTTTGCAAAATTTCAATATTTTCATTTTTAACAAAGTCATTTTTCATTGTTCATTGCACCGGTAAGGGCATTTGTGCAGAGAGAAAAAGAGAAAGAAACGAGTGAGAGCGAGGAGGAGAATGAGAAGATTTAGAACGGAAAGAGTGAGGAGAAGTGGATGGAAAAGAGGGAGAAGAAGAATAAGGGGAAAAGAAGGAGGAGAAGGTGAAGGAGGAATGAGAAAAAGATTAAAAAGAAGGAGGAGAAGGTGAAGAAGGAGGAATAGGAGAAGAAAGAGGAGAAGGTGAAGAAGGAGAACAAGAAGAAGTAAGGCTTATTATTTCTCAAAATTCACGTAATATTGTTTGAAGACCATCAAAATATTTTATCGTCTTATCTGTCTCAACTTCCGCTGAAATATATATTTAAAATACATAGAAATATATTTTCAATTACTTCTTTTATATTATTTTTTTATTATTAATAATACTTTTTTAGATTAATTTTTCCATTTTAAAACAAGTAATGAGTTTGTACTTCTCGCACACATTTTGTGTTTGAGAACACTCACGGAGAAAAGTTTTCTTCTGATATTGATAAATTTGAAGTTGTAGGGTATAATAGTAGCTTCAGTTTCTAGTGTAATAGTAGTTCTAGTAACAGTATAGTGTATATTTATGTGATATTGAATTCCTGGGCTGACTACCTTTAGGATATAATTCAATAATCTTCTGACTTATTGTAGTTTATCAATGTAAATTAATAATTAATCCTATTCTATAAAACTAATTTACATTATCTAGCATGTTTACTTGAAGCTACATAATTTTTCCAACAAATCCGTCTAAATTGATTAAAAAATAGCTGGTGAATGCAGCACTTCTAGAGGCTTTAATGTTCCAAGAAAATGTTTAACTGTTATTTTATTCTTTTTTCTATTCATTTTATTTATATATTTTCAATTTTATTTATTTATCCATTACTATAATCTTTTTTGTTCTAATCTTTTCCATACTGTAATCATCTTGTTCAAAAGAACAATTTCATTCTTCCCAAACAGGTTCTGTAACCTATGGGTTATTTCCAATTATTTCATTTTATTTGTATATTTATTTATTATTGATTTATTGTTAATGCAAGTTTGATTTATTGTAAACTGTAGCCTATGTATATTGCTATAATGCTAAAAATTCGATTTAGATTTGAATTGATTGTAGATTACAAAACTAATAATTTTTTCAATGTATTATTTTACGGAAATAAATTTTATTTGAATTTGAATTTGTTTTTTTTTCAATTCAAAACCTGACAAGAACTTACCTTATTTTTAAATTTACAAATGCCTGTTATGAAAGATTTTTCGTTACTCGCTCATTTACAAGGCCAAGAGTCATCAATATAAATAATTATTTTTGTATAACAGATTTATACATACTGTATAACAGTTATAGGCCTACTGATATAATAGAGAATCTAGCAATGATTTTGTTCAAATTGGTGTAAAATAGGTTGGAATGTTGCATTTCAAGATACGAGCAGCACTCATGAGAATAGCTTTGTCCCTTTTCTAGCATTCAATAACGTAGTAGCCAAATATACTTTGTCGTGTCTTGGTTGGAACGTGACTCATTGTTCCAGAACCAGAAATCATGAATGGAGACAGAGGTTTTTGTCATTTCTTTCTCCCTCCTTTTTGTTGCTCACTTGTAGCAATGGTCAATTGGTGGGGGAGACACTTCTAGACTTCCAATATGTCTTTACTCCTCCAAACGAACTCTCTCCAGCGCTGAATCTGTCATAGTTGGAAGTGGCGGAACTAAAATACGAAATTTCAGAGGTGTACAGTAGAATCTTAAAATCTGACAAAGACGTGGATCCTATTCCAAATGTTCTTAAGACACGCGCGGCAAAAGGATCAAGAAAGAACACGAGGAGGAAATAATTGAACAGGAAAATAAGGAGTAGAAAATAATGGAAGAGTGCGAATTGGGTTCGAAAAAAGGATTAAAAGATAACACGGTTTGGAAAACATGGAACAGGGAAATAAGGAATAGAAAATAATGGAAGCATGCAAATTGGGGTAAAGACGAAGAAAAATTCCATTGGCCAAAAAATACATAATGAATAATGAAGCCTGTCAAGGAACCAGTGTTCTAGACTATCTAGTTGCAATAAAAATCGAAAGCAGGAAAACGCTCGCTGTATTCTTCACAGACGTAAGCTGCTGCTGCTGCTCTGCTCCTATTGTTGCTCTTTTGCTCTTACCAGTAATCCTATTTCCTTCTCTTTCAATGCTCTATGGCTGTTGCTTCCATACTTTCCTTTTCCAATCAAATTCCAAGAAGACTCGTGCGAGCGCAGCGCTCCACCAAACAATTACTAAGCAAAACAGATCTTCAATTCCTGGAAATGTTTAGTTCTATTTGAGGGTCGCTCTTTTTGTGGATTTATAAAACGTTTCTGAAAAACGGAATTCTGCGAACGGTAACACCAATCATGATTTTGAGAGCGTGCTATGCATAAACGGGACAGGATTCATAAGGCATTTTATACAATGGTTTTCCAGGAATTTTCCACTGAGATTTGATAGCAGCTACAAATCAGAGACGGTAGATATTTTGTGTATAATGCGTATAATCCAGCTGTGAACTTGATATTTTGGAAAATTGACAATATACAATATACATTGTAAAAGACACCATGTTTTATTTTATTATTTCTAATAGTCTACTTGAGGAATCAATTTTCTATTCATATCGACCATAAAAATTTAATACAGTATTAACTAATATTATAAATGTTTCTTTTATAGCTTCTACCTCAATGATAATTACGAAAATATTCTTCATCTTTGATTATATGGAATTCATCAGTATCAATTTTACTGAATTTGACAAATCGTTAATAATAATTATTAATTCAAACGATACATAATGACATACATTTGATAACTCACTGCTATCAATAAATTCATCACTTGAATTCACAACTTACATCCTGTTCTCACATACTTCTCCAGTAATTACTTTATGATGAATTGAAAACATATCTTCCTGTATTCGACTTCTACAATTGGCATAGCTATCACATCATATTCCCAGTGCAATTGCTTCATTGTCTGTCTCTATGAAGACGTTTGACTTGTTGAGAATGCTTCTTCAGTTTTATCGAGTAAAACCAATTCTCTAGGATTATTACTCTCTAGAAAGGAACAGTCTCTGGAAAATGGTCAGGAGGCTGAAAGTTCATGTCGTTGACAATCTCTTGTCAAATAGAGGAAGTCCAGTAACTTCCAACATCTAGGATAAAACAAAGATATACTACCATTTTAGTATGCATGAGTAAAGAATAGCTTATATAGTAATGATAGAGGACTTTCAAAGTGGGCATAGTGAATGAAGATTCAATGGGCTAATCCATTCCAAAGTCGAATGACCATTCGATTGTACGTTTCATAATTTAAAATTATAATTCAATATCATTCTGAAAATAAGGATTATCCTTGACAACAATATCTATGT
Source organism: Nilaparvata lugens (assembly GCF_014356525.2). Taxonomy (NCBI): domain Eukaryota; kingdom Metazoa; phylum Arthropoda; class Insecta; order Hemiptera; family Delphacidae; genus Nilaparvata; species Nilaparvata lugens. The sequence continues at coordinate 42,252,451 of NC_052511.1, read as the reverse complement.
CAATTGGGGCTTGTTTTATAAGAATCACAAGTCAGGGAGAATGAGAAACTACTCACAACATCGAAATTATTGATAAGACCATAGGTGAATCTTATGGAATTGTCAAGTCGTAAACAAAAAACATAAATTGAGAGGTGGATAGGCTAGGCAAATGAAATAATGTTAGATGCTCCATAATATACACTACCACAATCACTTGAAAATTTAATGAGTCTAGCCCAAAATAAACAGACACACATATTAACAGCAAATGGACACAAGTTCTGATACCAGTAGTGAGGCAATGCGCCAAAATACACGACCAAAGAACGCACAAGACAAAGACGGGCAACACACCAACTCAATTTGTCTCTCGCTCTCTCCAACTGCTGTATCACACCTGGTACTTGAACAGCCTCTACTTTCCAATCTATATCCAGAGGCGTTTTGTTATTTATAAATTCGCGCCGAGACAGGGCTTCAAGCCACAATCAGCTTCAGTAGTAGCCTAGCAGAGCATGCCTATTCTCTTGTACCGAGTTCAATTAATGCGTTTTTAGCGAATCTAGAGACTTGACCACGACAATGAACATTATTGTCCACGTTATCTTTACAGGAAAATCTTACGTAATACTGGTCTCACAAATAATAAAAGCAAGCAAATTCAATGATATCTATAAACATAGAATAATGTGACGTTTTGCTTTGTCTTCACACGTGCAACGTTACCTCAAAGACTTTCTTTGTTTCATTCATCTATTTCAAATTAAATTTTAGTGTTGTGAATTTTATGTAGTAGATATCCATATTGGATGAAAACGCCTTGATATTGTCTAAACTACTAATTAAAAAAATTTGAGATCATAATTTCGGTTTTCTCACCATTACCAAAATCTAGTGAACTGAAAGCTTAATCATTGAGCAGCAGAATATTATAGTGTTGGTGAAATGTGAAGATCTGCGATCGGGCATTAGCTGTCGACCAATGCGAGTTGAGTTCTACTGTAATTGACCGGGACTAGACACGCCCCACTAGTTCCCATGTAGTCTAGTCTCGGCCAATGACAGTAGAACTCAACTCCCATTGGTCGACAACTAATGGCCAATCGTAGAGCTTCACCGTTCACTTATACTTTTGTTTCCAGTCCACTAGAGATTGATGATAATGGTGAAATAAGTATATCAACTTGTTTTAATAAATTAGTGCTTTTGATAATATCAGGTCGTTATCATGCAATATTTCAAATTGAGTTGCTCATGTCTAATTTATTTTTCTGTATCCAACCAATATCAGATGTGTATTGTCTATGTTTCTGATCTATTAGTACTCGATGATTACATGAAGACAAGTTATCAGCCAATCAGGAATGACTTGGTTATTATATCTGCTAAAATTCAACAAGAATACATTTCGAATACAATAAACGACCGTTTCATTCCACTGAAAGAGAATAAAACTATTAATTAAAATAATAAAACAATCATAAGCCGGAATTGAAATTTATTAATTGACTTCAGCCCCAGAATTACAAATACAAAATGATATGAGATTGATTCAACTCTCAACTATTTCAGACACTTCCTTCATTAACTATAATTTGAAAATAGAGCAATATACATAAGAAGCTGTTTTTAGGTCACTGGATTCAACATGAATACAATTATTATTGTAAAACAGGATGGCAGAAAGGTTTCCCTCCCTACTCGATTAAACAGAAAGCATTTCAGTGTCTCAATCAGAGCCCCTCCCAGTCTTCCTTTCACCAATCCATCGATTTCATCAATCAATCACTGAATGAATGAGTCTACTGTTGTCAATAGTAGTTGAGGTAAAGCCGACAATGCGTTCAATTTTTATTCAAAAACGAGTGGGTCATGGTCAATGACTTTTCTTATCATTGTGCTTTATAGGACAAGGCCTTGACAAATTTCAAGTTAATAAAAATTTTCTGTTTGGATGTAACGTTTTCTATGAAGGTATGACATTTTTTTTATATAAATTTGAAAATGTTCTGCTATTTCTACGGTCCACCAACATAATATTATGTCGTGCTAGAGGAGCACTATCTCCATGACGTAGCACAGTGAACATTACGTAGCGTAGACCTAATATGAAACAGTGAGATAACTGAATAAAATTCTATTCTAGATCTTTACAATAATAAATTGGATTGAGAAATAACTGAGTTTCCAGTATTCGTTCCCATTACGCTCAATTCAAAAAACTCTCATTAAAGAAAACCAATAAAGATTCAATACCTTGATGAATTATTGAATAGAAATTGAATATAATAAACCTAGAGATTTCAAAAAAGTAATGGCAGACAAGCCTACATCATTGACTCTTCTAAATATTAACTCACCTCATTATTCATGAACATAAATTAACAATGACCAAAAAACTAATCAACATAGGAAAGATTGGTATAGACTATAAAAAGTAATTGAGAATATCTTATGAGAATTGAAATGAAAACAACAAATCAAATGAGATCATCAGCTTTAAAAAAAGTAGCCAAAAATCCTGTCTTGTGAGTTTTCAATGAGAGCAACATATAAAAAATTACAATCACGAAAAACCCGAATCAGTTGAGGAAAATCACATTTAATTGATCATACTCAATGAGAACAACACCTAAAAACACACAAGATAAACTGAGCACAGAAAAAACAAAATTAATTAAGAAAACCACATTAACAAATTATAAGCGGAATTGCAAGACAGGTAATTAGATGTGCAAGTACACAACAGAAGACATTATCAACAGGCCACAAATAAGGGCACAGGAATAATCTTGACATTTGGAAAGAAGAAAAAATTCTAGGCAGAATACAACCGTAAATTAGACGAGATAACTGGGCGGAAAGCCTCGAGACGCCTTATCAGGCATCCAACCTTGCAGGCAAACAACTCTTCCTTCTCCAATTCAATTGCATTGCTTCCTACTCCTCCTTTATTCTGTTATAATTATAATGTTATTCTTCCTCTTTATTTCATGACTCCCATGCCTACAACTCCAGTTCATCTGCTTCTCACACATCATAATATCATTTCTATTCCCACTTCAATCTCTACCAATCAATTTATCTAGTTATCAACAAGAACTATTTTCCTTATGCAGTACAACTTCCTTCGTATACAATCTGGTTCTTCCATGCTCTTTCTACTCTATGGTATAATATGTTGCACTACTTTACCTATGAAACAATCTATGTAGACTAATTTCTAAAGTAATCAGGTCTTTCCAATACCTATAATATGAATAGAATCAATCAACTCAATGCCTATAATCAAAGTCCCATGAAGGAAATAATAATGTACAATAATATACCTATGAAGATATTCATCATGCTTGTACCTTTACAGCATATACTAGAACTTTATTCTATTCATCATTACATAAATTAATTCCTCATACTTTCACATACATCACTATATTAATACAATTATTACAAGTGCATCCACACTACTTATGCTACACCTTTTTAGTATAATATAATAAATCTTTATTCTATCCACCCTTTTTAATCTCAGTAATTCAGTATCCAACTATAATTATTTTCTGATAAATCTGCCATATTTGCACTAGAGGAGAAGCACTACGAAACCTCAAGAAATCGTGGAAGTTACGACACCACTGACGTCATCATTGATTGGATCAGCCATCCTTTCGTAATGGAAAAATTGAAGAGACCAGTGAAGACTTAAAAATAAGTTGTAGCCTGTTGTTAGCCTTGCATCAATCAACCTGTTGGTTTTATTAAATTTATTTACATGCATTATTAAAAAAGGGGGAAGATGTTCCTCAAAATTCTCATCATCATATTTTATTATAGGATATTTTCGTAAAGCTGTAGAATCATAACACAAAATAATTGTCCTAAACTCTTAAGGTGCGTACAGATATACACACCGCGAACATGAGCAATTCACTTTTAATCAGCTGATTATATCTGTATTTTTACAGAAACGGTAAGATACAGATATAAAAAGCTTGGCATCAGCTGATTAAAAGTGAATTGCTCATGTTCGCGGCGTGTAAATCTGTACGCACCTTTATATTACAGTACCTTAATACGATCTACTTCACCCGTATACACAGCACCTTGATATATCTATCATGTTACTTAGATATCATGATAGAGAAACAGAATACTAGCTTCATTTATTGTCTTTGATAATATCCTACGTGATTTATCCCAACATTTTCCTCTAATACTACTGTACGCTTCTTATCAACCCTCTTCCTTTAGTTTTCCAAATATTTTCTAACTCTTATTCCAATAATTTTTATTATCTTCTGCAAAACAATATTCGAACAATTCTTCCTATCCTTCTCTATTTCCATTGCACAAGCAATATTCCTGTTCAATCCAACACACGACAAACCAAAACCCTGTTCAATCCAACATACGACAAACAACAATCCTGTTCAATTCAACACATGACAAACAACAATCCAACACACGACAAACAATATTCTCTTTAATCCAACACACGACAAAAACCGCACAAATCGTCAAGTAGTGACTCTTCCGGCCGGCAATGCAATTATTTGTGAGATTGGCAGCCAATAGAAGGCCACCTTCCCTGCACTGCACTCTAGTTTGCTCTTGGCCGACCGCGCAACCACCTTGAGACCGCAATTGGCGCCACCTCTATTACCTGTCGATTGCATTTCAACATCCGACATGTATTCTCTGCTTCTTCTTCTTCTTCTTTCAGCGTCATCATTTCAGACGTTCATTTCCTTGTAGTCAATGCGGCCTTTCCTATTTTACAACTGTAGCCTAAACCATAATTCAACGTTTGAAGTTTGATAGACAATTTAAACTTTCCTGGCTATTTGAAGTTGATAGGTAGATACATAATTGTCTTTATTTTTACACTTAAAAATATCACAAGTGTTGTGGGCGTAGTTGAGGTAATAAGGATGAGTGGAAAATACTAATAAATGATAATAATTATTAGTTTCCAATGAACATAGACCATCATAAGGCTTATGATTCAATTATTGTTCCGATTGATTCATGTTATTGGTTGCTCGGAACCTTGTCGTGCTGGGCTAAGATCGTTATTGTGAATAGTTTGCAAATAATTGAAGATTTACATGTGTGACAAGAATCTTTCAAGAATAATAGTATTTTTCGGTTAGGGATGATTTATCCTACACCCACTCTTTGAGCGTATAGCTTCAGCCTGTCATAACGGAGTAGTACCAGGAGCTCGGCACTTATCTAATCTGACCGAATAGATAACAAAAGATTAGTAGCAGCTATTGATGAATCACTTCCCTTTGGATGGGTTATTATTAATATCGGGGCACCGAGCTTCGCTCGTTATTTTTATTTATTGATAAACAGAACACAATAATAAATTATTCTCTAAAATGATCGTGTTTATATTTTACAGCTGGCTATACGTCAGCTTATGCGATATTTTGATTTTCCACAGAATCACTCGCTCACTTTTTACTATTCACAGACGACGAAAGTCTCAGCTGTTTCAGCCAGGGATGAATTTATCCTTTTAATGTAGTTCAGCGAGTTTTCCCAAGGATGAGACCTAGTGCAATCGAATTTTTATATCATAAACCTACTATGTTCCAAATTTCGAGAAAAAGTGAAAATCGTTAGAGTCGGTTTGGAGATCCGTTGAACATAAATATACAGAAATTGCTGGCTATAAATACAGAAATTGCCATAATAAGATTATTGTTTTTCAACTGCACTGTTGAACTCATAATTGTTAGTATATTGAAAAAAAATATTGAAAGGTCACTTGAAATAATGAACTAGACTAGACTCTTTCGATGCACATCGAGAAATTGAACAAAATTTATTGATAGGTCACTTGATATAATCAACTAGACTCTTTCGATGCACATCGAGAAAACAAAGTCCAACTGCAATATCTTCAAATGATTTTTTTGAAAATTATAAGAATCATAAATTTGAAAAAAAAACTACAAATTAACAGACAACTGATACAAATCACTATCCTCCTAACTTGATTAGTACTTTTTATAGATGATGTATGACTAAGCTCATGAGATTTTCCCAAAGTTACTTTTGTAAGCAAATGTGGCTGCAAACCAAATCAGAATTTATAATAGGGGAGTGGAATGACGCCACCTTGACCCTGCTACTGTAGTTTGCCCCCCGCCCTCTCCTCACACACAATCTCTCTCTCACTCTCTCTCACTTCCGACTTCACTATAGTCAGTGCTCCTTGATTTGGCAAGTCACGCTCACCTGTAAACTTTTCAAATTCAAGCCACGTGCTAGGCAGCCAACCAGAAATCAATCATAAAACCTTCAGGTAATAATATAATTTATTGTTAGTTTAGAAAGTAATTCGTCATTAATACAGTAGAACCTCTGTGTTGAGAAGTTGATAATCCAGGGAAAAATTCAAGAGATAGAAACCAGGTGAAAAATCATACGTCAAAATTAGTTAAGTAGAAGCAGAGAATAACCAGATTTTGTAGATTACGTTACTTAGAGGTTTGTTATAGGTAGTTGAAAGAAGTTAAAACATTTGAAACTAAAAACTATTCACAATTCACACAATTTAAATGCTAATTTAATAACTATTCTCTCAACGACTTGTAAACCAACTGTGTCATGACAACGGTTTATAAGATGAAAAATGTTTCCCTTCCATTGTTCCAATTCTTATCAACTACAAAAACGTTTCTCAGCAAATACAGAGGAACATGGTAAAAGCTATCCAACACTACACCTCCATTGAAACAACCCGGAAACAATATTGAGACAATGGTTCAACTATCGTGAAATACATCCAAAACTATTGAGGAAGAAAACCCCAAACACTATACGAAACGAACAGAGCAGAAACTGTCATTTTATCTAGTCTAAAATTCTAAGTGATTCATTGGCTGTAAAGCAAACTGCTGCACTAACCTGTCACGAGCTGAAATTTACGGTAGCAGTGACACGAAAGAACAGACAGAAAACAAAAGTGCGACATAAGTTGAAACTGCCACGCATCTCTTCCCGTCGCAGACTAGATGGGTTCGATGACTCCTTTGATGCTCTAATGCAACAACTTCTGACTAAAATGCTCGTTAGTCACCAATATGACTCATTTCCGTCTAAGAAATTATACGTTATTTCGCAAAACACATCAACAAGTCTAGTCCAATTACTGGAGAGAATTCTCATGGAGAAAATATGATAAGGACATCCAAAATAACACAAGAGCAGAGTGCTACCAACATAGCATTTGAATTCTTATATGCAATTTCACAACAAGGAACATAATTGGAATATCCTATCGTATGTCCTAATTCTGTTGGATAAATGTCAGAACAATTATTTTGAATATCTGTATCGTATCTGTAAATCCTCACAAGGGTAAAATTCTAGCAAAATTATCAGTTCACAGTAACAAAACATAAGGTAATTAATTATTAATTAGTTCAAGGTTATACCCAACAAATCTAATTTTCCTGGATTTTGATGTTTTTACCGTGGGACAACTATATGTCAGTCTTAATAAAATACTTGGTAAAAAATAAAAATATCTTTCCAAAGTTGATCAAGAACACTTATCATTTCAGACCGGGTGTAACAGAGGAATTTCAAGTTTATCCTACTAAACTTTCATTGATCAGAAGACAGCTAATTTACACAAGCAGTAAACTGATCAATGAAATACCTTTTGACTTCGATTTCAAAATTAGTAAAAAGAGCGTCAATGAGTGGATTAAGAGGGAATATTTCTTTACCTTAAATATAGCAATTTAATTTTAATTCTTTTATTTTCATTTTATAGCCTTTTTTCTGCACAATATTTGTTTGATTTTTTATGATTCTGCTGTTATAAAGTTTCTATTGTAATTACTAGTTAAATTTAACCTCAACTTTCTGCATTATTTGGAAATATTATGTTTTATTTTACTGTTTTGCAACTCTCACCCACCATCGGGCAAAGATTTTCTTTTTGCTGGTGATGCCTAGGTTTTTTATTCTATTTTAATTTTATTAAAGTATATGTATGAGTAAATTATGTTTATTTCATCATATTTTTAATGATATGTCATATTATAAAGAGTATGTAATATGTTTTGAATATTCTAATTGGCAATAAATTACCAATTTTTTGAAAGAGAAATGTAGAGAAGAATCTGGGGACCAATATGTGACGGAGGAGTGTGGAGAGCCAGATTCAATATTGAGATAGACCAGGCCATTGGAGCAGGAAATATGGTGCGTTTCATGAAGGCCAGAAGGATTGAATGACTTGGACATTTAGCCAGAATGAGTAACGAGAGGGTAACATCAAGACTCCTGGAAGAAAGAATGCTTGGGACGAGAAAGAGAGGTCGACCACGGACAAGATGGCTGAACGACGTGATTGGAGACCTCCGTGTGCTGGGCGTGGCAACGGAGTGCTCAGGATAGAGACGAATGGAGGCACTATGTTGAGGAGGTCAAAGTCCACCCAGGACTGTAGAGCCGGATAAAGAAAGAAGAAGAATTGGCAATAAATGAAATTGAAATTGAAAATTCCAAGACAAAATTCAATTCATTCTAGTTGACATGAACTTGAAAAATTAGTGACTAAGACTAAAATAGAATTACGAAGTAATTTGAAGGTCTGATAGCCCTATACAATACGGAGCATCAGATACATCATTACATAATATGCATACACCTCTCTAACGACATTTCTGAAGCCACAATACCAATTACAGTATTTTATTATTGTACACTATAACATAATACAACAGTGAACAGAAACCATTATGTATGTTGTTTAAGACTGACCACATAATTATTGCAAGTGAAGTAAATATCAAACTGCATTCATAACATTAACATACAAGAAGCAGCAATTTCAAATGTTTAAACAACATACAGACCGTCTAATCAACTTATTTCCTTGGTTAGGTTTGTCAAGGACCATGACGATATTAATAATACTCAAGATGCCTTCCATCAAAGTATGTTTGAATAGTAAGGATACTAATAATGCTGTAGGCCTACTTGCTGATATAGGGATTCTGTTCACCTTCAGACAAATTAAAAAATTATACAAGTTATCCAAGGTTATATTTGAAGAAATTATAGAATTCAACATTGAACAACATCACCTGTATGCAGCACATCAATTCACTCTAGCTTTATTGCTAATTTCTATGTTTCTCATTACAATCGCATTACCATTTCCTATATTTCTAATTCCATTCATCAGTTCATTACAATTTCCATCAGTAAATTATAAAAGAGTCTGCCCATCGTGCTTTGCCCATAAATAGCAATAGGAATGGAATTATTCAATGCAACACTGGCAACTTCAAGTAAGGTGCCATGTAATAAACTACGATGCGGCTTTAAATAAATCTTTTTCCTGACGGTGATGCCCACATGAGCTCCAGACTTGTACTTGTGTAATGAGAAGAAGTGGTGATGATGAGTGGACCCTAGTCTTTAGGTCGGTTCCAAACAGCCGATGCGATTTTCAAACTCATAAATAGGAGATAAAAGTTCATAGTTTCTGAAGTGTCTCAGAGCGAATGATAAATCTCTGATGATTATAGAATGAGATGGACTAGAAGCGTATTGAATTCATTTAGTTTAGTCTAGTCCTGTAATGCATGATTTTATTCATTACTAACCGTTTTGTAATTTTATTGAATAACTGTTCGTTTATGTTCACCAACTGTTAACATGTTAACAGCATATTAAACTGAAGTAAATCTATACTGGGGCTGTCATTTCTAAAAATCAATCATTCCAGCAATACGTACAGTGATACAGTAAAATTTGTGTATGTATAAACAAATTTAATGAAACTAGCTAAGTATGTTAATTGAAATGAAGATATAAGTATATTATGTAAGTAACTTTAATTATAGAGGCCAATTTTTAATATTTACAGATTTTAGAAATGTGATGGACAGTCTGTTGCGGTAGGCTAGCATTGAGAGAATTGAGTGACAGAATAGATACATCATATCTATATTAGAAGTAAATTTGGTTGCGAAAAACAAGTTGAGCACACCTCAGTTGACAAAGAGTGGTTATAACAGTGATAAGAACAGAAACACACATCTCTGTGACGCAAGCGAATGAGAGAGAGAAAGAGAAAGAGAGAGAAAAAAGAGGGGGGAGAGAGAGTAGGGAAAGAGAGGAACATGGGAAACTAAAATGAGGTCTTGTTTATGCGAGAAAGAGATAGTAGAAAGGAGTAAACAGGGAGAATCTGATCAATGATGATCAATAAGAGATGAAAAAATGAAAGCATAAGTAGAGGATGAATGATCTTTATTCTCATGAAATGAATAAGAGAGGTAGAGGGAAGAAGAAACTGAGATGTGAGCTACTAAGAAACATACAGAACAAAAAATAATCTGATGGGGAAATACAGTGATGCAAATATGTGAAGTAACAAATAATTGGATAGATCAGGATGTATTAAAAGATTATGTAAAAGATTGCTTGTTCTTCTCCTTATGAATCTGTTACAAATTTCATATTGAAAAAATTAAAAGGGGTCAAACAGAAATTATTATTTTGAACAATCTATGAAAGAAATGTATCCAGTTACTAAAGGAAGATTGATTTGAAAGTAATATAATTTGACTAATATCTTTATCGTTTGCTGAACATTTCCAAGTTACATACATCTACTTCGGAATACAGTTATGAAGACAAGATAAGAGGAGAGTGAGAGAGCAACAGGGAGAGAGAACAGGCGAAAAATAAGATCAACAAAATATTGCCAAATCTAGTCAAGAGGGCAGCTTGAAGATAGCGATGGATGAGCAACAGAATAGAATAGAATGACTGCCTTTATTTCATACCTGGGAGGGCGAAGTAAGGGCGCAGTCGGCCCTTTCTTACACTTAACCCTTAACTCATCAACAGGAGACAGGAGAGAGAGAGAAAGAGTAAGGGTGAGAGAGAGGGAGAAATAAAAACAAAGAAGTTCGTTTGCATTCCGCGAGCAACGGAACCGTTCGAAAACAAAAACTAGGAAGGAAGTGGGGAAAATTCGGAAGTAGCATTGACCTCGGCGCCAAGAATACCCACCACAAGGTGACAAATTATACGGGAGGGGAAGGGGAGAGGTCAGCTGTTCACGGAAACACATGTTTTTCAAAAACAAGTTTACAGGAAAAAAGTTGTGGCTGGTCATTCTTCACTGTTCAACAGTCGTTTTCTGTTCTTGAAGCAGACAAGACAAAAAGAACAAAGGCCTCCAACACATACGAAGGCAAGAGAATAGTATGTGGGCAGGCAATCCGCTACTGAATCGTGTTGTGTCATTGACATAGTCGCTTTGCCAAATATTGCTTGCCACTTGAATTTGAGTTGTTTCCGTGAGCTGCTAGGCCTTGTTGAAACAATTCCAAGTTGAGGACATAAAAACTATAAATTTGGACCACTACACATGTACTATATGTCCTTTGTGCTGGTATATATATCAAGAACAAGCTAGAACAGCAGCTGTTCAATATCCTTTCTAGTGAAGTGGCCAGTCAAGAAAGACCCGTTTCAATCGTAATACATAATATGCAGTTATAAGTATTTAGATTGAAAACAACTCTCTCAAGTGATAACATATTAATCTCCAATATATTTCGCAAATGAATATTGAATTTCATTCATGAACAGAAACTGTGCGTGAATAGGAAAGAAATCCCGAAAATACAATTACAGTAAAACTTACAACAGACTTTTTAAAAAGTATATCCAACTCCAGTCGCTGGAGTAGTCACGGAATTAAGCTTAATAAATTCTTATACAAATTCGACTGATCATCGATCGAAAAAACAAATAGTTATGTTTACTCAAGTATTGTCAGTTTTTGACAAGCAAGGCTCCATTATCAATGACCTGCAACCCTTTTTATGTAAGGTCAGTGGCTAAACTCTAGTTTTCTCTACATTTTACCACAGATACAAGCCTTGTATTTTGTCTGTTATTATTTTACATTCATGCTGAAAACAGTAGTTCCTAGAACTCCTCTTCATAGCCACGACAGTTTTCATATTTATTTAAATATAGCACAAGCAGCCTCCTTGTGAAATTGGAATGAAAAGTATTGTAATGTATATAAGGCTAATTTTGGTTTTCCATGTTTCTCTTTTTTTTAATAATATTCCTGTCTTCATTGCGTTTCAATTTATCTTGTAGATTGAGAATAGTGAGTTCCACGAATAAAAGGCCGATCTTTTTCTGCTCCCTTTGCACTATCAGTACAGAGTTTTCATCGTTCCTTGAACAATAAATAATAATTATCTTAACCTACTGTAGTTTTCAACTTTTTTACTAAGAGCCTAGCGTTTGTTGCAACGCGAGAGAGCAGTAAAACTGATTGCTGGGGAGTGCCTTAGCCTTTTGCTATCATTATCTCCTTCCGATTGTGACTACTTGGTCACGTGTTACATCCATGAGCTCAATTAGATAATGCTAGCATCTCTTTCACTCACACTCTCTTACTCTTACACACATACAACTCGTACTAAATTCAGATAGCAGCACACTGATAATAATTTCAACCGTTTTTATTGCGCTCGTTTTGTTGACTCACTCCTCCGCCTCCCTTCTCACACTTCATCTTTGTCTTTGTCCCTCCTCACCACTCACATTCACAAAATAAATCCATTTGCAAACATCTCATAAAATTATTTGCACTCAATTTCCTCTCCTTCCATTCACATCTCTCAGTCTCTCACTTAACTTCTATGTGTTCAAATAAACGTGTAATTCTTCCAGGTGGTATCACTTAAATACTAGTAGTTCTGTGAACAGTAGACCTCACGCAGAATTTTCATCTACAAGTACCTGATTGAAACTATAGACCTTATGGAAATACAGCAATAGACTGGCTTCTCCACACATCTGTGTAATCACTTGTCAGCTAATTTAAGATGAATAATTCTATAGTCTGATTTTTACTCTAATATTGGCGTATGAAGGAGGCTCCTTTTTCCTTTTAAATTATCCTTGAAATGCAAAATTTCTAAAAAACCTTGTATATACGTCGACGCGCAATTAAAAATGGAACATACCTGTCAAATTTTATGAAAATCTATTTCCGCGTTTCGCCGTGAATGAGCAACATTCAAACATTTGAACAAACCGTCGATTTGAATCTTACACCTCATTTCGCTCGGTCAACTATGTAATACTTCTAGTTCTAATCTCACTCATAGAATCGTTTTGCTGATTTTCATAATTATTATAGCAGATAGCCTAGATTGATAGATAGCAAACATAGTACTGTATAGTAACTAGCTCAATTAGGCGTTGCTACATTTATTACGTAACTGAGTCTTCACTATCATAGAACTTGTCAATATAGATTAACGTATGATGTGAAAATTCAAAAAACTTGAATATGAATAGGAGTTTTTGAATTAATAGGGGTGTCAATTAACTAAAAGAACATAATAAATAGTTTTATCGACTGTTCTATATTGTGGGAAGACTATTACAGTCTTAAAAAGAACAGTGTATGGAAAACATTGCTGTTAATTTGTTCAACGTTACTTTGCATGCTGATCAGCTACACTTGAAAAAAAATCAACTAAAGGCATTGAGTATTGAATGTTACATTCGATACTCACTGACTAAAGGTCGATAACTTTTCTAAGAAATTTCTTGTATTCTATTATATGAAGAAAGCAGACTTTTTTAGATTTACATTAACGAAACAACAGAAGGAAAATACAGTATAATGTACTCCTATCTTCTGTATCTTCTTATCTGTATAGCCATGTATCTTCAAGATGAATGTTTACTAATTTTACTTTATTTTACTGAATGAATAAATCATCTATCTTATATCTATGAAAATTTGGGAGATAAACAATTTTGGGCTCTAACTGTTGTCCTCTCCCGATCATATTGTTGTATATTGTGATTTGCGACTCTGATTAATAAATGAATAAATAACAAAATGTTCTCCTACACTGTCTGTACTACTGGAAGATAGAAACGAAACCTCACAAAGAAACCCCAAGCACTCTCGGATGTACAGCATCTAGTCTAGTCAGGGGGACAGATGATATGTTTCCTGCGGCTAGGCTAGCTGGCTGGCTAGAAGAAGCCAAGTTGCTGCCGTCTGGAAGTATCAGACAACATGCTGCCAAAAGAGAAAGTGACAAAGAGAGAGGCACATTGAAAAGTGAGAGTGATATTATGATACGACTATGACGGCTCAGCAGCTATTTTGTAACAAGATGGCCTGCTTGATAATGGATGGCAGTGAATGTCAGCCGAGCAAGTCAGCAAATCTACAATTGGGTCACACATCAGCGAAATTGTACCAATCATAGAAATAAGTACAAATATTTCCTTGGATTGAATGGTGAAATTCATTCAATTTACTTTAAAGGAAGATACAGCACTATTAATTAACTTAGCTAGGAGCTGGTACAATCCAAAGCAGCGGACATAGTCTACTATAAAACCTTTACCGACTATAGAAACATTATAACTATTGTAATCAGGAGTCAGCAAAATGCTGAATGGGATGCTGCATGTTCTATAATCACTGCTAATTCAAATACTTGGTCCAGGCTTCTCCAACCAAAGAATGAACATACTCTTATCTTCGTTGGATGAAAACCAGCACCAATAATACAAGTTCAACATTAATTCGCAATTAGAGATTTATTAAATAGAAAGACTAAGAAATTGTCAAAAACCACAGATTTTATTGATGGTTAGAAATAATGTTTCTGTTAGAATTTAGAAATAATACATTATTATTATATAATCTTTTATGAACCTAAGAGGAACAGACATTGAATTTTGAGGTTATGTCTAACCAATGGTGAGTGAACTAGCCGATAAAAAGATTGAAATCTGAGTTTCGACCAATAGCAGACCTTCAGACGTACGAAACTTCAGCCAATACGGAAAGAAAATAAATCTGGCGACCAAAGTTGAAAACAACAACAGGAACAACCTTGGCGGAGACAGCATAGCGGGAATCTCAAACAAATAATTCAATCCGGTTTCACTACGTTTTTCGTGCACTGTCCTTGTTTTGTACTACACGTAACTGGACTCTGGTGAGAAAAGACAATCACATCAAATGCTGGATTTTCAACTGACTTCTTCACAAAATTTCAAAAAAAGAATGCACCAAAAATGACTAAAATTTTTTGTAAGACTTGTTATTTCAATTGAGCAAAAAATTATCTTCACTAATAAATTATTTGTCATTTTCAATGTCATTTGAAAATTCTCTCAAAACATATATGTGGGTATATTACAAGAAATAACTACGAAACTACACATTTAAAATGAACCAGACTATTAAACATTTTCCAATACGGGAAATCAAGCGAAACAATAGTTAAGAGTTCCTCTACTCAGCTAATTTGCATGTCAAGGTAAATTACAGTTCCATGAGCGGTTCATAGTCTTCACAATAAACGGACTCAGAACGTTGGAAAGAAATTTAATGACGGCAGTAATTGTGAGCACACGGGATTTGGAAACTACGTACAGAGACAAGTGAGCAGAGAGTGATGCAACGTAGTGGTGGCTTCATATGTGTTAACTGTTGGAAACTTAAAAGACCGGCCATTTAACGAGGAAAAGACCTTGTGAATTTTGAGCGCGCCGTCTACACGAAATATATATTAGCATACCGGCTCAAATTAAAACAACAGCGCCGACTATACATGTAGATACCGATATTTTACTATACATAGTGTACACCAACACAATACAGACAACGCTTGATAAATCAAGTTAGTGACTGCTGTGAGGAAGAAGATCATGAAGAAGAAGCATATATGAGAAACTTTAAAACGCAATCAAAAACCTGCATGTGAAAAAGTGGACGCGATAAAGATAACAGCAAAAGAGAAAGTGTAGTAAAGAAAGTGATTAACCTGTGCCATTATTGTTGGAATTAGTGTAGAATGATGTCAGCCACAAGTGCTAATCACCAATAGACTCCACTCCATTGCTTTAATTCATGAACTCTATTAATTAGACACATCACTGACATTAAAATCCTGTCTAGTTCAGAACGAAACGGATGTAGATATGAACCTATGGTACATCAATTCTGAGATAATGTGCCTAGTTGTGATGTTAAACCAAGCTTGGACGGAATATTGTATTTCTTCCAATTAAACTGAGTTTAATTGTCCATTACTAGATGCATAAATGAATTGTAATTTCTAATTGTAAATTAATAAAGAAAATCTAGCCTAGTACTTAGTTTATCGTTATTATTAACTGAGAAAGATGTTTTATACATATTCATTCTATTTTGACTGGAAGGAATAAATAGAGAGATTAACTGAATTCATCACAGAAGCTTAGACAAAGCCGTGAATACAGTATTGAACCATAAATGAAAGGATACATGAAAGCTATACCATAGAGAAACAATAGCGTAAAAAGATATCCCATGGTATAGGGAGTTTATGTCGTAACTTTTACTGTTATCTCAAGCCGATAGTCCACGTAGTTCTTTCACTTGAAGCTGTGTGACACTGGTAGTCTCTCATATTGTGCCGTTCATACACTCTCACCCGGCCAAAACAGTAAAAATCGACAATAATCGACAGTAATCGCCTTGAGATAACAGTAAAAGTTGCGACATAAACTCATTATACCATGGGATATCTACTTACGCTATTGTTTCTCTATGGCTATACTCATTGCAAAGCTCAGAGTGGAAAACAATTGTTTGGTCACTAATGAACAATCAATTTGTTATAAATTAATGATCTAGATGAATAGAAGCATTATACTAGATTTGTGAAATATCAAATATTAATGCTTGGAGGAAAATATTCTACATCCATAATATTGAATGCTGATATTGAAAAGTACTGATAGTGCTGAATTGATGAACGATAAAAAAATTAACGATTAGCACATGCTGTTACTGTAATACTGTTACTCTACAAGGCCTATAAACTCAGATAAAAATGTTTTAGGATTTTAGAAATGAAAGAAATAAAACACTCTCAATTTTTAAAGCTACTACAGGCACTAGTTATTCTCAATTAAGATAACAGGGATTGATTAAAAATTTTATGACAGTCATAACTGGATTCTCAACAGCATACTACAATCACTACACTGTTTTTAAAATTACTGAGAGAAATGTGATAACATTCAGACCCAATGTGTCACCACAATCATGAAATAATGACCGAGAATGTATGGCAGTCACGTAATTCATAAAATGATACTACTGGATGTCAGACACGATTGCTGTTCATCACTGCTAAGCATGAATCAACTTACTCATTATTGTAGTGATCAAACTTCATTCTTACCTGTGAACAAAAAGAAAAGAATAATTAGCCACGATCAACTTATACAGTCATATTCAGAAATTATTCAAAATTTAATGATTCATGTTTCTAACACACAACACAAAGTCAGTACAAAAAATTAATATTTAGCATTCTCAACTTGTTATGGATGATTGTAGATTGGTGGAGCTTAGGATGTTCAACTTATATTATGTGAGCATTGAGGATGTTCATATCCCGTCAATTTTCAGAAATGATTCTGAATTCTATCACGATTCGGATCCTTAACAACGAAGTCTCATCAATTTACTAATGAAATTTATTATTTATAAATCATTTATTATATTATTTTTACATGATTCGCAAAAAGTTGTGATCAAACTGTACTCGACACCCTCCTGGATGACAATACAATGAAAATACTTGATGTATCAATGAAGAAGCATATGAATTATCTTTAATATTCTTCTAAGTCATAACATCTATTGAATTATTAAATCGAAGCAGGAAACCCCCAAATAGGAGACTGCAAACCCCTCCTACATAGCATGTCTAGGAAACACGCTACATTATAAGAAAAACGGCAACGTCGCATTGGCCAGGTGTGCAATGCACCTGGCACAAAAAGAGAAAGAAGACAAGGGTGTGGAAGAAGATGGAGGGTGGCTAAAGAAAAAGGGAAACACAAGAACAGGATGGAGAAGTAGAGAAGTTATTGAGGTTAAGCACTGTTATATGCATTATGTAGTGGTGTGATGTGACGTCTAGGGAAAGAAAATGAACGGTCCATGCACTGAAGGGCAGAAGGAATTTCAAAGTGAGAGAGAGAGATGGAGCATGTGAATAACCCCCGCCTCACAAAAGGCCAGGGCTACTGAAAGGCATTGAGTCTTTCTCATAAGCACCTGCCTTCAACAGAAGCTATTGAGGCTTTCAACAGAATCCAAGGACAAGAGGCAGCGTCTTTATAGAAACCCAGTCAAAACAATATTTTACACTTATGGAATGACCTCTAGATCTCATGACCACTTATAATGGAGAGTAATTTCTCTCCCACGGGGTCCCTAAGTGAAGTATATTGATGGAAATATATTGTTCATGTTCATATTCTTGAAGAAAATATCTAATAATTGAAAAGTCAAACCTCTAAATAAATCTGAATAACGAATTTCTACAGCGAAATTTTTCTCAGGATAATATACTTCATTACACAGAGATTCAACCATACTTGAAATCAACTGTTCTGAAAATATGTGAATTCCTTGATTATGATTATTAAGTGAAGTTTTCAACGAAACAAACTTTGATCAAAAACTGAGATATTATTTCCAACAAGAAGTAGTGTTCTTTGATCATTGAATTGCTGAACACCCACGTATCCGAAACTCAACATTATGATTCGTGAGCTCACGTGATTAACCAACCACTCAAAAAGTGCTATACAAAAACTACTGAATAGAAAAACGAGAAAATTAATTTCCATCAATGTCACTCTTCTGAAATGGAATAACGGGCACGCGATGCAGCCTGGGAAGTTGAAACTCATTGTAACGAGTCGTTTCTCGAGTGAAGTGACAGGGGAAAAAATCAGTTGCCATTTTCAGTTATTGAGCTGAACAAGCAGCGGACATCAAGATCATTGTCATTCACCCCTTACTCACAGTTCTGAAACAAGACAAACCCGCATACACCCTCATGCCATTTCAATCACAATAACACTAGTTGGAACTTTCTAGGGAGTATTCTAATTTTCAAGGGTGTGCCCTCACCCTCAACAACTATTACTCCAATAAATACGTCAGTTATTATCAATGCGCTTATCAGCATCTCTCAATTGGCTAACAATATATTATCATGCATGATTTTTCAATAGGAATCTCGCCACACCAACTCAACCAACAATCAAGTACAATTGTACAATATTTCCATAAAAGACTCTCATAATTTTCTTTGCGAATCAGACAGATTCTGATTAGTTGCTAGACAATCAAAGCGTACTCCAGCGCTAATCATGAAAATTCAAATGTCTAGAATTTGGTCGATTAATTTTCCCACGGGAAAATTACGATTTATTTATACGATTTATCCGGGCATAATTCATTTCAGAAATTTATGAGAATACTAAATTGATATAGGGTCCTAAGTTCTATACTATCAAGAAAGGAATATCAATTCCTATATTGTTTAATATTTAATAAGATCAGTCTGTTGGAATGATTAGAATATGGCAAGAGACATAATATTAATTTCCAAACTTTGAGAACAATAACACAAGAAAAAATATTAGGCTATTTTTCCAGCCAGAGCCAACACTCCTGGCCACAACCCGTTGCTTATAACTTGTCAATTCTCCTTTTTATCTCAAGATCATCTCTAATTCTTCTCTCTTCCCCTCCTCGTTACTTCATTATCTACTCAACCACTACTTCCTCAAACCCTCCTCCTTCCACATCATCATCATCAACATGATTATCAGGGAAATCACCACATTGTAAAAAGAACAAGAAATCGACAGTCACGAGCATAGCAGCAGTTATGCTATTTTGCCGTTGCACAGGTTGGAGTTAGACCTTCCCACTCACGTAGCGATCTTGACACAATTCTCAAGAATGTCATAAATCCAGCAATGGACAGCTTTCAACATCGGAAGAACGAGAGGTATCGTGTTAATGGTTTGTGCTGCTTAATCTCTACCGGTTTCCATCTCGAGCTAGCCATAAAACCATATAAGCTAGCTGCAATGATTTCAAAGTTAATGGAACTACAAGACACATACATGCGAGTACTGTCTTACTCAAGATTGATGATTGTTCACGTATGTTAGTCACATAAGACGAGAACAAATTTTACTTTATATTGAGGCTACAATGTACTATATACTATATAGTATTGTAATACTATAATTCTAATTGTATTGTAATGAATTCGTAACTGATAATAAATTGCGGAACACGAGAATATCCATTCAGGAGGTTTTGAAGGAAAGATAAATAATAAAGAAGGAAAGATAGATAATAAAATATAAAAAAGAGAGAAGGAAAGATAGAGGATTGATATCAAAGACTAAGTATGAACGTCTACATAGCTCCTTCTTTCACGTGTTCCAAAAGTTTTCCTTTGCGAACCATCAATATAAACGCGTGCTTCATATTATCGACTGTAAGTTTGCAGGTAAAAAGAATAAGATTTTACAAAAAAGGGCAAAGGTGGAGGTATCCTCTTATTACTGAAGGGTGAAGGGCAACCCAGGGTACAGGTGGTGAAGGAATATAGTGCACGCGTGTGAGGTCCCTACCTACACAGTCTTCAACATCAAAGGCATCCTTCAAAGTAAAAGAGATTCATCTCTGAAAGAAGCAATGCTCATACTTCTCGTTCAATAAATTCAGTTCATCCTTATAATATTTGCATTTATTAAACAATATTGTATAATATGACAATTGTTATTGGAGTTATAGTGTAATTGAATGAATGCAATATTGCATACAACGTAAGATAGGCTATCATAGTTTATTGTAGCCTATCAATCAGTCAAAACCTGCCTAAATTAACTCATCCATTCAACTTTTGAAAACAGTCCTCAATCCGGAATACCGGAAACTACAAAATTCAACAGAAGAAGCTGTGATCAAGTTCATTGGTACACAATAAATCATGGTCGGAAATTCCACACTAGAATCTTCTAGTTTCTTCAATGAAACTCGTATTGGCTGACTGTCAGCATTGGTTGTATGGGAAGCATTGATGCTATTTATAAGAAATACTGACATTTCGTAGTGAATCTCACTGTAGCACATCACATCCAACGAAGGACGATAAACATCTAGTAGATGTCTTCCATGTCTAGCTCCATCAACCAAATCTGGATAATGAATATCAAGATAAAACCGGAAATACCAAATCGCCATTCGCCAATTTGCAAGCGTCGGCCTATCAAGCGAGTAGAATGATGCCGAAATTTCAGGAATTTGGCTGGGGGAATGCAATTTAGGCGGCTGACTTCGGGCCTTGTTCGTCCAATATAATGAACTGATTGGCATGTTGGTCGAGCGGAGTCGATACTGACAAGCACACACACTGATCGACGACTAGTCGATTTCTCTTCGTCGACAACTACTCTCCCAGAAGGAGAAGAAGAGGAAGTCTCAGAACAGGATCAAGAAAAAAAGTAAAAGGGAGAAGAGAAGAAGAACAACAACAGCAAGAGACGATGAAAAAGGAAGAACAAGGAGAGCCGATGACGAAAATGAAAAAGAAGACTAAGAAAGATTATGTGGAAAGAGAGAAACAGAAATGGAAGAAGATAATCAAGAAGAACAGAAGAATGAAGAATTTTCATTTCAATTATTTAATTAAATAATTTTAGATAAATATTTATTTAATTATTAAAAACTGAATACAGGTTTGACAAGAAGAGGAAAGAGAGAAAGTGATAAGAGAAGAGAAAGTAAATTGAGGCTATGGTATTGAACGAGAAGATAGACAGGTGGATGTTGAATATAAGAGGAAGATTGAGAAAAATAACACAAGGTGATTGGGAAAAATATGAAGAATGAGTCAGAAATAAGAATAGTAACAGGAAATTGAGAGAATCGAGGAGATAATTAATAAAGTGATTTGTACAGAAATTGTAGATTGAGAGATGGGATGTGATGCGAAATTGAAAAGTGATCAAGAGCGAGAGTATAAAGGGAAGACAAGAAAGGATTAAATGAAGAGACAAATAAGAGGAAGAATGTAACGAGAATGAAGAAGGAAAGAATCCGGAGGTCCAATCAAGAGGAGAGGATATTATACGAAAAAAAATAGAGGAAATATGAAGATAAAGATGCCGAGTGAAAAACAGAGAACAGAAAAGAAGGAGACAAATAACAAGAACAGGTTAGAAAAATAGGAGAAGATCCTGAGACAGGAAATCAATAAGAAGGAGAAGAGGCGATGAAAATAAAAGATAAAGAGAGATAATAATAAAGTTAACAAAGAAGAAGAAACACGTTGTTAGATTGAGACACGCACTCACACACACGTAGCGCGACCGACTGGAAAAACGCGTCATTGGGCGGGGAAAAACGCCGAAGCGAGTCATAAAGCTTTCTACTGGCTGTGGAAGAAGAGGTACAGGTAATCATGTGTCATTACGTGGTGCTGCTGTCTGCTATTATAGGCTGACTTCTTATTTTCACTTTTCAATCTGAATACTGGAACCAGTGTCCGGTACATAAATTTTGAAAGCCTCCTATTACTACATGACCAATACAAGGTTTTCAAAATTTGGTTGAGCTGCTGCACCAAGATCCGTAGAGAATCATACAATAGATTAAATAGTCGTGATCTATTTCTATAGAAACTTGCAAGTACTTTTAATCAATCTGAAAAAAGTATTGAGTAAAGTAAAGTAAAGTACTTTACTAGAAAAAGTACCAGAAGGTGGAAAAAGTGTCAACACACTGCACACACTAGGTATGTAGATGATCTACGCTTACCTTGTGTGTGGATAGATTTTACCAATCAAATAGATTTAGATAGACTTAAATAGACTTTCTATGAGAGAGGCCTCTTACGTTGTAAAACAAGGAATATGTTGTAAACAGGGATATTATGAATTATATAGACAGATAGAAGGGAATTGGGATGCCACTCTTCAATTGAGAACACAGAAAAACCATGCCTATTGCATTATTTATAATATTTCAAAAGTGTAGGCAAAATTTTCAATTTTTCAAATAATTAAAAAAAATGAAACTATAGAAAAGGAAATATGGGGAAGTAGATTAACACGAAAACAGATTTTCTAATTTGTTTACAATTGCAGAAATTCATAAAAATTCGTACAAATGATGACATTTTTAAATGAGTTTGGCTTGGAAGAGGTTGTAAACGTTTTGGTCAAAAAAGACTAAAAGAAATAGTCTATATAAATAATAATAGTTCTATAAATAATAATATAATACTTATTTAACTTGCCTTAACAAGTTTTCATTTCAGTTCACGACTCAAAGTAAAATTATTATGGATAAAATTTGATATAATTATTCTATAAACAATATTGCCCATAAGTATGTTACGAGAATCATTCATGACTCCTCTTAAATACCATTCATGAATCCTAGCAGATCCTTCAAAAATCCCCTTATGAATCCATAACAAAAATACTCTATGAGCAAAATCTTAACCAATACACATTTAAAAATGTAGAGCTGCTTCGTAAAAAGCATTGTGATTCTAGCCAGTCAACATCTCGAATAAAAGATAGAAGAACAGTTTGCCAAGCTCTGTTCTAGGAAGCAACTACTGCAGGTGACTGGGCCCTAGTCCATAGCTAGCCGCAGTGCCAGCTACCAAAATAAACGCAGCAACGCAAACGCACTGGTCGGAGGGGCATTATCTCCTCCCCCCTCCCAGCGATTTCAAGGGGGCTCTAGAGAAAGGGAGCAGTGGCGAAACGGAGCCCAGGGCGGTATACAATAATTAATTATTAACAATTGCGTTGTAACGGATTGTACAGCCAAATATGAAACGATAGATTTGTAAACGACTTGTTAAACTTATGATAAATTGCACTGAGTACTAAATTCACGTGAGCTTTAGAGAAATTCACCACTCTTTAGAGAGAAATGTGGATGTAATGACCGTGCGAAGGGTCAGGGAGGTCAAGGACATGACATTTTGGCCTAACAAAAACAATGCACCTGCCAAACGTATGAAGGATGATAATTATCTAAAATATAATAAAGGAAAGAACTGGCTTATACAGAATAGATAATTCACGAATCATAGATCATCACGAATAGATCATCACGTCTGAACTACTGAACTGATCAACTTGAAATTAATTTTGCATATCGATCGGAGGATGAAATCATATTGACGAAGGATGTTTTTATAGCTCATAGGACTATTTTAAATTCTTCAATATTTCAGTACGTCAAGTTTTCAATTTCTCAAGTTCTTGAGAAGCACGGGTTACTAGCTAGTCATGAATAATTGGAGCACTGGAAAAGAAGGGTTCACATATTCAATCCCTATTTGAAATCAGATGCAGGTGTTTGGTACACCATATACAAAAGTTCATTCCTTCATTGATACAGGTTTTTGTAATGAACCATACAAGAATAATAAAATTATGTGCAAATCAGTTTTGAATCAAGTTATCAACAATCCAAAACACTCAACGGAGATCCAAAATAAAAATAGTACAACACAAAATAAATTAAAGTCTAGATAGTGAACAGTATATACATAGGTTGAAATCACAGATTGTTTTGTCTATATTCATAATCAGTTTGGAATGATTGTACATAGTACGACATAAATAATTGACTTCGTGACTTGTAGTACATCATAACACAATTGAAACAAATGACAGTAAAGTACAATACTCCCATTCACATTATTAATTTCATACATCAGCCCACCCCTCCAATCGTCAACAGTCCCATTCAAAGATAAGCTATACTATAGAGTGTACAATGAATCAAACATTGATGGCTCTACCGCCATACTTCCTGCTTTTAAAATCAGCTGGGAACGGCTGAGAACAATACTACAAGAAGCTGACCAAGTTAATACTGGCAGTCAAAGAAAGAGACAAAGACGGCCACGTTGCATCACCATTACTATCATTGTCATTTTCTGTGTGTTTCCATACTGTAATGAGAAATTTTCACCACTGACAAAATGTAGATAGAGTAGTAAAAGATGGTTCAACCGAGAAAATATGGTTTCTCATTAAGCTGGTTTCTCATATTTGCTCAACAACTTTTAATGAACTCACTACTGGCGTTCAAGTGTTACTTTTGCCACTAGAGCCAAAATTTTATTTACTTTGCTCAGTGTCACATAATATTGTTAATTTTATTATACTTCATAATTCTAAAATTTTGTACTTTTGCTAACTTTATTACTGTTATTATTTTGTGATTGTAGAATCAATCGTCTGTAAAATTATTTGGCAAATAAAATTTCAATTTCAACTAAGCTCAAAACTAGAGAACTTCCATACAATTGATGAACAGTACCATTCAGTAAACTGGAGTTTGATAATGTTGTAGCAAGCTAATTCCTCATAAATCAAATAAATAAGTTACAGTACTACAACAACTTTTAAACTCTCATACGATTGAATCTATTAAATATTTATAAAGGTGTAACAACGGAAACTAGTTTCTCTTCATATCAATATCAAGCCATTTCATTCAATATTACACTCATCACAGATTTGTTAATCAAGCATATTGGAGACATCAACACACCCACTAACATCATACTCGTCGTCACCGTTATCTCACATTCAATATCCAATAGAGACACAAATCATCGTCACTATTATTAAATCATGTACATCATACATTGGGCTTCGGCACGACTCACTATCATCATCATCATCATCATCATTCAACAGTCAGTCCGAACTATTTTGATCATCATTATTCAAATTCCAATCACAACTTACTATCATCATGATCATTGTCAACATACTTAGTAGTCACACTATCATCCTTATCAAATATACACAGCAGAGGCTTACTATCAGTAGCAGGCTACAGTTACAAAGCTGTTCACAGCTCATCTCCCATTGGCTCACGGCAATCGTCATCAACACCACACACTCCTAAAGTGAGATACACTATCAGCAATCAGCATTCCTCATAAACAACACGAATGCTACCCATTCAATCAATGTAAAGTGAATCCCACTATAGTAGGCGTACAGCATTGATTGAATGACAAACATTCATGTTGTTTATGGGGAGTTCTGTCAGTTCTAAGTGAATTTGACTGCTAGTAGGCATTATAGAATCGCGTCGCGACGCGGCAGTTGACACATTAACCTATTTTTTGGCTGATAGGCACGCGTACACGTGTACGCCACTAACTTGTCTTTGTGTCGGCGGGTATGAGTGCGAGTGCGTGCGTGCGTCTCCATTCATTGTTGACAACGTCATCTTGTTCTTCAAGTGGGCGTACAATGTAATGTGATTGATATCAAGCAATGTCTGTGTTACTGAAATTCTGTACAAAATTATACATAGAGAAAAACGGTTTCATTGGAAATTTTCAAGATAAATAATGAGATATGTTCCGAAAACATAGTTGCACCATCACTAGATGTGGCTTCAAGTAACAATGTTTCAATACAGTAATCGTTTAATTAATTGGGTATTCCAGATCATAATAGAAATTTATTGTGAAAGATGCATTCTTTACTGTTTCAAGAAAGATGTCCAGTAGTATACCAGAGAGTGTGGAATATAACATTCTAGTACAGAATATTACAGAATTCTACACTCTCTCTATTATTCATGAAAAACATGGATTTAAATGGGCCTGAAACAGTATTATTGTGAAGGAAAATCTTCCAAATTCAAAGTTTAAATTAATTGATGATGATATTGTATTAGCACTCTCTATAACCTATGAGCTCTACAGCATAATCATATTAATTTAAATACCAATGCACCAACAAATAAAATGTGGGGAGAGGAACAATAGGCTTGAAATAAATAAATAAATAAAGGCCTTTATTGAACATTTCAAAGAAATCATTACATAATTTTATTGTATATTTAATTGTCGGCAGATCTCCATGGCGCCGTCAGGAGGAGTTATTGGAATTGACATACATGCAATAAATCAACTTTTTTTTCAATTACAATATTAATGTTTTTTTCAAAAGTTGTATTCCTGCACAAGAGAGTATCTGTACTGCCACGCTTCTTTGCAGTACCGGCCTACAGCTTCCCAGTCCTGCCCGTTTAGTCTTGACTTCAGCTCCTGAGTTGTGAGGATACTGTTGTTCAGTTGTCTTCTCCGGATTTCAGAAAGGATGGGACATCTTGCAATGAAGTGTGGCACGTCCTCTTCTTCTTTCATGTTGCATAATGAACAAATCTTCACTGCCTGGCTAAACGAGTATTTGTTCAGTCGGATGAGCTCAGTTCTAGCCTTCAGGAACCACTTCACCAGTGTGAAGTCACCCTGATGATGAATGTAATCCGTGAAGTTTGCCAATTCAGGGTAGATTGAACATATCTGACTGCGCATCCTTCTCCTTCCGAAGCTCTCGCTGAGCCCCTCCTTGACCCTGTTCACCACCGCCAGCAATAGGCTTCAAGCTTGCTTTTCTTCAACTAATAAAATTTCTTCTCTTCTACCTTCCGAAAATGTTTATTCAATCAATAATTCACAGATCATGGGTATTATAGCCAAATAAAATCGAAAATAAGACAATATTCAACAAAATATAATGGAGTGTGGGCAATCAAGTGAGAAGAAGTCAAAAGAAATTTATTCTCTTTTACCTTCCGAAAATGTTTATTCAATCAATAATTCACAGATCATGGGTATTATAGCCAAATAAAATCGAAAATAAGACAATATTCAACAAAATATAATGGAGTGTGGGCAATCAAGTGAGAAGAAGTCAAAAGAAATTTATTCTCTTTTACCTTCCGAAAATGTTTATTCAATCAATAATTCACAGATCATGGGTATTATAGCCAAATAAAATCGAAAATAAGACAATATTCAACAAAATATAATGGAGTGTGGGCAATCAAGTGAGAAGAAGTCAAAAGAAATTTATTCTCTTTTACCTTCCGAAAATGTTTATTCAATCAATAATTCACAGATCATGGGTATTATAGCCAAATAAAATCGAAAATAAGACAATATTCAACAAAATATAATGGAGTGTGGGCAATCAAGTGAGAAGAAGTCAAAAGAAATTTATTCTCTTTTACCTTCCGAAAATGTTTATTCAATCAATAATTCATAAATCATTCGAATTATAGCCAATTAACATTGAAAATAAGGCAATATTCAACAGAATATGTGGAGTGTGGACAATCGAGTAAGAAAAGGGAGACTAAAGATCAGTACTAATAATGAACGTTTATAGTTATTACACAAAGTAATGTGTCGATCACCAAAACCAAGAACAGTTACACGGATTTTGAGCAACAGAATTATCAGTTGAATCCCACTTCCAGAGGCCCATTAATGAGCATTCACAGATAAACATCACAAGGAAGTTCAATTTAGCTTCAAGCCATCGACTGTCGGGCTATAAATAGAAAAAGCACGACTCCGATCACTGCACTGCACTGGTGTCCTCCTTACATTTCGGACTTTGTAACGGCCAGTCAACACCCAATTCAACACCAACAGCAGATAGGCTACAGTTTAGTTTATTTCGAGCGATAAGAGGCCAATAACAAGGCAAAGACAGGACTCAACTCAGAAATAGACGGCCATGTTGACAAAAATCAACAACACGCCCACACCACAAAAACAATCTGTTGCTGCGTTCATCACTTTGATAGATAGCTGGCCCAAGTCTAGAACATGGATTGATGGCCAATAAACATTGAACTATCTGGAGATTACTGTGGAACGAGGAAGGGGTCTAACCCGGAAGAAGCTGATTTCAATGCTCTGACTTCTATTCTAATAGAATAGACTTTCTTGATAGATAAAAGAAACACTTCACTGGATAATTTGTAATACTACATCGTGAAATAATGTTGAGTACAGATGCATTTAAAGGAAATGTAATTAGTTTACAATAGATGGAGGTGTGTCCAGAATGGATAATTACTGAAATTAGAGTAAAAATATTATAAAATTGACTGAAGAATTCAGTGCTGTTAATGTACTCCACGATTTTGAAAAAATATACTTTAAATTGACGATTAGATTTGAACTGAAATCATAAATCTTAATAGAAGTTAACTGATGATTGTAATAGACGTTAACGATTTCCTATGGGATGGGCTACAGAAATTGAAATCAGCGTGGGAATAAATGATGAAAAATCACAATTTCAGGAAGATTGAATAATGTGAAATGTTGGTACATTACGATAAAATTCATTATGAGGAAGAATTACAATTCAAATCAGTATAGACTAACCTTCTGTCTTATAGCCTACTTACAATAATCACTAGAATGAGAAGGAAAAAGGTTTATATTTTATTATTCTCTATTATAATGAGCATGTCGAAACCTTTTTACGAAAACATCATCCCATTGATGATAGGGACTAATCCTCAAAAAATACAGATTCCGAAGTAGATAATAAAATGAACTGACCAATAACTTGAACGTGAATTTTGAACATGATTCATGTCCAAAAATCCATGACAACAGGTTGACTGAAGGCATTTTCAGTCATGATTCATACTCCATTGGGAAACAAAAACAACAACAAAGACTGCAAATTCAATCTAATTTCACAAATCCTCACGTTCAGGCACCCTATTAAGTTGATTGTTTTTTTTTCATCAATATATTTATCACGTTTTATCAGTGTTATTTGATAATGAATTTGAGGTTATCAATACAAACAGCATTGTACATAGGACAGCAAACAGCAACAACGACTTGCTCAATAACAAAGCAGACAATAGAATACCCTCCCTACAATAACATGTTTGCTGCGTGTGAACTAAACGTTTCTTCGCACACATTTTTCAAAATTCAGCACCGTCATAGATGATGCAACATTTCATAATAAGGACAATTTCAATTTCTACACAATTTCAATTCACATATTTTCAAAAAACAAGTTTTTCATTGTTTAATAACAATGTGACGTCAATTATTACACATAACTTTCACTATTATACTAAATAGAATAGCATGTATGTTTGTGTGTAACTCACCTGACAATTTTCCAAAAAATAGCTGTTAAAACACAATTTATTATTGTTGAAAACTGAAACTGTATCCAACACTGAACTACTTCACTGAACAACACTAACTACGCAACTTATATTATTTGGTGGCCCACGAACAAAGCCAACGTATCACAGATTTTATCACTTTTGTACAGTAGCTACAGCCCGTTTGGGTTGAAAACTGTTTGAAAAATCAGTAGTACCTCTGATGAAAACAATAGCTTGTAGAATAGAAAATCAACAAAATATTCCCACACAACTGAACAAGAACTGCGAAATACTATTCAAGAAACGAACGGACGGTAGGGCCCGCCTCCTCGGGTAGGCAGCTAGAAACCAACTGACGAGCTTGGCACAGACAAGAACAGCTGTTCAGGGGAAGGTGATGGTGCGGAGGAGTGGGGGGAAACCCGGTTGGCAGCCTTGACGTCACTTATCACACGGCGCATACAGTTTCTGCGCAGTTGGAATGAGAATGGGCAAGAAGGAGAACGGGTAGAAGGAGAGGGATGATATAACACGAAACTGTCACGGGACGGCCGAAAAATACGGAGAAGGAGAAGCGAGCAAGGAACGAGAGTAGAGTAGTATTCTAGTAGATATTGAAGCGACGAGAGAGTGTGAGAGAACACCCCACCGATCGATCCCTACTAGCGCAGCCCTTGGCTACAGTCTACCTCACATTATAGATGCAATATCTAGTAATGGAAGAATCCATATCATTATTTTGTTTTTCAATTAACAGAAGTATAAGGAAACAAGAGTTGGAAATATAAGGTACAGTAAACGATTTTTAACAAAGGCTGAAGGTACGTACAAGCATGGCATGAGTGATGAGTGCAGCTCGGTTTACTGAGCTTTGGAGAATGGAAATGCAGTACATTTTCAAGTAAATTATGTAAACAAATTTCAAAAATCTTGTGGAAATACAACAAGAATAAAATACAGTACAAATATGGCTATCACAAAGGTTGGAGATGAATTAAATGCAATCAAATCAGAGGATTTAACAAGTAAGTTGAAATAAGTGTAAACAATTTCAAGTCCAGTATAAGTTGTGTTTCGATAAAGTTTGTCTACGACATATGTGAAATCTCTTTGCATTTATAACATGAATTTCAAATGAGTAATGAGAAAAACTACGTACTACTGTATAACAAAGCAGAAATCGAATGAATCTATTTCTAACTAGAATCATCGCCATCTTCAGCTCCAAATTCTTCAATCATTTGGTACTTTTTCAAACATTCTGTTATTGTTCTAAGCTCTAAAACAGACCATAAAATACACACTACCTACCAATAACAATAAAGCCTGAGTAACCTGATTCCTTTTTAGACCTAGCCTAGTTAGGACTTGAAAGTCTTCACTAACACTCAAGCATAACAGGGTAGGTACCTGATTGGAAAAGATTCTACTTCCAGAAATCTTTGAAATTGATTTTTTTGTGACACAGATAATAATTTTGGTTGCCATAAATATTCCACAAATATGCATTCCTTAAATTCTAGTTAGCTGTAAGCAACTAGTCCAACTATAAACGTAATCTAGTTCAAACTTACGAGTATTTCATTGTATTCAGGTTTATTGGTTGTTCAAAATTTCATGAAGTAAAGCACTTCAATTTGTTGAATCAAACTCTACTTCAAATTTGTTCATATATTCGTATTCAATTGATTCTAGGTTAAAAGTACCTACTGAGCTCAAATCTGTTAAATTCTAAATTATTTACAAGTAGAATAATAATTACTACAATTATTCAGCAAATACTAGAATGGAGATAGAAAGAGAGAGAGAGAGAGTGAGTTCTTATTTTCTCTCACGAGCTGTTATTAAATTTATTGCCTTCAGTTCAACACTTATCATTCTCCATGATTTCATCCAATTTGAATTGTTAGTTTGTTAGATTAGAATAAGCTATCTTTTCTCTATGGTTGTCTCTCTCTCTCTCTCTCTCTCTCTCTCTCTATCATAGAATGAGGAAGTAACTTTTTCGACATGTAAAAGGTCTTCTAATTGAGTTTCCTAAAAGCAAACCAAGTTCAAAATGCCCAAGAAGTTCTATTTCGAAAAAGCGAGCAGTGTTGAGTGTGACCTCGACAGTGACACTGGTCAAGGCTTCAAGCGCCTCTTCGCTTCGGCGACCCGATAACAAAGAACATAAAAGAAGACCAACCAAACAAAGAAAAGTGGCAGCAACAAAGAACAACTCATTAAACAATACAATCCAATTTTACACCGCGCCAATCTTGGTAAGCAAGTTCCTTCACTCGTCAATCAACTGATGATTGAGAGATGATAAGTGCAACGGTTGAGTTTCATCTGGATCCAGTACATTATGTGTTGTCTGAACCAAAAACATTTCAAGGACATCATTTGCAGTAATGAAACCTGACGAACTGATTTTTTTAGATTTTTGCTAGGTTGCGTAAATAGGGATCAATGATCTGGAATTTGCTGCTCATAACTGAGGGTTGCACCCGGATTAAATTTATTTCGCTTGGTGAAGCATTATCATTATTGGCTCAAATATATTGGTAAGTTTAGAATAGAATAGAACTTTATTAACATAATTCAGATAATACAAAAAAGAGAAAAAGAAAACTCGTTCACAAAAACACCTCGTTTGAAAAATGAATTCAAAATAACATAATATGTTCTCTTTCGACAAAGTAAAAAAGTTCTTTAGGCTTGGCCGAAGCCGTCAGCCGGGTTCATAGTTTACAGTCCTTATAAAGTAAATTTATTACAGACACAACACCATGCTCACACACAAAGTTTAATGGAAACAGTGGAAATTTAGACAAAATTTGTCTATTTAATAGAGAACGGAATAACTTTAATCACGGAAAATTACAAATAGAAAACAATTACTATCTAAATTGTTTGGTATCACTGTATGTAATGGGTGAGAATAAGGGTTTTAAGATTTTATTTGAAGCAACCGTCATGTGCATTTATTGGTTTAACTGTATGTTATGGATGAGAAATAGATTTTTATGGACTATGGGAAAAAATCGACTATAAAAATATGTTCATCTGGAATAGAAAATTAGAAATATACATGGAAAACTAGGCTAATTCAATGAATAAAATTTGTAATTCAATGAATAAAATTTGAAACATCGTAAAAAAAAGAATTTTTCACACTGTAGAAACTCCAATAATGAATTTTTCCACTATAGTTTATTTTTAATTTACCATCATATTTACACAACAATTTTTCACAATGTCGTATTAATTCACGCTTCATAGCTCAACGAGAATTTTTCTCTGCCAAAAACTGAGATTATGTAAGATAATTTAGTTAGCTGACAATTTTTTCAGTTCAGCCTTGATCGAATCGCCAAAAAATTGTTGCTCGCATAACAAAGATACTATTCCTATCATCTTATCATTTTTTATTACGAGTCTCATTAGGCCGCTAAACAGTGATAACAAATACGAACATAACAACCTATCAACTGATAAAGATGTGAGTTTCTTTGTTCATTTTTTCAATCACTACTCAATTAACTAGAATAAATAGAGAATCTGAAAGGATTCTGACATATCTAACAAATTATAGTTATTTTCTATAAAAACGAAAAATAGATGATAACTTGTCAATACACTTCTTCCAAAATAATAAAATAGAACGCAAATTAAAAGAATTCAACATAGGTGAATTAAATAAATTGACCTAAACAATGGAATAGTGGTATAATTATGATTATAACCCATTAAATAATAACCCATTAATGATAACTGATAACCGATATAATGAAACATTATCAATTTTCAGAAAGACTCATAGGCTAATCACATTTCATCTAAATAGATATATCTCAACCAAAAGTCTCAATTGAATAATCTTAATTGACTGGGTACTAGAGTTTATATTGGATGGAAATTGAAAATACTTGTTCGTAACACGTTCATGAAATATTATTTACTCGATACATGTAGCACTCAAAAGATGTAAAATATATTCCCATAACATAATTATGGCAAATGTATACGTGACATGATAAAGGTGAAAAGGTACAAAACAACATTAAAAATAATTTTGAATCAGGGAAAGAATCGAAAGATGTCAACATACTGAGAAAGTTTTGAAAAACATATTGATCACAAAGGTTTTATACGAGTTCAAAGAGTCTATTTGAAAAACATAAAAAAGATAAATAATCAAGTTTCCCTCAAAATGAGAACGCAAAGGGAAACTGAAATTATCAATCTTCAACAACTAGTCGAAAAAACTTTCAAAAAACAATATTCGGTTAATAAGAAGAATATACACGCATCACAACGATGGCTAGTAAGCTATTGGCAAACAATAAAACGGAGTTCATAACACAAACAGTCCAAAATTACAACGGAAAAAGAGAGAGAAAGGAATAGATTAGGTTGGTAATAAACAAATGAAAGATAGAGAGAGTACAGTGAATTGTTTGTCGCAAAATTTGAACGGAGAGGAAAGAGACAAATACATCAGAAGGCAATAAGTGGAAGAGAGAAGGAAATAACGAAATGTTTATTGGTACGTGTCATTAGAATTTCAAACGACAAGGGTCAGTTAGCTTCGCCAGTCTATAATCAACACGTGCTTGTTAACTCTACAGGAAGAAAACGCTACCAATCAACAGCCATTTCCTATGTAAGTGCGTGATAAATATTATCTATGAATATTATAAACAAAATTACTCCATGAGTCCATGGTGTTCATTTATATCTATATTATATGGTTATAACAGTATTATGTCTAGAGTATAGATAGTTAGATCATTCTCATATATAGAGATCAAAAGTATACCTTTTCAATACCAGTGAAATGAATTGTTAATGGTGAAAATATTGATTGAACAATCGAAATAAAAATTAAAACTCTGCCTCAAAAGATTGAAATAAGCTTGAATAAATTCATAAAAAAGTGGAAGATAGTCAAGGGTTATAATTAAATAGAAGTAAAGCCAGAAATTTGTATAAAGTTATACAATACACAAATTAAAGGAAGCTGAAGTAAATAAAGTTCATATTAACACAGATCTAATAACCTGTTTAGTTAGTCTATGATATTACTAAAACACCTTAGACATAAACCCAACACAGATGTCGGTATCTGAGACAATAAATATATTCAAATCCAGTTAGCACCCAACTAAAACATTACATTTCGCAATATCCGCTTCCCAGCATGTGTTATGAACTAGATTCTGGTTCTAGCCTCTCAAATACTTGATCAATAATGCAATCACTGTACTGCAGTCAATACAATATTTAAATTATATTGCAGCCAACAAACTTTTTAACCCGGTTGTAAACTCACTAGTACTATATACTAATATTTAATATCATTATGTATCTGATATCGAATACACTAACTTTTTATCCAAGTTGTGTACCAAAGTACTGTATAATATTTCATTTCCACTTTTTCCAAGCACAACAAACCAGCAAACATCTAGGAAGCAGAGTAGCACGGACAGTTAATAAGTTTTGAAAACAATGGAGTTGAAAGCCAGTTGCTCATTTCAATAGCAAGCGGTGAAGGCTGTCGCTGCTATGGCGACCTTCGAATACTGTAAATAGTCAAGTGATGGCGACCTTGCTAGTTCAACACCCCACCCCACCCCTCCATCTTCACACATATGAGTACATTATTCATCCATAAAAAATATATTTTTCTATCACTTCCCTCAATACTGGGTGCTGTTAACAATTAGGCTGAAAGCTGGATGCTAATGGGATGATCTTCAATACCACTTGAAATTAAAAAAAGGGGATACATAAAATCTAAATGTGTTTTGTTTTGAATTGGTTAAAGCACCTATAATCACTATTTACGAAAACTATGCTGAGTCTAAATAGAATAATAAACGGAATTCAATCAAGTCAATTGGAACCCGAAACATGTCCCAATTAATTATTTGCAGCAGGCTACCAGTACCTACTCAACTCAATCTGACACCTTCCACTAAAACCGACAATTTTCTACCAAACCAATGAATTACAAGATAGTAAAACCCAATAATTACAAGCAAACTAAACATAAAAAAGATAATACAAAACATAGAGATTTATTCAGGTTAAAGACTGCTACACGAGTCCAATTAAATGAGTGGGTACAATCTACAATAACACGGAGAAAGAGAGATTTTAATCACAAAAACTCGCTTTATATTCTGATGAGCAGAGAACTCTGCAGTCAGTTATTAATTCTATGGCGAAAAAACATCCTCGTGTAATCGCTAATACACAACCTACTCTTCTCAAAATATAATGGCGCTAGAAAATGTGATAAGAGATAAAATTCGGCTAGAAACGTGTGCGAAAGAGAAAAATATGAAAAAGAAAGGCACGTTTGATTCATCTCCAACACATATAATTTATAACAAGTCTACAGAGCTTTTCATATGCAAAAAGAATTAATAGTCCATATCTTGCTACAAAATAATTAGCGCGCATTTCAATAGCTGTTTTTAATAAATGTACTCAGATAACAGATTGCGAAACTTGGTAAAGAAATTGAAATAAAATTTCGGGAGCAATAATGATTACGATGAAACATCTCTAGTGTCTTGTCAGAATTTTGTAAGCTATCTTTTTACAATACAATGACCATCAGGTTCAATAACAGACTATACAACTTAAAAAACGATGTTTTTTCTTGGCATCAGCCATTATAATTATTATAATTAGTTATCACGTACATGATAAATTCTATAATAATATTACATGAATAAATATATTATTATTTTCAAACACAGAGATCAAATTTTATTCGATTCAATAGTTAGACAAAATTGTTCCCAAAAACCATGTAAAATGGAACACAGGATAGGGGTTTCTAGGATTAATGTTCAATTTTCAACCTTTGCAAGTATTTTGAGAAAACAAATTAGAATTCAAAATTAACCGAATTTGTCCAGTTCAAAAATCATTGAAATAAATCAATAAATTCTGATTGATTCAAATTTTGTTCTTGTTTGGAACTTTTCAGTACTACAACAAATTAATTCTTCTCTTCATGCAGTCTTTAAACCGTTCGCAGTAGCTCTAGAACGACCTCTATACTTTCAACACATCAAGAACAATAAGTTTGAATGAATGAGAACAATAAGGAAATAAATCTATGCGATCGAAAGCCCACAATGCATGAGGGAAATCACAATGAGGCAGCAGCACCAGGGCACCAGCCATCCCACATCCCACCAGTTGAGAGCAAAGAATAGAGTTGAGTTGTGAGAGTCGAGCTCAACTCATGTTTGATCAATTCCACGGCTGACTCACTCACTCATCCCTCTCTCTCGCTCTCCTCTCTCCAACAAACCACGAGAGTGGGGAGCCGAAACGGAAGTAGAGGAGTAGGAAGTTATGACGTCAGCAGCTAGTCTCTTTGTGACGTCATTACTGTGACATCAGATGAAGGTAGATGAGTGGGGGGAGGCTGAGCTTTCCACTGACGTGTAAAACAATCCAGCAAATGTCATACCATCGTAAAACCCCCTGACTGCTTGTAGCTTTCAGCATTACACCATCATCAGCACACGTGGGGCTCCATTAGTCCAGGCGCTGGCTTACATTGAGCATACATGAGAGAGGCAGAGAATTTGACTTCGGATTATTGTTAGGGGGTCTTTAGTGTATATGAAACTCGATGTCGTCACGTCCCAGGGTGGTCGACAGCTTGGGGGGGAGGGGGGTAAGTTGTAAAAAACGCGCGCTTATAAAATCGCCTGTCCTGCCGTTACTATTCATAGTACAGCTTTAAATTTTTTCTCAAAATTATGTAAACATAACTGGCTTTCAATGTGGTCCTGTACATTTTTGCGATAAACCGCATAGTTTTTCCGTAAAAAAATAAAATATCTCGAAAAATGTATTTTTTTATTTTTTACTTTTTGTTATTTCTCGAATATTCAAGTCATTAGCCGACTTAGAGGAAAATGCTCTCAATAAACGAGAATTCTCAATGAGAATTATCAATTATTGAGGCTTGAGAGTTGAAAAATCGTGTTCAGCGACCGAAAATACATAAGATAGTGTTCCTGAAATACATAATTTGAATGCATAGACTAGTATGAGCGATGCGATAGACAGGCCATTACGCGCATTAATCATGAGGGAGGACCGCGCCGCAGCGTAACAGTGCTACTTATCCCCCTCCCACCGCCGCATCTATGATCGTAACCCACAAACTATATATATCATTGGACTCAGGAAGAAACGGCCTACAACGTTTATTGAGAGCATTTTCCTCTAAGTCGCCTAATGACTTGAATATTCGAGAAATAACAAAAAGTAAAAAATAAAAAAATACATTTTTCGAGATATTTTATTTTTTTACGGAAAAACTATGCGGTTTATCGCAAAAATGTACAGGACCACATTGAAAGCCAGTTATGTTTACATAATTTTGAGAAAAAATTTAAAGCTGTACTATGAATAGTAACGGCAGGACAGGCGATTTTATAAGCGCGCGTTTTTTACAACTTACCACCCTCCCCCCCAAGCTGTCGACCACCCTGGGACGTGACGACATCGAGTTTCATATACACTAAAGACCCCCTAACAATAATCCGAAGTCAAATTCTCTGCCTCTCTCATGTATGCTCAATGTAAGCCAGCGCCTGGACTACATGAGACGTCGTTTGCTGCTCTCAAACAACTTGTGTAAAATGTACTTCAACCTTGACAATTATTAGAGATTCAAGTGTTAGAGAAGAAAAACCCATGTAGCACCATATTTTTTAATTATTTAATAATTTTCCAGATTACAAAAAATAGTCATCAATGGAGATCATGGTGAAGATACTGATAAAACATCATAGTTTTCAAGTAGGCTTACTGTTATGTAATGATTGGACCATGTAATGTAGCACCATATTTCTTCAACTATTTAATAATTTTCTAAATTACATAAAATGAAGTCACCTATGGAGATCATGGTGAAGAGCTACATAATCGTTAATGCTTATGTTATGTAATGATTGGATGTTATTATGCACCAGTCGACCGTAGTCCTGTAGTAAGAGATAAATCTAATAGGATCTAATAAGAAAATACGTTCTAATGGAGGGAACTTAATAGTATAACTACCAATTTTTCTGTAATCAGGCAATTAATGTAAATAACGTTGATTATAATATAATTAATAAATTATCATTGCTAACTGGAATGATTACCGTACAATTTCCTTCATTAGCATGAGTGATCAGATCACTACTAAATGGAATGGTCAAGTAATATATACAACGTCTAATCACCGAAGAACAATGTCCAATAAATTATGGTTTCTTCACACTTTTCTGTTGAAATCGTCATCACAACCTTGAGAGATAAGAGAAAAATGTTGCTACATGAATCGCTTTTCAAAACTTTGCGTCCAAATCCACTTTGCTACCCTCAGAATTATGGAAATATTAAAAAACATGGGACTACATACATCCGCTTCTAACGAATAATTCACAGCATAATTCCAGGGTCTAGCCATGAGAATGATGTGATTTCTCCATATAAAGTTTAATCCGAATAGGGCCTCTAATCCCATGAAATAAGGAACTTAATCCTGTTCAAAATAAGTGGTTCTATGGATTAACAAGCGAAATTGAAGTTTAAGTAGAGGGAGAAGAGGAGGATAAGATGTGAAATGAATTAGTAGGTGGTGCAAGAGAGAGAATTTTGCTGAAAAACTACACATATTTTAAGGAACTCCTGCTTTTCACACTAAGTAGATTTTCAAAATATGTTACTTCTCATAAATTTTTGTGGCACCTTATAACTAAATTACTAATAAATAATATAAATAATTTACTCATGATGAAAAGTATCAATACAAAAAAAATGGCATCAACATTATCCCTACAACCACACAAGACTTAAAGAGGAATAATAACGCTAACAATATCTATAATGGGCTCCAGGGATAGAGAGGACTCTTATCGCCTCATCCTTGCTTACAGCACATTCGTGAACTGTAAATGCATCAATTATCCATCAATCTAGCCACAGAACATCAGACACTGTGGATCCATGCGTCAATCATTATCTATCAATCTATCTACAAACATATCAATTGGTACTCAAATTTAATGAACATTAGATCCTTTTGAGAGGAAGAGAGGGCATCTCGAACATGCTACACATAGATGGTACAATTGACTACATCACGATGATTGAATAGATCAAAATTGCTTCCTGCATGTTTATGCACTCGATTGAGTGGCATTGTGACGCAGAGAAGGTGGACTGAGAAGTAAAGAGGAAGGAAAAGGAGAGAAGCCAGAGTAAGAAAAAGAAGAGGAGGCACGGGAAGGAGGGGAAGAGGCATCAGGGCAATGACCTTGGAAGGCAGCTCTTGCTAGCTTCAGAAACAAATTGAGCCCCCCAGCACAAAAGCCCCCTTATTACTAGTCCAAGATTTGACAAGGAGACATTCAACAACATCTAATCCCATTAGTGGAATCTTATAACAAATTACATGGATTTTTATAGTTAATAATGAAGACATTCACAAATTTCAAGAAGTAGTGACTAGTTTGGATTGGATACTGCTGACATACCCATTTGAATACTGACATAACATTAAACAATTTTTATACAAAATCAAATCCTTATCATGTCTTCACCTACAAACAAATCAAATTTTGCAAGAAATACATTAGTACTGCATTCATTTCCAATTTGTGCAGATAATAAACATTTTTTTCTACACATTTTCAGATCAAAATCTCATCCTATTTTAAGGAGCCTGAT
Organism: Nilaparvata lugens; assembly: GCF_014356525.2. NCBI lineage: Eukaryota > Metazoa > Arthropoda > Insecta > Hemiptera > Delphacidae > Nilaparvata > Nilaparvata lugens. The sequence goes on along the minus strand of NC_052511.1, from coordinate 42,211,779 downwards.
ACATAAAGTCTTCTTGTTTTTGACCTTACTGCAGGGAGACTACAAATATGAAGAGAAAATCCCTTTCTCTTGATAGGAAGATATAGAAAACAGATCTAGTGCAGCAGATTTGACAAGATCAAAGAGAACACAAGATGGCCAAAATAGACTGTTAGATGCGTAGTGTTCTGTCACTTATAGGAAAGCCTTCATCTGCAAACGCTTGTTCTTGCGCTATAGAACATTCACATCCGAGTTAAAAATAAAATCACCTCTTCTTGCTTGCAAAGAACAATATCTGGCAACAGACACCCATGGACTCGGGCCAAAATACAGCAGCCAACGCACTTCTCTATTTAAATTAACAAATTAATAGCTGCAGCTTCTTGAGGCCAAACCTGAATTTCGCATTAGATACAAGATGATGGTGAAACATAAAGTGTAAAACATACAGAGGATGAACGAGAAAAGCGAATTGTAGAGTGAGAGAAAAAACCAGAAATGTTCTTCAAGAAATTCATGTTCAAGGCCACTTCCGCTAAATCAAGTCCTACAAATTTCTGAGACAATATTTTTATGAACTTCCATCAGAAAGTTACATTAAAGAAGGCAAGAAGACCGCCTCATCAAGAAGGCACTACAGTTATTGCATAAAACAAAACTTCTATTTGTTTAAAATAATGGGAAACTTCTCTAGTGAACTCAATAAATAAGGTATTTACAATTTCAGGTTTCCTCTATTCAATGTACATAAAAAGAAGATCAAGACAGCTAAAAAATTCTTCAAAAAATTGAAAGTGGATTTATGAAAATGATCCAGTTCCATTATACATTATTTATTTAATCGTGGATACAATCACAAATCATGTAAATATGATTGGGAAGGAACAACAGGCTTGGCCCAAAATATACGATTAGATCGGTATAAACTTTGATAGTCCATGGAACTCATCACGCCTATTAAAACCTTTCTCACTAAATGTTGGCATATTTTCAATAATGCAATTACGGGACGAAAACTAGAGCGTGAAACTATTTGAAATACAGTAGAAATATTTAAATACCTCTCTAAACCCAACTTTAAGAAAAAGATAGAATAATTTTGAAGACCAACTAAAGATAAAATTAATATAAGATTGAATAATGAACAGAAGCTTCTAAAGGTGATTCCTGACCGTTGGTAACATTCGAAAAATGACTATTATTTCTTCAATTATCTCTAAATACCAGTTCAAATATTTGTTTTATACAGAAACAACATTCGAGTGAACTTTGGTCACTAACAATTTATTGTAACGGAGAAAATGTGTGACAGATCTCAAGAAAATAGATGGTGAACAAATATTTCCCAAACTATTTTAAAAAACAGAATTTGTCTATTGAATGATAATATTGAGTGAGCTATTAATCTAAGGATTTTTTATTATAAGCATTAAAATGAAAGAGAAAATCAATAACTAAAAACATTAACAGAAAATTTACAATGTAGACTACAACGAGAGAAAAATAGATTGTTTTGAATGAGACAAATAAAAATGAATTTCTTACTAACAGGAAAACCATTATGTTTGCAAGTAAGTAAATATTTTTGTTTATATCACATCAAAAACTTGGGAGAAAAACAAAGATAAACTTTATAAGTGGATGATTCACGACAATCTCTGCTGAAATCTATTACTAGTCTGTAGATTCAAAGTGAAAAAAACCAACGATAAACAAATAACTTGTTTACTTATATCCGCAAACCAAAGTTTCTGCTTATTGAGACCATAAAAAATCGTCGAAACTGAACCATCAATGTAAATCAAGTCTATGATTCTTCTAGCAGATTAATAGGCCTATCATTCTTGTGTTTTATATGAACTCAGGCCACTACTTTCAAAACTTTATAACTTGGAACTTGGCCAAAAGTTGGAGAATGATAGATTTACGGCACGCTGATACAATTATTTTTAATCCTACTGAACTATTGGATTGGTCAGGAGTGAGAGTTGACATCATAATCAAATCCCTAGCAGCGATTTTCAAGTTTAAACACGAGATGTATCAATTAATAAAGAAATCAAATTCAGACCAACTTCTCTTCAATTAATTCATTTAATTCGTTCAATCAAGTATTGGAACATTTGTTTTCAGTTGAGTATTGGTTACTGGTACATTTTATTTTTGAAATGTTTGATAATTCATTATAAGTTTATATTCGCTCAGTAGATGAGTTCCTTCTTTTTCAAACACTGGCGAACATCAGCTTTCTATTATTTTGTTGATAAGTTAGCAATTTAATATTAGGGATTTATCAATTATAAATTCTAGCATTATTAAAAGATTATTCGTTAATGAAATAGATTATTAGATTACTTCTTATCAAAGGATAATTAGCAGTTCTTCAAGAATCTGACTATGTAACAAAAGGTTATGCATCCCATTAGGGTTTGGGAAATTTATTTTCTGTATCTTCTGAACATTTCATAACGAAAGAGGAAATGTTACCGTACTTTTGTTGAGGGTGATGCGTAGATGAGCTCTAGGCTTGTGTGAGGGTAATGAGGCGGATGATAATGAGAGATGAATGTACCTACAGTTTCAGGTAGGTTTCGAAGCGATTTTACAACTCATGAATCATAATCAGAGGAGTTGGCTCAAGCGGTCACCCTTCCAACGGAAGTACTGTATCACTCTTCGTATTATATCATAATAATCCAATTTTTGAATATATATTTGAGAAAATGGAAACCTAGTCATGGAAGCAATATTGATAGAAAAGGGAATTTTGGATGCTTTATTGCATTTTTCCCTCAAAATACTTTTAGCTTGTGAGTGAGAATGAGTGAGAGGATGATTGATAAGATAATCAAACATCCATGCCTTCCAACGGGAATCAAACCCACGAACACTGAGAGCGTAACTGGTTGAAGTAGGAAACTACACCACTGCCATGTCAGTACCAAATTTATTTTAGATTCTTGATCATTTAACTATGAATGTTGTATACAAGAGTGGAAAAAAATTGAAGGATTGAGAATTTAGTGTATCAAATGATTCTTCAACAAGGAATTAATGTTGGAAAACATCAAACTAATATTTTCTTACATTGAATAAAAAAATGAAGGGAAGCAGACCAAAAAATAACTCCATAAGCCGTAATGTTAACATATGTACCCTTTTCTCAGGAACCCTTTGAGGTAGACGTCTAAAATTTTGTACAGTACCATTTAGCACTATTATAAACACTCTAGTGAGAGGTGATTTAAAAATAATTTTTAAATTCCATTTTATATGCCTTTTAGTAAATTCAATACTGTGTTTTCGAGCAGTCATTCAGAAAAAATCATACTTAGTGAAAAAATGTTTGAAAACTGGAAAGTTTGATTTAAGTATGTAAAAAGGGTCATGTTATTCAGTGTTCAAAATATCAGGTTGATCGGTTGGATGGATCTCTATTAAAAGGTACATATGTTAACATTACGGCTTATGGAGCTATTTTTTGGTACCTTAAGCAATTGTGTACTCACCATAGCATGGAGGGCTAGAAATGAAGAAAAGATCCGTTGCTCTGAACAGGTTGTGAAGGAGATGATGACCACTGCATCTTTAGACAGCCACTGTCATAGAAATGCCATCTAAAAAGTAAAGATAAAATTTATATTGATTCTTGTTTAAGAAAATGTTTACCACTCAAATTAATTATTCAACTAGCAATTTGAACTTATTACAGTTAGAAAACCTCTAAATATTTGCATGTCAATGCATCAACATAAATTAATTCATTTTTAAATTACCCCAGTAAGAGATAATAATATTGTTGTTTTTACACTTGGTGATTGTTAAAACTGTTCCCAGATTGGTCAATCAGAACCAATCCACATGAGGCGACACGGCAGGACAGGAAGCTCTCAGATTGGATGACGTTCAGGAATCAGCTGATAATTCGCCAATCGAAAAGCTTCCTGTCCTGCCAACTCTTCTGAAAAACGCCTAATGTGACTTGACCCTTATTCTCACCATCAGAGAAAAAATCTCTGGCTGATTCTCAGCCAATCAGAGGACAGTATTGATCGCCAATTGGTAAACCATTCCATAAGTTGTTTGGCAAGTGACTATGGGAGATAATAGCCTAATTCGTGGACCAGAAATGCGGTTCACGGGTTCAGAAATATAAAGTTCTGGGGCAAAGACTCAAGATACTGTAAGCAATCTCCATGAACATTAACAAACAAAATACTTAGCCTACTACGTAAGTGATTAAAACTATTTTATGAAATTTAAAGGTCAAATTGCTAAAGTATTAGCCAGGCAGCTACAGCATCAGTTATTGATAGACAGCCGAGCGGCTAGATTTTTAAAATTTGACATTAGGATAAATTAGGATTTGGAAATTATCAATTATTTAAGAATGTATAGAATATAAGTAACAGAAATGATGTGTCAAGCAGTGATTTACATTATAGTAAATTACATGAAAAAGCTAAATTGGTGTGTTTGGTCGAGAAAAAATTACTTAAACGGCTTAGGAAGAGTAAACTAGAATAATCATTGTTGAAAAAATGATAATACCCAATTTTAAAGGTAACTTAAGTAATAGTTATTTGTTCAAACCTGAATAATAGTCTTCATCTTCAATACTACAGTGACTTACCCAGACTAACCTGATCAGGTTAAATGTTACAACAGATTGCAATGTCAATGAGAGAAATCAAGATGAAAAATTTGTTATATTACGGATAAAGCGATAAAGGAATGTATTATGCTATTTATTAATCATTAACAAATCAATAAATCATGTTGAACGAGTTTCCCCATATCCAGTTATTCATAATACCCCACCACCACCAACCTTACAAAGGCTGACTGTTCAATAACAATGATTTCCAATGTATTGAAAAATTGCAACTCACTAACCAAGTTATGTACTTGTGATTCTAATCAAGGGAAGTTTAAGTAACAAAAGCCAATTTTTTTAAATAAAGAAAAATCATTGTCTGTAGTTTGTACTATCCCTTTACCAATGGTAGGACAGCAATTCAATTGTTGAAACAACATGTCCGACCAATAATAGGCAAGGACCATAGTTTCTTCAATATCATGCCCACTTTTTCATTACTAAAATGAATGGAACATAACAAATAGTGATAAATGCAGTATTGTATGTTCTTCAGGATAATGTCAAATCAAGTAAATACAATGAAAACAATCCTTTCTCTCACCTTTGTACTCCCAATACGTAACGTACTGGTGACGAACTAATTTCCACGAAAACACTCACACACAAAACCACTATTACCGAATAATAAATAAAACGTTTTCTTAAAAACTATTTCACTTCAAAGTCTAAAATCAAATTGTGATAGGAGTTAAATGGACTTGACGAGAATTAAATAGCAAAAAATCCAAGCACAAATTCTACAAAATGGCGGCCACAAACCCTGTGATTAGATACGATCAATGGAGCATTAGAACACGTATGCTTAGACATTCACACACATCCGCAAAGTTAGATTATAGTTATTTGGAGATTGAAATACTTTATTGTTTTAAAATAACTTACTGGCAATAAATTATCCTAAAGAAAACAGAAAATAATTCACAATCCTTCAATGGTGACAAGGCATTCCCACACACCAGTTTGCTCACTACTAAACTCACGACTGCGTCACGTGACTTCCACTTGGACGTTCATTGGTTGAATGCTATTCCTGCTATTGCTCTGGTATGAAATTTCACCACAAGGTAGAAGCACTATCTTGGTTTCAAATTCCCACGTTTTGTTTGAAATAAAACTCTTGAGTAGTGTTAATAAAATTTATAAATTAATTTGATAAAATCTACAAATACGAAGTTGATATGGTAGTTATTGACTTAAAATATATTATGGAGATTAAAAATCAGACTCTACTTTCGTAGAGCCTTATTCATAGATTTTTTACTGAAAAATAGATTCTGTTTTTTTTTTAATTCAATCAAGTACCGTAGCCTACTATCCTACCACCAAAACCACGGTAAGCCATACGACATGGTAGCCTGGTATTGTTTGAAAATGAAACCCCACTGTGCAATTGTGTATTTGATGTCACCTGTTCTAGTTGATTCAGTTGAATCACAATAATTCACTTTTGAATCATAATTTACTCTTAAATACTGTTAAGTTGTTTATCCAGGATCAAAAACTCACTCATGTTAATAAACTCAATTCACGTTTGAATTCTCATATATGATAATTTATCCAGTTCCGTGATAATCTTTATCTTTCCATCTAATAAAAATATTTCTCAACTATTTAAAAATTATTTTTCCTACAGTTACCTTGAAAAGTGGCCATTGCTGCACTGATTACAGAACGCAAAGAATCACTTTTCCGCTCTAGTGCGGGAATAGTTATTTGTGCAACTAGTGCGCAAAGTGACAGTTTGCTGCACCGAAAGAAACGTTTACGCCCGAGCCGTAGGCGAGGGCGGAATGGTTTCTTGAGTGCAGCAGAGGAACTTTGCGCACGTATTTCACATTAAGTTTTTCCTACAGTTACCATTGAATATGAAAAGTGGGTTATTATGGGTAAAATTGCCTGAAATGTATCAAATGTTTTTCTGTGTAATTTTATTATTGATAAAAACCTTAATTTATTGTCAAATTGAATAAAAATGTTTTCCTTGGTTATAATATCACAGTATACATACAGTAAGGAAACTTGGCTATACGCTGACGCCAAAATCCGCCATCTTGTTAGGAAGCGCCGCATTGTAATAGTATTGATGGTAGGTTCGGATCACTTTAATGATCCGGATCAATATGATCTCGTTCACTGCCACAAGCCAATCAGAAGACCAGGATTGGAACTTCCCAAGGTCACGTGACATGTCTAGTATTGGGGTCATGAAAAAGCATTGGTTAGATAGGCGATTTATTACAAGTTTCCATTCTGTACTTATTCTGTGATAATATCTAATACTAATAATTTGCGCGTTGTGCTTCGTTGCACCTCTGCTCACTATAGCAGCCCAGTCACTGTTACCAACTTCATTTTGATTTTGCTGCACTGTTGCTCCATATAACCTACTAAGTATTTTGCATTGCCATGTTGCAAATCTGGAGTGCAGAAAAATTTTTCCGCACTAGAGCGGAAAAGTGATTCTTTGCGTTCTGTAATCAGTGCAGCAATGGCCACTTTTCAACGTAACTGTAGGAAAAAATCTTTTCTGAACTCCAGATTTGCAACATGGCAACGCAAAATACTTAGTAGGTTATATGGAGCAACAGTGCAGCAAAATCAAAATGAAGTTGGTAACAGTGACTGGGCTGCTATAGTGAGCAGAGGTGCAACGAAGCACAATGCGCAAATTATTAGTATTAGATATTATAACCAAGGAAAACATTTTTATTCAATTTGTCAATAAATTAAGGTTTTTATCAATAATAAAATTACACAGAAAAACATTTGATGCATTTCAGGCAATTTTACCCATAATTACCCACTTTTCATATTCAATGGTAACTGCAGGAAAAACTTAATGTGAAATACGTGCGCAAAGTTCCTCTGCTGCACTCAAGAAACCATTCCGCCCTCGCCTACGGCTCGGGCGTAAACGTTTCTTTCGGTGCAGCAAACTGTCACTTTGCGCACTAGTTGCACAAATAACTATTTTGCAATCAAGAATATTGTAATTTCTTCAGCATTATTTAGTTCATTTAATCATTTTTTATTTTATTTTCAATCACCTATTATTAAATTTGTTTTTCAAATGTGAGAATATTGATATTGATGGGCACGCATCATAAAAAATATCGGGGACCGAGCTTTGCTGTGGCGAGTACAAAAGCATACAAAATTTATTATGGAAGAAGAAATTATAATAACATTCATACAGAAATGTTCTATCTAATCACAGTAAATTGATATTCATTTCCAGAAGAATGCAAAAATTTTCCTCACAAAGGTCCAGTTGCACAAAAGCCGGTTAAATTTTAATCCTGTTTAACTTCACGTAAACCAAATCAGAGGAGACCATTTCAAAAAGATGGATCTACTGGAATTAATCAGGATTGAAAATAATCCGGCTTTTTTGCAACCGGTACTAAGTACCTGATTCAATTATTACAAAAGTTCAACAGCTGAGTCATAATTTTGACACAGTCCACAGAGAAGAGGAATGTTCTCCTACTTTGTGCACAGTCCCACACACATGAACTAGCTCGCTCACTTCCATCAGACGACGAAATAATTATTATTATCAGCTGTTTTTCCAAGGATGAATAATAATATTATCCTTTTAATGTCCTTTAGCGAGTTTTCCCAGCGATGAGACCTAGTGCAATCGAATCTTTATAATATGATTATAAACCTACTATGTTCTGAATTTCGTGAGAATCGTTAGAGCCGTTTTCGAGATCCGGTGAATACAAAACATCTGTACATATAAACAGAAGTTACTCGTTTAATAGTATACAAAGACCTTAAAGATGCATAGACTCACATGCAGCGCTAGTGTCGTACTTGGAATTGAAATCCGCCATTGAGGGGGCAACCCAGATTATTACATACCAATGCCTTTATGATCTATAGTATTACAAATAAATGGTATATAATATCTCATGCTAAAATACCCCAATGGCGGCCTTCAATTTCAAGTAAGAGCTATCATTGGGAAGGCATAGGCATTTTGGGTCTACATCTCTTTAAGGTCTTTGATAGTATAGGATATTGAAACCCTACCTTATAGAAATAGACACGGCCAGACATCTGTGTAATGCATGCAATGATTTCACTTGTCAGATGATTGATTATGAATAATAATTCTATAGTTTGATTGATCCTATCTTCAAAGTAGATGATTTATATAAAATAATGATATCAGAGTATCGAGGAATTCATTTTCTTTTCATATTATCCTTAAGGCTAGGGCCACACGAGCGCACAAAGTGCGTCCGTTGCAACTTACTTTTTGACGTCCGTTGTAGAAATACATAGAAGTTAATTGGTGAAAACACACGAGGTACGTGCGTACCAAGTAACGGAAGTCGTAACGGACGGTGATTTTTGAACTGCGCAGAAATGCTACAACGCATGTCGAGACATACAAAAGTTATTGCTTCGTCTGGTTCCATTGCATAAAGCTATAACTGATGTTGACGCACCACACTCAACGCTCGTGTGGTGTCATTGGCGACGGCCGCAAAAAGTAAGTTGCAACGGACGCACTATGTACGCTCATGTGGCCCTAGCCTAGAATACAACATTTCAAAAAACCTTGTGTATACATTGAAAAAGGAATATTCCTGCCAAATCTCATCGAATTCTATCAACGCGTTTGACCGTAATCGCGTTACATACAGACATACAAAAGAAAATCCAAGTTAAAACATAGACCTCGTCACTACGTTCGGTCAACAATTGTTTAAAATGCCACAGTACTCTTTCAAACATTTACTCCACACACAATTAATGAAGATTAATCTTAATTGACTTCATGTCGTGTTTAAATACATAATAAAAATGGATTAATCTTCATTCCATATTTTCTCAAAGAAAATGAAACACGAGTTTTTAACTAAAGTTGTCTTTTTTCTTCAGGGCTACTTTTAATATAAAAAATATAAATCTCATTTCCCTTTTAAATTATTTTATCACAACATATTTCGGACATTAATGCTATTTCCAAGTCATTATTATTTTATTTCAACTAAAGTGTTTTTTTCTGTAGGCCTACTAGGTATCAAAGGCCTCAGTATATCAATTATAATCCACTATGAGATGAATAGAATAATGTAGCAGGGAGGACTGAAATTCAGTTGTAGGTACTCTTTTACACACAGCATGGGTGCTAATACTCCTTGGTAGGGGGGGGGGGGGAGGATTTTACTTCTTTAATGTATGAGTTATGCAATGAGTCACCCATTTATGGCAGTATAAAACATAATAATCATTTATTTAATTAATAATTTCAATCTATATATTAATATAAGTATATTACACATATAACGCCTACTGCACAATTAAGATAACAATATTGAATTACTGCAATACATTTTTAATATAAAATATAGGAATTCTTCCTCTTTCTATGATAGAGCTTTGAATAATTTAAATATATACAAAATGACCAGAATGAGCATGGCCATGATTTTAAGCTGAGTTTTTCGACTATCACAGATTGGAATGCAGCTTTTGGGAAAAGATAAACACCGGTACCTAATAAGGTACATATTATTTAAATAAGATATTGGAGAGTTTTTGCTGAATGTTCCGTTAAATTTCTCAAAATACTAGAAAATTAATGGAAGCCTTCAGAAAAATCACTCTATTATGATAGATTTCATTTCATTGATTAATTTATCTTGGTAACTTGTCAGCCAATTGCTTTTGTGCTAGAATGTATTTTTTTGCATCCGGATCACGTTTCTCGATTGCATACTGGAGGGCTTCATCGAACATTCTGCAAAAAAGCAAAATAAATAATTTATTAAAATTTAAAACAATAAATTTTGAGTAATACCTGCCTGATTAGAGCACTACATTGGTAGAACTGGTTGGAATGAAATAATAATTTTCCATCTTGTAGTTCAACAATATTTCTAATTCAAGTGTAATAATATTTTTTAATTCAGTAATGATAATTATAATATTATCATTAGAAATTAACGTTTTATTCTGATATTTGGTAATGATGAAGATTTTCATTAGAAAATAACATTTATGTTAAATAAATGACATTTTCTTGGAATCTTTGAGATACCTTTAGGCCTACATAATTAGTATTATTTCAAAGGAGTATAAGACACATTTGTATTGAATCTGATGATTTCACATAGCTATTTAGTACCTATGTATATCAAGTCCTCTTAGATTAATAATCAAGTATTACACCTCGTTCATTTCAGCCAACACTAAAGATTTATGTAAATTGTCAGACAAAAGTATTCCTGAACACCTAAAAAGCATAATCTTACCGTAGAAGTAAAAACTGTAGATAGTGCCTTAATGTAGGATACTGTACGATATGGATACGTATGGATAATGAATACGCGCAATCAAACGACATTGAATTTTGTCTGACCAATTACGGTATGTGTCTGACTGGTGTCGATCGATGTGAAATGTGTGAGTTTATACTTGAAAATATTCACTTTAAAAGCTGAGCCTGGCTGCATCAGTAGATGTGAATAAATAAGCGAAATATGAATTCATTCATTCACAATTATCGTTTGATTGTTCGTTCAATTATTAGTTTATTAGAAAAATATACTTGGGAGTAAAATCCCTATTCTTGTTGAATTGCTACTTCCCGAGTTAAACAGAAATACAGGGTTGGGCAGGGAGGTATAAATGATTTAAAATAACAGTTTAACAGTTACACACTCATTTTTAAACGAAACTCAAATAGTATATTTCGCACCTAGAGCAGAGAAAATGAGATTTTTCCGGCTCGAAATCGGTTTTCAAGTCCGAGGCCGTAGGCCGAGGACTAGAAAAGATAGAGAGCCGGAAAAACATTTTGCCCGTGGTGCGAACGCTATTTTTCGCCACACACAAAAATAAACAATTTATATATATATATATATATATATATATATATATTATATATATATATATATATGAGAATAGTTGTTTACTAGGCACTTCCGAAAGCAGAAGTGGAAGGTGATAGCTCTAGCAAATCTGAAGTAATCTGAATATCAGGAAATCGTCCAAGTATTTTTATTTTTTATTCTGATTCGTCTAAATAACCTAAAAGATGATGTTCAATTATGTGGGAGGTTGAGTTTATACTTTTTCCTACAGTTACCTTGAAAAGTGGCCATTCCTGCACTGATTACAGAACGCAAAGAATCACTTTTCCACTCTAGTGCGGGAAAAATTTTTTCTGCACTCCACATTTGTAACATGGCAACACAAAATAGTTGGTGGGTTATATGGAGGATTAGAGCACGAAAACAAAAATTAAGTTGGTAACAATGACTGTGGTTAGATTTAGATAAGAATCATTTTCAATGGCTACCCTACGTAGGGTTATGATAAAATCCCAATCTAGAAATACAAAACAAGAACAATGTTCATCTAAATCATAATTAAATAATCATCGTTTACGAATTCTCATCATTCAATAATAAATAATAGTTCTTTTCTATTGATAATTATTATTTCAACTGCAAGCAATGAGAAAAGTAGCAAATATACATTATAAAATTCGAATTTTGAGGTTAAATGATTACCGTTCGATATCCATATAAATAAAAAAAACATAAAAATACTACAATATATATTCATTGTTGTCTATGTTATTTTCATACATATTTTTCAGATTACTTTAAGCATTTTTCTCGGTAATTTGAGCAAAAGTCTAAATTTCTGAATCCTGTTTCTGTAGTTTTTAGCTGGATGAAACAAACTTAGGTACGATTCTTCCCGCTAGGTCACGCGCTTGTCGGTTCAGCCATCTTGTTGGCGTGTATTTTGAATGTGAATTTTTGTTCTATCTGTATTTTTTCTGATTCTTGAATGAATAAAAATGAGAACTTTGGCTGAGAATTTTCAACTTCAATTGGATTATTAATTTTAAATGAATTAAGGTTGTTATTAATAACATCATCACACACACAAACATTTGATGGATTTCAGCCATCATTTTACCCATAATTAACCACTTTTCATATTCAATGGTAACTGTAGGAAAAAATTAATGTGAAATACGTGCGCAAAGTTCCTCTGCTGCACTAAAGAAGCCATTCCGCCCTCGCCTACGGCTCGGGCATAAACGTTTCTTTCGGTGCAGCAAACTGTCACTTTGCGCACTAGTTGCACAAATAACTATTTTAGTGTGTACCTTGGATGTTGCCATTATAAAAATTGAAGAGTAAAAAATTAAAACATTGATTGTGTACAAAAAATAACATGTGTTAAATGCTGTCCGTTTCTGTCCATACACTCCTGTAGACGTTGTGAGAAGTTGTCCATACTCCTCTGAAGCATTGCACGTGGTACCGCTTGAATTTATTGTGCTATTGTTTCACTCAGGGCTTCAAGGGTTCGTGGTTTGTTTATGTATACCCGTGCTTTTAGTTAGCCCCATAAAATTTATTATTGACCCTTTCTTTTTTCGAGAAAACGGTCGAACAGGCACTGTCAATATAGATCGTTACCTAACGATTTTTCTGCCAAAATTGAGAAGACGACGTATCAACGTCAATACTGTATGGTCTCAACAAGATGGGGCGACATGCAGCTTAATTCATTGAGAGCAGCTATGGAATTTCTAAGGCAGACCTTCCCTAGACGCCTCATTTCGTTGTGTGTAGATGTGGAGTGGCCTCCTCGGTAACCGGACCTGTCACCTAGTGACTATTTTTTATGGGACTACCTAAAAGCATGTGTATACATAAACAAACCACAAACCCTTGAAGCCCTGAGTGAAACAATAGCACAAAAAATTCGAGCGGTATCACGTGCAATGCTTCAGAGGAGTATGAACAACTTCTCACAACGTCTACAGGAGTGTATGGACAAAAACGGACAGCATTTAACACATGTTATTTTTTGTACATAATCAATGTTTTAATTTTTCCCTCTATAATTTTTATAATGGCAATATCCAAGGTAAACACTAAAAAATAAATTTTGAGTTTCGTTTAAAAATGAGTAAGTAACTGCTATTTTAAATCATCCATACCTCCCTGCCCAACCCTTACACAAACTTATTCATGATTTATATTAAACATGGAAACCCGTTCATATTAGAATACATTGGAAGTCATTATAGGTCTACTAGAACTACTGTAGTTTTGTTGATAAATTTTATCGAATGAACACTAATAACTAATTAAAAAAGTGAATAGTTATGACACACTCACCCTAATTTACAAAAATACTTGACTTTCAGCTCATCTCTAACTTTGGGCATATACTTTTGAGCATCGTGCTGTCTGCCACATTCTAGGAGAGCGTCAATAAAAGGCTGGAAATAAAAACACGATCACTTAGAAATTAAAAAAGCATGGAATTGGAAAAAGTTAGAATGGACGACCAAATCTTGATTGAAAATAATACAGGTCTAGTACCCAAGTCTTTAAAGCCTGTTGAGTATATTTGATGAAAGTTATTATCTATTTGTTATGTATGAAAGCCGTGTCCAAACTGAACAAATGTTCGACATACATGTTCGGCAAACATGTTTGTTGAGGAGCTCAGGGACAAACATTTAAAAAAGTTTGGAGAATCATTGTTTGTCAAACAAAAAAAATACTGTTTTCCAAACATTTTCAGTGTTCACAGCTTTAGAATAGCTGTAAAACATAAAACCTGTTCTTCCCACTTACAAATATTTTGTTTGGTGACGCGTCCACACTGGCCGCGGGCAAACATTGTTTGTCAAACATAATAAAATTTGCCCCAACCTTTTTAAACAAACATGTTTGTCGAACATTTGTTCATTTGTCCAAGTGCTCCTCCATAAATAGAGATCAGTCAGCGGGACTGGAGGACGAAAATATGAAATTTGTTATTGTGGTCTATTTCTGTGTTGGCCACATGGTTTAGTGCACATGTGATAGATCGGCCTACAGTCCGCTGACAGATCTAATTAAAGGCCGATCTCTACGTATGTTGAGGATTCTTTAAGCTAATTTACTGAATATCGTGAAATCAAAAGAATGAAGTTTGTAATTATGTTAGAATATACTATTCGGTAATAGAGCTTGTTTTCGCATTCCATCATTGTGAGTGTTATCTAATGAATAAATTGTTATTAGAGAGCAATTGACTTACCTCATATCCGATTGGAGATTTTTTACTTTTTGAGAATTTCTCCAATTCTTCCCATTCTTCTAGTTGACAGAGACATTCGATTCTCAGCCACCAGTATCTATAAAAAATGATGAATAATTTATGTACTCAATGATTCCTCAAGCACTTTTTTCTAGTTTACTTTTGCATCAGTCTTCTATTTTGGACGGTATTCATATGAATACAGAGTGCTCTGAAGAAAGGTGCCCATAAGTCAGGGCGTGATTCCTAACATCACAAGAAAAAGTTCTCATTAACATAGGTCTGAAAACGCTTAGTTACCAAGTTAAGATTGAAAGATTTCGTCTGAATTTCACTTCCCCTGCTGAAACGAAGCCCTATGGGTATTTGTTGGCTATTAATTAATATGTACAATTTGGCGTACTTTATGTAAAATGAATTGAAAAATTGAATAAAACCGTTTCCAGACCTGTAGCTACAGTAAATTTTAAGATATGTGACGAAATACGCGAAACTTAGTCCCGAAAAACGCAACATTTAAAAAAATAATCATCAATATTACATTTGTAGAGAGCTTAACAGATTTTGTCTATTTTTCATGCGTTTTGTATGACATTAAGGATTTTTTAAATATCTATTACCATTTATCTATCTATCATAGACCTATTTTACATCTCTATCTTCAAAATTAAATTCTCTTCAAGTTATGTAAAAAAATGTTTTGTGTTTATTGCACATTTAACATAGTAAATCTGCTTCAAACCTCAAAGGAACTTGTTTTTTCGGGACCAAGTTTCGCGTATTTCGTCACATATCTTAAACATTACTGTAGCTACTGGTCTGGAAACGGTTTTATTAGATTTTTCCAAGGTCTATAAATACATGTGAATTCAGGTTTTCAATTTTTTAATAATGAAATTTCAATAATAATGCTTCAATTGTTCATTTATTTATTATTAAAAATTGTTCTTGTTCTTGTAAATCAAGGATTATGATTCAAAAGGCATTGGGACAAGATAGAAATATGCGAGGACAATTTCAAAAAGAGTTTCAGGTTCCCGATCAATTAAATCTAAAAATCAACAATTCAGTTCCTAGTTGGAATCTAATTTATTATTATTTTGTCGGAACAATTTATTTAACAATTCAAAGCCAAGCAATATCCCTATTACAAAATAATACATCATGTTGTTCAATCCATAATGATAACAGCTGATAAATTTGAAAATTAGTGAACTGGGACCCCATGAAATGGCGATTTTGCAATGCATCACGGGATTGTGTCATGACCTGTATTTATAGACCTTGGATTTTTCAATTAATTTTACATAAAGTACGCTAAATTGTATATCTTAATTAACACCCAACAAATACCCGTAGGGTTTCGTTTCAGTTGGGGAACTGAAATTCAGATGATATCGTTCACTCTGTATAACTTGGTAACCAAGCATTTTCGGACCTATGCTAATAAATTAGAACTTTTTTATTCTTTTGATGTGAGGAATCACGCCCTGACTTATGGGTACCTTTTTTCAGAACACCCTGTACAATATAGTCAAAGTAATAAACTAGAAGTATATTCAACTCCAGTAATTTCAGTTTTCTTAGATTCCTGGCGTTCTATTGGAATCAGAGCCTCTAATCAAACCATCAGACCTACCAAACGCATCTGGTACTAATAACAAATAATGCGTTTTCTATACTACACGTTATTAGCTCAGACTAACAGCAAGTAAACAATCGTTTCAACAAGACTCATTATGACCAAGTGTCATACTTTCCTTCTCCTTCACATAGAGGAATTGGACCTCTTTCCACATATCTTGACATAGAACATTCTCAATTTTGAAGCAACCTTCACCGTTACACCATGTTTCCACCCAGAGTACTGGAAGTTTGTTTGCACGAGTCTGATTATTTTGCGCACGAGTTGAAATGAAGTGTGTAAATATGTTTCCAACCAGTGGGTCTTGTAGTTGTTAATCAGTGGCGAGGCATCCGGCTATCGTTTGATGAGTAACGGAATTGGACTAAAAATCATATCTTCTTAATATAAATTACTTAAACTAATACATATAACTGTCTGACGCTAAGAACTTTACTTTGTTGGAAAACGGTTGTTTTTGTTTGTCATGACCTTAATAATACGTTTCTGTGCTTTCAAAACTGAATCTATTAAGTTGTAATTTGCTGCACCCTAAACCAACAGTCCATATCTTAAAAGTGACTCTACAAGTGAGAAATATACTATTTTTATAATATCTTTACTAATTATATGACGAAGCTGGTAGAACTTATAAATGAGCTTTCTTATTTTCTTAGTTGTGTACGATATATGCTCATCTCATTTCAATCGATCATCTACAATTATACCTAGATATTTAACATTATCAGAGCGCTTAATGAGAGGACAATCACAGTTTCGACTCTCTCCTCTACAATAAAGAAGCTTCATTGATATAGAAAAGGTTAAGAAATTTATTTTCCCTACATTTAATGTTATTAGGTTAGAATATGATGATTATGACGCTTAATATGAATATGAAGCGCAGAAGGCTTGCGGATCCTTGACTAGAGCCCCCAGCCTACAGTTTTCAGATCATTCAAATAATGCTTGAAATACATGAGTGCCACCATGTACTGGAAGTTTGTATTTGCTGTACGAGTCTGATTCTTTTGCGTATGAGTCGAAGTAGAGTGTGGAAATATGATTCCACCCAGTGTACTGTAAGTTTAAATTCACCGCACGAGTCTGATTATTTTGTGCACGAGCCAAAGTCGAGTGCACAAATATGATAGGAGTACTGCAAATACCTGCGTTCCGGCACGCGATACTCGGCGCGCATCTTGTCGGCCAGCTTGAGTTCGTTGATGAGCAGCAGCTGACGCAGCGTGTCGTGCAGCGAGCGATCGACGAAGTTGCGCGCGAACTTCTCCTCCAGGTGGCGCTGGTGTCGACGCAACTTCAACTGCTCCTCGCAAAGCGCTGCATGCACCTCGTTCTTGGCACGCTTGTACCATTCCTGTGCCGCCGACAGTGAGGCTTCTTCCAAACTGTTTGTCTAAAATAACAAACAAACATTTATTAACATCATTATCAAACAGACCAACATTATAACATCATACTATAAAATTAAAAGGAGAAGGATGAAAATGAGTTAAACTGAGAATAAACATATATAAAAGGAATAAAGGTAATCTAAAAGAGTATTAAAAGAATATGTTTGCAAAAGTCAGTGGAAAATGAGGTGGATAAGCAGGAGGAAATAAATGTTGAATGAGGCTGGTGTTAGATCTGCTCTGATCTGTCGCTCTGATCAATTTCAAATTCTCTGATATGACTTAATAATTGGTTTATGCAGCTGGGCTTGACATGACCATCCAAAACACAGGAGTGGTCAGAGAAGAATATTTCGGCTGGCCACATGCTGAAGGAAGAAATAATGAAAAAGAAATAGGAGAGAAGGAATTGGGTAAATGAGGACAAAGAAGGAAGATATATCATTAACATTGATTCGGAAAAAATATTAAATTTAGACTTATCAATTAGAACTCTCAAAGAGCTTTTGTCAAGTAACATTGACATGAAAATAAAAATGATTATTGACTAGAAGGTGACCCGTGCTCCACAAGCACAAGGGCACAGAATACAATACAGAATGGAAAGTCGGGTAGTATCATGACACAAAAATCCGCCATCTTGAAAGTTCAGCAATGTAATAGTATAGAGATGGAAAGTTCGAATCACTTTACTGATCCGGGTCAATCGGTATTGTTCACTGCCGCGACCCGTTCAAAAGACCCGGATAGCAGTAGTTTTAATTTCTAACAAGATGGCGCAGTCACGTGATGTGGTCTTGGTGCACTCAAGTATTGGCGACATGTAAAAAGAATTAATTGGATAGGCGTTTGATTGATACTTTCCATTCTGTATGTATTGAGTGGCAAGGGTCTGTTTAAATCACGTGACAAACTGCAAACTTGACGTAATGAAATCTTGAAGAACTGAAAATAGGCCTATAATCATCCTCGGTAAATTCAGAATCTTCATGCAAAATTTCAAGTAAATCAGTTCGGTAGTTCGGACGTGATGATGCGTCATTCGTAATTTTCTGTCCTGTACATGTTTAGGACGATTCTTTCCTTTATTATATTTTAGAAGATTATAGAAGTTTAGGTGATATGATATTGATAGAATAAGGCGCTTACTTTGTTATCATAGCATTCATAAATGGAGCAGGCAGCCAAAGCATTGTGGTCATCCTCCTGGGTGTAGACATCTCTCAATGTCTCCCTATTATGTTCTCTGCAGTACTTCAAATACAGGGCCTGCGCCAGTGCAAACTTTCTTATCACCATCTAGAGAAAAAAGCAAAGCAATAACTCATTGATTTAAGAAGAACTCATTTTACAATCAAGTTAAAAAGGAAAATATTGAAGAAATGACAAGAAGAACTTTCTTTCAATTGAGACAACTTATTAAATAGTTATGATCTTGAGAAAAATATTTTGTTAAGTAGAAAGAATATGTTACGCAAATGATGACAAATAAGCATTATTTACGATCAATTCAAGTTTATTCGAAATTAATCAACAATTGGACCTGGAAATCGGGTTTCAGCAGGTGTTCATTAAAAGCTAAACATGGTAGAATAAAATAAACAAAAAGACTTAGAGCCGGTTTCCGAGCTCGGGATTCAGCAAGGTCTAGACTTTAAACATCTGGAGTCAGAAAATTGTCTTTCCGGAACGGGGCGTAGTCGCAGTAAAACGACTAACGATTTTTAAATTAAATTTCGAAAAAACTAGAAAATTGAACACGGAATAAAATAAAGATAAAATCATGTAAAGTTTCAGCTATTATGAATTATTTAGGAATGTTTAATTTCTTCAAGGAAAAACGTTTCCAATTACAGAAATGAGAAAATAAAGATTATCATAAAAACTGCAACTACGCCCCATTTCGGAAAGTCATTTTTCCGACTCCAGCTGTTTAAAGTCTAGAGCTTAGCTAAATCCCGAGCTCGGAAACCGGCCCTAAATAAACAAAATATTTCACACTAACAATAACACTTCTGCAACGGTCGTAGGTAAATAGCATAAAATACAAAAATTATACATAAAATTTGTAAGATAATTTGTTGCTCTTCAAGATCATGATCAGCATGGAATGGGGTGGGGACTTTTGATATGTTCACCTACTTACTGTCCCAACAGACCTGCGAGGTAGAAATTGTCTTTCAAACTTTTCCCTATTTACCTTTTTGAGCATTTATTTATTGCCTGGACTAATTGTGAATTTTATAACTAGGAAAACGAAGCAATTAACGTACAAAATTCAAATGAATTTAACTAAAAAATTATTCACATAACTAGTACTAATATTCAATATTTTATTTTATAATAAATTAGAATTCTATTAAATAATAAATAGTACAAAGAAAATGTATGCGATATTGAACGTATTTTGAAAAATGTAAGTTAACAGACTTAGAAATATTTCAAAATTACCTGAAACTTTGCAAGCGGCATATTCTCGCGTAAATGAAGTAGCACGGTGTAGACTAGGTCAGTATTTCCACTCTCGACTGCTTTTTGTAGGGCAACTTGCTCCTGGCCTAGACGCAATAACAGGGGCACTTGGAGAGAAGCCCTCTTTTCATGGTCTAAAAGCTGCAATAAATTTAGAACAAATTAATCGATGGTTTATTTTTTGAGGAATTATGATGCAATTTCATCAGAATGTTCAGCTGATGGTAAATTTCTGAAGGAGACTGGGCATTTTAATAAATACTAGTAAGACATAAATTAAAGACAACAATATTAAAGACTAGGTTTTTTTTGTTACTCAAAGCTAGAATAGTTATTTGTGCAACTAGTGCGCAAAGTGACAGGTTGCTGCACCGAAGAAACGTTTACGCCCGAGCCGTAGGCGAGGGCGGAATGGTTTCTTGAGTGCAGCAGAGGAACTTTGCGCACGTATTTCACATTAAGTTTTTCCTACAGTACCATTGAATATGAAAAGTGGGTAATTATGGGTAAAATTGCCTGAAATGCATCAAATGTTTTTCTGTGTAATTTTATTATTGATAAAAACCTTAATTTATTGTCAAATTGAATAAAAATGTTGTCCTTGGTTATAATATCTAATACTAATAATTAGCGCGTTGTGCTTCGTTGCACCTCTGCTCACTATAGCAGCCCAGTCACTGTTACCCAACGTTAGTAGACAGAAGGTTGATCACTCACAGGTGAAAGATTCGAAGTGGTGGGGGAAACGCCAGTGTGACGTCACGTGTAGTAAAAAAGTGATAGAGTAACCACACTGAGCATACACGTTTATTCACTGTATCTTCAAATACATCGTCGTTTAATCCCCTCAAGATTGACCTAGAACTTAAAAATTCTCCATACTTATAGCGATTGAATCACTGATTCTAATGATGTTGTTAAATACTTCAAGTTCATTCAACTTGTATGAATAAAATTAAGTTTAAAGTTTTTCAAGAATCTAAAAACGTGACACGAAAAAGTTAATAAGCTGGAAAAGCGTTAGTAGACAACGTTATACTATTATAATTTCAGATTAACCCATACAAAAACCTTGATAAACCAAAGCATTGCAATAAACCGATCCCAATAAATCCGAAGAATTTCATTCATATAAATGCACTGAACATGCTGGTATCGAGCACATGTTCTACGAGGATCAAAATATCTCATCCCCGAAATTCACAAGCTGATGTATAGCCAAACTACAAAATATAAACACGACCTAGAAGATGAAGAAACCTTAAGGATTTGAAAGGGAAGGTTAGGAGGTGGGGTTTTTGCTTTTATATGGCAAAATACTTGTATTATTCAAATGTTTTGATAATTATTGTAAAGCAGAAACAGAAATCTTGCATGTCAGAAAATGTTTGTGTTATATAATTGACTATACGTCACCGTATGATTCTCAAGAATGCGATATTCTGCCTACTCTGTACTACAGCCTACGTCACGACTGCAGTTCCCCCACTCCAATTGCATTTCAACTAAAATACTATAGATGAGTGACCAACCTTCTGTCTACTAACTTTGACTGTTACCAACTTCATTTTGTTTTTGCTGCACTGTTGCTCCATATAACCTACTAAGTATTTTGCGTTGCCATGTTGCAAATCTGGAGTGCAGAAAAATTTTTCCCGCACTAGAGCGGAAAAGTGATTCTTTGCGTTCTGTAATCAGTGCAGCAATGGCCACTTTTCAACGTAACTGTAGGAAAAATTAATGTCTGAGGACAACCTTCAACATTTAATCATGCTAATCTGAGTAAATATTATGATTAGCTGATGATACCTATATCTCATCAATTGGATATTCAAAATTTACGGTAAAATTGAAGAGATTTTGGATGAGAAAGTTTGATTTATCATTATTTAACAATTAACACAAGAAAGGCAAAAAAATATTTTTGAGTTGTTGAGAATTTAAAATCAACCCAATTACTTATTACGTTTCACTATAGTTGATCATAATTGGTGCCACCCAGCATATTGTAAGAGTACGAGAAGTCATGATTAATTTAAATGGTTTTTCAATTAATACAATTTACTATAGAAATCATGTACCTTGAGTTTATAATATTCAAATTAGCATATACAAATTTTGAAAGTATATCAACCATACTTTACAAAATTAATGTAAATTAGAAATGGATGAATCTCCGATACCTTTATGGCTAGTTGAGTTTTTCCACAGTCGGCAGCTTTCATGGCAATTTCTGAAAACGAGACTCCAGGATTTTGCTTGATTTTCTCAGATATCTCACTGGCAACTTCTTCTCTGTCTAATTGACTTTGTTGAACCTGGAAGTAAAACAAGGAATGTAATAATAGTGAAACTGAAATAGCAGTAGAAATAAAGCAGCTTTGAAATAAACAAATGATACTATATTTAAAACTGTGTTGTCTTTTTGAAGAAACCGTAAGATCAAAAGATATAGGCCTACGATAGGATTGAGTGGGCTGGGTATGAGTATACTAAGACAATGAGGAATGAAAACGTACTTTCTCAGTCTACTTTTTTATTTTTGAGTACTTTTAAAATTCTGTCAGGTCAATCACCAGGGAATTCTTTAGGGAACAAATCCTTGTTTCATCATATTACTTGTTGGCATGATATCATTCAGAACCAAAATTAATATTGATAACCTACCTTGTAATAAGCCCAATGCATCAATATCCTAGAGGAGTCAGGTAGCCTCAAGTGTTTGGCAATATGAATTGCCAAAAAATACTGTCTTCTTATTAATAGCATGTCAAGAAGCTTCTGAATTCCTATAACTTTCAATCTGTAGAAAAGTTGTCAAGAAAAACATGTTGAATACAAAAAAAAATACTTTAATGATGTTTTTTGGTAGAATAAATGTATCCTAACAAATAAACTTCATAGTGGGATGCAACATTATAGTTTTAGCAAAGTATTCCAAGAATGTAACTCACTTTTGCTGGTATTGAAATTGTTTTCATATTCAATAAATAATACTGTACCTCTGACATGGGTCAAATGGCAGAGAAAACATAGACTGATGGTGTTCCGATTTGTTATTGAAGAAATAAACATGAATATTTATTCATTTGATATTGGACTATTATAGCTTTTAAAATGGTCCAACAGACTCATGCCCAAAACTTTTCTTGAGTGATCGTAGATAAAAATAGTGTATAGTGTTTAACTCACATCTAACTTGTGCTTTAAAGACCCTCAATTTAAAAAACTTTTGCATAACGGTTACAGGTCGTAACTACTACTATTATCTACTACCGTGCTATAATGTAAACATTACAGAATTACAATCAATCCCATAACAGGGGTTTCAAAACTATACTATAATGTGAACATTATGCAACGACTTTAAAATTATAACATGGTTTTTAATGCTGGTAGCATCAACATTAAAACAAGGTTTCTGATGCTGGTAGCTGGGTTCAGTTTGTCAAGTTTTCACAAAGTCAAGTAGCCTATTCAGTTTGACAAGATTTCAATTGGTCAAGCTTTCAGTACGTCAGGATTTCAGTACGTCAAGTTTTCAGTTTGTCAAGTTTTAAGTTTATGAAGGTTTCAGTAAGTCAAGTTATCAATTCTGAGTTTAAGATCTCAGTTAGTTCAGTTTCAGTTCTCATTTTGTCAAGTTTTCAAAATTTTCAAATTATAAAGTTTTCAGTTCTTTAAGTTAGAAGTTTATCAAGTTTTCAGTAAGCCATGTATTCAGTTTGTCTTGTTTTCAGTATTTCAAGTCTACTGTTAACTCTCTCTGAGTAGCTTTTCACCTATTGTTATTTCAATTTTTTTATCATATAGACTAGTTGGTTGATTTCTAACCTTACAAAAAGTATCAATGAGATACTTTGCTTGAGTGGTCGTAAAACAGTGTATACAACAGTTTTATAATGTCTTTAAAGCACTCGTGAGATGTTTAAGACAAGCGTTCGCTCACTTGTGTCTTAACTCTACATCTAACTCGTGCTTTAAAGACCCTTATAAAACTGTTGTACTAGTAGTTCTGTGAACAGTAGACCTCGCGCAGTTATAAACCACAGTCTCCTCTAATACTGTTCATCAGAGTAAATTCTGTCCTGTCATGTCGGCGAGATATCGGTGTATAAACGACTAACGGCTGTTTGGGTTATTTTATCGACATAGCTAACTAGTAGTTCTGTGAACAGTAGACCTCGCGCTCAGTAAGTTACATTGACCTCTTTGTTTTCTCAAAATTAATAATAATTTATCAATTCAAAATGTCTAGAAAAAATCCTAAATAAACATAGAGCTTTCTTTCCTATCGTACCGTGACGTGTCGTCCCGGAAGTGAGTATGAGCGCTGTTATCAATCTGACTGCAACTGTCTACAACGTTGATGGAGAGATTCATTTTCAAGATGTTCGATGTTTTTGAACGGTTAGTATTATAGTCAACTGTCTACTAACGTTGATGGAAAGATACATTTTCAAGATGTTCGATGTTTTTGAACGGGTAGTATTATAGTCCACTAGACAGCTGATTTATGATGAATAATTCTAAAGTCTGATTTTTACGGTAATATTGGCGTTCAAAGGAGACTCCTTTTCCTTTTGTATTATCCTTAAAATGCAAAATTCAAAAAACCGTATGTATACGTCGACGCGGAATTCAAAAAGGAACATACATGTCAAATTTCATGAAAATCTATTGCTGCGTTTCGCTGTAAATGCGGAATATAAAAACATAAATATAAACATAATTATAAACATAAAGAGAAATGCAAAACCGTCGACTTGAATCTTAGACCTCAATTCGCTCGGTCAATAAACTACTATTACTACATGGTTTTAGATAATATTGAAACAAGGATACTGGTTACAGGTGATCGGTATGCCGATCTTGACATCGCGCACAGCGTTGAGCACCCTGAGCATGCGACACATTTCGACGTAGGGGTCGGGGTTGAACTCGGCGAGAAAGCACTTGCCGTACTGCGCGGCACGCATCAGCATTTTGTGGCCTTCGGCCGAGAACTCGTGTCCCGCCGCAGAGATGCACTGGTCCACCGCCTTCACCAGCTTCGGCTTCACCAGGTGGATGTACTCATCCGCTCGGTAGGAACGTTTCTAAAACAATAAATTGATGAATACATGAATAATAACTTATTTTTACAATATGATTCTCTACTGAAAATTATGTAAAATTCAAAACCTAACCTCTTTTTGGATCTTTGTCATTTCATGCAAATTCAGCGTTGCTAAAACAATAAATGAATGAATAAATAAATTAAATACATAAATAATAACTAAATTGTACAATATGATTCTCCACTGAAAATTATGTAAAATTCAAAACCTAACCTCTTTTTGGACCTTTGTCATTTTATGCAAATTCAGCATTTTCACAAGAGAAAGTAGCTCAAGGTTCGCCGTATCTAGGAATGAGTACTGCTCTTACAAATCCAGCCATACGAGTTTTAAGGCCTTTTCAATAGTTTTATAACCATTTACCACCAAATGTTCGAGGTTTGACGCTCAGGAAATTTAAACTAAGAAATAAGAATTTTTATAAAAAAATGTTTTTATAGTGTGGATGAATATTTCAATGTTAACATGGAGTTTATCGAGATTTTCAGGTAATTGCTATTGTTGTATGATCTCTAATATAGTTTGTAATATTGACGTGGCCGATACAAATTGTAAAGTGTTTGTCTGTGGCAATAAATTGATTTGATTTGATTCTTCTCTCTTAATCATTTTGATAATATTGTCGTTAATGATTATGTGATTTTTTTGTCAAAATAATATTATACAGAGTGAGTCATATGTATGGGAACCCTTCAATAAGTTGTAGACTGTTGTAGATATAATACTGTAACTTTCAGGAAAAGTTATTGGTCAAATACTCTACCTTTTGACATACAACTGAATATCAACCCTCATAAGGGGGGTGACTGAGGGTTGTAACTCGAATATTTTAAATGTAAACACCCATTGTGTGGTACATCATTTTGAAGGCCTTTTCATTAATAAAAATGTCCTATGTTACTTTTTCCAAAATGGCGGCTGATTGAACTTTATCAATTATTTCTTTAAAACTAAAACTTCAAACAGCCGCCATTTTTGATAAAGTATCATAAACATTTTATTGATGGCATCTTCTTGTTTCAGAAAGGCATTAAAAATGATGTACCACACAATGTGTGTTTACATTTAAAATATTTGGGTTACAACCCCTCTTTCCTTGAAAACTAAAACTTCAATCAGCCGCCATTTTGGTTGAAAGTATCATTGAACATTTCAATTGATGTTATCTTTCTTGTTTTCAAATGATGTATCACACAATGGGTACTATTGTATTTTACCATTACACAATGGGTATTGTATTTTTGGGTACCCATATTTTACATTTAAAATATTCGAGTTACAACCACTAAGTCACCCCCTTATGAGGGGTTGAAATTCAGTTGTACGTCAAAAAGTAGAGTATTTGGCCAATAACTTATCCTGAAAGTTACAGTATTATATCAACAACAGTCTACAATTTATTGAAGGGTTCCCATACACATGACTCAATCTGTATATGTAACTTGGTATATAACACTCAATATCATATTTGATTAACTAATAACAGTTTGTATTAACAACAAAATAATCTTGGAATTTAGTTGATATGCCATAAATTAATTATTGTTTTTGAAATGATAAAAGTAAATACTTCCAGTATGAATATTGATATAACATGAGGGAGGGGTGCCCAGCCCCCCCAAGGGCAATGCGCCAAGCCCCCCCAATCCAAGTGTAATGCCCCCCCCAAAGTATCCCAATTCCCAACCCTTTAGTTTTTTGCATTAGCAGTGTATGACAATAAAATTCACATCTTACATTCTAATCTTCCAAGTGCATTATTTACCTTTGTTCTTGTGAGGAATTCTTTCTGTTTTCATAATATTGTAAAAATATATACCATCGTTTCTTATCTCTTTTAAAATATAAATAAAGAATTTTTTGATATTATTTTTGAGACTAGCAGTGCACCCGTTCTTGTTCGGGAGGAATAAAAAGTACTACATTACATCAGGAAAAACTACATGACAAAAATTTGATAGGATATTAAAAGATAAGTAAGGGAGGCTTGCTTTTAAATGTAAAGGTTACTATAAAAAAGTTGAATAATAATATCTCGATATTCTTTTATTGCAAAGAAATTGCATAGCAATTTTGGTGAACATTCATACAATTTTGGAACGATTTTATTCTTACAATATATAATGTCGGCAAATTTAGGTATTCTAAATCCTATACTATTAAACAAGAAATTTCTGTTTAGATGTTTTGATGTTTATATATTTGTATTTCACCGGATCTCGAAAACAGCTTTAATGATTCTCACGAAATTCAGAATATATAGTATGTTTATAATATAAAAATTCGATTGCACTAGTTCTCGTTCCTGGGGAAACTCGCTAAAGGACATTAAAAGAATTCATTCATCCTTGGAAAAACAGCTGATAATTTCGTCGTCTGTTGATGATGGAAGTGAGTGAGCGAGTGCATGTGTGTGGGACTCAGCTGTTGAACTTTTGTACCTAATTCAATCAGGTAGGCTACTTAGTGGCAGTTGTACAAAAGCCGGTTAAATTTCAATCCTGATTAATTCCAGTAGAACCAATCAGATAAGCTATCTTTTTGAGATGGTCTTCTGTGATTTGGTTCTCGTGAAATTAATCAGGATTAATTTAACATGCTTTGAGAGAGAATTCTTGCATTCCTTTGCGAATTAATCTCAATCCACTGTGATTAGATAGAACCTTTCTATATGAACTATGAATATTTATTATAATTTCTTCTTTCTTAATAATTTTTATATGCTTTTGTAGGTACCCCAGAGCGGAGCTCGGTGCCCCGATATTTATCATAAATTGGAACAGGTTGTCACTGATGTTGTGTGTTGGTAGTATTTACTTTTTAACATTACAGGAGTAAATAATAACACAAGTCGAACAAAATGTATCTTCAAATGGTTTGGTTTTTGGAATAAAGATATCATCTGAACACGTACATCTTGTAAATTCTATCTATTATTAATACCAAATATCGGGGCACCAAGCTTTGCTCGTTATTTATTCATTGATAAACAGAACTCAATTCTTTGAAATGATTGGGGAAGGACTAACAGGCACAGCCCAAAACTGTTTCTTCCTCGAATTTTTATTTATTCACTATAAAATTTATAGTTGGGATATTTAATATTCCAAAAAGTAGGTTATGTTTCATAGACTTGAATCCAAGTGAAATTTTCAGTCCAAATATTTGAAAACATAAAAGTTCTAATTTAGATTGTTTACATACCAAATAATTGAATAACAAAATAACACTCACTAATCACTGTAAAATAATGATCAATCTTCAATATTATGATATATACCATCTCATGTCAACAAATCAGATTACTGTATTTTGATCGAGTCAATTAAAATTTCTAGATTCCTCACGAGATACGATGAGCTAATTGATTAAACAGCTGATCTCCCACACAGGCACACACATCTTCTGTTATCGACAGACGACGAAATCATCATCTGTTTTTCCAAGGATGAATTATCCTTTTCATGTCCTTCAGGGAGTTTTCTCAGGGATGAGACCTAGTGCAATCGAATTTTGATATCATAAACCTACTATATTCCGAATTTCGTGTAAATCGTTTGAGCCGTTTCCGATATCCGTTGAACATAATTAACCATATAACCAGATAGCCAGATAACCAGATATAAAAATAGAAAAATACAAACATATATACAGAAATTGCTTGCTTAATTTAACAACGCTTAATATATCGCTTAAGTTGGATAACAACTTATAGTCCAGTCAAATGGTCGTTTTTCAGGAAACAGCCCCGAAAGAATTTTTTTCGATGGTTCTATCTGTATTTTGGGGCGCTAAATTCTAATCTGAAATTTGCTCACACGCCAGAGGGCGACTTCACCCCCAAAATTTTGGACTTTTTTTAAGTTTTCCATTTAATCTCGAGAACCTTGAATTTATCGAGATAAAGCATTCTCTATATAATATTGAAGATAATAACATTTTATTTCCAATGAATTGACTGGTCGCGCAGGACTACTTTTTTGGATTTTTTATCTGAAGTGTTCCAAAAGATACACAACTTTGAATGTGCAAGAAATTTGTGATATTTCCCCCATTGCCACAGTCTCGCATATGCAACGTTGCGTATCTTGTGGAACACTTCAGATGGAAAATCCAGAAAGTAGTCGAGGTTGTGATGAATTTTCTCCTTTTTTCACTCCCATGTTTCACTCTTTTACTTCTGTTTTCAATGCCGTTAAAAAGTTACAGCCAATTGAATGATGATCTTTATTTTCTCATTTTTCTTGCGATTTTACTGTTATGAAAGAGTCTCTAAAATGAGTACAATACATGATAGGTTGCGATTGGTCTTAAATGAGAGAAAATTTCATGCTCTTTAAGCTGAGTTGCCATAAATTGATCTTGCATCACTGTTTATATCAAAGAACTGTTGAGACTGTAGAAATGAGAAAAATATCGAAACTTTCTTGATTTTTTGAATTAAACGTATCTTACTTCACAATTATATTTTTACAAGAATCTTTCATTCATCTCACATAAAAGAGGAGATTCTTTTAGTTTGCGATGTTGTTTATAATTGCATTCCCATTTCAGAGACATTAATATCATCATAGAACGCCTTCGAAATTAAAATAATTATCAGATTAAAATGTACATTACAATTTAACTTATCATTGTGCTTTTAAGAAAATTAGGTTGCAACAGCAAGGAAACTCAAACACAGGACCATTTAAATTTAAAATTAAGCAAAAGAAATCAGAATAATAGTGGATGATGGAGTTATAATTTATTTTTTTCAAAGACTTACCTTCGAACTCATAGGCTTAAAATTACTAAAATTCCTGCATACAACATATTATTATTATCAATTGTATTTTTTTTGCTTTATATTGAGTTACACTTTGCAGAATATAACATTGTAAAGGTGGGAAAAAGTATTAAAATTAACTACATTAGGATATCTCTATTCAACCATGATTTAGCCATGATTCAAAATGTTGACATAAAATATAAAAAATCATGCCCCCCCCAAAAATGTTGATGGCGCAAATTGCGCCATGCCCCCCCCTTGTGGGCACCCCTGACATGAGGTATTTTGACATTTTGCAAACTTTACTTTTACACTTAGTTCTAATGAATACCAAGGGAAATCATGAATGATTCAAAATTTATACGTTTCAATCTTCATTTCATCCACTAAGTAAAATAGTCAAATTACAGTATTGTCACAGATATTTTGAGACTATTTTTCCTGACCAATATAAGAGATTTTTCTTAACTTTTTGGAACAGTGAGGTTCTACAAATTAAGTCTCAATTGATGTATTTCTTTTTGTGATGCAAGCTCCTCTATCACCACGGTTACCCATCATTCACCTTTATTGACAAATTAAAACAAAGTGCCACAATAATTACAATTAAAAACAACTGACATTCTAGCAATGAAAAACAATAAACATACATTAACTGACCTATTAATATTGAATAAACTTTTTTGATACTTGGTTGGAAAATAGTCAGTTAATCGGCACAGTGAATTTAATTGTTATTGGTGCGAAATGAGACTGATTTCTATTTATTTATCTCATTTTTCTTATTCAGTAGATGATGAAGTGAAAAACTGAAATTGTTGATGAAAATTATGTTTTTTTTCTACAGTATTTTACTACCTTATAATTCTTTATTTGATGGATTGTTTATTTATTTAATGATTCAGAATTACACAACTTACAGATAAGTACCATAAGCTTACGCCCAAAACGGTTCCAATTCTAATTTATACAACAGTCCAAATGTAGCTAGGTTTATACAAACAATTGTATTTTTGTTCAATTGTATGATATATAATATAGTATTAATTGTATGAACAATTGTTTATACAAGTGCATTTCTACTGAATTTCAACACTGCCAACATAAGAAATCTTATATTTTGGCTATGAAGAGAAATTCCATTTAATTTTTACTGCTTAAAAACATATTTAATTTACCGTTGCAACAACAGTTCAAGTGGCCAAAATAATATGAATAAAGCAAATAACAATAACTTCTTGTATTAACAGAAACTTAAGACAAAACAACACATTCAAATAACTTATTGATTTACAGAATGAAACGGCCAATTACAAAAAATACGAGACTCGTAAGCCTATGAAAATAATTAAAAGATTAACATTTTTAGATTGTTAATTAGTTGAGTTATAAGAGTATAACTTAAACATCTTATCTCTCTCACCTTGAATTGTTTGGAGGCTTCGAGCAGATATGCACCAGGACCAGTGCCATTTATCCTGAATATTTCCTGCACCACAAATGGAACTTTCTGGAGAATTTCGTGGTTATACTGCGACAAAATCCGAACACAGTCCAGCTCTTGCACTAGTTTGATCGGGATCTCGAAGCTGGAATTAAATTAAATATTATCATGTTTTTATGAATTGAATTAAAACAGTGTTTGCAAAGTAGTTTATAGTACAGTAAAACATTTATAACTATGACTATTGAAACACAATAAAATTATCAAGTATAACTCATAATTTTTATTGTTTTTAAGTATAATTTAAGTAGCCCTAAAAATAAAAGTGACCATGTATTATAATACAGTACAACTATATGTTTTCAATAAAGTTTAAACTGGAAAATGTATCAAAATACCGTGAAAGTTGTCAAATGTCAATCAATGTTGACTGAAAGTCAGTCAATGATAACTATATTCGATCCTTCCATTTTCAAAGTGGAATGAGTGAACCGTTTAGAGAAAACATGAACATGTAAAGTTAAAAGATCAAAAAGTGGCGATAACAAGAGGCAAAAGGTAGGCTATATAATTCTCAAACCCCACCAATATAATTTGGAATAAATGAATAGCACAAGTTGACTTGTTCCAAGTTTTTACTTACAAAAAGTTGAGTGGATCTTCTTTCTCATCGATAATTTCCACGTTGTTATCACGGTAAATAGCAATAGCATCTTCACCACACCTGAAATGAATAAAAATGCATTGCATATTGCAGCTCACAATTTTATAAATAAACTTACTTCAATAAAAACACTTCACTTACATGGGCTACTTTTGGACAAATTAATTAAAACAATATAAAAACCTTGTAGTGCCCTTTATTATTAAAAACTTCAAGTTGAAATCAACTTGAAAATTACCTAAGTTAGGGTCGAAACTAGTCGTTGAAATATTTTGAAGTTTTTAATAATAAAGGGTACTACAAGGTTTTTATATTGGTTTTATTAATTACTTCAATAAATATGGAGTTCACCAATACAAAAAAGAGTCGTAGGCATGGCTTTTATGAGTGGGGATTCCCTTACTATATGGTAAAGTCTCATCTCCTGATATATTATAATAAATATTTTAGCTTCATATTCAATGGGCTTCACGACTGTTATAATAGATCTGTTATAATAGATCTGGATCCAGCTGTACAAAAGCCTGTACAATTTTAATAGTTATTAAATGCCACGAGAGCCAATCAGAGAAGTCTTCTTTTCGAAAAAGTCTTCTCAGATTGATACTAGTTGCATGATTAAAATTTAACAGGCTCTTGTGCAATCGGGACTAGGACTGAAAATAGTTATAAAGTTCAGCCAATTCATCGTGTCCAACAAATAACACAGAATAAAACCTGTAAAAAAGTATTTGCTAACCTTTTATTAAGAAATGTATTGCTGTACTTTTGAGAAAAATAATTTTTGAGTTTTGAAGGCTATCATGTATAACGCCGATTGATAACTGAACTGTTATTAAGATGTACTGAATATTACATTTAAAAACATCGAAGTGTGTTTGTTTGATCATAAGTTTTCAAGTGAAATTTTATATTTTTATCAAGTTTATATAGATTCTTATCATGGGGAGTTTTGTTATGTGTTCAGCAGCTTTAGTAGTGGAGTAGAGCTACATACTAATATAGCTACAAGTGACAACAACTAGTAACTGTTTTTTTCTGTCTTGTTATTGCAATATAGTCTATGAAGGCCAATAGGTAATATTATTCTAATATAATAAAGAGTTCAATCAATGAGATAGGTAGTTATCACCAGGGCTAGTTCTTCTAACTAACTACTAGCTTTGAGATAAATCTAATAACTAATAGTAAACAATTTGAATCCTATTATATTAAGCGAGCAATTTCTGTATATATTTTTATATTTGGTTATTTATATT
Source organism: Nilaparvata lugens (assembly GCF_014356525.2). Taxonomy (NCBI): domain Eukaryota; kingdom Metazoa; phylum Arthropoda; class Insecta; order Hemiptera; family Delphacidae; genus Nilaparvata; species Nilaparvata lugens. The sequence continues at coordinate 42,178,282 of NC_052511.1, read as the reverse complement.
TATGTCCAACGGATCTCGAAAACGGCTCTAACGATTTTTACGGAATTTGGAACATAGTAGGTTTATGATATAAAAATTCGATTGCACTAGGTTTCATCCCGGGGAAAACTCGCTGAAGGAAATGAAAAGGATAATTCATCCTTGGAAAAAAGATGGTAATTTCGTCATCTGTCGATAACAGAAGATCCGTGTGCCTGTGTGGGAGATAAGCTGTGTAATCAATCAGCATACGTATCTCGCGAGAAATCTAGAAATTTTAATAGACTCGATCAAAATAATCTGATTTGTTGACATGACATGGTTTATCATAATATTCAAAGTTAATCATTATTTTACAGTTTTAAGTGATAAGTGAGTGTTATTTTGTTAGTATTCAATTTGGTTTGTAAACAATCTAAATTAGAACTTTTCTGTTTTCAAATATTTGGTCAGTGAATTGGACCTGAATTCAGGTGTATGGAACTTAACCTACTTTTTGGACCACTTGTAGTGTTTAAATCAAAATTCGGGGAAGGAACAGTTTTGGGCTGTGCCTGTTAGTCCTTCCCCAATCATTTTGAAGAATTGTGTTCTGTTTATCAATAAATAACGAGCGAAGCTCGGTGCCCTGATATTTTGAGTTATCTAATAACTGATAGCCCTCAACTTACCAGGCAAGTTCTTTGGGAGGAGATTTGTTCTTGGTATCGAACAGCCTGTAGCAATGATGCAGATCGACGCCTCCAATCCACACAAATCCGTAATTAGTCATGACGGCCAGTTTTCGCTGAGTATCCGAGACGGCCATCGCCACAATTAGACTGTTATCAGCGCCGAGATCGATTTGCTGAAAATTTACACAAATTTATTTATTTTGTGGGCAAAAGTTTTTGACCACAGCACAATCATATGGATACGACCACCCCGTCTTTCAAAGGAGACGATAAGCCGTCGGTACCAACTACCTAAAAAGTAGTCGTCATCTCTCATTATCATCATCCCTCTCACTCATTACCCACGCACAAGCCTAAGAGCTTATGTGGGCTTCACCCTCAATATTATTATTATGATTGTACAAAACCATTTATTCTACTATAATCATAATACAATAATGATCATGGAGGAAAAACTAGGCTGAGACTGTACCATTTCATTACTATTAATTTGAAATAAATTTTGAATTTTCATTCGAACTTAGGAATAAATTTTTTTGTTTTTAATGATGAGACAAGTCTGAAATGCATAATAATGCAAAAAGGCATATTAAACATACATGTTTTTTGAGAATTATGCCCTCATAAGCCCTTCACAGTTAGTATTGTAGATGTGAATTAGTGTACCTTTTGAATAGCTCGTTGGTCGGACTCATTCAAGACATACAACTCGGAGCCTCTAGCGAAGAGTACGCGTGTGTGGCGATCCTCACTCACTACTTCCCATGCTGTCGGCGCCACATAACCTAAAACAAAAATTAATAAATTAATCAACACATATAATAAATACATTAAAATAATATATCTATTATAGGTATATATTATAATATATCTATTATAAACCAGACATTATAAGTGGAATAAAATGTAGGAGATTACAATGGGCTGGGCATATACTCAGAAGAGGAAGAGTCCAAGCTGAAACGAGTTTCAACACCCAACCCTCTAGGAAGAAGACCCCGTGGGAGACCCAGACAGAGATGGTGGCAACAGGTTAAAACTGACATGGAGAGACTTGGAGCGACAGAAAGAGATGCTGAGGAGCGAACTACGTGGAGACAATTTGTTGGTGCGGCAAAATGTCAATTTAGATATAGATGGCCCTGGGAGTAAGTAAGTAAGTAAGTAAGTATTATAGGTAGATGAATCTTTCGAATTAAAATAAAATAAAAACGATATTGCAGGTCCACTCGCGTAGCCAGTAAAAAATTTCGGGGGGGATCATAGCATTGGAGTAGAAAGCACCTAAATTTTGAGGTAGTCACCGGAGGGTGTGGGGGGTATGGAATACCCCCACCAAAGGGGGGTCCGGGGCCTTCCTCCGAAAATTTTGAAAATATACCTTCAATTTGGTGCGATTTTACGCAATTTCCACTTGAAAGCAAACATTCCATTCAAGTTTTTTTGGTGATCAGTAGGCCACTACTATTTCGATTTTTCCTTGAAAATGTCATAGGCTTATGGGATTTTTATTAAATAACAAATAGAATGGAGTGGAGTAGAATTTTATTAGTCATTCAGTTGTTAAAAAATAGTGATTTTGCAGAAGGTCTACTCATTATTAGATAACAAGCTAGAATGCTTAAATTGTGGCTCCAATAAAGCACTATTTCAACTAACACTACAGGCTTAGTTTTAACGTGATTAACAATTTTTTTCAAATTTACATGATTTTTACTTGAGTGTTCAAACTTACATTGTTTGGGGGGGGGATGAAACTTTTTTTCAAAGATTAGGGGGATGTGTCCCTCCTGTCCACGGTAGAAACTACGCCCGATCATCATAACTGTAAAATGTTCGGAGCTACTCTCTAGTAGAATCTGTTAGAACTTTGTTTAAGGATATGCATGAAACCGAATGGACTATAATCAACTAGAGCAATATAAGCTATATTGAATTTCTTAATAATAATAGATGGTAAAAAGTGAACTAACTTTGAAGTGCTATCTGTAGTTTCTCTAAGCCCTGCTATCCGGTCTCTACGCACTAGACCACTATAAGAAAAAAGCTCATTATTACCATTGCTATGCTATTGCAGTGCTGTTATCTCATCCCTATTTCTCGACTTACATAGTACAATATAACGAAAATATGTTTCGTGACTAATTTTTGTGACTGATACAGCCACAAAAAATTCAGGTTCCATTTCTGGGGGAGGATACATCCCCATATCGCCCCCCCTCCCTGGATAAGACACTGTGCAGGTCCACATAATATGTAGAACTTATGAATGATAAACACAGAATAAATAGCTTTATGTTTTTGTCCTCTAAAGCAAAACAAAAAATGTTAAAATAAGTTGTTTTTCATAGTGGATTTTCATTAGTATTTTTATTTTTTGTATTTTTAGCCGGTACAATGTTCTGTAATAATATTTTGTGCAAAATAAATAATTTTTGAATTTGAAAAAAAATTTAAGCATTCGGACCAATTTTTATTTCAATATAGCTGAACGTTTTCATAAACACCAGAATTCAATGTATGCTATAGAGATTGATTTAGGAGTTTTCATTTTACAAATATTTTATATTTCTTGCGGTAATAGCAGCATGTAGGCCTATTATACACAACTATTTACCGTAGCTTAATAGGTATATGAAATGATACTTGTTAGCAAGATAACAATAGTGGAATTAGTTTTTATGTTTTAGAATATAAATTAAAGTTACTTCTGCTAAAGTTTGTTATGGAAAATAATATTATGATCACACCAAAACATATTACACCGTGATTCAAAAAGAATACCACAACTTTGAATATTGATAACTCTGCAAAGAATAAACGGAGAGTAAAGCACTATCAGTCATTGATTAGAGGAGCCTCTGAAGTTTTTTTTAGTCCCTTTGGCACTCATCTGTCCGTGCCTATTTGAATGAAAACTATCCGAGGCAATGGATCGGCTGCTAAGCAGCTCGAGACAGAGCACTTCATCACTGGCCTCCAAGAAGCCCTGAGCTCACCCCCTCCGATTTTTTTTCTGTGGGGGTAGGTTAAAGATAAAGTGTATCGACTTCCTCTACCAGCTAACATTGAGGAGCTCAAACAAGAAATAACAGCAGCTATACAAACTGTTACGCCCAATATGCTACTGAGGGTGTGGAACGAGTTCGAGTATCGTATTGATATCACTCGAGTGTCTGGAGGGGGTTACATTGAAAATTTGTGAACTTGTTTTCTAGTGGGGAAAAACTTATTTTAATACTCTTCATTTTGATTTATAGCCCAAGTTTCTATTTTGTTTCCTTGATTAAATACAGTGTAAAATCTGACAAAGCATTTATTGTAACGGTTCCACTTGTTACTCGTTCCACTACTACGTAGACATCATGTCGTCATTTTCCGTCTGCGCCTTCCGGTGACGTCACAGTCACGGTTCTACGGCACTGCCATAATCAAGTTGGTTTTCTATATTATTCGTTGTGTTAGTTGTCGTTTCAATTTTAATATTTGTACTATTCAATTTTTTTGAATTTATTTTGTCTTTAGGCATCTTACTTTCTAGATATTTGCTACTTTTTCACCAAACGTTTGTAAACGTTTTACGTACATGGCTGACATTTCCGCCTTCCTTTTTTTGTTGCTAGCGCGTCTAGCTAGCCTCTTGTCTTTCAATGGTTCCTAGTCGGTGAGTGCACTTTCGCTCCCGGTCTAAACTTTTTCATCCAAATTCATCTAGTTTACAGAATGTTTTTAAAAAGTGAATTATTCCTTCAAATTAACTCGTTTATTCTATTCTTCAATTGTGATTCAATTATTCATCAATTTCTTCACTTATTTACGCTGATAAACTTTGTCAAGATCACAAACTCGTGGTGGCGTCTATTGCCATTCTTCTAACAATTGGCTTCACCTCTTGAAACTCAAACTTTCAAGTTCATCATTTCTACCGTTTGGAAATCAATCTAAAAATTCCACAACTTGAAATTCGGATTATTCGTTTGGAATTCTACATGTTCCTGCTCACATTTCCACTGGGGGATTTGCCTACTGTTGGACGCTTCCATTCTTGTCTTCGCATGGCCAGATCACATCGTCGCTTGCTGATGTCCTGTTCTTTGGGTACCGTGGTTTCCTTGCCTGTCTGCCTGGCTGCATCTCTTCTTCAAAATTTTATTCAGGTTACGTAAATCATTTTAATCAACTTTCATTTACACATGAATTACATAACTAAATGCAAATTCTACGCTTGGCTTGCAAGCACATTCACATATTTGAGTTGTTCTATTAATGTCTAACTTGGCATTTAATTCACTGAAGGCCTATGCCGCCTATATTAATGTATTCTATATTAGTAATTATCTCACTGTATTGATAGCTATGCTTGGCTTGCAAGCACATTCACATTTTTGAGTTGTTCAATTGATGTCTAACTTGACATTTAATTCACTGAAGGCCTATGCCGCCTATATTAATGTATTCTATATTGGCAATTATTTCACTGTTTGATAGCTATGCTTGGCTTGCAAGCATATTCCCATTTTTAAGTAGTTCAATTGATGTCTAACTTGACATTTAATTCACTGAAGGCCTATGCCGCCTATATTAATGTATTCTATATTAGCAATTATTTCACTGTTTGATAGTGTGATGAATCTTTCAAATAGATCTCATGAGAAGAGAGAAAAATTGTGATTACCTTTTAAAATGAAAGAATTTGCTAAAGGAATAGTTAGTGACCGAGCGATAAAGCTTACTTATCAGTAACTGTGCATTAGATAAGAGTACCGTTCTGTACTGAATATTTTCTAGAAAATTATTCAATAAAATTATAATTATTTTGCAAATAAAGCACAAATTGTTTACGAATTGCTCATTGAATTTGAGGTTACACTTTGTTTACTATCGATCAGATGTTTTTAAAACAGTTCGAACGCAGCTGACTGATTCAAAGTATTGTCAAATGTCATGCTGGCTTCACATAAGATATAATACCATCTCTAAAAATTATAAAACTATCAATAAAGGACCAAGAATTTCAAATAAATAAAAAATAAATGTATGTATTATCGTTGAAATTATTTATTATTAAGAAATTATATTATATGTCAGGTCTTATTGTAACTAACTAGGTCATAGCATGAAATTATATTATTGATAAAACGGCAGAAATTAATTATAACAGTCTCAAACCTAATAAAAATTGTATAAGAATATTAATTTATTAATGATTAATTCAGCTGAACCACATGGTAATTAAATCTCTTTGGCAAGCCTAAGCCAATCATAGTGCATAGAAATAGCACCAAAAGGGTGATCGTTTGAAAGCAACACATGTTAATCTACTATCAGACAACAACCCTGCCTTATCATATACACTAACACATGTACATTGTATGAGAGGAACTATGTCTAGAAGATTAAGCAGTTTTAAGAATTACATAAATTAAATTATTATTGTAATTAAAGGAATTATATTCTACTGCTTGCCACTGACGTCATGTCTATGTCACAAGCGTTCTACCAATGGCAAATTTTTATGCAAATTATTACATCGAGATTCTCAGAAGAAAGGTCTAGCCAAGAAGCTTAGAGAAAAAAGACAGCACTTCCTTTTGAAATCCTCACCTTTGTTATTAACAAGATTTATGTATCCATCGAGAGTCGGTAAAGATCAAAGGAATTGTGTTATGTTAACAACAAAAGCCTCTTTTATCGCATTAATTACCTTTGTTAATAACATGTTTCTATCTTCCCCGCAATCCCCTCGCCAAGCATCCCTACCCTAAATCTACAGTTGTTCCCTAATAACTACAGCTGCAGACGAAACACGTGACAAAGTTATTAACTTTTGTTAATAACAAAACTAGCAGCCAAAAGAAAATGTTATTAACCTATGTTAGGAACTTTTAATTTTGTCGCACTATAATTTGGTTCACATTAAATCACATGAAGATCATTATGTTAATGATTACACCTGTTTCAATTTAAAGTAGCATGAAGACAATTTTTTGCTTTTTATTCCGGCTGTTATATCATAATATGAATAGTCTCGTTAAATGAAATCATATGGAAGTCAATTATATTAATAACAAGGAACTTTCTGTTAAAAACACGAGTTATCAACTTTTGTTAAGAGACATTTCTGACGATTCAGTCAGGTTAATAACTTTTTGTTAATAACTCGTGTTATTAACTCCGGTGTAAACGCAGTTTAAGTTTATTATTATCAACTTCTTTTGCATGTCTATTCTAATTGTTATGTATATGTATTTGTAAATAAACTCCTCTGGTTGCAATTCATTGGCAATCAGAGAAATTATGAATTATTATTACAATTCTTGAAGAATTGAAGTACTGAACCTTCAATTCTCTCATCCTGTTGAACTGTATTTACTTTCTTTTCATAAAAATATTATACTCAGCCTCTGCTTATGCATGTTTTCCTAGATATTGTACACTATATAGTTTTTGTAATCAATGAATTTAGAAATAAATTTGCTTTGATTTTGAAGTAAAAAACTCACTTTGAAGGATGAAATCAAGCAGCCCGAAGACGAGTAGATTGATATGACAGGTTTACCAGTGGACTGCACCTGGACAATCTTCGATGGATCTCTCATCACAGCTATCGGCCCGCCATACTTGGAAGTCGTCAAAATCACTCTGTCCAGATTCACGTCCGGGTCTTTCTGCCATTCCATCGAATACACTTCAAATTTCCTGTCAATTGGAGACAATTTTTATCAGTAACCAGTATTCATCTACACATTCTGATTCTTCCCTTTACAAATTAAATTCATTTCGTTATTCAAATTCATTTATTTTTCCATAAATAATACAGATTGATAAAATAAATTCTAACTTACAAAATGGCACTATCCAACGAACAACTTGTGAGCCGGCAGTGAGTTCGAACAAATATAATCTGTAAAAAATTACTTCTTACTTGAGATGGACATGCGCAGCAGAGAAGGCATACAGCGGAAGGGATACAACGGCGGCTATGTTACCGTTTTGAACCGGCCAGCGTTCTCTAATTTCCAGTTAGTAATCAAGCGCTCATGATACGCATATGGATGTTCCTCTCTGGAAGCGCTCAGTCGACTGAGTCTAATCGACAAATTGGCAACCGCGCTTCTTCCTATGACTCTATCACTGTAATTGGCTAATTTCCCTCCATTTCTCTGCGCCGCAGATTCCTCCAAGTCTGAAGTAATTTTGTACGGAGTATAGGTACAGCAAACATGTCAATAGAAAAGAAAATAGAGCTTATTCAAACTGAAAGTTTTTTTAACTGTCAGTTTAAACCGACAATACCTCATTTATTTGTAATTATTTTTCAAATTCAGATAAATAAATAAAAGTCAACAGCTAGGTAGAGAGTATCAAAGAGAAAGCTTACTTCCTGTGTGCTACTTCTATTAGAGTATCGAATTTGATAAAGAAAATAATTGTGATGTGGAGTCTTTCTGCCATTCCATCGAATACACTTCAAATTTCCTGTCAATTGGAGACACTTTTTATGAAAAACTAGTATTCATCTACACATTCTGTTTCTCCCATTTAAAAATTAAATTTATTTCGTTTTATCAACTGTTGATTCAAATCGACAATATCTCAAGTATTTTGTCTTGTATTGAACTCAATTATAAACTGACTGTTTTTCAAACATGTTAGATGTAAATTGAGGCCCACTGTCCGAAACAAGGACATGGGGTGGACCAAATGTTGAGAAACATTTTGTGATTATTTTTCAAATTAAGATGAATAAATAAAAGCTAACAGAAGGCTTGCCAAGTGCGTAAAAATGACAATTATTCAATAAATTTCTTCAGAGGGAATCAAAGAGATACATATTTCCTGTGTGCTTTTTTATGAGAGTATCGAATTTTATAAAGAAAATATTGTGATATGGAGTGAAAAGAAAAAAGTGATTCAAACTTATTTCGAACTATAAATTCATAATATAAATTTGGGAGAGGAATAATTAATGGGTTCGCCTGTTTTTGCTTTTCCAATATTATTTTAATAAGTAATTTTGTACTAATGATAGATAAATAAATAATATCATCAATTTTGCACGACTTTCTCTGTATTTTGTTTTATTGCGTATTGTCGTTGATATTTGCATGTATTCTTTTTGTTAATATGTATCAAACTTGTATGTGTGTGTGTGTGTGGTGTGTGTGTGTGTGTGGTGTGTGTGTGTGTGTGTGTGTGTGTGTGGTGTGTGTGTGGTGTGGTGTGTGTGTGTGTGTGGTGTGTGTGTGTGTGTGTGTGTGTGTGTGTGTGTGTGTGTGTGTGTGTGTGTGTGTGTGGTGTGTGTGTGTGTGTGTGGTGTGTGTGGTGTGTGTGTGTGTTGTGTGTGTGTGTGTGTGTGGTGTGTGTGTGTGTGTGTGGTGTGTGTGTGTGTGTGTGTGTTGTGTGTGTGTGTGTGTGTGTGTGTGTGGTGTGTGTGTGTGTGGTGTGTGTGTGTGTGTGTGTGTGTGTGTGTGTGGTGTGTGTGTGTGTGTGTGTGTGTGTGTTGTGTGTGTGTGTGTGTGTGTGTGTGTGGTGTGTGTGTGTGTGTGTGTGTGTGTGTGTGTGTGTGTGTGTGAAATAGATGAATTGAATCATCAATATTGAGTGAGTTTTTCTTCAGATATTTCTTTTTACTGAGGATATACATGAGAAAAATTATATGAATATATAAGATGTGTAATGGAATTGATTAATTGCTGGTTGAACTAATTTGATTTATGATGTAATTTAAAATTTGTAACAAAATAATTAATATAATAAATAAAAAACACCTATAAATCGTCAAATTCTATAGGACCATGGTTTCGTGACCACACAAGTCACATTTTCAAGCTGAAACCATGGTTTCCTGTACCAAATAAAACTGTAGAATTTGACGATATATTATGTGTGTTTTTGGAATGGTTCTACAACATCGACAGTGAGTCAGTCGAATTTTTAATGAATTTTCAACATTATGTTAAATATATGTTTTTGTTGAAAATACATTTAGTTAATGATGAAAATTCATTATTTTCACAATTTTCAATGAATTTAAAAAAAATGCATTTCAAAATAAATTACCAAATTAAAAAAGTAAGTGAGAAGCTAGTTCGAGTAGCCCCTGTGCTGTAACGACTGAAATCGCATGCTCCTTCAGTCTTTGCTTGGACCAGAGCTCTGCCTTTGACACGGATCGCCTCGCGGCTCCCGTCCTTGTGTCAGCTGGCAGGCTGTCAGCGCTAGACTGCGGCACTCTCTGCCGGGCGTCCAGGGAACTTCCTCGAGACACTGAACGACTAGCGCTCCGTGGTAGTCTCGGCAAGCATCTGAACCAACTCCTCACACTAACCCTACCATCTCGATCTCCTATATATGCGGAACAGAATCCAGAAACTTGAAACGCGAGCGCGAGTTGAAAATTTTTACAAATATCCGTAACTTTGACTCTTTATTACTCAGTCCATATTGGCGCAATCAACGTCAACTCAACGTTAATCCATTGTGATACCGTTTCATCAACAACTTATTCAATAATAAACACAAATTTCATTGACAATAATTGGTTATTAATATATTTAATTTCAACAAAATTATAGCTTTTCTTTGCGGAAAAATAGAATGCTCTCCTACTTTATCGAATATTTATCATCAATTAACTTATTATCTGCTTATTTTTAGTAATTTAAAGTAATCTGACTAACATTTTGTCGAGATTTATGCATTTGAAAACGTATAATGAAGTTTCAAAAAGGTAACTCCTCCCACTTTACAATTGGAAAAATTAAATAAAAATTATGGATTAGGTACCTATCTCGTAGGTACTTTCTCTTAATTTGTTTTACATTATTATTTTTTTGGTTGGAGGGGGGTTTTTGTAAGTGAAAAGTAAAAGTTTTAAGGGCGTTAAAAAAGTTTTCCACTATTCATCCTATTCTACTACCTATACAGAGTGTTTCAGAAGTGGTGTCGAATATTTTAGGGTATTGTTCCTGGATGATAGGAGACTACAAAATGTCGTATTTGAAGTATCCAAAACTCAGCGGTTATCCTTATAGCTGCCATTTCATTTTTTTTCACTTAGGAATTTCTATCTCAAGAACGAAATGTTGTATTGATCTGAAATTTGGCATGAATATTTATGCTATAAAGACTCAACTTTAAAAAATAAAAAAAAATTTTCGATGTACATATTCAAAATGGCGGGAGTTTTAAATTTGTTATGGCAAATTCCACGAAAACTGTTCACTTTGAAGAAAATTTACAAGAGACAAAAAAGTTAGCAAATTCTATCAAGATTTCAACGATACCTTATTTATTAAGATTGGTCAAAGAATAACAGAGAAATTAAATCTTTTCGTACTGCATGCATGACCACTTTTAACCATTTAAACATCAATATTAAATTTTTAATTTCAATTGTATTTAAGATGAAGCTTTGAAACTCGATATGGCTCCATATGGTCATACAGCTGAATCAACAATGTTTTTCAGATTATCTTGTTTGTCTTGTGCATTCATACAGTACGAAAAGAATTAATTTCTCTGTTATTCTTTGACCAATCTCATTGTGGGGGGGGGATGTTGTGGGAGAACGGGGTTCCTGCTAGAGGCCGCAGGAATAGTGTTGTGGAAGCTATAATAATATTTATAGTTTCATCAAGTCAGTCTTTTCTATTCTATTTCATAAGCAATTAATTTTTTTATACTGTGGCAAAGCATATAGGCCTACCAACTAATAAATAATGTCTTGATGACATAAACAGCTAATGTAAGCACATTAATTCGACGCGTCTACAGTTCATGGTCTCTTATTATGGGGCGCGTTTATTACACTCCTATAGTTTTCCTTATTAGAAACTGCATCATGTAAAAAATCTGAAACAATTCAGCGCGTCTATGAAGCTGGTATAGACACTCGCCATAGGCTTCAACTATACGGGCTTCTTAGACGCGCTGTATTTCTTCAGCTTGTTAGCCGTATGCATTGTCTGATATGAGGTGAACTATACAAGCGAAATAAATGCCATAAGAGGCCATGCATTCTGAAGATGTGGGTGAAATAAATTGAACGCGTCAGGCTCCCGATTTTGGGAACTTGGACGTTGAACATAGTATATTTTTCACGTTGTAAGAGTTTACGAATTTAAGGTACGGTTTACAAAATAGTATACGGCACATCCAGAATTTCCTGTTATGGCCAGTTGGGGCGTATAAATTTAGATATGGGCGTCTCTCACAGGCTAAATTTATTTCAGCGTTTACAGGGTGCATTGTTTTCTAAGAGCTCCATAAGAGACCATGCATTGATAAAGTAATTTTTGATCTGTTAAATATTTTTAGGAATTCTTTTATTATTTTATTTTTATAGATTTGTTTTGATACTGTACTTCCAAACGAATAATCACAAAAAATATTTGTTTAATGTATTATTGCACTTACAATTTAGGCCTAGGCCTAGTAGACACCGAATTATCATCATCATAATCAATATCTTCAATAATTAGACTATTAAAAATGATTTCAACGATCTCAATATATAGATTAAACTACACATAATATTATAAAGGATTTATATGAGCCCCATTAATACAGCATATTTATTCTAAATTGAAAATAATATTTTAAAAATACGGAATGTAGGTACCGTACTGTACTAACCTGAAATAAGCATCACGACCATGGGGCCACCAATCCGCTGTTAGTAACACAGTCATTTTACAAGTAATCTATTGGTATTCTACAAAAAGTTGAAATAATAGGGAAATACTTTGCTAAAATTATATATTAATAGAATCAAGATAATTCACAGCTACACGAAAACACATTCTTGCATCAAAACAAACGCCATCTTTTAATTTTGGTTGACAAGAATCAGCTGATTGGAAAAGTCGAGAGTCGATAGTATCAAGACGAGAAATCATATCGATTTCAAACATTAGGAGGGTACTTTGAATGTGAATTACATCACAATTACATGGTCGTGACATTGTAACATGGTAGGCCTACTTTGCAAGAGAAAAAAACGTTCCAAACTTTGTTCTTTCCTCTTTGATTTAAGTTTTTTAAAATTTTTATTAAAATAGCTACTTTGAGTCCTACTTTATCGTAATACAAGCATTCAATATTGTGCTGGCAAATTGGCAATATTCGATTGACATTGGTGTTGCTATCCTTGTCTATCAATACACAAAGGGCGCTATCCTTTTCTAGCTCCGTATTGTTGCTAAATCGTATTTAACAAATACGAAATCTTTCTGAACGTGAACAGACATCATGGCTGAATACGAGGTGCTTTATGAATCTAATGGACTTTATTATGATGTAATTGGGAGAAGAAAATTGCACGATTACATAAATTTAAGTAGGTGGTGCCTTGTTTTTTATATATTATCTCTACACAAAATATCACTCATGCTTCTCAGTATCAGTATAATGTTATTTTTTGTCATGGTTATTATTGTATTATCTTTATTTTTTATAATTTGCAAGATTGTTGTTATTATATATCTACTGTACTATTCATAATTTCTGATTATGTGTAATGTATATTATTTTACAACCCATGGTAAAACATGGACTGTGACCAGTAATAACATTTTAACATTGAAGCCATTGGCGACTCTAGGACCAAAACTACTGGTTCAGCCCAGCTTGGGGGGGGGGGGTATGGAATACCCCCCAAGTCAAGGCGGGTCTGGGGGCCCTCTCCCGGACAGTTTTAAAACCTTATAGAATTGTGAGTTTTACGATTGTTTTAATTACACATGAATAACTTATGTGTGGACTCTGCAACCGGGATATTAATGATAAATTTATTATTATTAACCAACGAAAATAGAAATTGACCGTCCTATATTTTTAACTAAATTGTTAGTGTATGTGAGTTACTTACAGTAGGCCTACTTAAGACTTGATTGATTTATCTTTGACCAGCAGAGCTGGATACTGTGTAAAAACTTGAATTAAAATTTGAAACTTCATATAAATTTGAAATTAATACTAGAAAAGTTATATATTTGCATTTTAGTTAAAAAATTTAAAACCGCATTACACTCCTTAAATTTTGCATTCCAGGCGTGGGTCTAGTGTAGGAATGTCAAACCCGGGATCCCGGTCCATTTTTGATACCCAAAAATCCCGGGATTTTTCAGCGTCCATCCCGGGATTTTCGGGATTAGAAAACCTGAAATTGTGAATAGAATATTTCCAAAAACAATTCAATATAGAATTCATTTACGGTGGTGAATATGGGTTTTGCATAGCTAATTTATTTTAATTTTTATTGTTCTAAGTGTTTGACTAATTCATTCTACAGACACACTCTCGATATCTACAGTTGCATATTATACATAATATACTGTACTCTGTACTTGCTAAATAGAATTCGCATTATCGGCTCGCATCATTTGCTGAATGGTTGTTATGCCTCCATGTTTGTTTCTGTTCACACAGCACTACAATTATCAGTCTAGACGGCGCAATATTTGCAATAGTACTGATGTCATTTCCTTGAAATGCATTCAGAACTTTGAAAAGACTTAAGAAATCAGAAATAAATAAGCACTATCTAGTCTAATTATTTATCTTCTCTTCTCTCTCTCTATCATAAGTAGAATATCTAGTTGAAGTAAATATAGTTGGCTCTACGAAATTTCATTTAAGTTAGTAGTGGTTCAGCTTTCAAAAAAGTTACTCCTAATCTTGAAAACATTTACAGAAATAGAAAGTTTAATTTTAATATTATTCCTAAGTGTTTTTCCATTTCAATAATATCCTCTCCCTCTATAATGAGCCCTTTTTCATCTCCACACACTGTTACTATAAACATGTAATTGAGGAGGAACAATAATTCGTTAAAAAGTATGAAACTGATTTTTGCCAATCCCGGGATTGATATTGGGTAATCCCGAAATACCATGATTGGAAAATCAGTCCTGGGATTGACATCCCTAGTCTAGTGGGAAATGCAGTACCTACTGGATACTAACCATTGTTACTTTGTATAGAACTACTGTCGTCCCGGCTGAAGTATGACAGTCTTAAGGGCTTAAATGATATATTCAGGCGAGGTGGAGCTCCCATCAGGAACTCCCCACCAATAAAAGCCATACGAATATTATTATTATAGAACTACATAATTATTTACTATTTGTTTTAAATAAAATCTATGCAATTTGTTTTTATTTCAGGTTCTCAAGAATTTAGATGGAACCATGAGAAGACGCCCCTACTCTTAGCAGGGTATAAGAAAAGAAAAGCCCAGTTTCGCGACCCAAAAGAAAATACCTTTGGAGGGATATTGCTGGAGAGTTCTATGCTCTTGGTCACACTTCGGTGACACATGTTATGCTCGACAACAAATTTCGAAATTTAAAAAGAACTTTTACCCAAATAATGGATAATCAGAACAAGACTGGACAAGGTGCAATTAAGTGGGAATTTTTTGACATGTTTCTAGAAATTTTTCACGAGGACAAGTCTTGCAACCTTCACTGTACTGTTTAGCTGTTCACTAAAATGTACCTAACAGAACCACTCAACTAAAGAATGAAATGTGCCTTGTTTAATTTAAATTATAATAGTTAAAAAAAATATTGAATTGTTAGGCTACATTGGAAATGGAATAGCAAGAATCAATACACAAATGACTTTGTAAAAGTTGGTAATTTTTCTATAAAAAAGTTGGTGTCTGGCTTACTGAATTGAATGGAACATACTAGTACTCAATTTCATCAATAATAGGATGTTAATCACTAAAAATACAGATGAGGATCATACTTACCTAGAACCTATTTCATATAATAAAATAGGCCTACATGATTATTGTCTCTTCTAGAATTTCAATTGAACTATCCTCGCATAGGCTAATAGAGTGTATATGAAAGATTTAACATGCAAGGTTCAAACCAGTTACAACACATTCATAAATGGACTTTATTAAAAAAAGTTTGGAAGAAGGAATTAACATAGGATGCCAGGACAATATATTGCAAACAACTCAGTTTACAGTACAAAGGCACTATGTGAAACGAGTTTTACATTGACCTAAGAACCCAAAAGAATACAAGGAGCTTCATTATAATATCTGTTTATCATTTCGTAAGTCAGTTTTTTTGTTAAAAATCCAATAACATACAAATCAATGTATACATAGTATTTATATAATAAGAATAACATATTCAACCCATTACCGAATAAAAAATTTTAACCAATTTTTTTGGGCAGGGTTATTTTGCCCACTGGCAAAGTAGAATAATTATCTCTATAATGGTTATATACATACAACTATCATTCACTATTTAGGCTATATTATACAATCTTACAACAATTTTATGATGTTTTATACACTCAAAATGCAGACTCTCTCAAACATTCAAACAATTATAAATAATAATTTTAAGCTAGAGACAACTACACTATTTCACTCGTCTACTACTCCACTCTGTTTTGATAGTTTGGCATGCCAACAAGAAAATGTGTTTAAGAAAATTAACTATTTTAGGAAAAATTATCCAGTTTAAAAACAAATTGATGAGGGATAAATTTCTAATTTTAATTATTATACACTTGGCATGGTAACACCTTCCATGGTAAAACATTCTCTCATAATAATAACAACAAACTCATAGAAATTAAATGGTGAAAGAGTTTTAGAAACAATAATCAAAAGTATTTTACTAATCAAGTGTAGAAAATTAATAATAGGAGTAACCAGTATTTAGTATTGAGATTAGAGCAGATTCAACCATTGGTAGAAAAAGTTGCATAGAGTATCTTTATCATAGTTGAAAACAGTTAACAGTTTATCTACTGTGGTTGGAAATGTATTTTTAGAAGAATCAGTAGACTTTTAGAGAAAGTAGTTTAACAAAAATTATTGTCAATCTCAAAAGAAAAGTTCAATTCGATTATTTTGAGATTGTATTTCTTCAAACTTATTAAAATAATTAGAAAGCATACAACGAAGAACAATACAGTTTTGATTTGAAGACACATAATAAAATTCACAAATATGACTTATACTCTACAAATGCTACACAATAAATTTATAATAAAAATATTAAATGAAGCATTATATTATTACAAAAATACAATTAAAAACTTGATACAAACCAAAGATACATGTTAGGGCATTGAAAAGGTTTGTTTAAAAGGATACCTATATATTGCACACAGTAAAGCATTAATGTCAATACATTATTTCTAGAAATTTTAGATGTTCATAAATTTAAATTTGTGCAAATGAAAATATCATTAACTTTAATCAATACATTTGCTATTGATTTAAAGGATAAATTATACTGATTTTCTTCTGTGAAAGTAACAATAACCTTTTTTGTAATAATTGAGAATGAAATTCTGTCGTTTTTGATAATTCATGTTGAATTTCAAATCTGGGTCTCTGTGAATCCAAACTTAAAAATCTGATAGAGCAACTCATGATAATACATAAATTGTATTAACAATTTCAAAACAATATTTTTACTTCAATTTATTGTCAGTAAACAGTTTTATTCGAAACATTTTTCAACTTTCAAGTATCCAATGACATTTTTGTGATATTTCTATAAAACTTTTCACCTTATAACGATAACATTAACAATATATTATAAACTTTTTCATGTGATAACAAATCTTCAGCTATTGTTATTATCTTATTCTTTGTTCTCTATGTTAACATATATTTACATTATAATTTACATGAACTACATAAATACCATCATTTTAATACCCTAGATTCAAGTTTGTTACAATGCCATATTTTAACTCATATTTAATCCTTCCTGGTATTAACATTATTGTCAAATAGTTTTATTTACATTTTTCTTAGAAAAATATATCTATGTAAAACCGGAACAGCTAATTTAGAACTCGACTTTGTCAATAATTAAAGTACAATGAATCCCCATCTGAATTTAGATAATAATTTAACAAAATAATTTAATTGTGTATTGAAACCTTTTAAATGTTTCATTTTTCTAGTCGTTGGAAACCGTAAAATTGTAGACAAAATATTTACAGCTCACAATGAATATGTGAAATTTTACATTTGTTTTCTCGATGCAAATTACTAATTGAAGCTTTTTACAGTAGCGTTTTATGTACAAAATTCAAGAATGATGGTATCTTAAATAATATAATTGTTAGTTGAAACCCAATTCACAAGGACAGGTTTAAAAGAATATTACACTTTCAATGAACTGTAACTTACATTATATTAATTTTTAAAGAAAGCTATGTTTATAACCTATAATATAAGAACATTCTCTCAATAATCAATATAAATTATAATTCATCAATCAACAAACATAAAATTTGAGCAATTAAAATTTTCATCAACATCATAATCCATAATATTAATCTTAATTAGTTTTGAATAACTTGGTTTAAATTTTATTTTTGAAAATGATATACATTGAATATTTGAATGATATATTAAGCTATGATCAAATGTTGGTCCATGAAAATGCAATCGTTACCACAGGTATAAATATAATTCAAAGTTCAACTAAAATTTCAAAAAAAGCATTTTTACCATAGGATAATTGCATTGTTTTGGCTGGATCTTGGAATAGAAAAAAAAAACGTTCTGAATCATGTAGGTTGAAGTATATAAAATATTTGTGATTTGACATCTACCAAAGACAAAAAGAACTAACATAATGAAATCAATAGGACTATAATACAGAAGTGATTGAGCATCAAGATGAATCGATATTGCAAGAATATTCACGTGAACTCAATCACTCATTTTCCCGTAGTAGTATAGCCTATTGATTTTGGTTCAATGAAACAATAACTGTTAGTATTGCAGTGGGCAGAGGGGACGGTATCTTTTAATTCATTCGTAGTCAGTCATTTTTGTAAAAATTTAATAGTTACTGCTTTGATCGACGATTTCACCACAAACCTTATAGTTTCATAGAATCTTGTCATGGTATAATGTTGAATCAATATAGGACAAAGTTGAATACAATTTTGTAATAATTACACTATACTTGTTCTATTTACATAGTTCCCTCTTCCTAAAACTCAAGTTTCAATGATAATGCATCAATCTACAGTTGTTTGTTGAGCTTAATTCTACTTTGGCAACAGGCAACACATGTGTCACTTCAACGCATTGTTGTTGATGTCATGATCATTAAAAGTAAAGTTTTATTACAATCATCCATGTAAAACAAACAAAGTATCGTATAATTATTCCAGTATGAAGCAATCTACACATATAATCTCTCATAACAGTGTTGAAATTATTGAATAGAATACATATAGATTTGTTCTACCAAAACTGGATGCACTCAAATTTATTTTAGAAAATAGAAAACACTGCATTAATTCTACTTAATCATATTCAATGTATTCTACTAAGGCCTACACAGAATACATTTAATATGTCAGTGAGTAAAACTTTGTAAATGCACTCTGTACTGAATAGATTACACTGATTGCATGTGGGCACACAGAATACATTCTATGTATTCTACGCACCACCGAAAAACCTATTTCACTTTGGTTAACTGGAACTACACAAGCTGCTCTTTAGGCCTATTTCATTGCTCTCATTAACTAACATTCATGAATATATGATGCAAACACACACTAGACATTAATAAGTACATTATATTTTTGGGTTAAAAACACAACATGATGGTTGATAATGACTGGTGCTGGTGGAACTGAAGATGGGAAGATGATATTTTTGGCAATTTTTCTGAAAACGGTGAATGATGTATGGTAATCGATAGTATCGATTTTGTGAATATTGATAGTATCGATTCTATAAATATCGATAGTATCGATTTTGTGAATATTGATAGTATCGATTCTATAAATATCGATAGTATGAACATCGATAGTATAGATTTTGTGAATATCGATATATTAAAATATCGATATGGATTGATAATGAAGTGTTGATGATTGGAGTGCGAAAGTCGAAGTCGATGCTATTTCATGCGATTAATGACCAGATCAGCGACGACAATGAGTGCCTTCTGGTAGGGCGAGTCCGAGATGGACGAGGCGAGCCGAGTGGCCTCGAGGCAGTGCTTCTTGGCGAGGAAGCGAGTCTGTTCGAGTCCCTGCGACTTGTGCACCAGTTCGAACGCCTTCTCCACGTCTCCCTTCTCCTGGAACCTCCGCATTATCATCGGGTTCAGCTCTGGGTACTGCAAACAATATGCCACAATTTAACAACAACATTTTGCAACAATTCAAAAACCAAACAAAATGTGACAAAAACAAAATGTGGTACAGATTTCGAAGGATGCAATAAAAAGTTGAATTATTCATTCAATTTTTATGTTTATTTATATGGCTACTCAATAGTTTTTTCAATGAATCAACTAGTACCCTTTGGTTTAATGTGTCCTTTAGATGACTTCACATGTTTTTGACCGAGCAAAGTGAGGTCCAAGATTCAAGTCGACGATTTTGCATAATTCTCTTTATGTTTATATGTTTTTATGTTCGCATTTACGGCGAAACGCGGCAATAGATTTCCATGAAATTTAACAGGTCTGTACCTCTTTAAATTGCGCGTTTTTTTGAAATTTCGCATTTTAAGGATAATACAGAAGGGAAAGGAGTCTCTTTCGAACGCCAATATTACCATATAAATCAGACTATAGAATATTATTCATCATAAATCAGCTGTCGAGTGGATTATTAATTCCATGCAATAACGCATGCAATTAATATCCCAATGTAATTTGGTAAAAAATCAGCTGTCGTGTGGACTATTAATTCCAAGCGATGAGGCATGCAACATTGATAACTCAAAGTAGGTAGCTTATTATTTTCCAGAATTTTCTCTGGTTTCAACTCGGTAAGCTTTTAATGATAGCATAGTTATTTACAACAATTATTAGCATTCTAATGATAATAATTATAATTAATATTAATAATTATTGTCGATAAAACATTTGAAACAGCCATTAGTTGTTTACACACCGATATCTCGCCGACAAGTCACGACAGGACATAATTCACTCTAATGGAGGCTGTAGTTTTTAACTGCGCGAGGTCTACTGTTCACAGAACTACTAGTTTATGTAATTTTCAACTAGTCTTTACTTTCCCTTATGCCTCTACCTTGCTAGTTTCTCTTCCCTTCCTCACTCCCTGTTTCTCTTCCCGAATTTCTCAATAAATATACACTACAAACAAAACTGAGTAGCATTTTATTACATAATTATTTTCTTGCATTATAGTTAATGATTGAACACTCGGGCTTTGCGCTCAGGTTTTTCAAACCTTGCAGGAACTTCCCGATTAATATAGTGTTAGTTCTGTGAACAGTAGACCTCACGCAGTATTCTCATCCACAAGTATCTGATTGAAACTATAGCCCTTATGGAAATACAGCAATAGACTTGCTTCTCCACACTTCTGTGTAACCACTTGTCAGCTGATTTATGATGAATAATTCTATAGTCTGATTTTTACTCTAATATTGGCGTATGAAGGAGGCTCCTTTTTCCTTTTATATTATCCTTGAAATGCAAAATTTCCAAAAACCTTGTATATACGTCGAAGCGCAATTGAAAAAGGAACATACCTGTCAAATTTCATGAAAATCTATTACCGCGTTTCGCCGTGAATGCGCAACATATAAACATTAAGAGAAATGCCAAACCGTCGACTTGAATCTTAGATCTCACTTCACTCGGTCAATTAATATTTTATCCAATTTAATGGTATTTAATTTTTGATTGTATTTCACTTTTTTCTTTTACAACCATTGTCATTGTAATTATGTTTTGGGACAAATAGAGATTTGATCGAATAATTGATTACGCTCAGGTATTTCCTTTTCAACAGGAATGATTTAAGGGTGATGGTTTCTTGATTCATTCCGAGCTGCGATGTATTAACACACTTTTTTCTATGTATTTCACACGACATGCAGTCAATTATTCAAGTAAATAATCAAAATCTTTTACTTACTGACTGTAGTACTTTCGACCGTCTCGCGTTCATTTATTTACTTAAATATTTGACTGCATGTCGTGTAAAATACTTGGAAAAAAGTGTGTAGGAATAATTTATTTCTACTATACTGTATTGTGAAGAATTTCTTTGATCTAATATAACTTATTGTAGGTTTTCTTATTTTGTAATTTTATTTTGGCGGATAAACTGATTGAATTGTACCTTTTCGCATGCGAAGAGTACAGGCGCAGTGGCAAGTCCGAGCTTGAGGTCGGCTGCAGTCGGCTTGCCCATGGCGTCTGAAGAGGAGACAAAGTCCAACAGGTCGTCCACCAGCTGAAACGCCAGACCCACGTTGCGCCCGTACTGAAACGCCACCTCGCACAGTTTCTCGTCTGCGCCCACCAACATCGCTTGCTGCAAATCAACACAAATCAATAAGTTTAAGAAAAACACAAATAAAACATACTCAAGACTACAATATAACCTATGTCGGACTATGTGTAACCTTATTTAAATTTGGGAGAGGAATAGCACAAGGTTACCTTATTTTTTCTCTACCTATCAACTTTGATGATGTACTTATTGTATGAATCAATCAATAAAGAATAAACATATTTATGGCGTATACATGAATACGTCACAAAGACAGGAAATAAAAATACGCCAGGTTTAGGTATTTTGGAATATTCTTTATAGCTTGAAAGGGACAATGAAGTTCTGTTTCAAAACTGAAATGCAACTTCATAAGAATCCCTTTTCGAAGATGTAATTCGTTTGCTAGTCAAGTCGTACGATAACTTGAATTAGCTGCTATATATTTTTTGTAATTTACTACTATAGCATTGATTCAGCGAATAGCAGGAGTTAACGAATAGCTCATCTAATTCCTTCATCGTGAATACACCTTATAAAGGAGAATTTTCAAATTGCTATGAGAATTACTTATTCATAAATAAGTGTTTGTGAAAATGTCGAGTATTTCCATTTAATATGGGAGAATTAGTCAACTTATAAATACATTTCATAGTTAGAAAAATTTCAGGATGGTTTTCACCAATAAAGGTAAGCTGCAAAAGGGATTTTTTATATATTATAAACTTTAGTTTTAGTTTTAAAACAGAGCTTCATCGCAGCATCGTCCCTTCAAGTTATAAAAAGAATTAAAAAAATAATGGAACTTGATAAGATGAATAGGTATGGACTGTTTAATTAAAATAAAACCCTGCATTGAAAAGAGGCACCGACAAACTAGACAAAATTAGTTCGGTCTTCGGTCAGCTAAGCAATAATAATAAACTCATATCAAAGTGTAGCCTTTTTCCTATTTACATACTTCTTCATATTTGTGAAACAAGAGCCAGGTAAAATGTTCAGTTGACCACTCATTGGCCTCTAGAAATATTACATTAAATAAAATGAAATTGAAGTAGGATAGCAAACAATATTTAAAATTAAATCAATTTTTTTGTCCACAAAGAAAAAAATGATTTGATTTTGATCTTCTTGTTCCTTAAAAACAAAGTGAACTTACAGCTTTGAGTGAGTTGGCGATAAGACTGGCTGTTTTGCGATAAGTCTTTGTGAGGTAATGTGCGAACCTTTCATTTTCTGTTTCTTTTGATCCCAGCTGCATGAACTCTCCTTGAACGAGCTCTGTGACTATCTGCAAAAATCAACTCAATAATATTACTCATATTAATAAAATTAGTAAATTATTTATGAAGAATTCGAGCTTGTAAAGAGGATTTAGAACACGGGTAAAAAACACAATTTTGAAAACCACAATAAATATTCATTACACATAGGAATAACATTTTATTATATTAGTTGAGTTTGAGAAAAAGACATTATCTTATGATTTCACTACATGCCTGATTGTTTTTTGTTTTCATTTTAATAGCAGTTAAAATTAACAGAGAGCTAATTATGAATAGTTGAATAGTTTATGACAAGCTAAAAAAGTACCTGTACAAGATTGATAAATTAATATTTGGAAAAATTGTGAAAATGAAACAGTTTCAATTCGAAGACACAAACACAGAACGACTTGTATGTAATGAAATAGTAATGGAATCAATAGAAGCTGCTCCTGATATTTTTACCAGTTTCATACAATATGTAAATTATAATTGGTAGGTATACTTTTCTCACAAATCAACACAATAATATTACTCATATTAATAAAATTAGTAAATTATTTATGAAGAATTCGAGCTTGTAAAGAGGATTTAGAACACAGGCAAAAAACAATTTTGAAAACTTTATGTGTAGTTGAGAAGTTGATATTGTGGTAATTATTCATATTGAATGAAAAAGACTAAGAAATTGTCAAAAACCACAGATTTATTGATACTTAGAAAGACCGGTTTCGGTTATTACACCATTGTCAATCTCTGATAAAGTCTTTCTAACAATGTATCAATAAATCTGTGGTTTTTGATAATTTCTTAGTCTTTTTCATTCAATTTTGAAAACCACAATAAATATTCATTACACATAGGAATAACATTATATTATAATAGTTCTTCAGTTGAGTTTGAGAAAAAGACATTGTCTTATGATTCCACTACATGACTGATTGTTTTTTGTTTTCATTTTAATAGCAGTTAAAATTAACAGAGAGCTAATTATGAATAGTTGAATAGTTTATGGCAAGCTACAAAAGTACCTGTACAAGATTGATACCCTGGGATTGTTAAATGAATATTTGGAAAAATTGTGAAAATGAAACAGTTTTAATTCGAAGACACAAACACAAACGACTTGCATGTAACGGAATAGTATTTGAATCACTAGAAGCTGTTCCTGATATTTTTACCAGTTTCATACAATCTGTAAATTATAATTGGTAGGTATACTTTTCTCACAGATCAACGCAATAAGGGAATTAAAAATTATATATGAAATTGCCTTCATAAGTTGATTTTCTATTTAAAAATACTGTATGAGAAAAATATATGGATCCTTCTAATTCCCCGCAATGAAGGTGAGTTACTTTGAGGTTAAAATCCAAGTTAGCAATATTGAGGAGAGGAATTTCTTAACTAATGGAAAAACATAAAAATGAAAATATAAATCTTACTTGACTGAGAACAAGCGTGACGTCATCATTTCTTAGTCTAGCGATCATCATGGCTGCAACTGCAAGAATGTAGTCTCCAGCCATTGTCACCTACAACAAAAAATTTGAAAGTTTAATAAATGTTTCCAACAAAATACTTTCTATTACAGATTATTCAATGTGAATGATTTAAAACACATAAAGGTCATTGTACGTACTTGAAATATGCATCTAGGGCTCTAGGGTAGGCCTACTTTAGAAGAGATGTTTGTTACTAGTAGGTACCCTATTAGAAAAAGATGCATTATTTTCTGAGTTGTACTGCTTTCTACAGTAGTTTACAAAAAAAAGGAATTTAATTATGGTATTACCTATTATAATCTACGACATGGAATACTGAATAGCTTTCAGAGAAAGATGTTTAAGATGATGAGATTCCTCTCACCTTAAATATTTTAGTTTCCAGCCTTTTATTAGCTGAAGATAATAATTATCTTTCAGAAATACTAGTTGTACTCTCAGTCGGGGGTTATAGCGGGAATGAGATTACTCATTATAGATTTAAACTTTGATGACAGTGCTCTATCCGGGCGTTTTGCTGGATAAATGTGAAAATTGTGAATCTAACAACAAGCCCTGGTCTCCGCGACTTTGTTGGGCTTGTCTTGGACCATGACAAGATACGCGCAACGTGCGTGGATGGAGTGATTTCAGTATTAAGATTTTTTGAAATTGCTGTGACCTCAGGGCTGGGAAAACTAGATGTAGTTCAATATTATTTAATTGACGTGTCATACACTGTTAGAGCTATGCTCATATATACAGTTTTACATGACAAAATAATAATAATAATAATAATAATAATAATAATATAATAATAATAATAATATAATAATAATAATAATAATAATAATTTATTTCAATTTATTTATCCCATTTGAGGTTACATAGTATCATATACATACAGTGTTTTGTTGCTCCTCTAGCTTAGAGCTAATTGAGGAGTATTCAAATTTCATATTACATCATAATCGTTATAAATTCTATAAATACTACAAATGAAAAGTTTTTAAAGTGTTTAATTTAAGTTTATCATATTTTCCATCTGGGATTCGATATGTTTTAAATTATATATTATAAATTATAATAATAGCCTAATAATAATAATTTATGATTTTTCAAGTTTGTCAAAGAGGCCTAATAGTTTTACTCTATTAAAATTTAATTTTAGTTTCAATGAATTTGAAGTTGCATGCCTAGTTCATGAAATCTCAAGGTAATTTTAATTGAATATCATAGCCACAAGCCACAATTATATTTATTCATGAGGTTTATGAAAAATAATCTATATACAACGTGAGTTTTCGGTGGTTTTAATACTTTTTATAGAATATAAAATACAATTTTTGCAAGTCGACTCTGCAGTTGATCACCGGGCCACTGTCTTCAATTCATCATTGATCGGTGTACTTTTCATTTCAGTTTTCATAACTCGCTTCAGTGCATATGGAGGTCAAGTGTAGACCTAGGCCTACTAACTATCCCTGCTGTTATCCAGTGACTGTAGCATATTTCGCCTACCTTATCTGGTCAATGGTAACTGATAATTATTTTGAAAGTTAATTACTGGCTAGCGCGTCCAGCAGCCTAATAATTAATTACACCGAGATAAAAGTCAGATCATCAATCACAAAATTAGTTGTTAGTTAAGTTTTGATGTTAGCATTGATTCCATTGTTGTCTAATAGGAGAGTGCTTTATCAGATTGTCTGGGAATTTCGTGAGGTGCAAATTATCATCTAAAAGCTTTATTGTTATCAGCTCGATGCAAGGATACGATTTATTTGAATCACAAATGAATTTGCTATCTTCTTTTCACTCAATAATATATTCTTTGGGTTTATTCATTATTACAATGTATCATATTTAAAACTAATCCATTTCCACACTATCTTTAAAACTAATCCATTTGACACACACTTTAATAGAATATTTACCCTGCAAAAGCATTTAATTAGAGTCGCTCTAAAACGGCCTAGACTGTATCCAAGCAGGAATTTGTTTGTTGAATTTGGGGTTCCAACGCTACGACAGGTCTTTGTAGGGAAAATCATTACACATGCCAATAGAAATAAGCAGCATCTTACTTTGAATACACATTTACACAACCTTCGTCCGTCTGTACTCAATCCTTATACTCGAAACTTTACAAGATTAACTATAAACATCAATTCACATA
Source organism: Nilaparvata lugens (assembly GCF_014356525.2). Lineage (NCBI taxonomy): Eukaryota > Metazoa > Arthropoda > Insecta > Hemiptera > Delphacidae > Nilaparvata > Nilaparvata lugens. The sequence continues at coordinate 42,151,407 of NC_052511.1, read as the reverse complement.
CTTCATGGAATACTTTGCTAATATAGTCCCATATCACTTTATAAACAATAGAATAACAAAAAAACTAAGTAGTGAAATAGAAGAGTGGGTAAAATCTAGAGTTTATTTTAAGATAAGTGTATGAAATGATAATTTTGTAAGAACTGTAAGATCATAGTGTATAATACGTCTGTTATAGTAAGTTTTTCTTGATTCTCTACTATGGATATTATAGTATATATCCACTTTTAGTCTTGATTAATGTTATAATATTTGTAATTTTCAATCGCACTCACTGCTGGCGAACAAGTTCCACTTATGCCGGTAGTGCCTTTTATATAAATTTACTTATTTATAATATTACTTATAGTATCTATCATATTTTTAATGTAAGTACTGATTGTAAAATGTTATGGCAAATAAATTTCATGTATGCTCATGTATTCAAACTATTTATCAATGATTTATTTGTCCAAATATATTTTGCTGAGGGTGATGCCCACATTGCTCAATACTTGTGCTTGGATGAAGAGAAAGATGATGATAAGGGATGAATAAACTTAAAGCAGTACCAAATTGCAGTAAGAAATTCCAGAAAGTAGAATAATTATTGATTAGTAATTAAAGTACAGAATAAATAAAATACAAACACCAGTATTTATGCAAATAGAGATATTGCAACTGCATTTATTAATAATATAATTAAATTATAACTGTTTCGAAGAGGTACTCTATCTAGATTATAGTTCTATAGTAACATATGATATGGAAATTTCATTAAGAGATTGGGAGAAGAAGAATATACATGCTAAAAGACGAACTTTAAACCCTTGAAAACAACCCTTAGAGTTAAAATATCGCCAAAAGATTTCTTAGTGCGCCTCTAAAGGGCCAACTGAACATACCTACCAAATTTGAACGTTTTTGGTCCGGTAGATTTTTAGTTATGCGAGTGAGTGAGTGAGTGAGTCAGTCAGTCAGTCAGTGACTGAGTGCCATTTCGCTTTTATATATAGATAATACAAAGAATGAATACAACGAATTATTTCAAATCGAATCTTCTAAAACATTAGAGCATCTTCCAATGTGAATTCAACTAGAATAAGTTTGCATTTCAATTGCTAATCGTTAGTTTATATAAAATCTAGATAACTGTTCAACTGCACTATGAAATAATAAGTAGTCCTAGACCGTTGCTAGACCCAAATAAAGGCATAGACAATAATTATAGAAATCATGAAAAACACTAGAACATTCAATTCTGGTAGAGAAACATTCATCAACCCAACAGTTAATGAATAATTTTATATAATGGAGGAAAGAAATAAGTTGAAGAAAGTTACAAAATAATAGAGCGCTGGTTTTATTTACAGAGCTGTGAGTGAAGCGTTTTATTGATACTTAAAAATAAATACTAACTTAATTTTAAGTGCTTGAATAAAAATCCAGAAAATGACATTTAGGCCTATTGACATACGAGGCGGATTTGAAGATTGGTCACCCTGGGCTATTAAGCATTAGCCCATGGCTATATAGCCCATCTAGCCCAAATGTAAATTCAGTCCAGCCTATTGATGATCTATATGCAAGAAAACCGAATAGGCCCTACCAAATTACTAATTGTTGACAGAAAATCCAGGTAACTTCAGAGCTCCACTCTGAAAGACCAATTATAACTCAAGACATTCCAAACAATTATGGAGATTCATGAAATTATGGAAAACTAGGCTAAACCATCAACAAAACAAACAATAAATAATAATTATGAAGATGAGAGAAATAAGCAGCAAGAAACGCGCAGACCAGAATAAATAAAACGCGCTGCGTTTGCGGTGAGCGCTCTGTCTTCAGTGTTACCATTGGTTGCATGGGAAGCAACCATGTTTTAATATAGAAAATGCTGACAGTTTAAAGTGAGTCCCCCTGTAATGAAAGAGCGGCAAGCGAAGCAATGCGTGACGTCACAGATGTGCGCGCGCATCTCAAAACAACAAAGCACAGAGCACACAAATTATTTATGGCAGCCATAGACGTCGAAAGTAGTGACTGCACATAAAAAAATCACTCATTAACAGAACAGAGAAAGTGGCAATGACGACAAATGATTGTTTTCCGAGTGCCGAAAACCTACCTAACCTAAACTAAAACGTTTTCAATTGTCGCCCGCCCAGCCGTAGAGCTGTAGAGCGCTCTCTCTGCACTTTTTCAAAGTGAACCATTTTTTCAGCTGCTGCTTCACGCTTGGAGGCACCCCTTTTCACGCGGAAAGTTGATTGATTTTTGCGGTTTTTTTCTGATATGAGTCAAGTAGACTAAACTGAGATTCAAATGAAATATGCAGCATTCCTTGTTCAAAATATGACTGCTTCCTGTTCAATCGATTCTGACTATCTTGAGTAAATCTCACTATACCAGTCACTGTCAGCATTCCTTAATGTTACTTCGATATACTTCCCATTCAACCAATGCTGACAGTCTGAAACGAATCTTACAATAGTTATTTGTGAAGCAGTGCATTACCTTTCTCAACAATAACAATGTTGTGCGTTCATATTGTTTTGGTTTGTGTATAAATTCCTCAAAAATCAATGATTTGGCATGGTGAAATCAAAGGTGAATAGAGGAACTACAAAACTACAATTTACAGACTTGACTACTAGAGAAAGAGAAAGAAGACTAGACTAGACTACTAGAGGAAGAGAAATTACCATGCTTCTTAGTAAGAAGCATTAAGTAAGAAGTTCTTATTGAGAAGTACGTCTGATCTAAAGGTACCTACATTCTTCCATTTTCCTGATTGTGTTTTGCTAAATTACTTTGAAGGTGAAGGTGGAAGAATAATAATTTATGAAAGATAAATGATTAAGGAATCTGCAGATCAATGGTCAAATTTTGATCGATGTTCAAATTTGATATTTCCAAACAAGGTCCATGATTCCAAGATAATTGAAAAGTTATCATCTCCTTGTTTTTAGAAAGATATGTATAACATCTTAAAAAAGTGTGTTATTGGCGTTCAATACAAGTCTAAGTCGTGAACACAATTTGCAAATTTCAATTCAGCAATGAAATTTACACATTCATAAGTGTCAATTTAATGCCTTATTCATACAACACAAAACAGCAATTCAAACTCAAATCAATTCATAAGAACAGTAGCCTACTCCATAAAATCCAAGTAGCGTGCTATTTAACACAGCTATTCACATTCAAATTTTTCAAAAGTTCATTCGCCCTTTATTCAAACGAAAGCTATGCAATAGTTTGTGAAAGCATAACTGATTATGATGATGTGTGAAACATTATTCTTCACATTATCACAAGGAGAATAGGAGATACTTTACCCACTTTGAATGTTTGTGACAGTAAATAACATTAAAAAGTTACCAAACACTGTTGGTTGGAAAGAGATTGTGCTACTGAATTAAATGCGATACAAGCAACAACCAGAGACTATGGAATGTAATTGCAATCTCTGGCAATAACAGACAAGTTTATTCTATGCGTACTTTTCCTTTCCTTTCTTCTAATCTATTCGTCTTTCAACTCACTTGGCTTTGCTTTTCTGCAATTTGCTTCTTTCTTCGTCTTTTTCTCTCCTTTCTACTTCTTAGAGTTCTGCAGAGATTGATATTTCATTCTCAATAGGCAAAAGTCTACTATAATAGTTTTTCTAACTCCTCTCTTCTCAACCAGTCTCTATTCTTCTTTTTCTGTAACTTTTTCTCCAATTTTAATTTTTTTAATCTGAAGATTTTTTGGAGTCATTTCTTTTCTATTTCTCATCGTATCGCCAATCATCCTACTCCGTATTCCTAAGTTACTTCTTCATCACCTTCCATTTATTCCAATTTCAATACCTCATCTTTTACTTTTTTGTCTCCCTTTTCATTTATTCTCTCTCCTCCTCTTCTTCTAAAATACACAGCAGCCTAAAACTCTTCTAAATTAATTAAAATTGTTGTTTTTCTCAGACTACTATTGATGTATATTTCTTTGATCTTATTTTTTCCTATTTTATTTAGGAAATAATTTCCTTATGTTGTTGTAATGTAAATGCATTAGCATTGTATAGGAAGGTTATGTTGGAGAGAGGGCCGCCTGCGCCCTAACTTCTCCCTCCAGGAGGCAGCCTATCTATCTTCTCTTTTAACCTCTAATCTCTCCACTTCAAATCATTGTTATATTCAAATTAGTTGTATTTCTCCCCCTCATAGTCTTCTTCAAAGAATTTTCTAATACAGGTGACACATAAATTCAGTTCCTCACTGTTCTTCTTATTCTTCTTCCTCTCTTTTTCCTACTTTCTCTCCTCATCCTCATCCTCCTTCTCTACCTTGATCATCTTCTCTCTCGCCTACTATGTACCATTAATTTTCGAATCTCTTATTCTAATCGCCTCCACTATCCTAGATTGAGATCGTGACTAAACACAAGATTTGTCACCAAGCTTCCTATGATAGTAATACCACTCAAGTTTCACGCAATTCGTCGCTATCTGAATGACTGTTATGAAATTTTCAAATTCGATCTCAACCCACAGACTTGTCTCAAAGAGAATCTGTTCAGCCGCCTTCAGAATAAAAGGATTATGCTTATCAATTCAACAATATTTTTTAGTGTCTGTTTTATAGTTTCGTCACATTAATCCAATCGTTGACATAAAACACCACGCCTGTTCAAATCAATTCAGTAGTTGTGTAATCAAGGATCAAAGGTACGGATTTCCAAATTATGTGGTGGGAAAGGAGGGAAGTGTGCCATCTATAAGCATTACTAACTGAACAGTTTATCAGTTTATTTTTAGATTCTTGACAATCAAGGATTGTCAAGGAGGAAGCAGTGCAATATTGTAATCAGATGTTAGCTATATAGCCTAAAACAATTTATTTATAGATAACAATCTTTATTATTTCTTTTAAAAAAAATGATAAGATTTATTGCTATTATATAATGAATTCTTATAAACTTATTATATTGCACCAAATGTCATGATGTCTCAAGTTTTATTTTACACTGTTGTTATGTTTTTGCTGAAAGCATTATTGTACCCTGTTTAAAATTCTACAATACTACAATCATGTATGAGTTTGACGAACTCAATTCAATTCAATCCATCTTCTATTCCAAGAGATTACTGTTTCATTATTGAACAAATTTGGTTCATTATTGAACACTTATTCCTTGATATTTTATGAACGCTAATTTAAAGGAATATATTCTTCTATTCTCAGCAGCGAGGTTTTAATAGCAGACTCACGTTTATACTTTTCATAGTTTCATAGATGTTTTTGTTCAGAAATTATTTATATTTACTGAAGATTATAGAGGTTAACAATAACTACAATTTTCCAGATTAGATACTGTCCAGAGAACATAGATATTTTGTTGAAAAATCATTGCTCATTGAAATATTTATTCTTCAGATATTCATAAATATTTTGTTGGTCAGAAGGAGAAGGATGGATCTTTATAAGAATAAGAATGATTTATAGAGGTGGAGAAATTATAGGGAATAATGGGAATTGTATTGGAGAATTTAGAAGAAAGAAATGAATAGAGCGACTTCCCTATTTGCTGAGGTGGGAAAAGTTCAGATGGCCACTTAAGCACTTGAAAAATGAATAAATCACTACAATTTCAAGAAGATTAAATTATAAAATTTGAATAAAAGTTCAGTGAACAGCTATGTCTTTATTTGTAGTAGCGCAGCATTTCTTCCAACTCGTCTATTTTCCTCTTGCAACTCCTGTGCATCAAGACATACCTATAAAAGAAGAACATCAAAAAATAATAGCCTATTGGATGTGTGGTATGGAAATGCCGCATGCCTCAGAGTAGTGTATGCCTCCTCAGTATCATACATCAAGCTACTCACTCAAAAATACCGAACTTTGAACTGTCGTGGACTGAGCAAACAATACTCTCTCAGGTTCTCTATTTGAAAATGTAGATTGCTTGTCCCTTTTGGTCAGAAAGTGAGTTACTAGAAGTTAGATATTCAGAATGATGTTTACCATCTGTTTGAAAAAATGTTTGTCCATTAGAGCGACATACCCTAAACTCTGTGGATTTAGTAGTCGCCTTTTAAGGTGACAAAGAAAATTGAGAAATTCGAAGCACGTTCAGAAAAAAACGACAAATAAATGACGTGGCATATGTTTTGTGCTTCGGAGCATTCATCATGTAATCCAATTACAGAATGTGATGGATTTTGTAATTACCGATGATTGAAACCATATACCATTGAATGAATTTAAAATGTCCGAATAAGATTCTGAATACTATACTATTTTTCTTGGATATCAAGAGTTCGATGAACCCAAAATCAGACATTCCTCAGAATAAAACAGAAAAGAAGAAATAATAAACGGTCAAGCCTAAATGTCCAAAGCCTACAATGTAGACTGAAATTCTATCAAAAACTCTGACGTTGCCTAATAAGTGAGATAGGAGAAGTTTGATACTTTAGATAGAATTCGTGGATCATAAAATGAGAGTGTTATCCAAGACTTTATGAACTTAAAATCATCTACTGGTAGGCTTTTTGATGGTTTTTGAATGACAGTTTCATTATAAGTTGAAAATGAACTCTAAATTCCAGACACTAATTTCCTTAGGCTGTTCAAAATCCTTTAAAAATCATGATTATACGGGTAGCTACTCCAAGTTTAAAGCCGGCTAATCAATAATGGAGTTGGTCCTTCAAATAGAAAATAGAATATCTATCATGTGATTTAGCGGTCAAGATCCTGATTTGAAAGCCAAGGGTTCAAAATCTCTATCTAAAGTTCTATGACATTATGTGAAACTAGAAGCGTGAATCGGTTAACGTTGCGGGACAAATAATGGGCATTGCTATCGTGGCTGGTTCATTTCCTATTCCAGCTACTCTAGTCGGAGTTGCCAGTTACTACTGCCGGACACATTATTTTATTAACACATGTATTGATTTTATTAACACTCTATTTTTCTTTCTATTGACATGTACCTAGTTGTTCGAACTCACTGCCGACGCACATGTTGTTCTTTGCCGGTGGTGCAATTTTGTAATTTAGAATATTTATTTTATCAATCTGTATTATTTTATGGCAAATAAATGAATTTGAATATGAATTTGAAAAAATTGAGGATTATGCATGATACGTAGACTTGGGTTTGAGGAAGAAAGAAGGGCATGCATTTTTATATGGGTTTCGTAAAACATGAATATCCTTTGCGTTGTGGGAAATGTCAACTACAGAGAACAACTGATTTCAGGATTGTCTAAGAAACGTAATGATATAATAATTTCAATAGGAACTCTACCCATCCTGTTCACTATAGACAGGATGACCTGTCTGAATTATTTGGAACATCGTGCCTTCTTAATTTTGGAGCCTGATTCCTTGCATCTTCTACAGCCTATACTCTTCCAAGCATGAAATAGCATTGACTCTGGAGGTTATTTATCTACAGATAAATCGTAATCTATTTTTCATGAACTTTTTGGAAAATTTTCAACAACATAATTATTATTTTCCTGTAATTAATTAAAAAATGTGTTGAACGATTTCCGTAGTTAGACTAGGAGAGCGGTAGTTGATATTTGTAAGTGGTAGTCCTTCAAAAATTAGGTTGAAAGGCTATCACGTGACAGATGGATGAGTTTCGTAAAATTGGCCGGCAAAATGTCGATGAATTTTAGTTTCATGGAATATTTATCGTTGTTTTGCTAAATTACACGTGAGAAACGATCTACCGATCTATTAATTTGGCAGTCTAGATCGTTGCTGATAAATCGATACTGATATAAATCGATGGTGATCTATAAGATCGATCCTTTCACTAGGCTGCTGATCTTTGACATCTCTAATTTTGCTATAGTGACAGGAAGCTGCCGGGGGCTCCAATTTCTGCTGAGAAAAGTACAGTCAGTCGTGTGTCGTGAGGTACCGCCTCAGGCAAAACACTTGCGTAAAAATTATGAAAGAGAATCATCGATTTTGAAAAGTTTCGTAACATCTACTGAACGGTTTCAAAAGTTTTCAACGCCTGAGAGAAAGGTAAGCAAGGACGGTTAATCCCATGATTGCAGTTAATTCAAAGTCCAAGTCCTAGTTCGATTGGATCTGGTTCAAACAGTCTTTGCTCTCTTCTTCAAAATATGAGAAGCATGATTATGTCTCCAAAAGTGTATGAATCTAATGTTAGTTCTCATGGCTTTAGAACTTTTAAACTTGCTTTATCCAGATTAATCTTTGTTTGGTCCACCCCAGCCGGGGAAGTCTCCTGTTTCCATTTCTAAACCAAGCGGAGACTGGAAGCAAAATTTTGCCTGCTGTACTGATAGCTAAGGAAATATTATTAGCCTATGAGATGAGAAAAAAATCAAAATTGGCCTATGAGATTGAAAAGAATCACTACAGTATTTTGTGAAGACGTTTTATCCACATTCAAGACTGAATGTTGGAAAACCTAATTCTTGAAATCGTAGTGCAATAATATTGATTGGGTATAATGAGTGACAGAATTGAATTGAATCGCTGCCTTTATTAAATCTAAATAAACAGATAAAACAGATACAGTCTGGAAGAATTTTGCAGTGGAAAACAGCATTTTTACAGTGAATATACATTTGAGCATTTGTAAACGTTTGGGAATTATTTTAAAAATACGAGTACTTTCATGAAGAGTGCTTGATTTAAGTTCACGAGCAGATGAAGATTCAAATGTAGATAGACAGAGGTTTCCTGGAATTTGAACTGATATTCAAATACATAACTTATAATAATTTAAAATTCTCAATATTCAATCTCAACTATATAATTCGAAAATTCCGACAAATCATTGAGTCCAACAATAAAATTAAAGAATCTCCTTGTCATCCTATCTTTTACTCTAGTAGGCGGCATGTTGAGTAATAGGAGATCGGATTCGCAATGTATCATTAACCAAAGAATCTGAATGAAATTCTTTTGTTCTGTGCTGTCTTTAAATGATGGAATAATAAAGTCTTAAATCATGTTGAGGTGGATTAATGCAATATTTGGGAGAGGCACGATACCATTATGACAACTGTCTACTGTACTAGAATGTTGAGAAATATCAGATTGTGATTGTGTGGGTTACCAGTTCTAGGTTAATGGCAGATTAGTTTCATCTAATCAGAAATCAGATGCGGCGTCTTGGCAAAATCTCCTAATCTTTGCGTATTTGAGCTACTCCCCTGAAGAATTATGTAATCTTGAAAAATTATCATACGATCATAATATAGGGTATATAATATGAATATACAAAACATTATAGATTCGATTCTCCAGTAAATCCGATTTATATTCCACTACTCAGAATAATATGAAGAATTTCAAGTTCAATTCTATTACTTCAATGTAAAATGATAATTTCAATTGAATTAAATGTGTACCTCCACAATACAAAAAACAAAACAATCAGTAGTCAATTTCCTAGGACGCAGTCTGCGTCTAACCACCCCCCCCCTTTTGGGACCACTGAAGTATTACACTGAAGTATTAGATGCTAACTAATTTTATTTAATTAGTAAACAAAATTGGAAAACAAAATTCATCCATTATTTTGATTGACGGCCATACATTATCCATATTTTTCCATTTCAAAACCCCCAACGATCTGTTTCAGGTAAATTCAATGGTCTAACAGTCTCACTATACATATTATTTGAAACATTGAGTTTATTGAAAATTTATAGAAATAAATTTGAATTTTATTTTGATAACTATCAAATAGTCTGAAAGCTGCCCTCACATTGGTAATTCACAACTTTATAGACAATAGGTTGTTCGAAGAAGACTTACATTAAGTTTGCTGACCTGACAAACTTCAAACCTCTGAACTACTACTGTATTCTGAGGATTGACTCTACAGGATTAGTACAGTCAACAATATAGGTAGATTACGATTATTTAATAGTACAGTTGATGAGTAGTACTGGATTAGTTCCCGTAATTTAGCAGAGACCCTGCTACATTCGACCCTCCGAGAAAACAAAATTAGAGCTACAGAAGAACATACAATGAACTACAAACTAGAAGAACTCGGTAATACGGTACGGTATACGGTAATACAGTAGAACTGAATTGAAAAGTGGAACCACATACTGCAGAATTGATAGAACATATGCAGAATAAATTACCCTACATGATACAACATTAATATTGGGCGTAGCTACATGACACTTGGATTCGATACCGGAGAAAATGCCGGCAATAACTTGCCTAAATAGCAGCGCTCAAACAATCGCAGTGTTTTGGCGAGACAACGCCTCTTGTCTCGGATTCCTGTGGCTGACTGAGACTCAGAATTGATGAGGAAGGATGGAGGATGTCAGAAAACTTTCTCCTAATGCTCGTGGGCTGGACTATCCCAGATAACAAATCAAAATTTTTGTTTAATTAGCATGTATGTTCATGATTGTATTGTTCAATTGAGATCCTTGATGTAGGCTATCAAATATCAACTGAGTTCGGTGACCTTCAAGGCTTGAAGTCGATAATTCAAAGGGTTTGATTCAATATCAATTTAATTTTTCGATCCATTTATGTTTCAATATTAAAAATATATTTTCAATGATTTATTGTGGTATTTTAAATTACTTAAACTCTACAAAATTGTCGAATTGATCGATTGAAAAATTGTAGTATTTTATAATTCCAATTCAGTATTTACATTGTAAATGACTGAAGTATGAAAAAAATGAATCTACATAAAAAATGCAATAATTACTAATATTCAAATCCACAAAATATCCAGAGAATATTTAAAACATTATATTCAACTAAACCAGCACAGTATGTTTGTACAATGCTTTTGAAATTGTAGTAGGAAAAATTTAAAATTGAATTCCATTGAATCTATGAAACCATTAATGTAAAGTATGAATTTTGACTTATGTATTATTACTAAAAATAAGAGAAAAAAATAATATCGTTATGAAATAACGATCTAAATGCAATCTTGAAACTTGAAAAAGTTCAATCCAAAATAGAGAACTGAATGGTTTCTTTCATAATAATACGTTGATTGATTAATTGATTGATTTACAGTATTTATAATATGCCAGGTCTTGAAAAACTTATTGCATTAAATAACATTACAATTATATATTGCGAAATGGTACGAAATAATAATATTGAGGAAGAATAATCTACCTTGGTATAAGAGAGCTTGAGGCAATGCAATAAATTGCTGTACATATGGAATACTGAAATGTATTTTATAAAAGTTCCTCGTACAATTCCAGGCTCCCATTGTAATTAGCTCAATTGTAGCTTAATTTGACAACAATCGAGAAAATCACAGTTTGACATTGAATTGAAAAACAAACTTTGAAGATTGAGAAGAAAGTAGTAATTTTCCAATTTTAACTTGATTTTGACATTAAATTTATTTATTTATCCCAGATTGTATTATTATTATTATTATAACTTTTGAAATGGTCCAACAAGCTTGAGCCCAAAACTGTTCTTATTGAACCAAGTTATTCGAAATTATGTTTTATTCAAACTACGATTTGAAGACTGAGAAAAAAAATAGTATCATTGGAACGTAAACAATATAAACAATGTGTGCAATTTCAGATCTACAATTTTCCAACAGAGTCCTCTAATATTTTGAGGATGCCGTGTTTTTATAAGTAAAAGCCGAGACTATATGAACAAGAACTTTCTTCTCAAAACCAGTTTCGTATGCCAAACGAAATCTAACCAGGAAAGATGAGAAAGGACAGGCCTCCAAGAGGAGAGAGAAAGGAAGAAAAAATAAATACGAAATGGAAAGGAATATTGCAAATATAGGAATGCTATTTAGAAGAAAAGGGATTCATCGAATAAGGATTGTTCAACTAAAAATGATAATATTCAACTACAGGATTTTCTTCAGGTCTATCCATATCGAGACTCAACTCAAAAGGGAAGCATTGGTGTTGTTTATAAGAAATTCTGACAGTTTAAAGTGAATATTACTATAGTGAGGTCCACGTTATAATGACAGTATTTGTTCAACTTTGGTTTTGCTATCCTTGTCTATCATTCGACAAAGCCGGTGATACTATCCTTTTCTAGGTCCACAACGATGCCAATTATGTTTTTGACAGTGTAGAAATATAATTGATTAATGCATAGAATCGGCATCGCTATTCTCCTAACTTCTAGTTACTAGGATACGATTTGGGAGATATGGAGCGATTCATTCTATTCAATCCTTTGAACTTATGAATAGAGCTGGATTCGCACACAACAGTGATAGATAGATAGATAGATAAATGACTTTTATTTACACTTTATAATAAAAGTGATGTGGGCGAATTGAGGCAATAGAAGCCCCCTCTTCATTTAACCCACGATGATAAGTTACATAAAAATATAATATACATTACAATTTGAAATTAAATTATAATTAAAAATTACATTAATTTGACAGTGAACAGTGAAAATATAATTTACACAGGTTCTTATTGGATTATTCCCACTCACTCTGCCGGGCTGAGTGGGAATAGTCCAATAACAACCTGTGTGAATTATATTTTCACTGTTCACTGTAACTGTTGTGCGCGAATCCAGCTCTATGCAGAGTTTTTAATGAAGTACTAAACCTATTGGGAGATTCAATTGAAACTGAAAGCACTGATTGAATAAGCAATGCATGTGTATCGGGAATGGGAAGCTTTGAGAATACTGACATCTTAAAGTAAATCTTACTATAGCAATGCTGTTGAATTTCATCATAATACTTCATTGACACACCAATATTATAGCCCATTATTTCTAGTTGATATTGATCTGTTTCAGTCTCTCAATTAGTTTATTACTTCGGATTAAGGAAAGTCTTCTGGAAAAAGAACTTATAATTATATGAAAGCGACTCGTCATTATGATGACCCAATGTCAAGGCAATTTCTATTTCATTCAGGAAACTATTACTAATATTTTGTTTCAAGATGGAAAGAAAGAGGAATAATTGATCGGGTGACAATCAGTTTTAGGGGAAATGATTATAATTAGTATTGACTGAACCTAATTATCCACTTAAATATTATAGAGTAAATGAAAAACCTATAATTCTGTTATTGAAGTGAACCACGAGGAGAATACTCAATTTGAAATTTGGTTTTTACTAGATAATGAGGAGAAAATACAATATTATAGTATCTTTTCTCTATGAGTAAAATTTGGGTTGGGTTCCTAAGAGAGTTGTATCAAGAATTCGTAGCCAATATCACGCTATTTTTCCCACAAGGTATCCCAAAAGTAAGGCTGAAATTTCTAAAAAATCAGTAATGGTGTACCAGTTGATAATCTTTCTTCAAATCCATAATTTTTAAAATATAATTTTTCACGGTAGATTTTTCATGGATTCAGTTTGATTATGATCTGTTGACCAATGCTAATGATATTCAGAGCCTCGGTTCTCAAACCGGATGCAAAAACCAATAGATTAATGCAATAATGAATGAAATATCACCGGTAGATCTGAGTAGTAGGAAGACGGCAATCCAAATGTGTGAGTGAGTGAGATAGAAGAAGAAAACAAGAATGAGAGAAGCAGATGGGGAAGGAGAAAAAGTGTGAAATAAGGGTGTGCCGTTAGAAAGCAGGATGCGGGGAAAAGGTAGAAGGATGATTAATTGAATACTGAGATATGTGCGATTGGAGAGAGATACGAGGGGGAAGGAGAGAAAAAGAGAAAGAGAGAGAATAAAAAGGAAGAGAGACAATGTTGGAAAGAGAGGGATAAGGTGACAAGGGGAGGAAGGAAAAGTGAGGAGAAAGAGTGAGAGCGACAGAGAGAGTGAGAGTCATAAGAAAGGAGAATGAGAGATAGTGAGTGAGAGAGGAGAAAGGTTAAAAGTAGCGTATGGGTCAGAAGAAGTATAGTCGATGCGGTTTGGAAGATGAGGACAGGTGCACAGGTGAGAGGTGAGCTGGAAGAAGAGGGAGATATTGAGAGCAAAATGAGAATAAAGTTAAGTTGAAAGTGGAAGAATTAGGAAAAGAGAGGATGAACAAATGAGGTGAGAATTATAGAAATAAAGGAAGTTGGAGAGTCAAAGTAAATGAATGACTCCAGGAGAGTTGAGAGGAGGAGGAGGAAGCGGTGATAGTGGAGAAGAGGAAAAGAGAGTTGAGAAGAGAAATAAAATAATAGAGCAAAAGGAGGTGAAAAAAGGGAATGAGGCAAGGAAGGAAATGGAAGATTAAAAAAAAACATTTAACCCGAAAGATGATGAGAGGAGAAGAAGGAAGGAAAGAGGAAGTTCCTTGAAGAGCTGAGGAGGAGAACAGGAATGAAAGAAGAAGAGTTTATTTATTTATTGGGTAGAGCGAATAATTCAATAGTTGGAAAAAAAGAAAGAAGAAGAAGAAGAAGGAGGAGGAGGAGAATGAGGAGGAACGAAAATGATGGAGAAGTAGTAGGGGGAGGAGGATAGCAAGGAAAAAAGGAGAACGGTTTTGAAGTTGGATAAGTAGGAAGAGAAGAACGAGACGGGAGAGGAGGAGGAGCAGACGGTAGATGACAAATACGACGAATGAAGTTTGAAAAAGTAGAAACAGATCAAGAGGAGTGAGGCGATGTTGAAGAATAAATGAATGAAAGGAAGATGAAGATAAAGATGTACAACAGAAGGAAGAAAAAGAAAAAGTAAAAGAAGAATAAGAAAGAGGTGAAGAAGAGGAAGAAGAAGAAGAAGAAGAAGAAGGAGGAGGAAAAGAAGAAGAAAAAGAAGGCGAGAGAAATTCCCTGGAAGGTCGTTTGGCTCCTCTTTCCGATCTACCGACCGGTATATGGACAGGTGTGCCTGTCTACCACTACAACCTATCCTTTCACTCTCATCACATACCACTGAATATGTGTGTGAACTTTCTTGTATCACCATCTCACTCTACAAAAACACAACATTGGTGCTCTTTCTCATATTAACCTCTCATCATAATCATCGTCCTTCTACATCTATTTTTTCAATTCCATCCTAATCAGCATCATCCCAGACGTAAACTCAACATTGATGTTTTTCTCACATTATTCTCACACACTCGAACTCTCTCTCTCTTTATCCTTTCCTCTTCCTTCAGGCAGACGAATCCTGCTTCCAGGATCACATTCTCCGCATACCTTCGTCTAGTACTATGGACGGATGTTCCTTGGTCAATTAGGAATGCTGTGTTGCGCTTGCGCAACGAGTAGAAGGGTAGCAGCTTCCAAGTGATGAAACAAGCTGTTTCCCATCACATGCTTTTGAAGATGACCGCCTTTCGGATGATTAGATTGGCTGTCGTGATGTCTGGAGTGTAGTATGGTAACTTACAAGCATGGGTTTCAAGGTAAAGTCAAACTGAAGTATGAGGTGAGGGTGAGGGTGAGGTTGTGAGTAAAATGAAGGATGAGTTCAAGTGAGTTATTTGAAATGAAGAAGAAGAACAATTGGACAAATATCCCAGAATATTTTTGTTTTTCTATATATGGAGCGAGAATCAATGTCCCGAAATGTTTTCAGTGATAATATTACTGAAGCTCAATTTCTTACATCTGATCATATCTTAGGGCCGGTTTCCGAGCTCGGGGTTTAGCTAAGTTCTTGACTTTAAACACCTGGAGTCAGAAAATTGGCTTTAAGGCTGAGCAAAGGCTAAAAATAAACTTTTCACTCGTGATATTATTCAAAGTTTTTTAATTTGTATAATTATCATCAAGCTATCAAAATGGAAAAGTTTTCTCCAACATTTTTTTCTGATCATTACTTTTTGAGATATGAGCGCCCAAAGTTTGAATTTTTGGGACAGAACATTTCAAATTCGGTGAGAGATAAATCCATGAGATTCAGGGGATAGATTTTTCAAGGTATTGTTGATCTAATAAAACAAAAATTTTCTGAAAATATAAATTTTAAGATAGTTATTCAATTCACTAAAAATAACCAAAAATAACTTTTGATTCAGTTATTTTTGGTAAATCTATCCTCAAAAAGTAATTATCGGAAAAAATGTTTTCCTGAGAAAACGTTTTCATTTTGATAGCTTGATGATATACAAATCGAAAAACTTAGAAAAATATCACGAGTAGAAAGTTTATTTTTAGCCTTTGCACAGCCTTAAGAAACGGGGCGCAGTTTTTATGACAATCTTTATTTTCTCATTTATATAATTGGAGACGTTTTTCCTTGACGAAATTAATCATTCCTAAATAATTCAAAATAGCTGAAATTTTACACATTTTCCCTTTATTTCATTTTATGTTCAATTTTATAGTTTTCGAAATTAAATTTAAACGTGACTGTGACTATGACTACGACTACGCCCCGTTTCGAGAAGCCAATTTTCTGATTCCAGCTGTTTAAAGTCTAGAACTTAGCTAAATCCCAAAAATCACGAAATGATGGTTTTTAACACGGTATTTAGATGAAAATCTTCTTCTATATACCGTGGTTTTTAACATAAAAAATAGAACTTAATAAACTTGATAGAAAATATAGTTAAAAGTTGAAACACAGGATTTTTGTTTATTATTTTCTGTTAGCTGTACTGTAATGCTTGTCATTCAATTATTTTATGTCAAAGTAGACATTTTTCAAGTTCATAGGCTCTGTACTGTTCTAAGGTTAAATCAGAGTTCAAGAGAAAATTGAATAGCAAAACAGAACTAACCTATTTTATGAAGAAAAATGTCAAGCATCAACAAATTAAGTTCCTCTAACTGGTATGAACCTTCCAAGATCCTCTACCCTCTACACAAATTAAGATTTATGATCTAAGATCTCTAAGGAGTTTCATGCAAACAAGTGTAGGCTGAGACCTCAATCTTCATTTTAAAAGAGAGCAGGAAAGTTAGTCCAAACTTATCTTTCACTTTTCAAAATAAATGTTGGCTTCCGAAAATCTTTCAATCTTTTGCAATTCAATTAGCTACTAAATGTTGGTAGATCCATGTAGCAATTTTTGTGGGGCTGAAGGTGCAGACTTATGTGTAGAAATGCATTTCTCTTTTCATCTGCTGATGATATGCTCATTATATCCTGTATCTTACTTCTTCTAAATTTCGCGTGTTCGTGGTGCATAAGTCTGAACGCACCTTCAGATTTACCGAGCTAGGCAATTGACACTTCTTTAAATACAATACTATTTCTCATAGAATTTGAATAGTTTACCTTTTTGTGGTTCCAGACTACGTTGACTGATGGCTTGCCGCGTCGGAAGTCGGACTGGTCGATGACGTCATCATGGATGAGTGACGCCGAGTGAATCATCTCTGCGATCATCGCCACCTGTCGCTGTTCCGCTAGCAGGTCACTACAAAACAAACATAAAATGAAATATATTAAAATTATAGGAATATGAATACAGAAAAATATACGTGAGATAAAAACAATAACGAACACATAATCCAGAATAGTGAAATGTGAAAGATCTTATGGCTTTGAATCTCAGGTCTCTGGTCTCAGTTCATCGAGATCTCAGTTCATCAAGTGCATATTTTGACCATTACATGAGATATTCAGACAAGTGGGAAATTGAGCCGTCTAGTTCGTCAAGTCTCACGACATCTAGTTTTCGTTGCAGACTGATACACCGTTGCACTTCAGTTAGGGATTCGTGGGAATGCGTTAGGGAGAAGTTAGTTAATATTTAAAGTTAGGCTTCTAAATGGTAATATGCTGGTATTGTTTGATAATTCTAAAATTAAATATAATATGATAATGATACTGTCAGTGAAGCTGATTGATCAATTCTTTCAAAAGTTATTGTAGAACATACAAACAAACAAGGTCTTAATACAAGTCATGACACTCGTGTTCCTTATGGAGCGGCCATTATGTGGGATCTTCATGGCGGTACATTTGAAATATTTCAATCTGCTCATAACAAAATCATGCATTATGCTTTTCAAAAACAATATTCTGGTTCAGATAATATGTAAATTCAGGTTTTCGATTTTTCAATAATTCATTTTTTTATTATTAAAAATTGTTCTTATTCTTGTAACTTGTTATGATTCATAAGGCATTGGGACAAAAAGCAAACCTCAAAAAGAGTTTGAAGTTCCCAATCTGAAAGTCAACAATTCAGTTCCTATTAATTTGGAATCCAAATATTATTATTGTGTGGGAAGAATTTATTTTACAATTTAAAGCCAAGCCTTGAACAGCCTTGAATATTCCTTGAACAATATAACACATCATGATGTTCAATCTATATTGATGACAGCTCATAAATTTGAAAATTGGTGAACTAGAACCCAATAATAATATGGCAATTTTGCAATGCATCACGGGATTGTGTCATGACCTGTATTTATAAACCTTGCAAACACACAGACGACAACGATTTCGGCCTTGAGTCAAAATTAAGAATATCCACTGGACTTTCTGGAATCAACAGGGATTTGACGAACTGAAACCTGGGCGTACAAAAGTTTCTTACCCGGGCTGATTATTGACCAACTGAGATCTCTATAAAGTGGATGTCACCCTTATCAGTTTTTCGGATGGTCTCCGAACAAACGGCTGATCCGGCTTTTGCATGAGATTCCAAGTGAATGAGACACCTGATCCTGTTAACAATGAACTAGCATTGCAATATCTCGACAGAAATATTACTGATGAAAAACGAGCGATCAAAATCGACAGACATGATTGTTATGCAATCACAACAGATCTACACAGTTAATAGAAAGATTGGGTCGTTCAGGTCGCCTCGTAGTCTGACAGACACAAAAGATAATCGACAGGTGGCACCTAAATCTACTAATCAACTCTTCAATCCATTATTATTTTCTCGTAGTCTTCTTTTTCTTTTTCTTCTTCTTCTTCTTCTTCTTCTTCTTCTTCTTCTTCTTCTTTCTGATCTTCTAATCTCCTCTTTCGTCTCATTCTACTTTCTCCTTCTATTTTTTCCATACACCATAATTACGTAATTTTGTACTTCTTTTTCTTCTTCATCCTATTCTCAATTTCCTTTCTCTTTTCCCTCTTCAACAAGTACTTATAAGTCTCCACCCCCTTGATCTACTTCTCCGTCTTTACACCCTCATTGCTTCAGATTTTCCCTCTCATATTTACTCCATCAATACCATCTTCGTTTTATTTTTCTTCCAGCATATTTTTCACTACTTATTTCTCTCATTTTTCTCCTCCTCCTCAAACTCTTTTTTTCCTCCTCCTTTCCCTGTTTCTACTAGTACTCCTTCTCTTCCTCCTCCATCATCCACTCCTTCTCATAGATCATCATAATCATCAACATGATCATCATTACTCATAATAATAAAAAATCATTTTTACTCGAGTCTCTTATCAGACTTCAGTGGTACAGACTACCACTATTCATCTTCTTCTTTTCCCTCCTCTTCTTCCTTTTCATCTTCCTTCGCTCCTTTCTCTTCTACTTTCATCTCCTTCTCCTCCTTCTTCTTCTTGTTTCATCTCCATCTCCTTCTCTTTCTTCTGTTTTTTCTTCTTTTGTCTTCAATTCCATCTCCTCCTCGTTTTTCTTCACCTTCTTCTGCTTCCATTTCCATTCCTTCTCCTCTTTTTGTCAACTTCATCATCATGATCATCATTTCGTCATCATTCTACTTCTCTACTCATCCTCTTCTCCAACCAACACTCACTCCAATTGAAAGTACAGCTGTTTGACCGTGACCTTGTGACCCGGCCTAGAGGTGGGCGTCAGCGGCGTAACAATACCATTGTGATTGACAGACATCGCCTGCACTTGAACTTCACCTCAGCTGCGCCTTGATTTGCACTTGAATTTGTTTACTATTTGGTACTTATCTGTCTAGTTTCTACTAGTCTACTTCAGAGATCTATGTTTGTCTAGTGCGTAGTCGTTTAGTATAAATAATACCAGTACAGAGATACTATCGTTGCTGCACTCTGATTTGAAATAATTGTATTCGTACTCTAGTAATGACAAAAACTTTCATGGGAGATGAACGGAATAACAATTTGAAGTGAGTTTCGAACTAACGGGAGAACGAACAAACCTTAAGGTTCATGTGAGCGCAGTTTCAATAATTGTGAAGTTATAATTATTATATTATATTATAAAAGCACTTCATTCAAATGGGCTACTTTTTAAACTAATAAAACTATATAAAAAATCTTAAAGCACCCTTTATTTCATTTATTATATTATGTATGTTGTGTATAAATGTACATTGCATGCTTGTATTTTGTTGGAAACAAATAAATTCAATTCAATTCAAACAATTGGGAAGAATTACCGATAAGAAGAGACTATGAACTTCCAGTTCAACAGGCCTCTATCAGACTTATCCAAAGGGAATATGTTACTTATTTTATTGTAACCTCCGGGAAGCGATTTTACAACTCATGAACCATATTCAGAGGAGTTGGCTCAAGCGGTCATTAAATAGCTGATTAAATGGTAGTGCCATTTTGTAAGTTATTATATATATTTTTTTCAATCTGTATTATTTTATGGAAAAATAATTAATTTTGAATTTTTTAAATGTATCTCAGATTACTGTATGGTCCAAATCATACAAAGCGCTATTCCGCTTTTAAAACGTGTCGGCAGTTCAGGATTGGCTGATTGGGTTGACGTTCAGGAATCAGCTGATTATCGACCAACTGAGATCTCTATAAAGTGGATGTCACCCTTATCAGTTTTTCGGATGGTCTCCGAACAAACGGCTGATCCGGCTTTTGCATGAGATTCCAAGTGAATGAGACACCTGATCCTGTTAACAATGAACTAGCATTGCAATATCTCGACAGAAAAATTACTGATGAAAAACGAGCGATCAAAATCGACAGACATGATTGTTATGCAATCACAACAGATCTACACAGTTAATAGAAAGATTGGGTCGTTCAGGTCGCCTCGTAGTCTGACAGACACAAAAGATAATCGACAGGTGGCACCTAAATCTACTAATCCACTCTTCAATCCATTATTATTCTCTCGTAGTCTTCTTTTTCTTCTTCTTCTTCTTCTTCTTTTGATCTTCTAATCTCCTCTTTCGTCTCATTCTACTTTCTCCTTCTATTTTTTCCATACACCATAATTACGTAATTTTGTACTTCTTTCTCTTCTTCATCCTATTCTCAATTTCCTTTCTCTTCTCCCTCTTCAACAAGTACTTATAACTCTCCACCCCCTTGATCTACTTCTCCGTCTTTACACCCTCATTGCTTCAGATTTTCCCTCTCATATTTACTCCATCAACACCATCCTCGTTTTATTTTTCTTCCAGCATATTTTTCACTACTTATTTCTCTCATTTTCTCCTTCTCAAACTCCGCATCACGAGAATGCATTCTATATCTTTCTTTCAGCTTTTATCCTTATTGCTATTTTCAACCTTCCTCCTCCTTTCCCTGTTTCTACTAGTACTCCTTCTCTTCCTCCTCCATCATCCACTCCTTCTCATAGATCATCATAATCATCATCATCATCATCAACATGATCATCATTACTCATAATAATAAAAAATTATTTTTACTCGAGTCTCTTATCAGACTTCAGTGGTACAGACTACCACTATTCATCTTCTTCTTTTCCCTCCTCTTCTTCCTTTTCATCTTCCTTCGCTCCTTTCTCTTCTACTTTCATCTCCTTCTCCTCCTTCTTCTTGTTTCATCTTCATCTCCTTCTCTTTCTTCTGTTTTTTCTTCTTTTGTCTTCAATTCCATCTCCTCCTCGTTTTCTTCACCTTCTTCTGCTTCCATCTCCATTCCTTCTCCTCTTTTTGTCATCTTCATCATCATCATCATCATTTCGTCATCATTCTACTTCTCTACTCATCCTCTTCTCCAACCAACACTCACTCCAATTGAAAGTACAGCTGTTTGACCGTGACCTTGTGACCCGGCCTAGAGGTGGGCGTCAGCGGCGTAACAATACCATTGTGATTGACAGACATCGCCTGCACTTGAACTTCACCTCAGCTGCGCCTTGATTTGCACTTGAATTTGTTTACTATTTGGTACTTATCTGTCTAGTTTCTACTAGTCTACTTCAGAGATCTATCTTTGTCTAGTGCGTAGTCGTTTAGTATAAATAATACCAGTACAGAGATACTATCGTTGCTGCACTCTGATTTGAAATAATTGTATTCGTACTCTAGTAATGACAAAAACTTTCATGGGAGATGAACGGAATAACAATTTGAAGTGAGTTTCGAACTAACGGGAGAACGAACAAACCTTAAGGTTCATGTGAGCGCAGTTTCAATAATTGTGAACTTATACTTATTCTATTATGTATGCTGTGTATAAACGTGAATTGTATGCTTGTTTTTTGTTGGAAACAAATTCAATTCAATTGAATTGAATAATTTCAATTCAAACAATTAGGAAGAATTACCGATAAGAAGGAACTTCCAACTTTCAGTAGAGCAGGCCTCTGCAGACTTATTCAAATACGTTACTTATTCTATTGTAATCACCGGGAAGCGATTTTACAACTCATGAACCATATTCAGAGGAGTTGGCTCAAGCGGTCATTAAATAGCTGATTAAATGGTAGTGCCATTTTGTAAGTTATAATATATATTTTTTTCAATCTGTATTATTTTATGGCAAAATAAATAAATTTGAATTTTTTAAATGTATCTCAGATTACTGTATGGTCCAAACCACACAAAGCGCTATTCCGGCGAGACGGCAGGGCAGGAAGGTCATAGATTGGCTGATTGGGTTGACGTTCAGGAATCAGCTGATAATCGGCCAATTGGAGAGCTTCCTGCCCTGCCGATTCGTGTGAGAACGCCCGAAAAACGCTTCGTAAACGTTTCTAATTGGATGCTCCTTGAGACTAGATCCACCAACAATTACGATAATGAGCTTCAAAATAGTTTCACAATTAACACTTCTCTTTGGGAAACAATAATTTCATTAGGATTAGTGATAAATGTGTTTGCATATATTGGATTTCTGTTTGGAAGATGAGTTATATCGATTGAAAATTTATACAAAACAATTAACCAGGCCATGCACTGCGAGCTTTGAAATAACTTGGATGGTTCAGTCACGAGAAAAAAGGTTAAATTGCAGCAGCATATAGGTGCGAATTGAACAAGTCGCGGTCGATGCCACGATGCCACTAAACAGCTAGCAGTGATGAAAACATTTGGAGTCATTTATATAGAAGCATGAATATAGAAATATAAATTTAATAGTGACCTGAAATCTACATATCGACCAGACTCAAAGGGCAGCCAGCCACCTTTTTACTCGTGACTAAATCATCTCTCATTCAGAATTGTCACGAGTCAAGCCTCTCTTATTAGAGTGAATGGAATACAGAAATTAGCCACATTTTGTAATCACCATTATTTAGTTTATGAGGACTGTTTCTGAAAGGTAGCAGAAAAAAACCAGCCCAACTGTGACGTCACAGCAACCTTCAAAATTCAGCATCGGTTGATTAGTAAGAAGTAGGCAATTTGCTGGCCTTCTTTCACTCGATAATCATAATCGCATCGCTTTATGGCTCATCGAGGAGCGAGTAATACAGGTTCCCTCACAAAAATAGGCGACTAATAATTATGATATAACTTTCGAGATACTCGAATAAAACCATTAGCTAATTGGTAATTGGTCTGACTATCGATACTCGAACGAAAGCAACAACTGATTGGTTTATCGACTACATAAACTGTGACACTTTCTAGGTCTCAGCGAGAAATGGGCTCAATACTTCAATAGCGGTGGATTGAGTTAGATTAACTTAACGACTCAGGCTTGCTTCTAATGACTTGTTTCATTGAGTAATGGTCGGCAGATCATTGTTCTTAAATACGGTACCGCCGTATTTAATTCGTATCTAATTCTACATAGAAGAGAAGTTTTTTTTTTAGTTTTTCCAGAGTAATGATTTTGATAGTCTGTCATGATGTGATCTTTATGCTCCACTATATTGATTTTCGAAAATTGTTTATTGTTAACATAAAGACCTCATTTATGAGATTTAAAGAATAAATCTTCAACTTCTGATATTCATAATAATATACATTTCACAATACTTGAATCTGTTTCTTCCAATTTGGTCGAAATAAAACCAATATAGTCCGATTTTTTTTCTGATGGTGACGTCCACATGAGTTCTAGGCTTATGCGTTGGTAATGAGGCATATGATAATGAGATATGAATGGACCTACAGTTTTAGGTGGGTCCCGAACCACCGGGAAGCGATTTTACAACTCAAGAATCTTGAATTTACAACAATAGTTAGAAAACACTGAAAGCTCTTCACTTTTTATGAATGTCTAATTTGTAATAGGTTCGAATAATAGTAAATATATGACCTTATCAATTAAAAAAACGAAAATTACGTCTAATCTCCTAACTTTTCTGTTGCTTTTGTGGCTAGAATCACAAAATGGGTCTTGAAAATGCAGAATATTTTTAGGTAGTATGATATTTCATATATTATTCTACTATTGTACAAAAATAAATGGATAAATAACCTAGTAGGGAGAGAGAGACAGTACATATTATGTGTTCCTTGTAATGGATAGCCTATGACACCAACATAACAGACTGATGCATTAAATACGATTGGTAATGTGTCTTGGATGATGAACAAATATCAATCAAAAAGATTGATGGATTGCATGCATGAGTTTTAAACTTGAAAAATAATGACAAGTGGAAAGTGATGCCAGTATAGGTCATGTATGTGATATGTACAGGTGCTTAATTGAGACAAATGGGGTACCGTATTCCAACTGTCTCAAAGTATATAGATATAATACTATATTTAATTGAATACCTGAGCGTCGGACGACTTTCACCGTCAAATTGTTTGGAGAAAGGAATCTCACATTGATACATGAAAAACATTGACTATTGAATCTGGGTGTATTGAATAAATTAATTTCAAACATGATCGCGGAAAACAAAAATGAAGATTCAACTATACAATAATGAATAGATTTTGAGGATAGCTAGTAAAGTTCTCTGGAAAAATATTCATGTAATACAGGAAGCGGTCATCAGTTCTGGTAGTATAGTTTTTCGTGATGATACGAATCCTAATGAATTAAATTCTACGTGACATATTCCATTACTTGATTTTGATTGTAATACATGCAGGGAGAAACAGAGAGAATAGAATTCAATGTTACATTATGTAATGAGTAAACCTCATTCATCTTGCTCTTGTTCACGAAACTTCCGAAAGGTGAAGGCCATCAGAGAACTAAACTTCATCTTGGGAGAAACTACACTGATTTGGTTAACCAAAAAAATCGTTCCATGTTCTTTATTGAAAGTATTCAACGGAATAATAAGATGGTATGGTGGTGTGTTTATTGTCCAATGATTGCCAGTAGTTTAAACTTTTGATGCAACTTGAGATTGACTTTCTTGAAAATTAAACTTTTATAATAGTGACCTTTTGTTATGAATAAGGCCATGTGGAGAAATAGTTGAGACTTCTATTGTAGTAATTTTCCTCAGGTATTGATTTCACCTTATTTGACATTTGATTCGAAATTCCATAAGAGGCGAGAATTATTTGTGTACGGCACTTGGCTTTGACAGAAATTTCAGTAGACTGAGATGGGTATCTTGATCTCGGTGGTGTTTTGGCCCTTGATGTAACTATGTTTTTAATTGAAGCACAATGAATTCTTGTATTTGATTCATCCGATACGTTCACAATTTGTGTGAAGAATTCTATGAATCAGGATAGTTTCTTCTATGGGTATTATCCAATGCTGAGGAAATCAAATTCAAATTCAACTTGAATTTAAGTTTGAAGAAGAAAAATCTAAGATCAATAATCTCTGTATCGAACAACCATTGGATAACCAATAAAGTTTTCTCTTTGAGTGAGCTTCCTCTGGATAGAGAGAATGAAGAAGACAACAGGTGACGTAGTGAGTGAGAGTGAGAGAGTAGAGCAGAGTGGAGCAGAGGTGAGTAGGTCCTTGGAACCGCCCAAGGACAGAGCTCCTCACCGTTCAAGGACCGGTTCACGCATCAGACATCCTTGTTCTCCCGGTAACATACTCTCCATATATCAAGGAGCAGAGTTAACACAACACCTTCTCTTTCTTTCTTTCATTTTCTTCTACGTTTTTCCTTTTTCTCTTTCTTCTCCCCTTCTAATTTTTCTCTTTCTTCTTCACTTTCCCTTTTACTCTTTCTTCTCCTTTTTCTTTTTCTTCTCCCCTTCTCCTTTTTCTCTTTCTTCTCCCCTTCTCCTTTTTCTCTTCCTTCTCCCCTTCTCCTTTTTCTCTTCCTTCTCCCCTTCTCCTTTTTCTCTTTCTTCTCCCCTTCTCCTTTTCTGTTTCTCATCCAATTTTGCTTCTTTTCTTTCTTCTCCACTTTTCCTTCTTTCATATTTTTACTTCTTCTTCTAATCACTTCATTTACTCCTTGTACCTTCATCTTATATATTACCTTTCTATTTACTTTCTTCTTTTTATCACTTTATCTACTTATTGTACCTTCACCTTATACATTACCTTTGTATCTGAAACCTTTATTCTTATTCGCTTCACATCCACTATATTCTTCCATCTTCTACTCTTTATTGGTTTCCTTCTCATGCTACTCCTCTTTTCATTATTATTAATAAAATTATTAATGAACGTTTTATCAGGGAGAACAGAATACTAATAATTAATATTAAATGAAAATCCAAATTAAATGCTGTAAATTATTAAATAATTGCAATATCAGCTCAGTAATTTCCATCAACAGAATACTAGTTTGTCTCTGGTTTTACAGATCCTCTTTATTATTATTTTCCTTGCTTTACCGTCTTCTTCTTTCATCCCCTCCCATTTTATCTGTTATCTACGTCGCTTTTTACTTCAAATCATCCTTCTTCTCATCTTCTTCTCATCCTCATCTTTATTCTCCGATCCTCATCTTTCTTCATTCTGGTTAGTATAAATTGATAATAATGTTATGATAATATTGAGTATCCTGACAGGCTCAGGTCTGATGTCGGAGTTTTCAGGTCACAACCTGATCAGTTTCAGGGTCTCTGAGATGACACGACTGTTTTTAAGCAGCTGAACGTAATGTTATTGTAAGAATGTTATTCTTGGTGGTGGTTTCTTGATCCATTCCGAGCTGCGATGTATTAACACACTTTTTTCTATGTATTCACACGACAT
The DNA here is from genome assembly GCF_014356525.2 of Nilaparvata lugens. Classification (NCBI taxonomy): domain Eukaryota; kingdom Metazoa; phylum Arthropoda; class Insecta; order Hemiptera; family Delphacidae; genus Nilaparvata; species Nilaparvata lugens. The sequence goes on along the minus strand of NC_052511.1, from coordinate 42,124,313 downwards.
GCAGTCAAATATTTAAGTTAATAATCAAAATCTTTTATTTATTGACTGTAGTACTTGGAATGTTATTCTTCTTCATTTTCGCTCATTCTTGATCCTCCACTCCATCTTCTCCTTCCTTTTCCTTCTGTCTTTGTTTTCCTAATTTTCTTCTTCCCACTACTCTTCATACTCCTCCTCCTGTCCCTACTTCTCAACCTAGTCTAAGTTGTTGTTCTCCTTCTCACCTCTTTCTTCTCCTCCTCACATCTTCTTTCTCGTGTTATCTTCTCATCTTCTTCCTCCATATTACTTATTTGTTCCTCTCATTCTCATCTTTATCCCATCTTCTCGCCTTCCTCCCATTTTTCCTTTGTCCTTCACATCATCATGACCTCTTACTTTCTTTGTCATTTCAAGTTTTCCAGTATCATTTTGTTCTAACATTTTCGTAAAAATACTTCCACACAAGATAAGCAAAGGGGTAGATCCAGATCCAGGCTCAATATGAACAAATAACACAGTAGTTTATAATCATATCACTAGTTTGAGACTACCGTCACAAATTAGAGTACAGGTTGAGAAGAGAGAACAGTATCCGGGATGATGCGATTGGAATGACCAGGGAAGTTGTTTGAAAGTAAGAGGCATTTCCTTTTCATAAATAGAATAGCTGCTATATATTGTTTAGGTGTAGCTATAGATGGTTTATTCCATGTTATAACTCTCTGAAAGAGCCCTTAGAGCACTTTCATTTGTCTTAAAGATCGTTAGAAATTTATGCTACTACATTCACTCATATCAACTCATAAAAAAATTATCGCAAAACTTTCAACACATGATTTGCCAACATTATATGTGTCATTTTCAGTTGAAAACGATGATTTCTCAGGAACGGTATATTGAGAAATCAGAATCAAGTTAGTGGTTGAGTTCACGATTACTGTGATAATAGCACAGTTGATATGGTTTATTGAAGTGTTGAAGGTAGAAGAGGCACAAAATTAAGAAAACTAAGCTCACGTCACAATAAAATTACAGTCAAACATGCTGCAAGTAAACTATTCGAGCAAAACTAAACGATTTTCGAGTTTTTTGAGCAAAAGCTAAAATGAGATATCAGTGAGTGCTCGTTTAAAGTTGATCTGTAATTCGCGGGCGGAGAGGGGATCAAACGCAGGTTCATAGATTCTACATTCTTGACTCAAGACGCCAACAAAGATGAGTATTCACTCAATCTCAAGTGCATTTTCTGTCATTCTCCAGAATTCACCAATAAACTACGATTGTATTGGATGAATTATTTCTAATTGTGAATTTTCTGCAATTCTTCAGAATGTATCAATGAACTATACAACATTATTGTATGAATTATTTCTAATTGAATCCAATGAATAATAATTTCTGTTGTCACGGAAGTTGGTCTCCGGAGGTGGAACGTTCTGGAATTCGGCGGATAGCGGTCAGCCTAGACGGCATTCTCCACCTGAATTGTTGTATCCTCCTCCTCCTTCAACTCCACCTCCTCCTCCTCATCCGCCACTTCCTCCTTCAACCCCTCCTCCTCCACCTCCTCCTCCTCATCCACCACTTCCTCCTTCACCACCTCCTCCTCCACCTCCTCATCCTCCTTCACCACCACCTCCTCCACCTCCTCATCCTCCTTCACCACCTCCTTCTCCTCCTCCTCCTCCTCCTCACTCTTCAATCCACTCGAAGAAAGTAAAACGCGTACAAGAGAAATCGCCACTGCTGCCGCTACTTACTTCAATGAGATTCACTTCAATATGTCAGCATTATTTGGACAGGAAGAATTAATGTTTTACATAGGGGATTGCTGACAGAGATCGCTACACTAAGATTCATCACCAAACTGTCAGCATTCTCTCAATCTAAAACACCAATGCTCCCCATTAAAACAATGCTGCCAGATTGAAATGAATTTCATTACAGCAGACACGAACAGTATTCCTCATACACAACATGAACTCTTTCCATTCAAACAATTATGACAGTTTGAAGCGAATTTCACTATGGCAGTCATTGTCACTGTCAGTGTTTCATATGCACAACATCAATGTTCCCCCATCCAAACAGTGCTGAAAGTTTCAAGTGAATCTCATTATATGCGTGTGCACTCTCACTCGGCTACATGTGCAAGTGCACTAATCTAATTCATGAAATGACCCCTCTCCCTCTAGACCTTGCCTATTCCCTTGACTATTGGTGCTGCATCTCAATCGTTGTAGTAGTTATTATTCGCTGTCAATGTGGATCAGACGTTCGTCGAATTTTAATTATGTTACTTTGGATTGTTCATTTTAAATTGGGGATTAGATTGGAGTAGATTTGGGCAAATAACTCCTCGCATAATTATCCTTTATTGTCTCTTTTCTGTTTGGGGCTACTTGTAATTTGAATAGAAATAAAAATCTCAGTACCCTTTTTTGAATTATTTTATCACAACAAGACTTGAAAATGGCATGAATGTTGAAACATGTTGTGATCAAATAATTCAAATAAGGGTACTGAGATTTGTATTAGTATTTATCCTTTATTGTATATATCCATTGTTGATTTTCATCTCTCGTTCGGAATATCTTGAAAATGTTTCTATGACTTCAAACTGTTTATCTCAAGAAAGTTTCCCTCACAAGGGCAAATTCTTCCCACATAATCTTTCCTCATTGTATCTATTCAATGATAATTTGGGCGACTTGTAGCAGCTTGTACAACTACAATTTACGAATGTTTTCTTTCTTCTTTCGTTCTTCTTCTTTTCTTCATCGTTCGTTCGGAAAATCTTAATGATTTTTCTATGATTCCATCTGTTTTTCTTAAGAAATTTTGTCTCACATCATTAGAGAAGACCGAGTGGTTTCTTGAAGTAATTGTGGGATTGATGATTTATGTCACACATACAAAGAAATGACAGTACAGAGTAACTTCTATAATTTGTAGTAGGAGCTCGGTGCCTAGAAAGAAACCTCTATAATTCGTAGTGAAGATGAAAATGACCTATGGTTGAAACTAGTCGTTAAAATATTTTCAAGTTTTTAATAACAAAGGGTACCACAAGTTTTTATATTGTTTTTATTAATTCGTAGTGAAGCAATGCATTTCGGTTCATCGATAATTCGTAAAATCGAGTGCTGGCTTGTTAGGCTGCCAAAAGTTATGCCTTCGGAAATTTTTGTGGGAAACCATAGATTACTTTTACTAATACCCAAATGGACCGATTAAAACAATAAAATCAATTACCTTAATAAAATTATAGTTTGGTCCGATGTACTATTTGATTGGGCTATGTCTTTGACCTCTATAATTCGTATTTTCTAGATTTTTCATACACCATGAAAAGGGATGATATCATATTACATTGTACTGTCATCCCTTCCATGGTGTATGGAAAAATCTAGAAAATACGAATATGATAACATTGTAGTATCCTATCGCTAACTAATTCTCCATCAACCAGAAATTACATAGACTGCCAGACGAAATTATTGTCTAGATCTTAAGTATTCGGTTCAATCCAGTACATCATGACTAAATCAGTTTCGTAAACGCTTGGTCCCGTCAACTACGAATTATAGAGATTCTACTGGATTTCTGAAAGACTCCAGTATTTTCAGCAATATTTTGAAGCATTTGAAGCCATCTGAAGCCACTTATCCATCATTTCATAATTTCTACGCGAAACGACGAGCTGTTACAAAGGACTCGCATTTGTTCACCTGTGACCCAAAAAAATCTGGTAAAAAACTGACACAAGTTGACAGAATTGATGTTATCGAACCATTGTACTTCTGAATGAATGATAATATATTATCAATCAATCTATCAAATACATCTTTCCAGATTTGGGCAATCATCTAGACGCGATGAGACCAAGCCACTCGGCGTAGAATAAAGGTTACAACCGAGTCAAAGGTTACCGAATGCTCACGATTTTTTCTCACTGGAAATAATTGAGATTTGGCATTTAAGAAGAAAGAGGCTTTCACAAGTTTGATGTGCTCAAGCCATTATGGATGTTGGCTTGCTTTTGAAATAACTGGATATACCTTCAAACATAAACATTGCAAGAGTTGATGTCGAAAATAATTATTGCTCAAATTGGGCGAAACCTTTTTTTCGCCTAATAGAGAGGTATTAGTGATATTATTTGAGAATACAACCAGACAATTCAACAAAAAATTTCCATTTCATCACATAGTATAGGTGAGAAACAAAACATGTTTGAAATAAAGGATGTATCAAGGAGTAGGAAAGGTGATAAGAAAACAGTGTCAACTAATCACAATAGTCTCATAATTGAACTAATTTCTATTTGCTTCAAACAATAATTATTCACATTATTAATAAACATTTATTTGCTTATTTTATTATTATTGAATTATGTGAAAAAATGTCATTTAAAGGAAACTGAAGCTCAGGGCTTTTTATAAAAAACGTTCATAGCACCATCTAGTTCTAGATACCAATGAATCCATACATTGATACGTATTTCAAGTCATGCCTTTATGATGCGATCCATCTTAGAGCCACACATGACTCCTAAGAGCCTTAGAGCCACAACACGAGAAAAGAAAGAGCTTAGATGAAATATTTATTCCAAGATGTGTGATACAAGTTTGTAAACGCGTACTGAGTCCTGAGAGTTCGATAATAATGAATTGCAGAAAGTTATGAAGTATGACACTATAATAGATTCCCCATTAAGATAAAATAAGAAAAATTGATAAGTTAAACATGAAGGCTAACTTGTAAAATAAATTGATTTAGTTTAGAACAAACCTAATTCAACTTGAGAGGCGATCAGTATTCGAGTCTCAATATTTCATACGATGCCGTTAAAACTGGATCTACTTTCGCGAACGAGATTCTCTTCGATATTTGCAAATGAATGGAATCTATAAGCACAAACCGACAACCTTTTAAAAATAACAGATGGCAAGCGTCGATAGCAGAGATAAGAAGTACTTCGAAGGAGAAATAGAAAGAAGAGAAAGAGTGAGCTACATACAGTACTGGAAGAACGAGAACAGAGATATTGAAAGTACGAACACAGAAGAAAGAAGAATATCTTAGATATACCGTGTTCACTCCGCCGTGGTACGAATAACCACCGCACACCAGGAGTCCGAAGCAATTACTATTTACTAGTTCTCATTATTATTTACTGTACTAGACTGTGCACTGAACAGTTTACTGTACGATAGTAGGATTATTTCATTATTGTAATAACTGAAAAGGTTAAAATTATTGTGAATTTAAACTAAGATACTGTACGTGAATACTCGTACAATATAATTATTGCTGTAACTTTACCAATGGTGATTCTCACTTGAATATAAATGCATCCATCCTAGATACAAATCTCTGGTATACAGGTCTTTGAGAAATAATTATTCTAAATTATTGATCTGGTATTCATTTCAATAGGTCACTGATATCACTGCTACAAGCAGATCATTTGCATAGTAATGAATGGTTCCAATATTTATATAATTGAAATGGAGTGTGACGCTTTACCTGTATTATTTAGCATATATTCATGCATATAGTGGCGTTAATTATTATCATTTCTATGGTAAATTTCTAATCATAAAATCAATAGTGTTTTTCAGAAGTTATAATTATTAATGCATTTGTTAGTTAGTATTTGATAAATCTGTCTTTAATACATTACAGAATAACAACGTTTAACTCAATAATTGCATTCACCTACTCAAAGAATTTAGCTTTTTAGTCTGATAAAACTGCACGAATTAGTTCAAAAAAATCTCTACAAAAGATTATACGATGAAGATTGTTTGATAAAGTTCAATTCCTATCAATAGCTCTGGTCCTCTAAAATTATTACTTTAATATGTGAATATTTCCTATCTTAGTGTTAATAATGTGAAATATTTCTTCTTTGTTTGGTTTTGAAGCATCTAAATTATTAAATCGGCTTTGTGAAAATAATTAAGGACTAAAAATAATGTGAAGTGAACAACTACAAGACTTAACCAATTTCAAACTATGTGTAACCTTATATAAATTTGAGAGAGGAATTTCATAAGGTTACCTTATTTTTTACCTCCCTATCATTTTGATGATGTACTTATTGTATGGTGATTGATCCATCAATAATGAAGCTACCAGAAATAAAAGAGGAGAAGGAGATGGAGAAGAGAGAAGAAGAGGAGGAAAGAGAGGCGGTGGAGTAGGAGTAGAAGGAGGAAAACCAAAAAAAGGTAATAGAGCAGAGTAAATAGGAAAAAGATCTAGAATAAAACGTTCATAAACGTTGATAATAAAAAATTTCATGAGGATTCCGATGAAAAATATCTTCCACCTCAAGGCCAATCATTTGATTAGTTGGAAGAAAGTGGAATTTGGTATTTGATGCGGCCTGAGACCACACAAACTATTTCGAAGTGTATAATCACATTTAGTAATACATCTGAATTTCAAATCTTCCCAAAGCGAGGTGATGAGATTTATGAGTTACCAGATTTTTAAACATGTTTCAAAGCAAAACAAACGAAACAGAGTCAAAGTTCATGGTTACAACAGCGGAAGAAAGATGATGAAATGATGGCCATCCACTAAATAAAATACCAAGTATTTATGTGAAGAGGCGTGGGATAGGCTGATGTATTTGTGACAAAAAAAATAAGGACTGGTGAAAAAGTATATTTTATTTTGTAATATGCGGGATTTTTACTAGTAGATAGCACCAAAGTTAGTATTCTGGTTTCAAAAATGAACAACTACATTTTTTTATCTCAAACATTCGGGATTGTCTCAATTTATTACTATGAATGATACTGTGGAATTCCGTTCAATAAAATCTCAAGGTTTCAGTTTGGAAATACCAAAGAGCCCGTATAGCAAAGCGCGTACTGTACAGAAAAAAATACAAGCCATTTACTGTCTACTAGTCAAAAGATGCAATACTAGTTACTTACAGGTAATTAATATCTGGATGAATTAAATTCCTATTTTTTAGGTTATACACGCACTTTTAACAAGTCTGGTTTAGATTATTTTTATAATATTATCATTCTTCTTCTTCTTCTTCTATATGCCGGCTCCGCGACGGAGATTGGCGATCATCAATGCAATTTGGATTCTATTGACTGCAGCTCGGACCAGAGATGTTGAGTCAATGTTGAACCACTCTCTCAGGTTCTTTAACCAGGATGTTTTCCTTCTTCCAGGCCGGCGTCTTCCTTCAATCTTGCCCTCCATTATCAACTGCAGGAATCTGTACTTCTCATTGCGCATCACATGTCCAAAATACTGAAGATTCTGACTCTTGATACAGTAGAGAACCTCCACTGTAGTCCCAATTCGTTCTAATACCTATTAATTCTAATATTATCATTAATCCTATTATATTGAGCGAGCAATTTCTGTATTTATATATCTGGTTATTTTCATATCTGGTTATTTTTATATCTGGTTATTTTTATATCTTGCTATTTTTATAACTGGTTATTTATGTTTAACGGATCTCGAAAACGGCTCTAACGATTTTCACGAAATTTGGAACATAGTAGGTTTATGATATAAAGATTCGATTGCACTAGGTCTCATCCTTGAGAAAACTCGCTGAACGACATTAAAAGGATAATTCATCCTTGGCTGAAACAGCTGTGGATATTAAAAAAGTGATTACATGTGAAAAATCAAAATATCGCATCCCCGAAATTCATAAGATGAAGTATAGCAAGCTGTGAAATATAAACACGATCATTTTAGAGAATTATGTTCTGTTTATCAATAAATAGAAATAACGAGCGAAGCTTGGTGCCCCGATATTGGTAAGTGATATCTGTTAAAATGAAAAATAAAGAACAAAAGATAGATGTAGGTAAAATTGTGGATTGCATTTTCCAAAAGAATATAAAACTCACTGTGATTAGTAGCAATTTGAAGCAAGTAAAAGGATGATTTTGTTTTAAATTTAAGTGGGGAAATATGTTGTTTCCAATACAATTACTGTAGTTCTAGAATTATATCAAGATCAAGTATTTTGAAATGATTATCATATTATCAAACATATGGCCCAGTACAGAAGAACGTTCAATTATTTGAAGGTCTCTTAAAAAATCAAACGTGATTTTGGGAGAATTAGTCATCACTTCCTTGAAAAATACATCCTGTTGAAGTAAAAACCCGCATACATTCAAAAATCGATCTTTGTTGGGTTAACTCATTATCGAATAGATAAAAAGCTCCAATACACGCAAGTGTGAATGGAAAACCGATAAAGTAAACGCCTGCAAGTCCTGTTTCTCACAACTTATAATTATATGAACTCAGAGATCTTAGAAACATAAATCCGCTAACATCTTCGGTAAATTACCTTGTATTTGTAAATTACTAGTTATTGATTTCAGATCAAATAGAGGAATTCATGGAGAAGTAATCACAATGTCAACTAGTGGAAGTCATCACTGCTCATTGTCAAGGTGATATGAACTTGAATGACTTAATAATATATGCTATTTTTAGCTTTAGGAGTATCACCAAGTTATGTAACTTACGTAATAAATCGTTATCGGCGATTTTTAGAAGAGTATCCTGGACATTTATTTATTCATGATTCTATAGACATTTAAAATGACGATTTTACGATTGTTATGGGGCGTAACGTTGATAAAGAATCTCACCTGATGCGTTAATCGATTCAGGTATCCTTCCTATTTAAGGAATGTTACCCTATAACTTGTATTTACTGGTGGTGAATAAATTTTTTAAAATACTTAGGGCCGGTTTCCGAGCTCGGGATTTAGCTAAGTTCAAGACTTTAAATAGCTGGAGTCAGAAAATTGGTTTTCCAAAACGGGGCGTAATCGCAGTAAATAGTTGCATCAAAATAATCTTTATTTTCTCATTTCTATAATTGGAAACGCTTTTCTTTGCCGAAATGAAACATTTCTAAATAGTTCAAAATATTTGAAACTTTACACTATTTTCTCTTTATTTTATTTTTTGTTCAATTTTCTAGTTTTTCGAAATCCTATACTATTAAACGAGCAACTTCTGTTTATATGTTCAGATGTTTAGATGTTTGGATGTTTAGATGTTTATATGTTTGTATTTTAACGGATCTCGAAAACGGCTCTAAAGATTCTCACGAAATTCAGAACATAGTAGGTTTATAATATAAAGATTCGATTGCACTAGGTCTCATGCCTGAGAAAACTCGCAGAAGGACATTAAAAGGATAATTATTATTCATCCTTGGAAAAACAGCTGATAATAGTTATTTCGTCGTCTGTTGGTGATGGAAGTGAGTGAGCGAGTTCATGTGTGTGTCAAAATTATGACTCAGCTGTTGAACTTTTGTGATCATTCAATCAGGTACTTAGTGCCGTTTGCAAAAAAACGGGTTATTTTCAATCCTGATTAATTCCAGTATATCCATTTTTTCAAAATGGTATTCTCTGATTTGGTACACGTGAAGTTAATCAGGATAAAAATTTAACCGGCTTTTGTGCAACTGGGCCTTTGTAAGGGAAATTTTTACATTCCTCTGGGAATTAATCTCAATTTACTGTGATTAGATAGAACATTTCTGTATGAATGTTATTATATTTTCTTCTTTCGTGATAAATTTTTTATGCTTTTGTACTCCAGAGCGAAGCACGGTCCCCGATATTTTAATTTAAACGTGGACTGCGACCACGCCCCGTTTCGGAAAGCCAATGTTCTGATTCAAGATATTTGTAAAGTCTAGAACTTAGCTAAATCCCGAGCTCGGAAACCGGCCCTTCATTTTACATAATTAACAAAATTCATGTAAAAATCAAGAATAACAATCAAGTTTTCTGCCGCGGGAGATTATGGTTATGTCAGCGAAGTGGAACTTCCTACGGGACTCCCAAAATCCAGGCTATACACTAAAAATAAAGTGGTGGAAGGTCATATCACCAATAACAGAAAAACGTTTTTATCAATATTAGTTCTGCAACACTTAATATCAGTTCTATCTTTATAGATGAATTCAATTGAATAATGGAAAAAAGTAATTATATATTTTTTTGAGTTGACTCACTTTCTGTTGTGGTGTAGGTTGACAGCTCGGGCCATTAGAACGGCCACCATTGGTCGAAGTGCCTTTCCCTGTCCATCGAAGTAGTAATTCGCAATCCGCCTTAATTCGTCTATGTTTGTGTTAGAGGTGATAGCCTGCAAAATAAAACCAATTTAGAAATTTGCTAAAAGAAATGGGTGAATATTCTGCCATACTGTGGAATAGCCATAGAGAAAGAAAATATAGCCATGAGAGGAGCAAAAAAATGTGATATTTAAAAAGAAATAATGTTATTGTTGTATGGTTGGTTAATAAAGGCAATTATTTATCTATAGCATAAGAGGATATCTCAAGGTACAGGTCTTTTAAGTTCCAAATTTCAAGCTGATTTTTTTAACTCAAGCCGATTACTGCCGACTACTGTCTATTATTACTGTTTTGGCTGGGTGACAATGTATGAACGACACAGTTTGAGAGAGTACCAGCATCACATAGCTTCATGGAAAATAACTACTAGTATAGGATGATAACTACTATAGGACTATCGGCTTGAGTTAACAATGAAATTTGAAACATAAACGCCCCGTACCATGGGATATCTTCATATTCTATCTTTTCTTTATGAAAATACCGATATACTGTATTGATTTGTAATGCGGATTCAGCTGGATTCCTACATATCAGTATCAGTGTACGTGTCCGATAAAGTGAGAATATCATTTCCATGAGTTATAATGGGACTATTCATACCAGCTCAACCGGACTGAGTGGCAATAGTCCCATTATAACTCATGGAAATAATATTTTCACTGCATGGGATACTTATACTGATACTGATATATGAGAATCATGCTTTAGAATTGGATTGATATTGTGAATTAGTTAGTATAGTACTGTGGAATATATCCATATTGTATTAGATGTGTATTAGTATTATGAGTTCCATGATATTTATTCTTCAGTCCACAGTTTTATGACGATTAAAAAAAAATTGAAAAAAGAAATGAAATTTATTGATTCTTTTTCACAAAAATATAGCAAATTACAATTTAAAAAGTAGGAACTAAGTTGACCACTCTAACAAGTATTCGTGGTCAACTTACAGGAAAAACGAAATAATCATCTTCACTAAAACAATTACATAAATGGGAAATAATAAATGAAAAACACGCATCAAGTCTTCAAGTTGTATGGATACATTATTAGGGTCATAAGGTAATTTTTATTCAATAGAACCATAGGGTAGAGATACCCTTAAATTATTTGTATCACTTGTCTCTGATAGAACGTTCTTATGTGAGTTTAAACGAGATTCGGTTTTCAGTTGCAGAAACCTTAGTGCCGGTTGCACAACAGCCGTTTAAATTTTATCCGTGATTAATTCCACGAGAACCAATCCGTCTTTTCAAAAACGCCTTCTCTGATTGGTTCTCGTGAAATTAATCACGGTTAAAATTTAACCGGCTGTTGTTCAACCGGGCCCTTAGTCTAACAAACCGTTCATTATACACAAAATTACCGATATTTTAAATAAAATATTACATAACATTCAACTTATCAATATGCACCATTTCAATATAATCTACATCTACACTGAATTCGTGACGTGAAGGATTAAGAACGCAGGAAAGGTGAACAGTGGATTATTCTTCTGGTTTTCATGATCAATTGGCATGCCGTTCGCCATAATAATATCTGAAGAAGATAAAAATACTCGAACAGATACTTAAGTCAGAACATAGAGTTTAGATGAACAGATCGAGGTTAGAGGCATGCCACAAGAATATCATTGTAAAAGATGGTAAGGATTGGTGTAGATTTACACGATAAAATAGAGTGTAGCTGACCATATCAAGAGGTTAGAGGCATGCCACAAGAATATCATTGAAAGAGGAATTGAAAGGATTGGTGTAGATTTACACAATGAAATGGTGTTTAGAAGAGCCTAAGAAGAGGCAAGTGGCATGCCTTATGCCACAGCTGTTGCAACAATCAAAAGCAGGTCAATCGGCGACAGAGCAACATCTGTTGTTGATAAGAAGAGAATGTATTTGATACAGCAGGCCTCATCAGGATAGCTGACCATCTTTGTACCGATAACCGATGTCTAGGGGATAAATGTTAAGATTCAACTACCCCTAAGAATGGTTCAACCACCCCTAAGGATCAACCCACCTATAAAAGACTGATCAAATTCGATTCAAATATGAGAAGGAAGACAAAAAGTACCGAAATATGCATATTCTATGTAGAATATAATAGTATGGTCAAACAGAACTTATGAAATATGAATATTCCGAATGGAGTATTACAGTGTGGTCAAATGGAGCTGATTCAATCGAAAATTGAACTTGAACTTCTTACAGTAGAATCATAACCTATTTTTTGGACATTATCAAAAATTGGAATGGAATAGTTTTGGGCCAAGCCTGTTGTTCCTCCCCAATCATATTTATGTGATTTGTGATTGTATCCATAAATAAATAAATAATTGAATAGAAAAGATCAAAGGATGGACAAAATATCTCGTAGGATTATACAATAGTAATACAGTTATTAGTTATTGGAAGAGAATAGAACTAGTTTTCGTTTTAAATTGACATAACAACGTTTACTTTCTCAATTGAAATAACTGCTGAATACCAGATATATTGGGACAGTAAACTGACCTCAGCAATAATATAAAAATAAAATATTAATTTATTGATATACATTTTGACAACATCAAATCCCATTGCTACTAAAATGCTTTTGAGCAATATCAAACTGTGTTGACTTTCCAAGTTCAACGAAACTTCACAGTCGATTTCATTTTCATCATTCATCTTCTTTAATTTTAGCATCATTTAAACTAACCTGTTTCGGTACCCATTTCTTCCTCGGCCTTTTCCACCGATTTATTTTAAAAACAAAATTAAATTCATTAAATAACAATATCGGGGACCGCGCTTCGCTCTGGAGTACAAAAGCATAAAAAATTATTACGAAAGAAGAAATTATAATAACATTCATACAGAAATGTTCTATCTAATCACAGTAAATTCAGATTAATTCCCAGAGGAATGCAAAAATTTCCCTCACAAAGGCCCAGTTGCACAAAAGCCGGTTAAAGTTTAATCCTGATTAACTTCACGTGAACCAAATCAGAGAAGACCATTTCTAAAAAATGGATCTACTGGAATTAATCAGGATTCAAAATAACCCGGCTTTTTTGCAACCGGCACTAAGTACCTGATTGAATGATTACAAAAGTTCAACAGCTGAGTCATAATTTTGACACAATCCCACATATATGATCTCGCTCACTCACTTCCATCACCAACAGACGACGAAATAGTTATTATCAGTTGTTTTTTCAAGGATGAATAATAATTATCCTTTTAATGTCGTTCAGCGAGTTTTCCCAGGGATAGACCTGGTGCAATCGAATCTTTATAATATAAACCTACTATGTTCTAAATTTCGTGAGAATCGTTAGAGCCGTTTTCGAGATCCGGTGAAATACAAACATATAAACAGAAGTTGCTCGTTTAATAGTATAGGATACAATATGAGAAACAGAGTCTCGAGTGGTTAGTGAAATGAAAGAAATGGTTACATAATGTCAACATGAATCGTGCATGACCGACACATGTAGAGGGAAAAACCACATTTTCCAGCGGCGGCATTCCAATGCCTACGAGTCACAGCCGACATGTTGGTAAATGCACCGCTGCAAGAAAGGATATCCGACGTCCAGACTGGAGACAACTCAATTTAATCTAGAAATCGAGAGCGATGCGAATCGTAACCTGGTTACGAGACTCGTGTGTTTTCCAAGCTTCGGTGTCTGTGAGAAGTAATCTATCAATATAGTACTCTATCTACGACTGTAATTTTTCGCTGAAGATGATACTTTCAAGAGCTCTAGAATTGTGTGTGAGTACTGAGAGGGATGGTGATAATAAAAGAATGAGATAAATGATACTTCCATGAGTTATAGAATTCTGTGAGAGTACTGAGAGGGATAGTGATAATAAAAGATTGAAATAAATAATATAAGGAAAGATATTTTCTCGATGTTTTTAGAATGCTTGATATGATTAATATCGTAGCCGAAGATGATTATCGCCGAAGATAATACTTGCATGAGCTCTAGAATTGTGTGAGAGTAGGCTACTGAGGGGGATAGTGATAATAAGAGATGACATAAAATATGATGAAATATGATAACTATACACTCGATGTTTTTGATGGGCTCCGAGCAAACGTGAAGAGATCTTGATGCTTACACTGTCACTTAGCGGAGCTGTATCAAGCAGCCTCCCTTCAAACTAGAGTCTCACGTTCTAATCTGACATATCTCTTTTAAATGTATTGCTACAGAGTTGAAATTAAATTTGAAGAAACTATTAGCATGACTAAATAAGAACAGATCTAATGAGATATGACTCTGATTGCTGGGTCCTAACCATCTATGATGTGGTTTTGTTATTGTTATTTTCTCGTTGATTCATTATCAGGCCTACATACTATGCTTATTTTTAAGAATGAAAAATTGTGTTACAATGTAATCTGGGATCTATGCACTCGAAGGAGTATCTACATAATATGCACATTGTAATATGCCTACAAATGGATGCATCAAGTAGTTCCGATTACAGGATTTGATTTTTTGGATGTAGTTTATCAGCTAGGGAATACTGTACGTATTTTATCCTCAACCAAATAATTACTAGAAATTAGAGTTCAGAACTCAAAACTGGCTGAACAAATTCATCAATATTACACTATCCATGAGCAATATTGAATTGACAAATGAAATGGAGGAATTTATGGCAAACTGAGAACTTAGTAAAAGCGTAGACGTTGGACGCCTGCCATTGGCTAAGACAAGTCAAGACACTCCCACCACTCGGCGTGCGTTAGCTCCGCCTCCAACCAATCACAAGCCTGCTATGTGTAGCTTGGACTCCATTTTTAATGATGAAGTAATTTTCTCTCAAGTATTCATCAGTCAATTTCTTCTTGAATTGATCACTCAGCATTATTAAAATCAAGTTGAAATAATTGATCACTAAAAATAATCAATGAGCTGTAACTTACAGCTGATGATGTGTGAGCACACACGAAAGCATGCTCCTGTAAAATATTAATTTTTATTTAATGAAAGTGGATTTTTGACAACGTTTTAAGTCTATTCAATTACTAAAAATAACATTAACTGAATGAATAATTGATAGACTAATTCATACGCTGGAATTTCAATTTCTTTCTTTAAACGAGATTTGTTCGAATTAAAACAAAACTTCACATAAATGTGGGTTTGAAGGGGGAAGTTAGTTCTATTCTATCACTATCTCCAAATCCCCTAACACTTCAAGTTACTTTTAATCAATTCTTGAGCTAGGCTTGGCCTCTTTAAATGAATACAACTGGGCAATGAACTATCAAATAATTCACAACACCACGAAAAAAATATTGGACTGAGCAATGAGTGAGTGGTAGGTAGCTCAACCTAGGGAGGTTTAGTGAACTCTGCCAAAAGAAGAATTTTTTCAATTCATTACTAACCATTCACCAGCGTTTCAATATGCCATCATTAAATCCAACAACAAGAGTTGAGATGTTATCAGATACTTCATTCACAAAATAATATAGTGTGAATAAAATTATAGATCTATTTAAAATGCTCTATTATTATTGAACACATAAAATTACAGTTCTCAAAAACGTGAATGTGACTGCAACTATTACAATAAATCTAATATTATGATAAATTAAAAAATTTTAGTAGTTACTTTTTTGGATTCAAAATTGTGTGTGAATTAAGTTATCATTTCTTTAAAATATGTTTTATCATTTTTTACACCTAACTGTGTATTATAAATTAAGGCTTAAATCAGTTTTGGGCGAATGCCTGTTGTTTTTCCTTAATTGTACATGAATATAAATAAATAAAAACAAACCAATAAGCCACAAAATGCTATCAGACAGATCGACTGAGCTTGAAATAAATAATTTGCAGTAACAAGATCACAGCAGTCGTCTCCAGGGTCATTGGACCAATCTCGCTAACCAGTTGCTCGCTCATTAATAACTATAACAACGACTGATACTGGTTCTAACGAACGGGTAATTCAGGAGGCAGTGGAGCCAGTAATGACGAAACTCCTTGCGTCCTTCAACAACTGACCTAGTGCTCTGCTCTGGTCATTTGAGCCATATGCCAAATGGATACGCATATTTCCTAGCCACTGTTTACGACCGTCTAAGGGATGATAATATGATTCTGAGATTCTTCGAGAGGAGTCTGGAGGATGATCTTATGAGTCTGAGACTTAACTTTTCAATGGGAGTCTAAGGAATAATTTTAAAGGATTTTAAGTGATGATACATTATGAGTCTAAGGGACGGTTTTCGATCTCGGGATTTAGCTAGGTACTAGACTTTAAAGAGCTGGAATCAGAGAATTGGCTTTCGGAAACGGGGCGTAGTCGCAGTCCACGTTTAAATTAAATTTCGAAAAACTAGAAAATTGAACAAAAAATAAAATAAAGAGAAAATAGTGTGAATTTTCAGTTGTTTTTCATTATTCAGGAATGTTTCATTTCGTGAAGGAAAAACGTTTGCAATTTATTAGACAAAATAAAGATTATCATAAAAACTGCGACTACGCCCCGTTCTGGAAAGCCAATTTTCTGACTGCAGCTGTTTGAAGTCTAGAACTTAGCTAAATCCCGAGCTCGAAATCTAAGAGATAGCACCGGAGGTCGAATACTAAAGGATAATGTGGAATTATATTATGGATGATGTTGATCGATGATATATCATGGGTCAGATTCAGATTTAGATTCCTTTATTCATGTGTTTAACAAAACAGAATAATTCAACTTCGTTCTAGCGTTAAAAATAAATACCAGTAACGGTAAAATGACATGGTGAATCATATTAAACTGATGAGTTCTACGATAATATTGAGCAAGAATAATGATGAAAACTGCAAAAGTTAAGGTACTACTGTAATGTTATCACATGAAACGGTGAAGTTTGGACCTTAAGAAGTCCATTCTCAGAGAGGGTATCAAGGATACCCTCCCCTTCAGCACTTAACCGTAAAAAAAGAAAGTTGAAAATTCAAACGAAATATTATGTCTAAGCGAAAAAAATATCAATAAGTAAAAACCAAATCATAGAAACGATAAATCATTTAGTTGAATCAATTAACAGAAAAGAGTAAATAATAATAAGGAAAAAAATAAAGAAAAAGTTAATTCCCAATAATTAGAAAATCGATATGATACAATAATTGGAATAATGAGGGAGTGAAATTTATTATTAGAAAAAAGATTTGTAGATTTAAATCCAAAAATAATGTTAATGACAAAGGGAAATTATTGTACAAAAGAGATTAGTTCATGTAAGTAACAAGATAATATGATTATGAAAGTTCATGAAGAAATAATAATAATTCTAATTGGGGAATTATGAAGGGGAAATTATAATACAAAAAGAGGGGAAGGAATATAGAATAAGGTTGCTGAGATCCACTCGAGGAAGAGTTAGAATAAGAAACAATCTTAAATGTGGCCTATACACATTTTTTATGCTAAATTTACATGAAAGAAATGAAAAAGAGAAAAACCATAATTTTTACTTGGAAGTGGAGGGAAATTATTATTAAGGATAAGGATAGGGATTAAGGAAGGTTTAATTGAATGTCATGCTGCTTTAGGGTTGGACAGTTTCAGCCATTTTTTCTAAAAGATAATGTCTCAATGTACGGGTGAAGCTCACTCGACTCTCTATGGACCTAATTTGATTTGGGAGTGCATTCCATGCATGACAACCGCTAACAAGGAAGGATTTTGTATAAATAGTTGTTCGATGATTTGGAATTCTGTGGTGAATCCTCATACGGATGTGTTCCGATCTATCAGGAAGTGATTTAAAAGCATATTTGAGGACTGAAAATTTTGTGAATTGAAGAACTACAAGACTCAACCTATTTCGGACTATGTGTTAAGTTATCTAAATTTGGGAGAGGAATAGCACAAGTTTACCTTTTTTTTCCTCTCACTATCATTTCGATAATGCACTTATTGTATGAATGAATAAAGAATAATATAGTTACTGCCTTATTATTACTGTACTTATTATATAGTGATGTAACTAACTGGCCTCATGAAATTTCCATAGAAATAAACATGAATCAATCATTAATTGACTGCTGGAAATTGACAAGTTCATATTGATAGTAGCCTATTGGTGCATCAAAAAAATGATGAAAATGTTCATCTGATACAGATCTTGACGTCTGAATACCTTTATTTTTATAATATATAAATGGATAACGTCTGATATTGGCGTGTTTTGGAAAATATAGTTATTATCTCTCTGATCTGAATACAGAATTAGTAGACTATTTTCTGCAGTGCTGAAGTATTATCTATTTAAATCGTTATATTTATAGTAGCCTAATCTAATTGCTCAAAATTCTAACCAGTCTGGAACAATCATTCCCCAGAAACTACGCCCGTTTTCTGAGTATTTGATTCAAAGGAAATAGATTTACGATTCCTGCCATATTTCACCGCAGTGAAGAGACAAAAGAGTTGTCCGTTCTTTAACTGTTCGCCCAAGGCTGTACCCGATATGGAAGAGCATCTCGATATTGTTAAATTAATAACAGCCTTCTCGACTGAACTTTTCACTAGTTTATGCCGCCAAGCTCTGAGCCAAGGTGAACAGGAAACGCTTCCTAAGCAATTCATTCGTTAAAAGATGGTATGAATCATTAGTCGATGCACCATTCAATCGTCTAATCTAAACGCTCTATAAAATACAATTTTCTACTCGAAGGATTCATTGAATACTGCAACTATTTGATTGCTAGTTAGTAAATTCATAATAGTGAGCAACAATTTTTTATTACTATGTTTAATCAACTACTGTTAACCGTCAGAATGATACGAGTTATCTTGATCAATTGGAAAATGTTACGATACAAGGGATTGGATTAATTCAATCATGCACAAAACTGAATATAGTAGTGAAATATACATCTTCAGAGCCAAATGAAATCAAATTTATTCACAAAAAATACAAATAAAATATTCACAAAAAAAACAACAAGTTTAAAAGTGAACAAAATACTAATCATAAAAAGTTATTAGACTTTATTACTCGACTTTGCGAATAAAAGAGTCCGTTACAAAGTGTTATGAATCAGACTAAAATTTAAAATTATCATTTAATATAGATGAATATGTAGTAAAAGAAATAGTTAGAAATGTTAAAAATATGATGTAATGAGAATTATTGAGATCGCACATACATGCACACATACACAACAAGGATTTTTCGTATTTAAGTGCTTCTAAAATTTTAAATATAACTGAGCTACTAAATTAAAATAGGCAAGGTTAGGCCTAATTGCACTTTCTGTAAATGGGCTTATACTTTATTTGGGGAGAAAAAGTGGGTGAACCCTAAAATATTTCCCTCCTGAATTCTGATAGATAACTTAGACCAGTGGTTCTCAAAGTGTGGGGCGCGACCCCCAAGGGGGCGCGATGAATGCTCAGGGGGGCGCAAAGCTTGGTTGGAAAATGTTTTAAATTTACTTCAAAAATAATTACGATAAGCTACCTTTCTATTTTTAAAATTACATGTGAGTAATTTTTACTCATAAAATATTTATATCAACCGTATTGTCAAATTCAATTTTTTTTTTTGTGTAGTTGAGAAGTTGATATTGTGGTAATTATTATATTGAATGAAAAAGACTAAGAAATTGTCAAAAAACCACTGATTTATTGATAAAGACCGGTTTCGGTTATTACACTATTGTCAATCTCTGATAAACTGACCGAAACCGGTCTTTATCAATAAATCAGTGGTTTTTTGACAATTTCTTAGTCTTTTTCATTCAAATTCAAATTCTCAATCAATGAGTGCTCCATCAACATGATAGAAAAGGAAAACCTCATTGATCTCCAATGTGACTTTGCGCTTAAAATGAAGTTTAAAGAATATTCTCTTACATCCTTCTGGATTGGTGTGCAAGAGGAACACCTAATTTTGAGTAGACTCCATTTGCTACAATTTATCCGTGTGAAACTGGGGTTTCTGTTCTAGCTGCCATGAAAAGCGAATACAGACCAAGACTGGATGTGACCCAGGAACTTAGAGTAGCGTTATCGGAGCTGACACCTCGTTTCAATAAACTCTGTGCGAAAAAAACAAGCTCATCCTTCACACTGACGCTCTTTGTATTGTTAATTTCTATGAGAAACAAAAATAACAACTATGTACTAAAGTAGCTGTAGTACCTGAATAAATTATAATTTATTGTTTGTATAGAATTTTTTGTTTTATCATGATTGAAACTATTGCAACATTGGGGTATATAATTATAGCATGTGCAAAACTTAACTAAATAAATATTGAGTGTAAAATAAGTAGGTATATACGTACATATACGTATATGTACAACATGTATAGTATGGTGTGGGCCATGGTCTATGCTTATACATGTAGGGGGTCCGGCTTACAGCTGAATTATGAAGGGAGGGCGTGAAGTAAGAAGTTTGAGAACCACTGACTTAGACCGAAGTACGGTTACGTCTTCACTTTCCACTGAACATATAAAATCCCGGTCAAAAAAGAAGTAAAATGTTAGGCCAGGCGCACACCTGTTAGTCAAGAGAAGACAAGACATGTTTAGTCACAATACTTCACATTGTTGCTTATGACGCAACTCACACTGATTAGTCATTGCAATTAGACATGTCTTCTTAAGCTACTATGTGAAGTATTGTGACTGAACTTGTCTGATAATGTCTTGTCTTGTCTAGAATAACTAGGTTGCGCCTAGCCTTTGAATACCAGACACCTAAAATGCTTTTGTAGCTAGAGACTCGCTACTATATGGACATTAGTTGTTGGAGACTGAACCCACAAGAACACATTAAATTCGAAGTCGGAGAAATGACCCGAACTTTTATTAGTGGATGCTCAGATGATATCGTTCCCTTTATCTTTATAGTTGCAAGCTTCTTCCTATCAGATGCATCCTAAGAATGGGCAATAAACAAAAAAATGCTGTGTAAAAAATCGATGCAATCAAAGATTGGTCCAGGATACCTTTTGTTTCAACCTGGCAGCCTTGTGAGTATTAATGAAAAGTATATATATCTCTATTTTATAAACGTATATAAATTGGGTGCATGGCGCAACTCTAGCCACCTGAAAACGGGTTTTTGGCCGTCGAAGAATTTTGTAACACCCGAAGAATATGTTTTATTTATTCATGAGCCATGAGCCACTAGCCATTCAGAAAGAAATGTCGTGGGCTAAAGAGGCCTGGGAAGAGATAGTACTATGAAAACTAAAAGTTTGATTTCGTCAGTCATTCATTGGTTTTCTCATTTGAAATTCACATTCTTTCTGATTTGTCTTATTCTTCCATATTCTCATCATCTTCCTCACTTTGTATTTATTCTCCTGATTAATCTTCTTCAAGAACTTTTTGTTGTTACCCATCTTTTTACTTTTAATTGTTTTAGTAACAATTCTCCTCTATTTCTATTATGATAAATCTTTTCAAAATCCTACCTTTTCTTCTCTTCCCTTTCATCTAATTTTCTTTGCCTTTTACTCTTTTGTTACTCTTTTCTTCTGTCAACGATTTTAATCTTTTTTTTCATCTGGCCTCGTCCACCTTCAACTTCCACCATTTCATCTCATTTTCTTATTCACTTTATTTTCATCCTAGTCTGCTTCTTATTTGAACAAGATCGTCTCCTTTCTCTTTTTACTTTCCTTGCCCTATTACCATAGGTAAGGAAAGTATTGCTTTCCGAAAAAAATTAAGGTACCCCAATTTCTAAATTTCTATATGTTTCAAGGTCCCCTGAGTCCAAAAAAGTGGTTTTTGGGTATTGATCTGTATTTGTGTGTGTGTGTGTGTGTGTGTGTGTGTGTGTGTGTGTGTGGTGTGTGTGTGTGTGTGTGTGTGTGTGTATGAGTGTATGTGCGTCTGTGTACACGATATCTCATCTCCCAATTAACGGAATGACTTGAAATTTGGAACGTAAGCTCCTTACAATATAAGGATCCGACACGAACAATTTCGATCAAATGCGATTCAAGATGGCGGCTAAAATGGCGAAAATGTTGTCAAAAACAGGATTTTTCGCGATTTTCTCGAAAACGGCTCCAACGATTTTGATTAAAGTTATACCTAAGATAGTCATTGATAAGCTCTATCAACTGCCACAAGTCACATATCTGTAAAAATTTTAGGAGCTCCGCCCCATCTATGCAAAGTTTGATTTTAGATTCTCAAATATCAGGCTTCAGATACAATTCAAACAAAAAAAATTGAGTGGAAAAGATTGAGCATGAGAATCTCTACAATAATTAATGTCTAGTAACATTTTCACCAAGAAATAATAGCCCAGTCAATAAAGGTTTTTTCGATCCGAAAATTAAATAAAAGCTGAATCTTCTACCATCGATAGAACCCTCCCAGAGGGTCATTCTCCCAAAAGTCCCAAGAAATCCCCTTGGAGCTTTCCCCCCTAGCACACCTCAAAGTTGAAAAATGCAGGTAATCACGGAAAATCAATTACCTCTGTACCAATTGATCGGAAACAGCTTTATTATATGCCATTCGATTCGTTACATTATGGACTACAATATTAGTTATATTCATTTTTTCAATAAAATTAACAGTTTTCTTGATAAAATAATATATATGAAAAATTTTAGGGGGTTTGCGATTTGATATTTTTGTTTTCTTCGATTAACTTCGAAGCAAGTAGTTTTAAAGAAAAATGAGTCGAATAATTAATGTAGCCACTCTTATTGCAAATCCATTGATGTATATTGTTATGTATTTGCGATTCGATTTGACGCCGTGGAAGGGGAAACAGTCGACGCGGAATGGCGCGGCTGACTCTCTTAGCCATAGTAAACAGCAAACTGGAAATCAATTATCTCTGTAACCATTAATCGAAAAAAAAAATCTATCATATGCCATTCCATTCGTTAAATTAAGGACTACAATGTTAGTCGAATTCATTTCCTCAATAAATCGAACAGTTTCCTTAATAAAATAATATAATGTAAAAATTTAGGGGTTTTTCGATTTGATTTTTTTGTTTTCTCCGATTAACTTCGAAGCAAGTAGTTTTAAAGAACAATGTGACAAATAATTATTGTAGCCACATTCATTGCGAATCCATTGATGTATATTGTTATGTATTTGCTATTCAAGTTGACGCTGTGGAAGGGGAAACAGCCGACGCGGCTGACTCCCTTCACCATAGTAAACAGAATAATACTGCTGTCTACATTGCATCTCATTTACAGTATGGCGCTCGAAACAATCAATTTTGTCTATTGTTTTGACATGCGCTGTATAAAGATTTTCACTCTTCAATACTCTTAAAAATATTACAATTTTCTTGATTAACCATGCTCATGATAAAAATCAGGATTTCGTTGTTTTCTCACAGAATTTATTATATTAATTTGAAGTGTGCCTTCTCCATACGAGCCAGAGGTAACACAATTTGATAACTCTAGTTTCAGATATTGATGTTTTTCAACGAAGTTTCATGATATATTATGTGTCCGACTCCTTCATCTTATCCTTATTTTGTGAAAAATTAAGATTCAACATTTATTTTCATAGCTTTTCTTGTGTTTTAACTTGTTTCATCACTCTTTATAATTTAAACACTTGATAATGGAATGAATATCATCAGATCACATGAACAAAAAAAATTTCAAGCTGAAATTAGATCAATTTGTTGCACATTCGGTTCAAATATTAAAAAATGTTACCAAATATTATCACATATAGTGAGAACGAATTATTATGAAGCTTACTATTCTCACTGAACATGAAGAGGCAATACCAAGCCAGAATCGCAGTTCCGTTCAAATCATTATTATCAGAGCTTTCAAATTGATGCTATGTAACTATGGATGTTATCCCCATCTCACAATTTCCCTATTATCATTATCCTGATTCAGAATAAAGTAGTTGATCTCTTTAATCACAAAAATCAATGTACAGTACCTATAATAAATAGTAAAAATAACAAAATTTCTAGTAATAATGCAACTTTTTCTAGGTATGAATTTCAAGGCTCATGAAATGACTTTTTCTCAATCACAGGCAGAAATTCCAATGATTATCATAATAGTAATTCAATGAAAATTGTTTATATTGTACATTGTTCGACGTAAGATAAGCTACATCTTTAAGGTAACCAACGTATTTAGGATTATCATGTTTATGAATGAAAGCGAGACTGTGATAGAAGATTGGTCAAACTGGTATATAAACATTATAGACAATCCATATTTCTGATCAACTATAATTATAAATGATAGTATCAAGCCGTAATGAATTGAGCAACTGAATTTCAAAGTTACTATCCACTGTTCAAATCGCACTGTGATTTCCTTTTACTTCCAAATGGATTGAATTGCCTCACTCTTCAACGTAACAATTATTGGAAAAACCAGTGGAATGCGAACGTCATCCAAATAGCATTTGAATTTCAATTTTCAGATCATGAAATTCATAAAAAATCTAATTCTTGAGAGAATAGTGATGAATTGCAAACAGTGCAAGTAACATTGATACAAAGCGATACAATGAAAGTCAACATCGACTAATATAATATTGGACTTATCAAATTTATATTATTTATAAAGCTTATAAAATGTAAAACCAACATTTTAAATTTTCTCTACTGGAGCAAAACATCGATAGAAGATAAAGAAGAGTCCATCATAAGCACAATATACTTGACCAGAATTCACTTGAACTAACTCATCACTTCAACCCTTCAATGATCACAATGAACTAGAATGGTATAAAAACCATGGAATTGATAATCAGGTACATTTTTCAAATAGCTTCACCCAACTAAATCTGTGAATGCTAAGTCATAAGAAATCATGTTCAATAGATTCAATTTAAATGCTTCAAATAGAAAATGATCTATTCTTTTGGTGCCCTAATCAAAATCAATTTCAATCAACATTAATCGACATAAAGAAAAGCTTTTGCCAACCTTGTATAGTGAATGACAAGATGCGAGTGGAGGTGAAAAATCGATATGTTAACAAAAATAATAGAAGATGATGAATCGTCTTTCAATTAATCTTATACGGTAGAGTACTTTGTGGTAAATGTGAAACACTTTCATGATTTTCCTACCTTTCATGCATGCTTACTCTTCCTTAATTTGTATGTTTGCATGGCTTTCATCTTTAGAATCTACTGAATTTTCATATTGGACTGTCTAAGTAATCTAGATTCAACTAGTAAGAACGGAAGATAAGCTAGCTACTTTACAGAGAGAATCATAGAAAGTTTCGACTCAACAAGCCCAATGTATAATTTTTTTATGCCTCAGCCGTCATATATATTTGGCTCAACTGGAGGTATATTATCAACCTGGCTTGAAGAATATTAACTGTAGAAAACAGCAAACACTGCACGCTTTGATTTATCAGGAAATTGCCACTGTTAACACTATTGTAATCTATGATTTATCTCATTTTCTGACATAACTTATGAAAAATTTTAGCATAGAATTATGATCATACACACATATTTTAAATATGTATTATATTATGTAATAGTATGAATATTTTATCGGTTGCAAACAATATCTTTGTCTGTCATAGAATGAATGATTTAGCACATCTATAACAACAAAATGATTTTAGAGAATTAAAATGTGAAAAATTAGTTTCATCGCATGTCAAAACAATAGACAAATTGATTGTTTCGAGCGCCATAGTGTGTGAATAAGATGCAACTTAGAAAGCAGTAGGCCTACTACTGTATTTCACTGTTTACTATGGTGAAGAGAGTCAGCCACGCCATACCGCGTCGACTGTTTCCCCTTCCACAGCGTCAAATCGGATCGCAAATGAATAACAATATACATCAATGGATTCGCAATGAATGTGGCTACATTAATTATTTGTCTAATTTTCTTTAGATTATTTGCTTCTAAGTTAATCGGAGAAAACAAAAATCAAATCGAAAAACCCCTAAATTTTTACATATATATTATTTTATCAAGGAAACTGTTTGATTTATTGAGGAAATGAATACGACTAATATTTTAGTCCATAATGTAACGAATCGAATGACATATGATAGATTTTTTTCCAATTAATGGTTACAGAGATAATTGATTTCCAGTTTGCTGTTTACTATGGCTAAGAGAGTCAGCCGCGCCGTTCCGCGTCGACTGTTTCCCCTTCCACAGCGTCAAATTGAATCGCAAATACATAACAATATACATCAATGGATTTGCAATGAGATTGGCTACATTAATTATTTGGCTCATTTTTCTTTAAAACTACTTGTTTCGAGGTTAATCGGAGAAAACAAAAAAATCAAATCACAAACCCCCTCAATTTTCACACATATATTATTTTATCTAGAAAACTGTTGATTTTATTGGAAAAATGAATATAACTAATATTGTAGTCCATAATGTAACGAATCGAATGGCATATAATAGAACTGTTTCCGATCAATGGTTACAGAGATAATTGATTTCCTGTGTTTACCTGCATTTTTCATGTTTTAGGGGGTTGGGGCGGAAAGCTCCAAGGGGATTTTTTGGGACTTTTGGGAGAATGACCCTCTGGGAGGGTTCTATCGATGGTGGGAAATTCAGCTTTTATTTAATTTTCGGATCGAAACTGCTTTTTTGGACCTTCATTGACTGGGCTATAAGCTAGAAATTCGAGAGAATGTGATTATCCAATTGCAAACTGTTGGCAACTGTTGATTCTATTAAATGATTCACTATGAAGAGATAGCAGACCTCGTGTGTCTCCAGCGTTATTGGCCTGTCACCAGCTGGCTCAAATCTTTGAATAGAAGTCTTGAGATGCGCGGGTCCACTAGCGTCACGTGATCAATTTTCATAACGGCAAGGAAAGTTGTGTGAGTGCGCCACACCAGATTTTTTCGTTACATTCTCTCCATAATTTTTCATTTCCACATAACCTCTAGACTGTGTATTCCAAATAAGGGTTTAGAGAAGTTTTGGTCGAATGCCTGTTGTATTTTCCCGTATGTAATAAGTAAATGAATGAATAAATAAAAAATTATTTACTCTTTCTTCAAGTCTCCAATCGTTATTATTTCTATACTAATTCTCTACTATTTACTGATCTTCTACTCTTTTACTTTATTCAATTTAGAATCTTTCATTTTTTGATTGTTTGATTTTTCCTCTATATCCTTTCTTTAAATTGTTCCAATATAATACACTTTTCATATTATTCCTATTATTATTCTCTTCTTCTCAAACTTAGTCCCTCTTTCAATTATGCTGATTCAAAACTTACTTTTTCTCTCTCACCTTTATCGCCTCTTTCTGATGATACTCCTCTTCCAATTCTTCTTTGCAACTTTTGTTTCTCCTTTGCTCTTCTTCAAGGCTTTAGTTTCAGAATCTTTAGCTCCTATCACAATCTCTAGTCACACAATTATAGACGATACTCAGGAAAAAGCATAGGAGAAACGTGGATAGCAAATTTCCATTCATAGTTAATAGATCACAATAAACTACTTCCTGAATGAAGTACCGTATTCTCCAATCAATACCTTGTATCTGTTGGCATTTACTATTACGATACTCGATACTATAATTTGACGGCGTCTTCAAAACATTGTTGATAAGGAAGAAACTTTACTACATGAATCATGTACAAGATGTTATCTTGAAGTAACCAATAATCAATGGACGAACATCGAACGTTCCCAGAATTCAGAATATGAAGGCAGTGGATCACCTCGTTCTGCAGCCTTCTATATTGCATCGACAAACAAAATTTGGTGTATTTTCAGTTGAAATTGGACCTTGGAATTTTAAATACCGGGTGCTTTGAAAAATATAAATACTAACAAACTCCCATATATATTTCAATTTAAGTAGGCTATTAAAGAGTTGAACTTGGATGCTCAAAACATACCTGAAACTTGGGTAATTTACCTATCTTATCATCATCATCTAAGCCTACAAAATATCAGTGATCTAGCCTATTGTCCACACACAAGCCTATTGTTAATTTAGAAATTATTCTTAGCAAAAACAGAGAGAGATTTAGGCAAAATTTTAATGAAACATAACCTGTTTATTCTTTTGTTAAAAGTGAAACGTAGGCTAGTATTAGTCATTAATACTACAGTAGGTTATAAATGATATATGGAAATTAATGTACATTAATCAATTATATCGATTAACATAAATTATATCGTAAATGTACATCAATTATATTGATAACACATGAATGCATATAAAAATATCGTAAAGAAACAGCATTGGATTGAGACTGTTCCTTTTCCCCGTGTCAATGTCGAATCAGTGTCATGATTTGAGAAAGAGTGAACAAATTGACAAAAAATATTCAATGTGGAATTTCCCATCGTAGGTCGGCTCAGCAGAGGCTGATCATTTAGTCAGCTTATCGCAGGCAATTCAATTCTGCATATTTTATTCAATTTACAGCATACATAGTAGTACAACATATTAACTATTTAACATACAACATACTATTTCCAACCAAATTCCACCAACTCATGCCCACGAAATAAGCCATCAACAGCATTACGCAACTTAACTGATAGACGAAGCAACACACCATTTCGATTTGCATTGGCTGAAAAAACTGGCATGCATGAACGAGACGTGCATTTAGGCAGTTTGATTCAATGTCTGAAAGTCAACGCCAAGTGAAAGGCACTTCACCAACAGCAACAAAAAACGTGAGCATTGGCACACACTGCGTTCAACACAAGTTCACAGTCACAGCTCTGTCTAGTACAACGTCTTCTTGTGTATTCTAGAAACTTGAAGTGGCAACGGAATTCAAGTGACCCGATTGGGGTTTTGAATAAACTATTTTATTAGTGCACGCATTCCTCTACGAACAAAGTGCATCGGGTGAATAATTAAGAAGAAATTCTCACACTGAAACATTTCACCAGAATGTGGCAAGAAAACAGACAGGTCTCGTAAAAATGGATCTAGGAACAGATTTTTTAAAAAGGATCAGAGAAAAATGAGAGATTTCTTTATTTTCGTGTCTGGAAACAACAAGTTGAACATTCTTCCAAAAAATAGCTGCCGAAACTGCATAGTCGTTTGAAATTATATTCTCCCTCGTTCAAGTTCTCTCCATTTATAGTCAAGTCTTTATCACAATTCTTTATCACAAATGACAATGTAAGTCAAGTTAAGAGCAAGTAAAGAGATGTTCATAATTTGTATTGAATGTATTTTAGTACCAAATTCGCAATTCTCATCATGTTTACAATCCTATCACCTAAGCTCTGTCCTGCATGTTGACACCATGTTATGAATCGATCAAGGACTTCCATGTTATACATGAAGTTAGACATATCATTTAACGCGTCAAAAATGGGAGGGGTGAGATCTATGCACATCTTAAAATGCACAGAGTAAGTTTTTTTACTTAGGTTGATGTCTACTCGAGCTTCAGCGCGACCACAGAGCCAATCGCTTCCCTAACCACTCCATTTAATTGCGAAATAATACCCAAAATTCCAATGATGACATCTCCTAATGAATACTAACATAGACGAATAATGAAAGTTTATTAATCTTCACAAAGCTTCAAGGCTTTTCTGTATGATACTAACTGCTACCAATACAACAGGAACGCGTTTAATTGTAGAGTTATTCAAGTATCCAAGAAAGTAAGGACCGAATTCACCAAAACGAAAACTTGGTTTGAGCGTCAGTTGATTCTAAATGAACAAAAAATCATATTACAAAACCAATTCAAAATCATCTGACTTGGAACCAACTGCCGCTCAAACCTAGTTTTCGTTTTGGTGAATTAATCTTATATCGCCTTAATCTCGATTTAGGAGAAGCAGCCAACTTACTCCAACTTAGGCCCGCGTATGCAAATACTCGGTTTAAACGGAGAAATGTGAGCTGTTCGTTTAAACCCCGTATGAAACACATTATGATAAATGCAACCATATCTACAAGTAAACGTGGTTTAGCGTTGAACGTAGTGTTAGCATGATGTGGCCCTTAGACGGTTAAGCACAAGTGAGAAGAAGCAGCGGACTTAGTCCGAAGCCAACCGGTCCATTGCCCATTCCCCATTGGTGGTGAGGCGACGACGGTGTTTCTCAACCTCGCAAGACCTTGGCCAACTTTCCGCACAAACCCGCTTCTTTTTGCCTTTTTTCACTCTTTATTACTATTATCGTCATTCTTCGACTTTTTCTGTACAACTGATGAGATTTAGTGACACTAATTCGCAATTTATTACGCTGCAACCAGCTGATCATCTTCGTTGCACCTTGAAGAGTATGTGCAAAACGTCTCCTAGTGAGAATGAGTTATTTTTTCGCTGAGGATAATGCCCATATGAAGTATAGGTTTGTGAGTACGCAATGTAAGAGATCTTGGTGAGAGATGGAGGGATTTACAGTCTTAAAAAGTGATACTACAATTAGAATGCAGAAGCTACTACAAAATATGCAGTGGGATTACTACCTACACACTATGTGTGTATTGGTTGAAGTTGATATATATTATTTGAAGATATGAGCACAATTTACAAGTGAATAGCATATGAATATACTTTCTCAACTGCGCTGTTAAGAAATTTTATTCTCATATAGGCTATCTATTGAAATTGTCACTTCTTGATAAAATACAATCCGTATAATTGAGAAGCTGTCTATAGATGTATGCGTCACAAACACGCGTATTTCACTTTTAATCAGCTGATACTATTATTATTTATGTGTATTTGTACAGGAACAGTAAAATACAGATATATAATATGCACAGAATCAGCTGATAAGAAGTGAAAGTGAAGTAATGCGCGTGTTCGTGGCGCATAAGTTTGTACGTACCTTTACATTGAGCTTTACATTTTTTTCATTACAGAAGCTAGTACTCTCTTTCCGTTTTTCGAAGACACGATTAGTCGATTGAGAGCAAGATAATCTTGGGAGGGATGATTTTATTCTTGAAACCCTCGTTTGATGACTTCTCATTCCCTCACGAAAAAATGAATCATAAAGCTATAGAGTGGAGAGAGACTTACTCTTGGTAATTGGATAATAAAGATAGACCTGTTTCCAACCATAAAAAGAATCGAAGAATTTTGGAATGTGCTACATCAGTCACTTGAGTGTAAAAAAAATGTTTCTCATCAACATATTGATATATACGTATTCCAAAGATAATTCGGAAGAATTATCTAATCAACTACTGAACATGAATCAAACAAAAAAAAACATCTGAACATAACTCAAAAGATCATTAAATGCATTTCTATAGCAATGAATCGCATTCATCATAACAAACCATCCATTCAATTTATGGTCTTAGCTAATTCATACCAATTTACTGCATATCCTTTCAAGGTTTCCTAATTGCAAACGTTTTCATCGACTACCTTATGAAGATAGGTATTACTCAATTATGAGGAACATGAGAATAAATTCAATTTAAAAAATAAACCATCAACACTATTCCTTTGTGTATTTGGAATGTTAACAGCCTACATCTCAACAAAATCTACGCAGTAAAAGAAGCGAGAAACCAGTTGCAATCAGGAAGGCGACTTTTGATAGAATTGTGGAAGAAGACAAAAAAAGAAGTGTAAGAAGAAAATGAAGAAAAGGAGGAGAAAGGTTAACAGGTTGAGAAGAATCCATGTGAGCCTACAGAGATGATGTTAGCTTTACATACAATACATACCTATATTCAAAAAGTTTAAAAATCTATTCTATCTACATTGAATAGATGGGATTTCCAATTTTAATCCGGTACAGAATAGACATGCATGTCTTTGATACGGAAATTGAATATATAATTGGTGGCGGTCAATTTAAAAGCGGTTCCTACATATGACAATCCCCATGTACATCATACGATCATTTTATATCTGTATGGATCGCTCGCTACATATTTACATAAGAGAATCAAAATGAATAAACAGGTATCCTCCATTGATAGACCTTTATAGGAAGACAAATACCTATTAGTGGACAGAATATACTGGTATACTCTATTCGTAGACCTATAGTATAGAAAGACAAATACCTATTAGTAGACAAAATAAAGGAGATCTCGATCATCAGAGCTAATAGATGAAATTCATGCTACCTATTACAAATTATTTTCCACTTTATCCTATCATTAATCAACTGCGACAGAATTCGTTACGGTTGAAATTAATTTCCGGATACATATTCAATATGGCAATGGTAGTTTGTAAAGGTTCCTAGAGCAAGAGTCTGGATTAGACTAATTGATTGTAAGTTGAATACACTGAGATAGGTAAAATGAGAATGTGTAACGATTTGACATACATGAATGATTTGTTTAGGAAGTGTGGTGTGTTCCGGTTGTAAGTGAAGTATTACAAGGAGACAAGATTGGAGATTTAACAGATGCTGATTTGATTTCCTGATGAATATTAATTATTTTCATATGATCTTGTAATAAGATAGCATCATCATAGAAGTTGACTAAGTACTCTTAATCCAAGCTCCAACTTTACGTACTTTTTCGCTTGATGATGAGTTAATAAACTATGGTATTGTTCCTGTGCGAAGAGAGGGATAATGTTGAGAGATGAGTGGACATACAGTTTGAAGTGGGCTCCGAACAACTGGGAAGTAAAATGATGATACAGCTTATAATTGTACCAACCGGAGGAGAATTCTTGATTGGAGAAGTTCTTTCTTCTGTTACGAAACTCAGAATTCGAAAGAAGTTTATCAAATATTCAAACAACGAATGACATTTTTGTTGTGTCGTTGGATTATGATTTTTGAAGGACTAACCTAACTTTATGTACTGAATACACTGGTGATCTAAGAGGAGGTTATAGTGGGGAGACTAGACTGTTTCATCGCACTGGTTGCTATGAGTGACGATTCTCCTCCGTGTTTCGGATGGACACGTTAAAGATCGGTCCCGGGTGCCTGAAAGGCAGTCGTTAGGTCATGTCAGAGGCTCTGAAATTGATTAGTTATTTTATTATTATTATTATTATTATTATTATTATTATTTATCATTATTCCTCTGGTTGGAATACAATATATGTGCTGAATCATCACTTGACTTCCCATTTGTTCAGAAACCACCTTAAACTGTATGTCCACTCATCTCTCAACATTATACCTCCCATCACCCAGAATAGCCCCAGAGGTTATTCACATGTGATCAAGCGAAAAAATACGAAAAGTTGGAGCTTGGATTAAGAGTACTTAGTCAACTTCTACTCATCTCTGAGTATCAACCCTCCCATAACCCGAAAGAAACCACAATAAAGATTAACAAAATAGGGTTTATATTCACATCATCAAGCGAAAAAATACGGAAAATTTGAAGTGTTATTTTGAATTGTAGACTGTAAATTGTGAATGGAAACCTGCATGGTGATTGATTTCACCAATGTGTTTAATTGAAAGTAATAGGTACAGGGAAGTAACGTAAAACACTTCATAGA
Organism: Nilaparvata lugens; assembly: GCF_014356525.2. NCBI lineage: Eukaryota > Metazoa > Arthropoda > Insecta > Hemiptera > Delphacidae > Nilaparvata > Nilaparvata lugens. The sequence goes on along the minus strand of NC_052511.1, from coordinate 42,090,742 downwards.
TGAATTTGATCATTTCTCCCCTAATCACTTGTACAGTAACTTGTATACAACTTGTATACACTTGTACAGTATCACTTGTATACAATAACAGTACATTAAACAACAATCGGCGCAGATATTGGGCAAATGCAGATCATAGGACCAAACCACATGTGTCAAACACAAATAGAGTAATGAATAAGATGCTAATAATGTGGTTGGTAAATGCGAGCACAAGAATATGTGTCAGTTGAGTCATGAGGAGAGGTTTGGGTGATGAAGCAGCACAACCTGTCAAAACACCAGTCATGAGGTGGCTAACCACCTAAGTCACGCTTTATTGAATGACTTGCACAAAATCGAGTATTGTTGTTGTGGTAGTCTTGGATTGCATTCGTTTATAGTGCTAGACACTAGGCATTAGGCACCAGGCACTATATAGGCACTAGACAGCAACCACTTGTCTGAATTGACTTGCAATTATTCTCAGGTGTCTCAATGCACATGCGTCTGATACTGATACTTATTACCATAAATACTCTGATATTATGCGAATTTTGAAGTTACAGGTATGAAAGGTGAAGACACGAGTACCCTAATCAAAAAGTAAATCATGTAGAATGTAGTTCTAAAATGTAGTACTTTCATGTCGATGTAATACTATAAAAATGAGTAGATTATTTTGGATAATTATTTTAGTGTTATTCTAAAAAAACTCTCACTATCATTACTATTATCATCATCACAATATTACAAAATAATATAAAAAACTTATTATAAACTTTTTTGAGTGTACCGGTAGCTATATGTGATGCTCTATGATGCTATATTGCCTGATTAATCCTTAAATCATTTGTTCTGTTTGTTTAGAATAGAATAGAATAAATTTTATTTCACTTGCTCAAAATGCAATACAATATGGATATATAGTACATGGTATATATATTCATGCATTATACAATATTATTACAAAGCATTTAAAAATAAATACAGTAAATAAAAAGAATATAATACATAACTAGCATATTACCGACTTGTTTATATTCTCTATTAATTGTGTTGATGTTATAAATTGTGCTTCTGTGATTATCAATATTTTTCCTGTACTATGTTTATGATATTATTGTAATTTATGTATTTATTAGTGATGTTTGTGTGCAACTCTTTGTATAGGACTTGGCCCTAATGACAAATAAAGATTTCTATTCTCTAAAACTTATAATAACTTACTACAGTATTATACAGCTTTCAGTAACGCACAATAGGCTTCAGCCCAAAACTCTCCCTATTCCAATTAATAAACTACTTACAAACTAAAAATCTAATATTGTAGACTACTTCTTCTGGCAAGTGTTTATAAAATGAGAAAATTACTTTATGTACAGCAATTGTTTTTGAATATATTACACAAGTTACCTAGAGGGTTAACAAATACCTCCATTAAACTGTGTTACATGGAAAAATAGGGGCCCCATTCGATTAGATCCATTAGATTTCCACTCTCTTCAACTAGGCAAATGTAACTAGTGAAAATCTAACAGAATAATGAATGGAGGGTCTAACATGGACTGTTTCAGATAAAATTCCAAGTTTGCCAGGTGATGGTATATTGCACTAGAAAAATATAACTAGTGAAAATCTAACAGAATAGTGAATGGAGAGCCTAACATGGATTGTTTCAGATAAAATTACAAGTTTGCCATGAAGATGTGGTATATTGAAAAAAGTTCCAAGATAGAAAAAGACGAAACATTTTCATTACGATCAAACGCACTCCGTGACTCTGGGAGTGGGAGTCAGGCATATCTGTGAGCTTTTGAATACTACACCAGAATTAAGAGCTACAGAGTATAATAAAATCGAATAACTAATGTTCTTTCACGCGAATGTTTAATAGATAAGGTAACACATAAAAATATGTAAGTTAACTTATGTATATACGCTTAAGCTCAATATGCTTCTCAATTCATGAATAGCTACGGACCGGTTTATTTCTTATCACAACCTGCGAAAGAGCTTGCCGCAGCTGGTGATTCCAACTAACAAATCACAGAAAATAATGACAACAGAGAACCAACATAGCTGAAATATTGTGAAGATTCCAGCTACAAAGAAATCAGTGAGAAAGAATATAATGAAACCAGACAACACTAACAGTTTGAATGATGAGACTCCAGCTAACAAATCTCAGAAAATAATGAAAACTGTGAATGGGGTAAAAAGTAAAAGTGTTTGATGAAAAGTTATGAGTTAGTTGATCTCACCTGGCGAATATCCCTGTAGATGTCCTTGAGGTCATCTTCTAGCAGTCTGTATGGGTCTACTGGCTGAAAATCGGGCATTGACCCAGGGCCAACCTGCTGTGAACTTAGGGCTCGGCATGATCCTTCTCTCTGAAATAACAAAATTAACTATTTTAAAAGATTTGAAATAATTTTTAGAAGTCGAATACTGTGAGACACCATGCGAATCGAAAGGATTAGCTGTCAGATATGCTTTTGGGAAGCTGTGGCTTGAGTGACCAAAGTTCAAATTCTCTAGGTTCTAGGATATAATTTTCCATTAGATATTAGAGAGTGAAATGTGATTAAGATTCATGCTGAGGTATTTTGCACAATGTGCAATGCACATGTCTATGACATATCCCAGACTAGAAAAAATTCAGTAAAAATTCCTTCTTTAAAAAGTAAATTGGTATGGCTTTTGTTGGTGGGGAGTCCCTTGCTGGAAGGTCCCACCTCCCTGAATATAATCTAAGTCGTCAATTGGCCTTACGATTGGCATACTTCAGCCGGGTCTGACAGTTTAAAGTGCTCATCCGTTAACACGGGAGTGACCTGATCAAAAACTGTTGTCTTCTTCAACCATCCTGAAGACGGTACCCGATCTAAAAATCTCAATTTTTGTAGTAAGATATATTACAGATTGTTTTTATGGTATTTTCGAGGTATTTAACAAGATGATTTTCCAGTATTAAAAATTAAGAGTTCCCCAAGGAGATTGACTGGAGTCTCATAGAGGACTACAGTTTTTAATGATAAATTAATCAATATTGGGTAAAATATCAGTAAACAGACAGATAATTATGATAGATTAATCAATAAGTTCACAGTACTTAGTCCTCAGGATCTCTCCACTAATAAAATACTAAAAATAGGAATTTTGAATCCATGGAAAAATGTACTGTATTAATCAATCTAATGTGTTTCAATTTGCTATATCCTACAGCTTCACTATCATCTTCTGCATAGTATCATTATCGATTGGTAATTGAGAACAGTACCTATGTTTTATCTATTATATCATGAACTGCATAACAGCATTACAAAGCATTTTTTTTTCAATTAAACTGAGTGAAAACTTGGAAACCATATTCAATAACATTGTTCATTAACCAGTAGTCTATACCTATACTCAACTCATTAACACTCAGCTTTGCGCGCTTCAAGGGAATCAAGCACATAACCTAAATATTTCTACGTCAAGTACAGTAATTTATTTCGTGTTAATGAATGGAGCGAAGACTACTAGTTTTACGTACTCGATCTTCGCACTCCACTAAACACGCCTAGTGTCTAGTCTTTACTCTCTACATCTAATAACACTATAAATAATAACAACTATATTTACTAGCAATTGGCACAGACACATCCGTCCATTCAGTTATTAGCATTTATTGGCGTTGAGCTGTAATTTGGGGAAAACGTCAAGGATGAAATTTGGATGGTATGTTATATAATGATATTCCTTGAAACATTATTATGAATGAAACTCCTATTACTCTTTTATATCAGCTTCTGTATAATGAAACTATGTAAAACTGGAAATACTATGAAACGGAATTCCGTTATGTAGATACCTGAGACACAGTTAAGAAGTTTTTGTCATAGTCATTCAATTTCAGCTGTTTTCCATGCTTGAAATCAATCCGATAAACAGCTGTTTGCAGAACAAATAAACATATGATTCTCATTACAGCATATGTTTTCTTTACAGTCGAGTATGTTTCCTAGTTCCGAAATAGGAACAGCAAAACTGCTACAACAAAAACCACATTCAGCGCTCCAGGTCAACTTCCACAAAATTCCTGATTCGGAATTTGTGAACTAGGTTATATTTATAGAATGCATGTAGCAACGTCAGCACAAGCAGGTAATGTTTTCTATTTCTCAATTATTCTTCTTTGGATTATTATGACCAAAAATAGTGTACGTTACTTGGACGTGAATGTCTTTTGCTCGGCTAACGCCTCGACTAGAAACATCATTCTCGCCTGCAAAAGGCCCCTTCCCATCCTTGTGACGTAAGATACTATTTTGTTCCACTACTGTAGCTATCTAGTCTGAAAACTAATGAGCTAATATTTTCAATCCTAACATACTACGCCCCTCGTGCATCTTCGCATGCCCCTGGATCTCGGTGGAAACCAGATCAACGTGCAGGTCTCTATGAAGATGGCTGTTCCTGAAATACCTAGAGCAGCATCCACAATGTTCCTCAGCACCTTGTTTTGGTTCCGTTGTATGACATTGGTGTCTTTGGTACACCACAAAAATTGTATACCACACGTTCATACTGGCTTTAAAATATGTTTGTATACGAGAGTACTTTGTTTAAGATTGAAAGGATGGAGTTTCCGCGCACAATCAGGATCCTGCCAACAAAAAAAATTATCCCAGCAATATCCTATTGGCTGAAGCAAAGTGCTTTTTACTCTACTGAAGAGTATCTTAATCTTGCTGACATAAATAACTGGACTGGTAATTGATTTGTAATCTTAATTTTTGTAATATGTTTGACTGGGTCGCGTGTTGCGCCCTCACAAAGTGACAAAGCCTATTGTATAATATTATGTACTAAAGGCGCGTTTACACCGGAGTTTGAAACACGAGTTGCAAACAGAAGTTGCAAACATCTCTAAAAACGCGCATTTTTAGACAAAACATTTCGCAGTTGCAAACAGTTTTTCAGTGTTTGCAACAGAAATTTTTGTTTCCACCTGAAGTCGGTAAAGATCAAAGGGAGTTGCAAACTTTTGTTTGCAACACTAGTTTCGGTCACTATGTGCCGTTGAAACATGAAACAGAAACATTTCCCCGCCATCCCCTACGCATCCCCGCCAGCACACACTTCTGGTACAAATAAAGCGAAATACCAGTAGTAGATTTATTGCTTAAAATTATAAAAATATATTTGCCATAAAATACCCTAGGACCTTTTAGGGGCGAGAGCGGGGGGTTCTTAAACAGGTTCTGAGTGTTAACAACAATATTTTATATTATATTATTTAAAAATGGCTGTCAAAATAACAAATATAGGCTATGTATAGTCTACTTATAACGTCTTACCTTTATGTTATCCTTCAGAAGATCTATTAAAGCCTCGCACACCTCAGGTACAAACAAGATATGGTTGATTTTGATATCTTGAACAGGTAACTCAAGCTTGTGTATGAATCTCCGGTAGCTAAAAAACGCAAGGTTACGGCTAGTTTTTCCGTTACAGAAATAGCCTTTCGGTAATTCGTATCCATTTTCGAAATCTTGTAACCAATCATTAAAGTTATATATTCAAAATCTTCACTGGTCATTCTTACAAAGTTTTTAAAACTTCCGTCCGTTCTCAGTTCACCTGATAGAGGGTCGACATCATCTCTATTTAAATCGTCCAACAGGTCGTTTCCACTGTACGTAGCTCTGGAATTCAGAGACGGCCTCACCCAGTATCGTCTCGGCCTACGTTGCTTTGACAACACGACACACGCCGCCGCGGCTAAAATGACATCCTCGACACTTGACATCCTCGGAAGGACTGATCCCAGGAACCAGAACATAGGCGAGTCATAATCAAGGTTGAAAACATTTTCATGAAACATGGAAATAAAACCATGAAATAAAAGTTGCAAACTTTTATTTGAAACTACTGTTTGCAACTGCTGTTTACAATAAAAGTTTGCAACTTTTTGTTTGAAACTTCGGTATAAACGCGGCTTTATTGGTCAATAAAGATTCTTATTCTTATTCTTCATCCAATCAGCCAATAAAGTTTCTTATAATTGATTCCATATAGTTGAGAAGTGAAAATGTTTCATAATATTCTGACTAGTTTCCTGGGCCCTAAATATTTCTGGTTTCAGTATTCGTGATAAAGTTGTTATACTGTATCAAGAACATAAAGTTTCAAGCACATTTTTCACGGTATTTTCTATTAAAATGCTACATCGTTTAAATTTTATTGAATAGAATTCCTGTTCTTGAGGTACAGTCTAGTGCAAAATTTCATGAAGTTCAGACGTTGAAGATATCAAAGAGCCTATCTGATACATTAACTACTGTAAATGAAATTTCTATGCTAATGAGGTATTTAAACAGTTGATTAAATTGAGACGATACCTCGATACGATCAACTTTAAACTTTACTACGCATGTATAAAACTTCTGTAGGGGTGACACATTTTTGATAAAATTGTTAATTACATTAAGACGTTACGTTCATCCTTTACTACATTACTACGCATGAATGAAACTTGTGTGCTTGTGACACAGTTCATTGTGCAAATTGTTCATGGAGGTCGTGCAGCGTTGTTCCAGTTTACTGTAAATTGTTGTTCAATAAGTTTCTCAATATTTTCTAGCGTCTGGAAGTGTGATTCACTCACATGCTCCAAGTTAGCACGAACATTATAATTGATGAATGAGTTCATTCAAGAACATTGAGAAACTTTTCACAACCCGCGACCACGGCTGTCATTCATGAAAATTATGTCTCTTTCACCTGAAAATCGGAACGGAGAAGTCAGGTGATTCCATACTAGTAGACAATGTTTGTCTACAATTTAACTGGTTATTTTATCAAGGTTATCTACAAAAGGCTTGTCGATTGATTTCAATAGGTGATTGGTTTCTTACAAGAGAGTTATTTAACAGAGATTCCAAAAGAAAGTTTGAATTTGTGAGATCAAAAATGTGCAATATTACAAAATTACAACATCCAATATACCTAAATTTCAAATTAATATTTTTGTGGATAATACTAATGGGCCAAGTAGAAAAGCAGTACAGGGATATATTGGGGAATTGTATCACAAAAAATTTAAAATGACTTCCAAGTCTAGATTTGTATTACAAAAAAATTAAAAAATACTCAAGTCACAATTCTTGTAAATCATTATTGTACAGCGTTAATTAATTAAATTATCAAAATCTAATTGATTAATTATTAAATCTATTACAATCTTATTAAACGTGATTTAATATGATTCTTTGGATTTGGATGGAATAATTTACATTCATTATTCATCTCTTCACAAATCACAATAGCAAATTGATAATATAATCTTCAAACATGCAATAGCTTTCCATGATTTGAAACGAAATGGAGTCTTCAAAATGACATAATACATCAGCCAATGAGAGCGCGTTGTGGGCGTGAACTTGTACTGAACACGTGATTGTTCGATGTAGACCAACGTAGAACTTTCAATTGTATCCACCAATAGTATTGAAGAGGAGCGTTTTCTGAACCAACGGAGTACTTAATCAATAATTTATTAATGAACACTAGAAATAAATCATGCAAGAGATCTTCCAACTTTCAATGTCTCTACTTCTTCTTTTTATCTGTGTTCTTTAAGTAAGCTTGCTTTCCTGGATAAGGCTATTGAGATCATTGTTGGTATTCAAGAGTGTGGTATCATCTGCATACAAAAATGTATCAGAATGGACATAAAATGTATCTTCTACGTTTCTTCTTCTATCAAACATTCTTCATTCCCTCTCCTTCTAATCCTTCTCCTACGATGTTCATTAGCGGATTAATGAAAGCGTCCACAACACAAAACCGTTCCGTTATACACTACTGACCACACAACATAGACTACTTTCCACTCATTGAAGATTCAACAACATTTTCGTGCACCGTTCATGCATTTTCATACGCGCTGCTTTTTAATTACAGACTACACAACATATAAAATACCAAATAGGCAGCTCACGTGACTTGCTAGAGTTGCCAAGTTATATAGCAGACAATTAATTGAAACAGCATGTCATGAAATTCCAAGATTCTCTATTTTTTTAATGGAATCAGTAATGTAATACAGTATTTCCTTAGTGTAGTCGACTTCCTCAGAGCCTGATGAATTGACTTCTATTCACGAGTTGGTATCGACTACATTATCAAGTAAAAGTGGTCGAATAAAAATACCATCTCTGGAATTAAATCATTTACGAACATCAACGATGAAAACAATCTTTTTATTTGCCGAATTGACTTGATCTTTCAATCTGAAAATGTAAAATAAGTAAGTATTGACAAATATCTCAATACACAATGCAGTTACGAACTTTTAAAAGTTAAATGAAAATTATAACGATTATGTCTTCAAGTGTGATTGATGTCTGGCCATTTCGTAATAAATGTTGATCCATTCACGATATAAATATCAATATTATCGAGGTTCCCTTCTCTTGAGAAAACAAAACGTAATCAAAGGGAATCGGCATTTCATCTAAGATCATTTTTGTCTGCTTCCGCTTGTAAATAATAAACCTAGACGAAGCTGGGGCCACCTTCTTTGGGACATTACTGACCTACAATTTCACTGCAAATACAGTAGCACTATAATAGTTTATTACACACAGTATACTCGTACACTATATAGTGCTACAGTTAGAATATAAACCGAAATTGGCGTGTATAAGTTATGCAACTAATCCAATAAATCAGCACGAGAAAGCATGCTTCCAAACCATCCATTTAAAGATATTCAGCATCTTCTGAAGAGAGATTATTCATGTGAGTGAGTGTTGAAGATTCTCAGTCTAAAAACCGTGAGAAACTGAGATTTATGAAGAGACGGGTGGTTCGCCAATGTTACATCATCATCATCATCATCATCGTCATCATCATGATCATTATCATGATCATCATCATCATCATCATCATCATCATCATCATCATCATCATCATCATCATCGTCATCATAATCATCTTGATCATCATCAACATCATCATCATCATAGTCCCTCCTCTCACTTCAAATTCACATACATTTTTGATCAAACATTCGGCTTTCTTCTCTTTCTACCCAACATTTCGACACACATTTCTTGAGCGCTTTATTATTCGTTTCTCACCAATAAGCGGCCACTTTTTCACTCGAAAGTATTTGGGTCTTTAAGGAAAGGTCGCCCTGTGTGCCTAATAGCACACTCTGTATATAAGTTGGCAGTCAAAGTGGTGCTAATAATCGTAATAAACATTTGCATCTGTCGTGCACTTGCACACATTTTTCGGCTGATATTTTGGCAATTGAACACTAATTACATGGTATGTTTTCACGTTGGGATTTTTGAACGCCTTTCCAGAATCAATCTTTCTTTGTTGTAATTAATAGATGTATGAGTTGTATTGTTGTGCTGTACCACTACCTCCGTAAACAAAGCCGTAGTGCATTCGTGTGACGTCAGCACAGGTAGGGCTCCTAAACCAATAAAAACACTAGCTGATATAGATCAGCTGAAATCAACAAATTTTTATTGGTGTAGGAGCAATACCTACTATTACTTAAGTATAGTAGATATTGGTAGGAGCCCTACTTGTGCTGACGTCACACGGATGCACTGACTAGGGCTTTGTTTACGGAGGTAGTTGCTGTACGCACTGTATGCAATCGTTTCAGAGTTTAATATCTGTCTAGTTTAATAGTTTCAGAGTTTCAAAAGTTTAATATCTCAATTTGTTTGAGGTATTACAGGTGTCACGCACAGGTTGGTGCCCGGCCACACAAAGAGCGATCTGCGATCCCATAGGTTTTTATATATATAATTGGAGAGCGATTATAGATATAGAAACCTATACGATCGCAGATTGCACTCTGTGCGACCGGGCCCTTATCAAAAAACTGTCATTGGTTGTCAATAAATCAGAACTTCCAAATCCCTGGTACAGAAACCTTATCTACTATTCTCATCACTAGAATTTGTATTACTTAGTTTTACTTAGAATTGTATTGGAGGGTTAAGTGTAAGAGAGGGCCGGCTGCGCCCTAACTTCGCCCTCCTAGGTTTTTAATAAAGGCAGCTAATCAATCAATCAATCAAATTCAACACATTCCCTCATTATGTTGATGTAGTATTCAATTTATATCACGTCATTTTTTGACTTAATTGGCGGCTATTCATCTTCTAGTTTCTCCATCCAAATTTTATTTGCACTATACTTTTTCCTGACATACCATACCTTTTTTGGTTGATATTTTGAAATTTAAATTCCATTTTATGATATTCAATCGCAGTCCTCAATAATAAAAGGTCTTGTTATAGGAAGTATATAATCATAGAGAAACAATAGAATAACTTAAGCTATTGCTTATCAATGGTATGATATTGTTAGCTTCAACTGTAGAGTTGAACTGTCTGGGATGATTTAAACTGTTGTATAAACTGAAAGAGTAGATACGATACGTATATGAATGAATCTTGTTGTAACTTCCTTTTAATATTATCTATTTAGGGATTAGCGAATGAATAATTCTTGATAAAGTAGATCCATAAAAAAGAAAGAAATTATGTATGTAGTGTTTACGAGTTTGTGTTTCTTGAATAGTTCCACATTTTCTCAAATAACTCAATATTATTCGTTAAAAGTGATAATTGAGTGGAATATTTCTAATTAATTTATCAATTTAAGCCAACTAAATTCAAAATTCATAGTTTTAATGTTTATTTTGGACCAAAATTTTATAAAAATTATACACGTGAAATTCTAACCTCATCTTGGACTTTGTCACCTATAAATTTGGAAGAAAAATAGCACAAGGACTACCTCATCTTTCAATGTTATTTCATTAGTGTCATTTGCATTGTAAATAAATAAATAAAATAAAATTGTAAATAAAATAAATCGTTGGTGAGAGTGTACACGGGCTATTTCTATGTCACACTATTCCGCAGAAGAGTTGAGAAACTCAGGGGACCTTGAAACGTATAGAAATTTAGAAATTGGGGTTTATTTAATTTTTTTCGGAAAGCAATTCTTTCCTTACCTATGGTAAAAGGGCAAGGAAAGTAAGAAAAACTGAATGGGAATACAGTCCATCATGTAGTTAGATAGAAACCGTGAAAGACAAAACTTTGACTTGTAACTTTAGTAACTTGTTTGTAAATCTGTTCAGGACTCTCCATTACTGGCAGTCCAAATTTGGGTTGAAATTACAGTTAGCTGGATAACACTTTCTGCAGTTAAAAAAATAAATTACTATTAGACATCTTTGAAACTATTCAATTTGAAAAATATCGAAATAATAAAGCCTCATATATTATTTAGGGGCTTCAATGTGCAATCAAGTCCCATTTACTTCTTTAGATTAATAGGTGTGATGTCCTAAAATCATGCTAATCAGAAGGCATCCACCATAAATTCGTCGGTACTTTCTCGCGCATGCGCACAGCCATGGCCTCCCTGGGTCCTTATTCTTCGACTAATTAAGGAAGTTTCCTTGGCAGATCGGGAGCGAAAGGAAAACAGTCTTTGTTCATAATCAAAGCGGGTCTGGGACAGTGTTCCCCGCTTTTGTCTAATATTTTTCTCCCACTCACTCTCTCACTCCCCCTCCCTCCATCACACCGACACCCTCTCTCACTCTCTCTAAATCTCTCACAGGAAGCGATGTCCAATAGTATTAATAGTAAAAGATATGACCTCAGCCATTGAAGATTAAATTGGCATCATGTACCTGTACTGTATTTATATGATCCAGACAGGTTCTTTTCATTGCTACCAATAAAACAAGCGCACTATGTGAGTTCTTGTTGGTTGAAGCAATGTTAAGATGTTAATGTGGCATAGTTTAGGGATATTTTGAAATACTGACCTTTCTATGATATTTATCAACATGAACAGTTGAAAAAACTTTGTATAAACAATCATGAAACATAACACAATAACTATGAAAATTCGAAAGGGAAACAGATTTGGTTAATCCTGTTCTCTCAATCATTGGTTTGATTCTGTGCTTGTAATAATAAATGAATTATATTTATAGTCATCATTATTGTCATGTAGAAAATCTTCTATATGATAACCATTATAAGGTTTCTCAATATCAGCTCCATATTTAAGTAAAATTTTAACCATTTCAAAATTTCTTTTAGAATTAATACTCCTTCATCTATATGCTTCTGTTGCCTTACCAACTGTTTAACATAACCCCATAATTCATTGGAACCATATTCTCCTTTGTGCAAAAACCTTGTTATTTGATCATGACTCAACTCTCCACAAAATAATTCTGATTTCAAAAATAATAAAAAAAAACAGCCAATAATTATAATGAAGATTTATTAGATGTTTTCCTTCCTAATAGCATACTAATTGGGCTAAAGTGAACTTACTTGTCCCTAAACATACATCAATAATAGAGCCGCTATTCTGGCATCTTATAAACAGGGTCAACGAAAAATTGCCTTTTCAAATTGTCAATTTTCTCCAAATTTACCCCATTTTCGGAATGAATTGAAGAGCATATTCCATCAATTGAGATTTGCAGTTTTTAATGCGATTATACCACTTAACATTACTCATAAAGATTTATCATCCAGGTCACCATAGGTGAAACCACTACTTTATGTAAATGATTTCCTAGATCACTAACATGATTTCCCAGTCAATCGACTATGGTGAATGAAAAAATTAACCAAACTAAACCAATCCATTAAAAAAATCATTAAAATAAAGTTCTCTACAGCTTATCAGCTATAGAATATAGTACTGTATTGCTTACTAACCAAAACAGAACAAATATAGACTAAGAAATCAGCTTGCGTGCTTGAAAGAAGATTCAACAAATATAATCTAGTATTTCTGGTCGTTGACTATTTGGTCGTTTTACAAGTAGTCCGAATTTCTAGGAAGAATTTGGTAACAGATAATCACGGAGCATCGCGCCAGTGAGTGTGAGAGCGAGAGAGAGGTGATTACTGCTTTTGGAATCTAGTGCATGAAAGTTTCCTTGATCTACATAAATCACACAAGTCAAGGATGTCAAAGTGGATATTATGACTTAGTTTTTCTCAAATATTCAGTGATTTTTTTACTAGTTCCAATTTTGATAATTGCATAAATTAACCTATATTATATTTTATTAATTAAGAATATCACAATTTGGGACTGTACCCAAATCCTGTGATGCCTTATTCTTCTCATAGTAAATAGTTATAGATAACGTCGGATAAACGTGCTTGGTTATCAAATGTTTTGGACGCTATTTTAAGAATTGGGAAATGAGAATACCTCATAGTTTTATCAGAAGATGAAGATGTAATCTATGACCAGAATGCTTCTTCAAACGGGATTATGAGGCTTATGCTTATCATCTCTCCATTCAACACAAGGAGACGATGAAATTGTGCTTAACAGTGATTTTTATATAGCTAACATTCATGGGATTGGATCTAAGTACACAAACAACCAAACGACAAGTACTCAGAAAGCGTATACTATTGGTTCTTAGACTTTGATGCACTCATCCGCTAGATAATTCGATTCTATACTTGAATCAGATTTGACAGAAGCTTGATTCTATCTAAACCACTGAATTCACTTTCCACTCATAAAATTCGGTTCTTGATCAAAATTGATGTTTCGAAAATCTACTACCAAAGATGTTTAATTTCCATTATTGATGAAGTGAAATGTATAGATTCCCAAGATTAAATACAAGAAATACACAATATTTTGTCTATTCTACTGGAGGAAAAACTTTCTTTAGAAACATAATTTAGTAAAATACATTTTCTGGAATAAGTTTTCCAGCTGGAAAAGACAAGTACATATTGAAATATTTATCAAATTTTATTATCGAACAATATTCTAAAAACAATATTCTGATAATAGTATTACAACCTCCACATCTTCTTTGATAATGTTTGGGACAAACTTCATATTAAGTGATTTACAATCCGATCTTGGATCAGCAAGTGATTCAGTTGATCTGAGTCAAGTCACGTGACACATATTGGTCTCGTGCAGACTCTCGTGTGAGGATGACGAGGCGGTGAGTGAGTGTGAGTGTGTGTCAGGGAGTGGCGACCGATTTATTCGACTGGTTATTGCACAGAACTGACCAAGTGGTGTGGTCACGTGACCGCTGCGATGCCTAGGGGCGCATTCGGACGTTTATGGCCACTCAACGACCTTCCCAACCCTCCTCCCTGCAACACCCCCCACCCCTCCTCAACGAACCTACTTGCAAAAGTCACAGGCTTGTCCGACATCGACCTTCCACATAAAACATCACAGGTGCAGCAGACGAGATGGCGATCGAGGGGTTATTCGTCTTTGGACAGCTTGTTTGCAACATATATTACCAGAGATAAAATATTACTTTACTGGTATTCTCTACTCAATGATAGTACGTAAATTCCGCAATCAGGTGGCCATCCGCCACTAGTGTTTTAAAAGCCGTGCTTTAAGAATTTCCCTTGAAAAACTCGGACTTCCCTTCTGTTTTTTACTAAAGACTCAAACTATATGAAAACATATAAACTGATTGTTTATGTTATCAAATATATCCTATACTATTAAACGAGCGATTTCTGTTTATATGTTTATATATCTGTATTTGACCGGATCTCGAAAACGGCTCTAACGATTCTCACAGAATTTGGAACAAAGTAGGTTTATGATATGAAAATTCGATTGCACTAGGTCTCAACCCTGGGATAACTCGCTAAAGGACATTAAAAGGATAATTCATTTAAAAGTTGTGTAATCAATCAGCTTACCGTATCTCGCGAGAAATACGTCCTCGGAAATACAGCTGGAAATTTTGTCGTCTGTCGATACAGTGATGGAAGTGAGTGAGCGAGTGCATGTGTGGGTTATACCTCAGCTGATCTCACGAGAAGAGAAATTCCAGCAAGAAACACTCATTTTTGTTTATTTATCATTTTTTTAGAAAACATGTTTACTTCAGAAAGTCCAAAATAGTAATAATAGATGCTGTTAGTGTAGAATAGTACATAGTATATTAACAAATATTGTGGCAAACATAGTATATCATTCTAAATCGAATTCATAGTATATTTATTTGTAATTGATGATGTGTTTGTTTTTTGAAGTGCGAATAAATTGTTATTCTGATGAGTGATAGTTGGTTCAGTCAATATAGACATAAAAAAGGGTGTGTGCTTGCAATTTATATTGTAGTTTTGATTTTTTAATATATTATTTGGGTACATGAAAGAATATAGAAATTGGCCATTTTTTGTTTATTGGAATATGGGCCCAAGTACATTCAACAATAAATGTTCCATTTTTCGACCTAATTTGACTTATGATGCATGATTTTGGACCGCCTTGACAAGCCGAGTAGAATGAAGTGTAGTACGATGAAATCTGAGCATTGTGTCAAAAGTTATAGGTGTTTGAAATTTTGATCCTTGAGGTGTCTTTAAGCGCGCCTCTCCACTAGGAAATACTGAAATAAAGTGCATCTAATGGGTGATTCTCATAAAATATGATCTCATGAACTTATATCATTGTGCGAAATATCAATGTGAGTACAATGTAGCTGGTGATGATGGTTGAAGCTGAAAATTGGGTGTTTTTCACAATACAAGGAGCATTGTTGTGAGGTGTACCTGGAAATCTATATGAGATAGAGCGCTCTACCTGATCTCAGATTGTAGAGCACAAAAATACGCCCAGAGGGATTTCGAATTATACATCTAAATGGTAACAATCGGAAGATATTGTTGATCAAAAACTAAAATTTATCAAATTTGATTTTTCCTTCAAATTTCACTCATTTTTGAAAAATCGTAACTCAGTACTCATTGGAGATATAGAGTTCCAAATGATCTTATTTTATTCAGAATTTTATAATCTAAAAAAAGGCTGGAGTACATTTTTCTGTCCGATTACGAGATTTGGCAGAAAATGAGCCGAAAATACGAGGTTTTTGGCCCACTCTGTATCTAGCACAAGGAAATTTTGCATGAAGAAATTGGTTCTGGACTTCTCTTATGTACCCAAATGTATATAGTGACTGGACTAAGTAGCTTAACCTAGATTTTGATTTGGACTGTAGTATGAATTTGAAAAGGGACAGTTTGGGCAAAAGCCTGTTGTGCCTCCTCATATAACTGTAAAAATAATTGTACGACTGAGAAAATGAATAAATAAATAAAACTATAAATTCAATCTTTCGTTACCAAATTTTCTATGCTTTTACACTCCAGAGCGAAGCTCGCTCATCCGATATTTCAAATTACATTATACTTCAAATGATAGAAATGAATACATTATTCCACAAAATATGAAACAATTTCCACGTTAACAGTGATTACAATACAAGTTGAAGGAGGAGTTTTCATTATTTTATTTGCTGAATGAATACAATTAGTGTTCTCAATTATAGTACTGTCTATTGATAATGTAATATTGGTATATTGGTAATGCACAGTACAGTATGTAATGTAAACGCTTCTGGCAAATGGTTGTGCTCCATGGTTTCGCAAATAAGTTATCGCTCAAATAACTTAGATTAAAGTGCCTGCTACGCCTGCTCAACTAGTAACTAGTTGTACTTATACTAACTTTTCTAGTATTATCTGTTGAGTTTAAAAATCTCTTCCCAATAGTTTAGAACATACAGTATCTACGGCTGTAATTCAAAGCAACTAATCTCTCACATCAGCATCATCCTGCACATTATCCACGCACAAGTTCGGAGTTTTTATGGGTATCACTCTCAGTAAAGAAAAATTATTCAATTTTGGAAATAACAGTGACTCAAAGTATAAATGCACCCATGAATAATAGAACAGGATCAGAAAGAATCAAAGCACATTTTTGACTTCTGTAAAATTGATGCGTCTGAATAATTAGAAGTACCAGATTTACAATGTTTTCAAGTTAAAATCGTAAAAACAAGATTCCATAATCACCTTGACCCTCGATAGGAACAGACAGAGTTTCGTAAAGCGATAGACAGACAGGCAGAAGAAGAAAGGAAAGGTATAGAGAGAGATAACTACCAAAGAAGAGGCTAAGAGATGGGTCTTAAAGTGTGGAAGAAGAGGTTGCTATCACTTTTGCATGTTTTGCTGGTACTAATCGCAAGTAGCGTCAGCACGATAAAAGCGCATTGGCGCAATTAGTTGCCGAATATTGCACAATCACAACTGACTTGCATGAGACTCAGCTTCCACAAGAACGACCTTCGATCTCCCTCTAATCGCAGACAACAGACGCTCTCCATCTCATCATCATGCTTCTGAAGGCGTACCTTTAAAGAAGCTTTGAATTTTACTAGAAGGCCTGGGTTAATCATCATAGACACTGCTGATAACGTTCTTACACAATTAGCAGAGCACTCGCATCACAGAGCATTAGCGTAGTAATTTTCTGGAGAAACATCGGACTTCAATCCAGGACCTTGAAATAACTGTAAAAATAGTACTTTGGGAGAAGCAATACAAGAGGCTTTATTGGTCAACTGTTTCAATATTGCTAGAATGCATTTGAGTACTCAATAGAATAAACAATATTGTGAGAGTGGATGAATGAATTCCATTCTAATTCATGTTATATCAATCCTATTTCATACTGGACGTCCGTCGTATAGTAATAGTGTAGTAATAGCTAACAGCTCTACCAACTTGGAATTTTATTTCGTGGATGGTTTTAAATAGTGCATAACTGAAATTGTTGCTCTACTTAACAATTTGAATGTAACATACATTTTTATAGTCGACATCAAAGTTTGTAAAGCTTCATCAAGGTAATTTAGGGTTGAAATTAGAATTTTTAGGCAAGATGTATATATTTTTCAGATTTTCTGAAATTTGGAAGATACCGTATTACCTATTTATATTTCATAAAAAAGGCCCGCATTAGAAAACTACGAGAAGTGGCTTTTGCTCCAATTCAATCTCAAGAATAAACACTTATGAAGGAATGTGTCTTCTATTTCTCAAGGAAAGCCAGACAATAGAGACACACGTTACCAATTATTGCCAGACATGTATCTTGATGAAGTTAAATACACGTGAAAAGCGAGCATGAAAAGAATTCCATCCAATTAACTGCATTGTGAATCTTTATGTGATGTTTCGACGGTCAGGGTACTGTAACCAATTAACTTGAAGAAGTCCGTTGATCTCTAGAAGTGAAATTGCAGAAGAAGAATGCAATTGAAGCACTCAGAAAGCATTAGAAATGCTTGTGGTTTTAGAGGATTAATTATGATTAAATTTTGGAACATGAAACGCCTTGAAGGAGTTCAATTAGACTTTAACTATCTCAGTTCTTTACTACAGTTATAAATCATAACACTTCCCAAGCACAATAAATTAGGTGGTATTTGGAAATGAGAATTTAACAAGGAATTACTATATACATTTCGGTAAAGGAGTAAAATTGAAAAAATATTATAAATATATTGAATTTGAATAGATCTAGACCTAGAGAGATGTGAATTTTAAAAGTATCATCGTCCAAAAGAATTTGAAAAGGAATTTGAAGTATAATCAGAATAAGTTAATAATAATTGAAGCCCATGATAGACGCCAGGGAAAGTGATTAATCAATCTTACCTCCTGCCACGATTAAAAGTAGGTTGTCTTATAATGGTTTCTCAAGAAGGGACGAGACTCAGAACACATACCTGGAAAGAAAAACCCGTTATTAACATTGTTCGTTCATTGATTCATTGAAATAAGAGGTAATCATTGCATCAATTGGTAATTCTGACAATGTGAGTTTTATAAATTTTCGAAAGTAAAACAAAACACCTTCAACTTTGGAAAATGACTTGATACAGAAAAGCTTCCATCAAGTGCAATAATATAGTATTTATTATACATAAATCATTTCATATACCATTTTACTACAACCACATATTACAATGCTACTAGATAAACTTTGATTCTGAACATTCACTTTTCACACTGTTCTCTTGAACAATAATTGACTCCAAAAGCCAGTCATTTCGCTGAATTCATACGATATAAATAAGTTACATTAATATTATTCCAAATATAATCATGGTAATAAGAACCTCAATGTACTAGGTGAACTAACAATATTACAAGGATAGTAATGTAATGTTCGAATCAAATCCTAGACATGACATACATCACCACACAATCGCCTGATTTCTAAGATTGAAAATTGCTAAGATTGAGAATCAAATCACCCAATTCACGAAATTACAGACAGAATCTCACTCAATTCATAAATATTATGAAATATTCAATATGACCTAATTCATGTATTACAAAGTCTATATATCACCTAATTCACAAAATTACAGTCTGCATGTCACCTAATTCATAAATTACAGACTTCTGATGACCTAATTCATGAATCACACATTCTGTATCACCTAATTCATAAATTACAGATTGCATCACATTAGCGCATTAATGATACGGTATAATATTCTGTGGTAGGGTATCAGATCAGTAATAGCCAATTGGCGGCCAAGTCAGACCACTTTTTCATGATAATAATTGTAATAGTCACCTTTCCTGTTCTACCATCCACTTGCTCTTCAATTGGCAGAGTTCAATCAATTACCAGTTACCAGCCGACATTAGCCTTCGCGGTGACATTTCCTTTCAGATCTTAATCCCTCGACTTCGCGAAGCGGTAACCTTTCCATTTCAATGTTATGTTCGGAAGAGTGACAACCGACAACATTTTCATACTGAGAGGTTTACAGAATTGATGGTCAAGTTGGTGTAATTGATTGTACTCGAGTATTTCAAGTTTCTGAAATTGCTTATTAAAGAATTGCAAGTATTTCATGTTGTGATTCAAGTAACTAGGATTGTGTGATTATTCCTGCACTTGTTCAAGTTCTGAGAATTGGTTAAGGTATTTGAATAGCTTGAAGTATATAGAAATAAGGTCAAATATATGGAATTGTGTGTTTAAGATAGAGATAAACACAACATGATGATGAAGGACAATAGAACTATTACAAAGATTTATTCAGGAATTAGAATGAAATTCATTCATCTAGTCTAAAATGCTCAATTTTTTATTGATGATGCTCTACCCTCATGAATCCTATGCTAGTGAAATGAGTGGTTGAAATGGATGGGGATGATGGATGGATGATGAAGAGACTTATGCCGAGCCCTCTAGTGCAAACCCTAGGGCACGGTTTCACCTAGCTCGGTCAAAACATTTTGAACATGATCAAATCAGGTACTTTAATAACGATTGCAATGGAAAATATTATTTCTATGGCTATAGTTACTATACTTAGTCACACTTGTAAAACATGCCCGGCTTGACCATGTTCAAATGTCTTGACCGAGCTTGGTGAAACCGGGCACTAGAGTTTCAAGAGGGTTCCGACTGGGAAGTGATTTTTGACCACTGAATTGGTCTCAGGTGTTCATCTTCCCAATGACAGTGTCAAGAGCGCAATACTTAAATTGTATTAAATGATAGGAGGAAATCATTCAACCAGGTTCATCTGTCTGGTTCATTCAGTTTTACAACAAGAAACAGACCCACAAATAAATGAAAATATAACATTTTCATGGCGGAAAATTATACTCACTTTCAGATTAAATCATAATGATCAATCAGATCAACCTAACTGATCTTGCGAAGAATCATAATTACCACTGGTTCTGATGAGAAACATGTTACTGTGATTTAAAATTTTAAGGTACAATAACTAGCATTGTTGGTCTTCAAAGTTAGATAAAAGCAGTTCATTCAAAATTAATATTCTATTTGCTGATAAAGTAATAGATCAAGATTTTCCAGAAAGAGGAACAGACAGATAACCCTGAAAACTGTATCACAATTTATTTCACCGAAAGGACAAAAAGGAAATCTAAATTTCCGTCACGCAATATTAAACAAAAAACCATCGAAAACAAGTGAAACATGAAGCATTGGAGAATCAGGAAGACTTAGGCCACATCTGTTCCAGGCTGGTAGCCAACTTTAATAAATTCCAAGCACAGGCACTTGACATTCATGTCTGCGTTCTTGTCCAGAGAATTGTTTCATCTACATTTCAGTCATTGTATTCGTAGACAAACACGAACGACATTAGTTGAATAGAGAAGTCACCATCTGTCATCACTACGAATAGCTTAATTTATTTGACTTTTTACAGTCCAACGACAACATTATTCAATTCCACCCTCTGATTCAAACTATTCAATTGTCTGTCTTTGTATCATAATTGGGTCTAAGTTTAGTATTAATAGATCATAATTATTGATATTGATCATGATGAAGGTGATGTGGCGAATATCTATATTAAATGAAAACGACTTTATATTGTTTGGACAATTAAAATAGCCTGAGATTCGGGTTTTAAACCATTATCAATCTGGTAGACTGAAAGCTCAGACATCGAGCAGAAGAATATAGTGTGGATGGAGCCCTACGATTGGCTGTTAGTTGTTGACCAATGAAGTTTGAGCTGTGTCAATGACCGAGACAAGATACGCCCAAGTATTTCATTGGCGTTTCGAGTGTTCGAGGCGTGTCTAGCTTCGGCCAATGACAGTAGCGCTCAATCTTCATTGGTCAACAGGTAGACTAATCGTAGGCCTTCAGCTAACGAAAAATTTTTGATTCTCAAAACTGAAACTCAAAATGTTCAGTTGTACAGTGATCATTGAAGTCATTGAAATAGGTAGTTATCAGTTTGTAAAACCCCTTATATCGTTGTTACTCATTATGCAGTAACTTGTAGAATTGAGTGCTTCTGAGAAGATTCTATTTTTTGGGAATAGTCAGCAGTCAATTTATTTTAATCTGACCATCGTCAAAATAATTAAAAAGCAGTAGTTTCATCCGATCATGCCTATACTAGAATTAGTATAGTAGAAGAGTATTATTATATACCACAGTAACAGTATGAATGTGAACCTGAATTTAATATTAATTCATTACTTTTATATATTATTATATACTTTGCAAGTATAGTAGATTCATAAAAATGAAGCATAATAATTACCTCTAACACTGTAAAACTGAGACATGACTATGGACTATAGTAGCTTACAGCATACTAAAGAAAAATCCAATACAGTGTTACACACAACTGAGATATAAATATATCTGTATGTGATATCCATTGAAGCATACCGACATGTAGGAACATTCCCGCCATTTAACGACTATGTCCTTCATTTCTCAGTCATCCTTTCGAATCTGCCTGCAAGTTGAAATGCCACACACTAGCCAAGATGTCTTAATGCTTGATTTATGTTCATATATATGTATTACAATAAATACTTCGAAAGTACTAACTGCTCTAGTAAATGGAGAATGGAATCGTGTTTTGAATAATGTGAAGCACATATTTATATCGGATTTCTTAATCTAGTAAATAAAAAATATGTCTTTGCTAGATTTCTAGATAGCATTCTTGAGAATGATATCTTGTGGTTCTTTTCCTCTCTCATTATTTATTGATAAATAGGTTGTACGTTGATATACCGTTGACTGAAATATGTAGTTTCATCAGTAAGTAGTTTCATCAAGATTGAAATTGTCTATATTGAAGATGGCATAGATTGATGGCATAGGAGATTTTATTATACAAATTGAGGGGATTTATGAAGCAATTCTCAAGATATATCCACACAGCACAAAAAACAAACACCTATATCACGGTAAACAATTTAGGCCAAAAACATTATGGAGTTCAAGTAAAATACTTCACCGAGGAAGCGGTGGACACCGGAACAGGCTTTACAAGCCTAGTCCATGGTGGATGATGATGATGATGAAGATAAAATTGAAAAACTTTTTCCTTGAATATACGAGTACGTATTAGCATAGCATAACAACAGATCTGTTCATGATCTGCAAATAGAGAAATACGATTGGTAGTTAGCTACCATTGGCTGAGTACGTATTAGCATAGCATAACAGCAGATCTGTTCATGATCTGCAAATAGAGAAATACGATTGGTAGTTAGCTACCATTGGCTGACAAAGACACACCCACAGTGGGCGGGGCATTCATGCTGAGAGACATGATAAATAAAAGATACATGAAAATTACCACAAAACGAACACAACACATTTCATGAAATGACCAAAAAAACGATCACACATTTATGTTAATGGTGTAACAAACAAAACTAGTTTCTTGATTATTTAATGGATAAGTATCCCTTGTGACAACTTCAAGTCGGTTTGTTCAACACGGACATCCACCACAATTCCATCTTCACTATTACAAAGAAAATTTGTTACATTATATCCTGTATATTGGAAGAGTCGTGGGATCTGTTATGCATTCCTCAATTAACTATTTGATCCAAGAATGTATTTCTTGGACAGATGTATTGTATGGATAGGAAGGATCTATATAACTATAACTACCTAACAACCTACAACTACCAATGATTTCTTAGTTGTCGTGACTTGAGCCAAGACAGCGTGTGAATGTTTCAAAGACTAGAACTCTGAACTCTACACAAGAGATGTTCCCGCTTTGCACCAATCAGAAGTGTAGCTTCTGACATTTCCTCACTCAGTACATCGTAAAAACTCGCCAATAAAACAATAAAACGTTCATCAACATTAATAGCATACTATCTCGAGAGCATTCTATTTACCGGAAATCTGTGACCCCAGGAACATCACATATTTTACTAGCAAATACAAAAGAAATGAGCTGTCTTCATTAGATAAAATAATACAAATGTTTGTCCCAAGTTTCCCGTACTTCACCATCTTGTTTCTATGGAAGTCATTGAATGGATTTAACATTTTCCTCTAAAAATGATTAAACATGTACGAAATAGAGGAATCAAAGAAAAGATAGAAACTGCAGTGGTTATTGAAATATATCACAAAATGTGCTAGAGAATGAAATGATTAAAATACAAGTTTATTTCTCTAGTAGTCTACAGTCTCAAATCTACCTAATGGGGAAATAACGTACGATTGTGAGTCTGAAAGAGCAAGGTACGAGCATTCAAGCATAATGTATTTGGTAAAAACTCAACAAGTACTTCTGTCAACTTTTTTTTAATGTTTCCATTACATTTATTAGTGGATTATAGAGAAAACTAATATTTTACTGACACGAGATGAATTTGAATTGCAGAAAAAATGGCAGAAAACACACAACCCAAATTTGTAATTAGAACTATTGTAACTTGGTCCATCTTGTGGAAAATCGTGGTAGTAGAATGATCACCCTTCCTACAAAGGAAATCTGAATAGAAGAAGCGCCGCATTATTATGGAAATGCTTTTTCGCCACACTTGGATGTAATGAGCTGGTTTACGTGCGTCATATGGAGGCCGAAAGTGATTGTTTTCCGACCAGGCCGGTAAAACTTTACGGCCCTAGGGCTGTAAAATGACCTTGAATAACAGCTGATCGTGTCCGATCTCACAAAAATCATAGAGATAATCTCATAACGACTGTAATAATCTATATAATTATGTATCGTGAATCGCGGTATCATGTCTATAATATATTTTATGAATTACTGTTTCATAATTTAATATTTATTATTGTGTTTTTGATATCAAACAATAGAATACGATGATATCTCCATAGCCTCAACAATATAATGTTGGCTGCATTGTCCATTGTCAGAAAGGTAAGTATCGCAAGTCTTTAAAAGTGAAGGATCGAATTTGAAATCAAAGTACAATAATTGTATCAATATTTAAAAGTGAGGTAGAGTAATAATTGTTTCTTTTTTATTATCGAATTCCACTTCTTAATGCAATACAATCAACAATAATAATAGGAAAATACAGCAGAGATTTAAAGTTTAAGGTAAGCCTACTGGTGAAACTCAGCCTTGACTGAAAAATTCCTAGTAATTTTTCCGTAATTCATTATTAAAACTTTTAGATAATTTTTCTTCAATATCAAACCATATAGAGAAAACATTAGGCCCACTCAAGATTGAATCTTCGAATGTTTTCTCTATGAGAAAACTTGGATGAAAATTCTATTCATCCATCTATCCATGAGATATTGCACCAGGCGCAAAGCGCGAGCTATAGAAATTCAAACAATTATTCGAAATATTAATAGTATAAAAATATTGTCACTATTGTAAATTATTAATTAGTAATATTGAAATTAATTGACAGTGAAAGTTGTCATAACCAAGATTCAAACTATCAAAATAGGCTGTTTGAATTTTATTTATTTTTTAATTTCTTATATATTGGGAAGTTTTTTTTGGTGTGGCGAAAAATAGCGTTCGCACCATGGGCAAAAATGTATTTCCGGCTCTCAATCTTTTCTAGTCCTCGGCCTACGGCCTCGGACTTAAAAACCGATTTCGAGCCGGAAATATCTCATTTTCGGCCCTAGGTGCGAAATATACTATTTCGCCACACTGCACAGAAAGCAGCTGTTTTCCAGTCCCTACGTAGATCTGAAAGACATTGTTTGCAGACGACTCTAGTCTGATGTCAGTACAGGTTTCTTTCCAGCCGCTAACATGGAACTAAGAAGGGTGATCAAAAAACAGCTGATCAAAAAACTTTTCATTATTTGTGTTCATTATTCAATAATTACATTATTATAATATCATCTTATTGTCATTTGGAAAGAATAAAAAAGTATAAACTCAATCTCCCACATAATTGAACATCATCTTTTAGGTTATTTAGACAATTCAGAATAAAAAATAAAAATACTTGGACAATTTCCTGATATTCAGATTACCTCAGATTTGCTAGAGCTATCACCTTCCACTTCTGCTTTCGGAAGTGCTTAGTAAACAACTATTCTCATATATATATATATATATATATATATATATAATTTATTTCTGTGTGTGGCGAAAAATAGCATTCGCACCACGGGCAAAAATGTTTTTCCGGCTCTCAATCTTTTCTAGTCCTCAGCCTACGGCCTCGGACTTGAAAACCGATTTCGAGCCGGAAAAATCTCATTTACTGCTCTAGGTGCGAAATATAATATTTTCACGTGATTGACAAAGTATTAACTATAAAAATAAATCTGGTGTGGCGCACTCACACAACTTTCCTTGCCGTTATGAAAATTGATCACCTGACGCTAGTGTTCCCTGGCATCTCAAGTCTACTATTCAAAGATTTGATCCAGCTGGTGACAGGACAATAAGGCTGGAGACACACGAAGTTTGCTATCTCTTCATAGTGAATGATTTAATAGAATCAACAGTTGCCAACAGTTTGTAATTGAAATAATAACATTTTCTCGAATTTCGAGCTTATTTTCAATTTTAGGTGAAAATGTTACTCAACATTAATTGAAGAGATTTTCATGCTCAATCTTTTCCACTTGGAATTTTTTGTTTAAATTGTATCTAAAGCCTGATAATTGGGAATCTAAAATCAAACTTTGCATAGATGGGGTGGAGTTCCTGAAATTTTCACAGATATGGGACTTGTGGCAGTTGATAAAGCTTATCAATGACTATTTTAGGTATAAATTTGATCAAAATCGTTGGAGCCGTTTTCGAGAAAATCGCGAAAACCCCTATTTTTGACAACATTTTGAATGAAAAAGACTAAGAAATTGTCAAAAAACCACTAATTTATTGATAATTAGAAAGACCGGTTTCGGTTATTACACCATTGTCAATCTCTGATAAACCGAGTACGGAGTTTATCAGAGATTGACAATGGTGTAATAACCGAAACCGGTCTTTCTAATTATCAATAAATCAGTGGTTTTTTGACAATTTCTTAGTCTTTTTCATTCAATATGAATAATTACCACAATATCAATTTCTCAACTACACAAAAAGTGAAAATTTGACAACATTTTCACCATTTTATCCGCCATCTTGAATTGCATCAGATCGAAATTGTTCGTGTCGGATCCTTATATTGTAAGGACCTTAAGTTACAAATTTCAAGTCATTCCGTTAATTGGGAATTGAGATATCGTGTACACAGACGCACATACACTCATATACACACACACGCACATACAGACCAATACCCAAAAACCACTTTTTTGGACTCAGGGGACCTTGAAATGTATAGAAATTTGAAAATTGGGGTACCTTAATTTTTTTCGGAAAGCAATACTTTCCTAACCTATGGTAATAGGGCAAGGAAAGTAAAAAATAAGTATTGACAAAGTATAACGCGAATGGTTCTTGACATTGATCACCAATACACAACACAAATCTTAACGTTCATCATGTTCAATACAGAATAGAAAGGATTTTTATGAATCTTTAAAACAGTAACGGAATCACAATGATAATCTCTAAAATGAGGACTAATGTGTTTGATAATTTCACTGAAATGAGAGCTTAGGAGTCCCGAGAGATCGTTAGAAGTGATCTTTCTCCACGCTCTGAATCACCTTCAGTTTCTTTCTAGTGTGCCGCTACTCACGAAAGATAATAATGAAGGTACGTTCAGCCAGCCACATATCAGCCACGTGTATTTGATAATATGGAGACCACATCATGGAAAAAACGCCAAGAATCGAGTGAGACATCACGGGCTATTTTCTATTGATGTTGATCTATAGAAAGCTGGAATATCTGGCATGAAGCAGTGTAGTTCATTAGAGATCTTAAATCTGTCAATACTCAACTGCAAATCACTGTCACTGTCTTCAATAATTGATAAAGTAGCTTGAAAGAGCTGAGGTTTTCTATCCAATTACATCACATAATAATTTAGTCGAATAGGCCGAAACACGTTCACAATCCATAAACATCGTTTAATCCTTGTACCTTTACATACAAGTTATGATAAATTAACAAGCTCTAGTCCAGATCACATGAGGTGTTTTTCAGATGAGTCGGCAGGGCAGGAAGCTCTCCGATTGGTTGATTGGGTTGGCGTTCGGGAACCAGGTGATAATCAGCCAATCGGAGAGCTTCCTGCCCTGCAGCTTTGCCGACAAATCTGAAAAAAGCCTTATGTGGCTTGGCCCTTCATTTTATTTTTGTTTTAATCAGGAAACTCAATATATAGGATATAAATGAACCTCTCAGGATATAAATGAAGAGAAAAATTAAACTAAGTGTAATATAAACCTATTTGTAGAGAATCAGTTATTGCTCCCAGGAATGACGCATACTAACTCTTTAAGGATAGAAGAGGCTTTTAGATTGTAATCAATATTATTATCTCAGTTAGATAAAGAAAGAAACTGAGCTTTCCAGATAGGCAGAAGTTTTTGAAATTATTATTTCAACAGGCTCTATTCCAATAAAAGATGACACAATATTTCTCAACAAGGAGAGAAGAGGTAAAAGATAGAGAGGAAGAGAAGAAATTGATTGGTGAGAGAACTCTCTAGTTCTAACTCCGCTGAATTAAGAATATAAATGAAGAAAAAATTAAATTGATTTTACTATAAACCTATTTGTAGAGAATCAGAGTTATTGCTCCTAGGTAAGACGCTTACAAACTCTAAGGATAGAAGAGGCTTTTAGATTGTAATCATTATGATTATCACAGTTAGATAAAGAAAGAAATTGAGCTTTCCAGATAGGCAGAAGTTTTTTGAAATTATTATTTCAACAGGCTCTATTCCAATGGAAGATGACACAAGATTCCTCAACGAGGAGAGAAAACGAAAAGAAAAACGGAGAAGACAACAGAATCCAAAAGACAAAACAAGGAAAGAAATTTGTCAACAATCGTCAGTGATTTGTACATTCCTATCATGTCATAAGTAATAAGCAGCAAATTATTAGCCAGGCCTGCAGTGTTCAATTCATGACCTCTTTCTCTCTGACCCGACCTCTGAATCACTATTTGAAATAACCACACGCACGCACCGTATCGCGAGCGCGCCCATACAATTATCCTACCTGATAATAGACGGTTTAAAGCAGATTAGCCAACCGGCTCTGTGCTGTAGTCAGTATAGTCATTCAATCTGTCGACATTGGTGTTTTATGGTAGGAATGCTGACAATTTAAAGTGAATCTTACAGCAGGGAATGATTTGATGACTCAAGACTCTCCAACCGCTTGACCCGGGCTAATTTGCAAATTCTAACACACAAATTCATTTCAATAATGAGAGTTTCGTCAGTACCGAGCCAACGAAACCACTGAAGAATGCGGATTGTCCTTCCTTTTGCTTCTCTATAATTCTACGCTCTCTATTTAATTTCTCCTCGAATAGTTGTCAGGGCAAGCAAGAGGTTATATGACTTAGAATTAAAGCTCGTGTAGTTTGGATGAATCCGTCTAGATTGATTGATGCTTTGTATATTAATGGTAAATAGTAGACTAATGGTTTGCCATATTGATGATTTATTTAGTTGTTATTTAATAGTTTATCCAGATTAATAATCATTTGACAATCCTGTACGTAGGTACTTGTTTTGAATATTGGATAATATTCGATATAATATCGTACGTTAACTGTGCTTTATTACGTACATTTTTGTACATATATAATGCATCTCTTTTTGTCATTCTAATTATCCACATAGATGATTTTCTAATATCGTATATTATTTATTTTTATATTTTTTGCGTATATCTCTTTTTGTATGTTATTTTTCTGCGAATTTCTAATATTGTATATTATTTATATATATATCAGACAGACAGACAGACAGACAAAAGATATTTATTTCAATAAAATGCACTTTACATACAAAGTAATAATCTTATGTACTCATTATCAATATAAAACAACAACAAAGAATAAAATCAACCTCATGAATACAGTAAGCCAAGTAAATCTTTAGAAAATGGTCTGCATGGGCAAAAAATGCCTGTGCGCAAACCAGAGTTGCATATTATAAGTTTGTTAGAATGAAAGGAAACACTAATTTTGCTGCATTCAGAATCCTATTTAATATTATTACGTACAGAGGATTATTGGATAGCTCAAAAAATAATAAAAAGGTTAATTATTGTAATGATGCATACAGATTCCAAGAACAGTAGTCAGGTTGTCACTACCAGCGAATTTATCAATTAAGGTAGGTATAATTTGTTGTGATGATGTTTTCTGAATTGTCCACTCCCAGCTGTATTAAAAATTTCTTCAATTTCAATTTAAATAAGGATTTTGAGACGTCCTGAAATACTATGTGGTGTGGGAAGTGACGAGCCAAGTTACGGTACAGAACATGTGAAATATAGAAGGAATTTGTTTGTGTAAGGGATCTCTGGAGGGGTATAGCTGTAATACCAGTGTTAACAGCATACCGCGTTTGATGCATATGTGTAATGGGCCCAAGAATGTTCATGTTGGAGAATAAATGTATTAAAATGTTTTTAATGAAGAGCTGTCTTACAGTCAGGACCTCACTCTCCTCAAAGAGAATGTTAGTTGAGAAACGAGGATTTTTTTTTAGAGCTACTTTCAAAATGGCTTTCTGGACATAAAGAGTGGCTGAAGTACCGTCTTGCAAGCACCACCCCATGCAACTATACCAAACTCCAAAAGGGACTGGACATATGCAAAGTATGCCATTCTAATCTCTCTCTTATCCAGTACATCGCTCATCATTCTAAATGCATATATATATTTTCTAAGTCTTTTTTTATGTATTCAATGTGAGCAGACCACCTCATCCTATGGTCGAAAAAAACGCCCAAATACTTATAGGAAGTGACCATTTCAATACAAGAACACCCACATGTAACACTGAGAAAATCCCCACAGCAGTGAACTTTCAAACTTGATAAATTGTAATCGGTCGTTGGTCTCAATGATATTGGCATAAATTTCGTTTTTGTGGTGTTCATTGTCAATGTATTCTGATCAAGCCATGTTTTTATGTGAAAAAGGTCATTTTGAGCATTTTCCTTAACTTCAACCCAGCTTGGCCCTTTCAAAAATATCAATGCATCATCTGCAAACAAAAATAACCTCCCATGTATATTTACTTTTGATATATTATTTATATAGATTAAAAAGAGGATTGGGCCCAAAGTGCTTCCCTGAGTCACCCCAAAGTCAACCGCCACATCTTCACCCCTGACATCCATCAAGGAAACAAACTGAAGGCGATTTGACAGATAACTTCTGAACCATGCCAACGCTGTACCTCGTATTCCAATAAGGTTTAATTTATTCAATAATTTGTTCCTATCAACCGAATATATATATATTATTATATATAATATATATATATATTTTTTTTGCTGGTATCTGTTTTTCTATGTTATTTTTATGTGAAATTGGTGTTGTACCGTTGGAAGTTGTAAACATAGAAATATGTTGTTTATATTGATATATACATATGAATATATAATTTTTTGCGTATATCTCTTTTTGTATGTTATTTTTCTGCGAATTTCTAATATTGTATATTATTTATATATATATATATTTTTTTTGCTGGTATCTGTTTTTCTATGTTATTTTTATGTGAAATTGGTGTTGTACCGTTGGAAGTTGAAAACATAGAAATATGTTGTTTATATTGATATATATACATATGAATAAGTGATGGTGGAAATGGCCACTAAAAAAAGCGAATTTGAGTAATTCTTTGGCAGTAGAATAAGCTAGTTGAGTAATAGTTGCTAGAAAACAAAATTGGGTAAACATAGTAGGAAGAGTGATGCCATTATACAATTAAATTGATGGTTGATGAAATTTCAAAGAGATGATTATAACAAAAGGCAATAAAACTTCAAAATTTGAGAAATTCTCTGACAAGGTTGCTTTAAAAGAGAATTGAATAAAGAGAGGGCGGTAAAATTGTGTAATAAAATTGGTAGTTTATAGGATTATTTGACATAACTTGTTTGGATTGAACAAAGACAGCAGAAAATAACATTATTGACTATAATTATTATTGTGTAGCATTGTTCTTTAAACTCACTTACTTGAGTTCTTCAAGACTACTTAAACATTGTTTTAAAAATTGTAAATTGAATATTTTTTGGAAAGAATACTTCTAATTTGTTAAAAAAGGCATGTTTTTCAAATTGCTTGTAATCAACAGCATGCTTTGATATGACTGTCAACGAGTATAGCCTAGCTCATATAGTATGATAGTAAAGCTCAATTAAACTGACTTAAAATAATAAAATACTAATCTCCAGCATTTTGATTGTACCTTGATAT
The DNA here is from genome assembly GCF_014356525.2 of Nilaparvata lugens. Taxonomy (NCBI): domain Eukaryota; kingdom Metazoa; phylum Arthropoda; class Insecta; order Hemiptera; family Delphacidae; genus Nilaparvata; species Nilaparvata lugens. Next base: position 42,058,718 of record NC_052511.1, on the reverse strand, counting down.
CTTCAATAATGAAACAAAAATTAAGTCTCAATTTAATTATTGTTCATAGTTTCAAATGTACCACTTTTTTCGGATGCTTCTTTTGAATTTCACGATCGGTAATGCACAATTTATCCTATCTTTCAGGTTGTAACTCAAAGCCTTTTACATAAATATACATAAATTACTGATTAATAGCTTGTCCAGGCAATGAATGCTCAAGAAAGGGTAGTTTAGAGTAGTGAGGAGGTAAACAGAACTGCTGGGTCAAAAATAGTTTTCAAAACTTTTCCCTCTATAACCCTTCGTTGACTGGACTAAGCGTGTAATGAACGAATTGTAACATAGTAGTAATAACATTTATTGGAGATTCATTGACACTCTCATCAATTTAATTTCAGCTTATATTGATTAGACAAGCTTCATATTTAATTAGTGAAGATTATAAATATAATGTAACATCTTTCGGAAACCTTTAAAAAATGCCTCTCACTAACTACAGCAGATACACAAGTGTCCTTTCCAAGTTTGCGAGATGTTTTGGAAGGCGAATTGTGAACTTTCTATTGAGAAAACACCAGTAATCAACTACATATTTTTACGTTATTAGTTCATCACCTAACGCTATCCACTCAACGTCGCAGTGCAGGATGGGTATCTTCCTTCCACCGCGGATTTGCTTTTTGCTTTCATCCAACAAGACTTTTTCTCTTCCTCTCTCTCACTTACTCATTCTCTCTCACTCCTCCAGCAGGTGACCTTGCCACACTTCGCGCTTCTCCGTATCCTGTTTTTGCGCTCACTATCTTCTTGCACCTTTCACTATCGTCCAAGCTAATAAACAAATTCTTCACAGTTTTCCCCTTTCTCACTTATCCACTGTCTTTTCATCATAGACTAAGTACACAGATCTGTGCTTTTCATCTACTTATTTCCCGTTCACTATTGTTTCTTCAATATACTTTTCTTGATACTACTCAAGTCTTGACTCGTTTCCACTTGCTTTTTCTATACTCTCTTCTCACTCTTTCAATTTCTCGCTCACTCTCATTTCTCGTCTTTTTTATTTGTTCTGTTTATTCTTCTTCCTATTTTTCTTCTCTCTGGGCAGTTTTCATAGTCTATTCATTCTTATTCCATCTACTGTCCTTCTATTCTTCATCTCATCTTTTCCACTTTCTATCCTTTCACGTTTGGATTATCTATTTTTCAATCATCCACCGTCCTCTAATTCTTCACTTTCTTCCACTTATTGCTCTTCTATTGTCTGTTATCTTTCCCTGCTCTTCCTCTCTGCCAAATCTTCCTCCTCTTTCACACTTTTTCAACCTTCCTCTTCCCCTCCCACTCTTTCTCTCTTCTAGATACTCTCTTCTCCAACATTCAATTTTCACTTTTTTCTCCTATTTTACTCTCTACATTAATTTAATCTCTCCCCTTTTTATAATCTTCTTGATCCCTTCCCTCTTCCCTTGATTCAACCATTTCTTCCTCTTTCGCTTCTTCACATTGCTTCTTGCACTCTATACTCTGTTTCATATTCTTCCTGTTCCTCAATCCATATTCCCTCAAGTGTGTTCTCTTTCATATCCTCTTCTCTCATCTTTCATATCTTCTCTCTACTTTTTTTCTGCACTTTCTCACTCCCACTTTCACTGTATCCTCATGTTCCATCTCTATTCTTAGTAAATATAAATAATGTGTACATTGCAGGCGTAGCCGTTTTCTGTAGGCAGACTCACTTTAATGTGTCAGCAATCGTTCTAAAATACATCAACGCCTCGCATTCGATCAATGATGACAAATGAAAGTGAAACTCACTTTGGTGATGAGCATTTCAAACTGTCAGCAATCCTTATGAATAACATCAACGCTCCACATTCAACCAATGCTGACAGTTCAAAGTGAACCGCCTCCCTGAAGCCGCTATATCATCTGAAAGTGCGAAAATGATTGTCCAGTGTACAGGTATGTAACGGCGCAGTGTGTATTAACGGCACCCTAATTAGAGGCCCCGGTTTTGCAGCCAATCATTTGATGCGATCATCTCAGCTACTGTGCACCAACAACAGCTACATAGCAACTAGTGCACACTGCAAAACATGCATTGATAATGTAGGTGGCTAAACTACTTGTACTCGATCAACCAGCCTTCCAGGTTCAGTGTCAAAGTCAACAAATTACAGATGCCGGCTAGCATTAACGGTCGTCATAGTACGTGATAAGTTATAGGCATTAACGTGGTTATTGATTGGGACTTCATTGACTTCGAATTTCTTTGTTAGTTTGAAAAGTGGGAAAGAGAAGCATCACACTTCAAGTATTTTTCAACTTTGAATGTTGAACTAAAGTTAGTAGCTTAATTTATTAACTAAGTAAAAAGTGATTGAATATTAGCTTGGATAACATGAAATCAGATTACACAGAGAATCAGTAGCTTAAGATCATTAAGGATGTAAAAAGCTATCAAGTAACTAAATATTAGCTTGAGTAACTTGAACTCATATTCTACAGAGATCAATAACGTTGTAATAAGCTATCAACTAAGTAACTAGTAGTTCTGTAAACAGTAGACCTCACGCAGTAGTCTCATCCACAAGTACCTGATTGAAACTATAGACCTTATGGAAATACAGCAATAGACTGGCTTCTCCACACATCTGTGTAATCACTTGTCAGCTGATTTATGATGAATAATTCCATAGTCTGATTTTTACTCTAATATTGGCGTATGAAGGATGCTCCTTTTTCCTTTTATATTATCCTTGAAATGCAAAATTTCTAAAAACCTTGTATATACGTCGAAGCGCAATTAAAAAAGGAACATACCTGTCAAATTTCATGGAAATCTATTACCGCGTTTCGCCGTAAATGCGCAACATATAAACATTTAAACATTCAAACATTTAAACATTAGGAGAAATGCCAAACCGTCGACTTGAATCTTAGACCTCACTTCGTTCGGTCAACAAAATATTAGCTTGAGTAACTTGAACTCATCTTCTACAGAGATCAATAAGGTTGTAATAAGCTAGTCTACTTTCACATGTTTCCTTCCTTCTTTGTATTGTTAGTTGTTCATAAAATATCTTGTTCTTTCTTATTTATCTCAATTTTTAATCAAATAATCTATCAAGTAATTCATATCATAATAGGTCTTATAAAAATAACATATATAACAAGGATATTGGTGTTATCAATATCAGAATAACAAGGAATGCCTTGAAAAGATACCAGGGAGCCATTAAATTTGCAGATTTAGCGAATTTGTACGTTGTCACGACGTGTTGTTTGTAATTTGAACGTTGCAATGGAGTCAAATTTTTAGAAATTGGATTTAAGGTCGTGGATTGGAATTAGTACAATTAGTTAGAAATAGAATTCGTATATTAGTCAGTCTGAAGAGAGCGTCAAGCATATCATACTGGATTGCGAAAGACTTGGGGCTAGAAGAAGGGCTCTGTTTGGCTGCAAGCACCCAGGTGATGAATGGGATGTAAGTATAGGGAAGAAACTTCTGGACCTTGTAAAGGACACAGGAATTGGTTTACCTAACTAACATACTTGGGACACACAATAAGCTTCGGTTGACGTGTGAGGTTTTTTGAACCTTTGAATCTGTCCCTTCAAAACATAAACATAAACATAGAAATGGAATTAGTATATTTACAGTTAGTTTACAGTATGTTAATAAAGAAAATACATATTTCCCAACAAATTAAATTCTCCTAACTATCAAAAATCTGTAAAATATCATTATAAACGTCTTTTAACCATTTATTGACTGATGCGGCGTTGAGCATCAATCATACTGTAAAAGTAGTACGCTTTAAAAAAATAATCTATACTGCATTGATAAATCCTTGCAGCATTCATAAATGATGTCTATTATGTAGAAGAAGAACCAATACCATATCACCGCAGCACTACACAATGAATGAATATAGGAAGGAGAAATTAAAAAACATTCCAGTACAGCACAAATAAAAAAAATTGATCCGGTAGTGAATGTGGACTGAGGTGGACCTATGACCACAGACAACAAGAACCTCAGCCATGCGTTATATTTCTACGTAAAAATACTGAGGCATTACATAGTTACATAAATGTTATCTCAGACAAGAATTAACTCCGTCTATGAGTTATTTTTCCAGGTAAACATCCAGGGACGTTGTTTCTGTGATACTTCCGATTTCGGATGGAGACCTGTAGGTGAATCAATGCAATGATTACAAAACCACTTGGAGTAACCCGCCTCTGCTTCTCATGACTTCACTTGTCCGCCACTATTTGGGTTCCGCCTCTTCTACACGATTTTGCAACATTTGAGCAGCTTGACCGATTGAATATTGTATTTGTTTCAATTTTGCGTCTAAATATTGCGAAATGCTTCGGTCCAAACATCCTTGTGCACAATTCATATATTCAACACGCGAATGTTTACCCAACAGTTGCGAGATGTTGTGAAACATGGATGATTTTGTGCGAATTATTCAAGTGGAATTGATGACGAAAATATCCAAACTCCATTCATTATTGATATAATTGGATTTGGAATCAACAAAAATTGAATTTGGTAATTGATCGAAGCTTCACAAATTCAACAAATTTAAATTAATAATTTATAAACCAGAACATAACTTCTTGTAAGATTCCCACTCGAGCCCTCAAAATGGTAAGGTAGAATCTATTTAAATGCTCTATAGAAACACAATATTCCACAACAAAATACAATGAGACACGGGAGCACTCAAATTATCAAGGAGTTGACAAAATTGATTTCTTGACTTGAAAAGTCATGTTGGAAGCGCTCAATATTTATCAAATCATTTGAAAAAAATTAAACACCGAGAGAATATTATTTTATTGATACAATGATACAAAATTATTATGTAAAATAATATTGTAATATATCCTATTATATTAAGCGAGCAATTTCTGTAGATCTGTTTATATTTTTATATCTGGTTATTTATGTTCAACGGATCTCGAAAACGGCTCTAACGATTTTCACGAAATATAGAACATAGTAGAATTATGGTATAAAAAATCGATTGCATTGGGTCTCATCCCTGGGAAACCTAGCTGAAGGACATGAAAAGGATAACAATTAATCATCCTTGGAAAACAGATGATAATTTCGTTGTCTGTTGAAACAGAAGATGCTTGTGTGGGAGAGAGACAGAATTATTCCCAGCTGTGTAATCAATCAGCAAGAAATATTTATCGAGAAATTTTAATCGACTTGATCAAACTAATCTGATTTGTTGACATGACAATCAGTCTAAACTAGAGTAGGCCTATATCATAATTTTCAAAGTTGATCATTATTCGACAATTTCAAGTGATTAGTGAGTGTTATTTTGTTATTCAATTTGGTTTGTGAATAATTTGTATTGAAACTTTCTTGTTTTTGAATGTTTGGACCCAACATTTGCGAAATGTTGAGAAACATGGATGATTTTGTGCGAATTATTCAAGTGGAATTGATGACGAAAACATCCAAACTCCATGATTGATAGAAATGGATTTGGAATCGACAAAAATTGAATTTGATAATTGATCGAAGCTTCACAAATTCATCAAAGAATGAATAGTTCATAAACCAGAACTTTACGATTCCCACTGGAACCCTCAAAACGGTAAGGTAGAATCTGTTTATATGCTTATTGAAACACAACACAATACAATGAGAGACACGGGACACTAAAATCATCAAGGAGTTGATAGAATTGATTTCTTGACTTGAAAAGTCGTGTTGAAAACGCTCAATATATACCAAATCAATTGAAAAAAATTAAACACCCAGAGAATATATTTGAAATGATAATAACAAAATTTTTCATCTGTGTGAAGGGGTAAATTGGTGTAAGATACATGAAAGTTTCTTTTGAGTAAAAATTTAGGTAACCCATAATGCAACTTCGAAATTCAACTCAAGTATCAACTCAGTGTTTGCGAAAATCTTCTTGTTTTTGAGCGAAGACTATCAGACAAACTGAGCAATCTGCCGTAGTTTCCTATCGGGGTTCAAAGCTTCATAACGTACATAAAGTTGAACGTAAAATAATCATAAATATCAAATTAAATCAAAAAGCAACTCGAACACATTAGTCTGCGTAGCAACGGCAGAGAGATGGTAAATAGGCACCATCATCCTTCATCCTCTGGTCAACACTACATGCCCTCATAAATGTATCAGTGAACAACCTTCAAGTTTAGAAATTATATGACATCGGTGTAGATCAGTGATTATGTTTCCAGAGATGACCACACACGAAGCAACACACATCATCATCATCATCGGCGATTAAGTACAAGAACCGATTACTAACTAATCTCGGACATGAGTGATGTCACAACATCATTTAAGGTGTGTTATGGTGGCACACCTGGCCAAGCCAGAGAAAGCGCGCGCTCCAAATGAATTAGAATGTAGTGACTGCTGACTGCTGACTGCATCTGCATTGGTGATTGCTGATTGCTGATTGGTCAGTCTGCTGCGAATTGAAGGGCAGCCAACACATTCCTCATCCTAATTCCCATTCCAAATGCGCATCGCTTGCTGACTTATAAGCTGAAGACGATGCACCTGATCAAGACCAACACTATAGAACAGACCACAACAACTCTCGGTTCAAGATGGCGCCGGTATTAAATACTGCATAAGCTTAATCCAGGTGACAAAATTTGATCAGCTGATAGATTGAGACAAATAGGAGTTGGGTCAGTTGGTAACCATTTGGATTATGCAGTATTTATTTTCGACACGCGCCATTTTGAATCTGTTGGTTGGGGTCTGTTGGTAACTAAAACAATAACATAAGGAAAAACAAAAAAAAAAAAAAATGAATAAGAAGAAGACAGGTATAGAAGAAGAGGAAATGAAGAAGCAGAAGAAGAAAAAAGTTGATGATATATGAGGAGAAAATGACGAAGAACAATAATGAGAGAAAGATATGAGGAGAGGAGCAAAGGTGGAGGGAACAAATAAATTAAGAAGCAGAAGAAGGCAGGAAAGAAGTAGAATCAATAAAAGAAAAAGAAAGATGAGAAGAGGAGGATGAGGGTTGGAGAAGGATGAGGAGGAGGGGGAGGAGGAGAGGGAGGAGGAGGGTTTGGATGAAAAGAAGTAAGAGAAGAAGAGGGATAAAAAGGAGGAGGAGGAGGAGAAGTAGGAGGAGGAAGAGAGGGAGAATGAGAGGAAGGATGAAAAGAAGTAAGAGAAGAAGAGGGATGAAAAGAGGAAGAGGAGGAGAATGAGGAGGAGGAGAAGGAGGAGGAGGAGGAGGAGTAGGAAGAGGAAGAGGACAAGAGAGGAGAGCAGAATAATTTTGTAATATGATAAGAAAGAAGCGGGGAAGAAGAGCAAGAAGGAGAAGAGGAGGGAGTGTGAGAATGAGAAGATGAACATGAGTATGAATAATAAAAAAGTAGGATGAGGAAAGGGTGGAGAAGAAGTAGAATAAGAACAGGAGGAAGAAGAGTAATAATGATGAGAAGAAAAAAAGACGAAAATATGAAAAAGGAGGAAGAGGCGGAAAAGAAGAAGAAAATGGAAAATCGAAAAAGTAAGAAGGCGAGGAGAGAGAAGAAGAACAGGAAGGAGGGGAAATATTAGACAGGATGAGAAGAAGAGGATGAATAAGATAAGAGAAGAAGCAGAGGAGGAGGGAGAAAAAAGTAATGGAAAGAAGGAGAAGGAGAGGGTGAAAAAGATAGAATAAAAAGGAAATGAGTATGATGAAGAAGAAAAAGAAGGAGAAGAGACGAAGAAGAACGGATAGAAGAAGTTACCTGGGTAACAAACGCGTGCATGAATGTGTGTATTGACTGGACCAATAGTAATTCAGATAGAAGAGATTCTAGTGTACGTGATAGGGCTTTGAAAGGTGGTGTATTGCCCAACACGTCTATTTCCATAAACAGTCTGCGAGATGTTGCATCTTTCCTGAAGATGCTGGCTCGTTAGGTGGGGGGTTGGTAGGAATGTTGTGGTCACGATTGGTCACAATGGTGACTGACACACTTACAAACAGTGTGGCTGAGTACTGGGTATTTACAGACAAACGACACAGTTTATTTATCTTACAGGTCATAATTTTTAGATCTTTTCCATGAGTGACATGGTATTTTCAAAGACAAGCCTTCATTTATTGGTCATTTATACTTCCTCAATCATGGAAGTTCAATAATATATTACTGAATAAATTGTGTTCTTAAGCCGTCTCCACACTGAACAAATGTTCGACATACATGTTCGGCAAACATGTTTGTTGAGGAGCTCAGGGACATTTTTTTAAATTTGTCAAAAAAATTACTGTTTTTCTAAACATTTTCAGTTTTGACAGCTGTGAAACATAAAACCTGTTCTTCCCACTTACAAATATTTTGTTTGGTGACGCGTCCACACTGGGCCACGTGCAAACATTGTTTGTCAAACATAATAAAATTTGCCCAAACTTTTTCTACAAACATGTTTCTCGAACATTTTTGTTCAGTGTGTCACGGCTTTATCAAACACATTAAGTATTAATCTGAGACAGAGAAGCTTTTCAAACTGATAAACATTATTTTACGACTTATTTTTTCACTGTGAGTAGTTTAATTGCTATTCTTTTGTATCAAATGTATCATTGATTCACAGAGGAGAGCACATTTCAAACTAATTTGTATCTAATCTGAAACAAAAATCATGTTTGGAAATAGTGATAAATCATTTGAGTGAAACTCAAATTTTGACGTTCTTGTGATTGTGAATAAGTAAATAAAAATTTTGCTAATAAGTGTTAGATCTATCAAGAATTTCGTGAATCTAGCAAACCATAAAAGATTATAATAGATTTTATCATATACATTATCAAGTGATTTGTAGAAATTTATGATTGGCTCAAGTGGCTAATATCTAAGATTACAATAACAAAATGTAATATGGCAGATATAAAATGTAATATTGCAGATACCACAGATTGTTTACTTAGTATGAATGAATGAATGAAGTTTTATTCTCAATAAACTTAATACAAGAAAATGTAAAATACATGCATATAAAAAACAAGTTTATAATATACAGAACTGCATAGTTCTATGATAATAAATGGTAAGTTATAGTATGGTAATATCAATTTGCGTTGCAGATTAGATTTGGGAAGGAAATTTATAAGAGGAAATGATAACATTTTGAAATTGCTTACAAATTGATGTTTTAGTTCAATAAACATAAGATTTGGATGATTTTCGAACCAAGCCTGATAAATTCATCTATCTACCGTCTGCATGGATCTATTCTATAAGTGAGATATGATCAGAAGCAGCTTTTGAGGTGAATCATCGATACCTATAGTAATGTATCAATATTCAGCAGTTGGTGTATTGCAAATGAATAAAGCCATTCAGATGAGACAATTTAAGAAATCGGCACACGTTTTGGAGCTATTTGAACGTGGTTGAAATATTATCAATCATGAGACGGAAGTGGAAACGCCTTGTTATGAATTTTGACAGTTTGACCATGAACATGACCTGTGATTACACTCGCTAACAAAATCACATGAAAGGTTTTCCAATTGATCACTTACATTTTCATAAAGTAGTTTGAAATATTTGATATTTTCGAATTTCCAGTACTGTTTCAGCTAGTATTCATAAGTATTCAATTGAACATGGTTAAGCCGGATATGATTTACAATATTGTGCACTGGAATCATGGATAAGAAACTATCGCCATAGAAATCATACGTTTCAGTGTACTCGTTGTGAAGCGAACCTGATTTGATCATGTTCAAATGTCTCGACCAAGCTTGGTGAAACCAGACATTAGTCTCATGAATTGTATTGGATGTACTTTGTATTGTGATTGATTGATTATATGCCTTTATTAGGGCGGAGTTGTGACTTCAGGTCCTCTCTGACACACAACCCCACCTGAATGATTCATTGATTGAATTGTTTTTTTCAACTACGGTTAATCTATACTCCTATCTGTATTTATTCTTTTTATATAGGGCAACCCGTACTTGATAAAGATAGTAACGAGCAATGTACGTTTTTGTAACAATTCATCAATCATTTATCATTCAAAGCTGAATGTTAAAGACATAAAGAAGAAGTCTCTCAAATCTCAATTCAGCCTTATCACAGATAAAATAATATATTATCTTTACTTAATATTCTTTTATCTGTGGCTTGAAAGTGATTTTTCAAGTGATTATTTATTCAATGATTTATAAGCATTCATATACGATTCAATATACCAGAATAGCTTCCTATATGCTATCAATAATGGTTCTTTATTATTATCATCACCTACCCCCTTGTTCTTCATCAAGATCTTTTCAACCTGTTTGATTGACTTGTATTTCCAGCTCCATCTTCATTTTATCATCTATTAAATTCTTCATATTTCAATGCTTCCAATTCCAGAATACTTCACTTCTGAATGCTACCATCCAACTCGTTATCACACTAACACATTGTTACTGTAGTATTATTGCAGATTCAACCTTCATCACTCACTTCTCGTTATGTTTTCAATGAACACTCGGGTATCTACAGAGCAGTCTGTAGTTACTCGATGCTTCATTTTATCCTTCAATTATTCGTATACTTGGTTGAAAACAATCAATGAAATCCATTAAAGATGGAAATAAATTATTATTAAACATCAATATTTGCAGTAGCAGAAGTCTTCGGGGTGATTTACAGCATTTAATTGGGATTTTCGTTAAATAATAAAATTTAAGAATATTAGATATTTTTAGCAAGGATGTAATTGGTCCTTCAATTTGGGTACCGCCTCATCTATCAATTTAGACAAGCAACGGTCACCCTGTTTTTCAGTTGGTCGGGTGACCTCTTGAGGCTAGCTCTACATCAGTTCAACTTGACAAAATTTAGTGATCATTCATATTCTCCATTTTCATAATAATTACTCACATCTTATGAAATGAACATAAATTATTTACTGCATTCCAAATGAGAGTTTATTTACTGAGATCAAGTGTCCACAGATCGTACACTCACGTTTTTATTTGGAGTAACGTAGCACAGTTATCTAGACTAGACAGCATTCCATTTAAGGACTCCAGTGACTTCACTATTCCAGATGTCGGTTCAAAACACTATTATGATGCTGAACACTTCTAAATTATACAAATGTTTTTTCAACAAGCAAAATCCCTCGCCAAGCAAAATAGACGTCTGATTATCAAGTGTATTACATAACAATAATCACTGACTGATTGGAAGGGTTGGTTATGAAATGATTCCGATCACATAGTATTGATCCTGAGCCACGAATACTATGAAATGTATTTATTCAAGCGTTCAAAATTGAGTTTAGAAAAGCGATAAGTTAACAAACTTCAAATGGGTAGCTTTGAAAAATGAGCATTTGTAGTAAACCAGAAACAAATAATACAAGTACTTTTTATTATTTATTATTAAATGTTATATCAGAGAAAACTTATACGATTGTAAGATTGTTTTATTCTATGATTATATTTAACGATATATTTACTCTATGACTAAACCTTCAACTTGACTCCTACAAAAAGGACTGATCACCTGTACCTACTTCCATGTCAATTCATAGCTTTATTATCGATTCCAATCATGGTCGTCTTCATTCATTTATGACTCAACTGGAGTCTGACGGCTCATTTAGACAGTTTCCTGTCAAAGTGATTACTATTCTTATCAAAATCATCTGCTATTCCTTCTCATTGATTCCCATCTTCTTAGAATTTGTCCAGGATCGAATTAGCATACAATAGCAGCTCCACGCATACCTTCGCGATCGATCAGAGTTGAATGAATTCAAGCATGCAACAATGTATCGAACAAAATCTATTGAGATTCGATCGATCAAAGGCACATAAAATTACTGGCACTCAATTGATGTCTAAGGAAAAGAAAGTTGTTGTATGGACCATGTATGCAAATCGAATTGAAAGGTTCACAATGTGAGTCTAGAATTGATAATTTGGCGAATAGAAAATGGATTCAATCAAAATTGTAAAAACCGAATCACTTTTTCAGGAATAAACCCAACATCCTATGAATGGATTGTAGTTCGTCAAATTTTCTAATTCATTCATAAATAAGTTGCACAATTAGTTTATTTTAATGTGGTAATTTGTTTTATTGATTTTTCTTCTTTTGCAGGTGACAAAAAGTGATGGAATTAATTGAGGATAACTGTAAACTGAATCTACAACGACTAATTCAAAATCACTAAAGGGGATGATTTTTAAAATAAAAATTCAATTACAATGCAAGTTGAAAATTATTGAATTCGGCAACTCACCAACAACACTATAGTAAGTGTGGAAGAGATTTAAAAACGGAGACTGGATTTAGCAAACATACCTGGAAAAAGAAAACCGACATTAATTTTTGCTTATTATTTACAAAAATAGGATAGTAATCATATCTTTATATCAACAATCAAACGAGTTTACAAAATAAATAGACCACATTGTATAATGAATAGCATCCTATCAGCATTCAAAAATGAATGTGATGTGAATCACTATTCCGATAGATATATGATTTACTCAAAACAGTAATAAACTACAGTAGTAATAATTGATAATATGATTGATTCTAAGGAATAGAAAATCAAGTGAAACTGAAATAAGATGACAAGTTTTTTATAAACTTTGTAATTTATAACGACACATAGTCTAAAAAAAAGCATATGGATCGGTGATCGGTGATTTTATGAAAGTGATCTAATACAATGTCAAATGACGTCAATTAAACAGCATCCCGGGAAAAGCAATGTGATCGGAGACTCTTGAATTCACTCACTGATGCGGAACATGTGAGAGCATGCTCCAGACATGTGCTACATGTGAACAATGTGTGTAGGAAGATGAAGAATGCGTGTGGGTGAACATGGTATGCGAGCAACAAGGAGAGAGCTACATAATTACACTTTCCGCGACGTGTTAAAATACAGCAAACAATAACCATTGTTCACGCATGCGCGATGATATAACAAGAACAATAATGATTTCTGTAAGATGCTCCAATGTCGGAACAATCCACAAACCGAAATTTCCACATGAATCGACCTCCAAATTTCTCAATCACAGTTGACACAGGAACTCCAAAATTATTACTGTATCCCACAGTAAATTGTTTTCAATTATTTTACAATTTACCGTAGAAAGGTTAGGCTACTTACTGTCTCCGAAGGAGGTCATATCCTATACAATATTATTTAATCTTTTTCGCTTATCTGACAACATGAAAATGACATATATAGGAATTGTTAGTCATTATCTGACAACATTAAAATGACACAGACGTCGGTGTCTTCTGTCCTGCTTGGTTGCACAATGCTCTTGGGTTTTCACTTTCTATCATAAGGTGACACTTATACAAATACAATAGGGAAGGCTAACTTAAAATGACAGAGTTCCTTGTATTAAATGTAAGAGAATGACTGATGAAAGAACTTGATGTATTTTTAATCTGTAGAGGAAGTTGTGAGTAGGATTTGTAACACCACGCAACCCTCCATTTCTGTCAAATCACAGAAGAAGGAACCCTATGTTCTTTCCTTTGTGGACAAATATATAAACAGCATGTGGAGAAACTTCCAACAAAGAATTTTCAGTACAATACACGACGTACGAAGGAACATTGTTAGGAATGTTTTTTTGATGAAAAACCTCGCAAATCTATCAAATATCAAGTACCATTGAAATTAAACATGTCTTTATATCATAAAAACATTGCACATGAACGATGAATAATAAATGTATCATGATGAAAAAGATTAAATATTTTTGATAATGAAGGCACAACAGTATAAAAATGAAATTCGAATTCGTTATATAGATTCAAGTCGACGGTTTGGCATTTCTCTTAATGTTTAAATGTTTGAATGATTATATGTTTTTATGTTGCGCATTTACGGCAAAACGCGGTAATAGATTTTCATGAAATTTGACAGGTATGTTCCTTTTCTAATTGCGCGTCGACGTATATACAAGGTTTTTTGGAAATTTTGCATTTCAAGGATAATATAAAAGGAAAAAGGAGCCTCCTTCATACGCCAATATTAGAGTAAAAATCAGACTATAGAATTATTCATCATAAATCAGCTGACAAGTGATTACACAGATGTGTAGAGAGGCCAGTCTATTGATGTATTTCCATAAGGTCTATAGTTTCAATCAGGTACTTGTGGATGAGAATACTGCGTGAGGTCTACTGTTCATAGAACTACTAGTTAGAAAATAAGGTAAATGAGTATAATTATGATTATGTAATACTGAATACATGAAGGAAGTTTGGAAATAAAATAAAATATCATTGGAACCAATCAATCTCAAATGATGTATTAATTTCACTTTTAAAAGATCTAAACGGCTTCTGCTTAAAACTGTGTTAGTGCGCTGAACATCTATACAAAACTCCATATCAAATATAAAAATGCTAGTGAACGACTATTGATTATCACTATTCATCAACGATAAGTCAATTAATGAAAGTAGAGATGAGAGAAATTCTAATTGGAATCGAATGGTTTTGAATCTAATCAAGGCTTCAACACTGTTCAGTGTTTCCCGCACAACAGCGTAGAGACGACCTTGAAAATAGACAGTATACTGGCTGTAGACCATTTGCGCCGAGCGAGAAGAGGATAGGCATTTCGCACAATTCGTCTGATTGGCAAGTTGCCTCCACATCGCCTGCTTCCATGTTAGTTCACCACGAGATGAGCCCTGGCTGCCATTTGAAAACCATTGTCAACAATGAAAACCGGGGATCTTCTCTGGGATAAACTCGTATAGATAATAAAGAGGAATATTTTAAAGAGGAACATAATACAAGTAACAAACAGTACCAATATATTTCACGTTATGGTGAGATTTCCAAGGCAGGTGTTATTACTGACAGCCTATATTACTAATACTATAAGGCACGACTTCATTTTAAATCCTTGGATCATCACATATGATATGATATCATAATATATAACAACATATGATATATAACATGATAGTGAAAACTGGGAGCTTCTGTAAAAAATATTTAAAATTGGAGAGGAATCTTTAACAATAGATCCATGCATTGTTAGTTTGTTACTGAGCCAATAATTAGGAAAAAGATGATGAGATCACGCGACAAACACGGCACAACTCATGCCAATTTCTCTTTTTCGCCCAATGCTGGCTGTCTAAACTGATTTCATTATATTTGCTCAGATGACGCTTCCGATGTCCTCTCGCTGTGCTAACTTCACGCTGTGTTCAGGAGGAGAAAAAACGGCACTAGACTACCGGTGCCGGATGCTATCAACACCAATGAGCAAAGAGAGGAAAAATTACTAAACTGTTCTAGTTCTATAATATTGAATGTATTCTAGGATATTATAAAATATTGAGCATTCTTTGAGATTTTAGGAAAAGAAGTCAACCTGAGGAAGACGTTTTTGAATTAACAATTATGTTGAATGTGGTAATCTTCTCCATAAATCTTCTCCAATGAATACTAATAATAAATTATTCGATTACAATCAAGAAGAATAAACAGGAATATAATACATATGTACTTGATGGTTTCGCTGTCTTTGTAGAATAATGTAATTATATGTAATTCTTCTGTTGGCTTCAAAATTGTTTCAAATTTGGATTTTTTTTAAATTGGATACAGTTCAATTTCAAATTCTTGCATGTATATTTTAAATCAATAAAATAACTCAACTTGGCAGACGACCAATCAAAATATCAAAAATCATGATCTTGTCATAAAATATATATTTTTGCAATCATCCAATATTGTTATGTTATGTTTATCTTGTATCAATAAATATCTTTTCTATTCTATTCTATTCAAGAAGAATGATAGTTTTTGATCATGAAATTGAATCCATTTCAGATTGAAAAAAGAGAATCGTGGAGGAATATCGTTGGGAGGGAGGCCAATTTCACATTAGTTGTGTGAATTCAAGAGTTCACATGAGAAAAAAATATTCTGGTTTGTAGGGAATTAGAACACGCAACGATAGCACAAAATTTACGACTCCGTATTTATTATCAAAATGCATTGACTATTAATTAGTAATATAACTGCATGAATTTCTAATATCAATAATTTGTGTAAAAATTCGGATGGTATCAATTGGAGATAATCATTAATGTACTGATAAGCTATTTGATTCAAGCAATTCAGCTTGAACATTCAAAATGAGACAAAAAAATATCAATCCAGTATGAAGTACAGTATTCATTTCAATGGTTTCGTAACTACAGTCTGGCGAACACTAAGGTCGATGACTTCCAAAGAATTCCCATCAGATAGACAAAACAAATGACCAAAAGCTAGAGATCCCCATTAATTTTGAAATGCAGTAGACTGGGGATTCATTGCTTTTGAACTGCAGTGGGGAGAACTAGTTTGGAAGTCTATGCACTTCTAGACCCCTTAGCAACAATCATAACTCATCCTGGATGTAACCAGAATATGAATTGCTAGAAAGAATTATGGATAGGAATCAAAAAGGATTCCGGGTTTCATTAATTTAGAATCAAAGTTGACGTGAGAACTTTATTAGGAGTCTATGCTCTTCTAGGCGCATAATTCACCCTGGAGGTGATCAAACTCTAAATTGAGAGAAAGAAATGTGGTGGGGGTGAGAGAGAAGGTGAGATGGCGAGAGTGAGAATTGGAGAGAAAGAGTGAAGTTTTAGGCTGCAGTTTACATGAGGACCGGAAAGACCGGACCTAAGCCTGACTGACACACGCGCATGCGTGGAAACGTTGTTTCGAAACCTTTTTCGAAACTCTAGTCTGGGGTCGCCAGCTTTCTGTCATAATTTTCTTCGCCTTTTCATTATTTTGTGATGTCAGGTGAACGAGCCTACACCACTTCTCTCCTCACTCCTTCGTTGCTGTCTCTTCTGCTCATGTCTCGCCCAGTTCTCATTGGCCGAATTCACAATCGGACCCTGGAGCAAACATTTGTCAACCACTCAGAGATTTTGAAAGCTGTGGCCTTCGCTGAATATCAAACAACTATGAGCACCGGACCAATAACACAGACAGCTCGTGTTACCGTCTGTCGTATTTCCAAGTGATGTTGCCTATTCTATTAGAAGAATACCTATATTACTTATACTTATTCCAGAGACAAATAAAGTATTATTTTCTCTATGCTTATACTTAGCCTATAAATATCTCTGACATTTATAAGATTACGGCAACTTAAAATGCATACTCTTTTGTTGGATAAATCTCGTCATTTATCATAGTTGTTGTATTATTCAACCTCGCATTATTCGAGGCGATTGGACAAACTGCAAAGGACTTAGCTAAAATCCTTCTTCTTCTTTCAATCAGGGACTAGGCTATTGCCTGTTCCGACTCACATTCAGCTTGTAATTAGAATAAAAAAATAATAATAAATAAAATCTATAAATTAATAACACCAATATAATCTAATGTAATATCATCATAAGCATCACTACAATCTACTGTATTTATTTTATAATAAATATAATGATCATTGCCATCTTTTTCGTGGCCTGCCTATGTCTCTTTTGCCTACCGGTTTATACTTGAAAATTCTTTGAGGAAGCCTATCAGCTGACATTCGTTCCACATGCTCTTTCTATTGCTGACGATAAGATGCAACTCTCTCATTCAGGCAGAAGATATTCAGCTCTTTCCGTATATCCTCATTTCTGATGTGATCTCTTCTGTCACAGCCCTTAGTTTTGCGAAGAAATCTCATCTCAGCTGCCTGCACTTTACTCTCAAGTGGCTTTGATGTTACCCACGATTCACTACCATAGAGTAGTAGTGGAGCTGCCATTGTCTTATAAAATTTCATTATCGTGCTTGTGGTAGCTTTCTTTCCCAATGTCCTACTGATACTTCCACAAATCATTTGGATCTGTAAGTCCAGGCGCAGCAAGGTGGCGACTGGCGGCCCCACCGCTGGACTTAACCTGCGCAGCGTTCGTACCGCGGCCAGGGGATCGAATCAATTACTGACAAACTCACAAACAGCCTCGGCTAAAATCCTTCACACAAAATAAAGTCAACTGCATTGATTGCAAGAATCAAGTTATTTATCATAGTTTGTGAGCTCGTTTAATTCAAGGCGATTCATATGAGGATTCAGCTGAAATTCTTCTCACAAAATAAAGTCTACTGCTTTGGTTGCGAATAGAATTTCGAATAAGAATTCACTTCATAAAATCATAACACTCATTGAGAGAATTATCTAAGAAGAATCTGTGTGCTGTGTCTAGTAGATATAAATATCCACGCATAAAGATGATGCTAGGGAAACGAACAAGCAAATCGAATCACATTTATTTTTAAAAAAGTATTCAAGCTATGAAGTTTTCAAGAAACACATTAGAACCTGATAAACTCTGCCTCATATCATCGAAATTGTATTAAATTTGAAATCGAGGATACTCTTCTCTGATGTACTGGATATGTAGGATGATTCGAAAGGGATAAGGCGACTCACATTCAATAGGGGATTTAGATGGAGAACTAGAAACAGTAATAAGTAGGCTACTTGTTCAGAAATAATAAAAATTTTGGGATAGAAGGAGTACAAGGATTTCTCACGATCCGTCCTTTGCTATGAAAATAAAAAAGTGAATAATTATTATTAAAATGTCGTAAATTGACATAACCAAACTTTTGCATTCCAATAAAATATTTAAATTCAGGAAACAAACAGTTTTCAGTTGAGCCTGTTGTTTTTCTCCTAATCATTGCCATGATTTGTGAATTACCACATGAATTTTTACACACAAGGTATCACCGAGACAATAATATTGTATTCTCCTAAGTAATATACATAAACGTAAACGTAAATCAGCCTTACATTGAACAATAATGAATTTACACATGCAAGAAATCACCAGGTTAAAACTTAGTAAACTCCAAAGTCATATACATAAACGTTAATAAACCTTATTTACATAATGTTGGACTTAATAATGAGTAAATTCTTCTGAATAATTTTACCGAAACCTTGTTAACACAAGAACATTTTTAAAGTGCACTAGAAGCAACGCGACCTTGTGTTACACTTCTGTCGGAACATTTCACTAAAAACTGTCTCGCCTACTACTAACAAGAAAATCCATTAGAAGCATGCATAACAAAGAAACGTACATACAACACTTCTTCACCTAAAATCTCATAAGAATGTGAAGGCATAGCGAAGAAAGCTGTTATGCAATAAAGGCTGGCACCGATTATAATTTCACTATAGAATGTTCTTTCTTTAACAACAAGGGAAGCCACTTACAAATAACGCTGGAATTCAGTCTTTATGCCGGAAGGAATTGGAATTTTCGAATAAAAAGTAAGTAATTTATGATCAATGTTTCTGATCATAGAGAGTTAAAACATAACAAATGACAGGTATATAAGTTAACATGTAAATAAGCAGAAAATATCTTATATAATCAAATAATACTACAATAGTATTTTCAACAAAACAAAATATAAGTGGTATACAACATGTAAATGAGTAGCAAATATCTCATATAATCAAATAATGCTTCAATATTGTATTTTCAACATAACAAATGAGAGGTATACAGTATAAAAATGTGCAGCAAGTATTTCATAGAATCAAATAATGTTCCTATAAATGAATAAACAAAGAGTTGTACGTATTTTAAATTATTGTACATTCAGGAGGAAGAGTTTTGAATTGAAGGAGAAATATGAATATTGATGTTGGTTTTGTGATTTAAAAAGATTGAAAGCAATTGTCTCAAAAAACCTTACTGTCTCAACTAGGTAATCTTCTAGCAAACTATTGTTGAAGGGGAAGAAAGAAGCAACGAGAAAATGTATTTTAGCATAGGATAATAGGACGCTAGATACTCTAGGATCGTGTTAAATGAAATCCTGCATTCCTATAAATTAAAGTTTTATCAAAGGTTCAACTCCGAAATTAGATAAAAGGTTTAATAAAAAAGGGACTTTGTATAGAGACTTGATCTAGCTGGATGAACTTGGCCTAGTCCTCCATAAGATCCATACAACATGTGTCACTGAATATGAGATAATACACAGAGATTATTTAAGTGATCAATGTGCAGAAAATGTTGTGAATGAAATACCTAGTCCGACATACAACATGTGTCACTGAATGAGAGATAATATACAGAGATTATTTAAGTGATCAATGTGCAGAAAATGTTGTGAATGAAATACCTAGTCCGACATACAACATGTGTCACTGAATGAGAGATAATATACAGAGATTATTCAAGTGATCAATCTGCAGAAAATGTTGTGAATGAAATACCTAGTCCGCCATGCAACATGTGTCACTGAATAAGAGATTATTCAAGTGATCAATGTGCAGAAAATGTTGTGAATGAAATACCTAGTCCGCCATACAACATGTGTCACTGAATAAGAGATAATATACAGAGAGTATTTAAGTGATCAATGTGCAGAAAATGTTGTGAATGAAATAATGAGGAATAGACGAATAGACCAACGTACTACAAAGCACTTGCTCACTATTGACAAGTGCTAAAAAGTGAGAGCTCTTCACAATAAGCTTAAGAGCATTCGAAATCTAGAGATGTAAGCCAGCCAAGTACCAACCCATCATTCACAGTGGAAACAGCAAATTCATTGTTTACCAATGAAACAACAGCTTCTATGCTCAAGAGTAGAACCCACTACAATGGGTCCGTTGTTTGGTGTACAAATATTACTACTTGCTTAAAGCAATTCGCTGATTTGTTGTGGTTCTGTTGGGGAGCAGGAAGCTCATTAAAGTATTATCCTTTTCTAGAAATTAATAGATTAATCGACTGTCAATAAGTCGAGGAGAAGAGGAGTCGAGGAGAAGAGGAGTTGAGGAGAAGCAGCTTGTCCAGAACGAGGAAATGGAAGACATTTCTTTAATATGAGAAGATTTGCAATAAGTGTTTGATCTCGTCCAAATTTGGATTGATGATTCTATGTGCAGGTTGCACAACAGCCGGTTTTAACCGTGATTAATTCCACGAGAACCAATCAGAGAAGCCGTTTTTAAAAACGCCTTCTCTGATTGGTTCTCGTGAAATTAATCACAGTTGAAATTTAACCGGCTGTTGTGCAACCGGGCCTATGAGATTGAGTTTATTCTGATGATTGTTTCATATAATTCAATTACGTAGCAAACGCATTTGAGTTGAGATACCTTCTATTCAAATTCAGAGGATAGGGGGGATAATGATTGCTCATACCTCCTTATTAAAACCAAACATACACAAATATTAATGAAAAATGAAAATTTGATCACCGTTTTCGAAAGAGATTATTCCAAGTCCAGATATTGAATATAGTAGAACATTGCATGAGTGTGATCAAGCTCATGTAGATAGGAATTTTCAACTAGATGAAATGGATTGATAATTGGGAGAAAGTTAGTCTGGATGATAGATTATGACAAAACAGATTAATATGGAGTTCAAGGGAATTGGAGCTAGAAAAATTATAATAATTCAGAAACCAGTGATGCTATAATGGAATTGAATTGCCAAATCATCTCCTAAAAAACCTTACTCAACCTCAGAGGAGAAGTGCGAAGAGGGCGTAGTAGTAGTAGGATGAGGAGGAGGAGGATGAGGAGGAGGAGGAGGAGGAGGAGGATAAGTAGAAGGAGAACAAGAGGTAGAAGAAATAACAGAGAAGATAAGGCGAAGTTGAAAGAGAGGATAATAAAAGGAAAAGTATGAGAAGTGGGAGAGAAATCAAAAGTTGTCAGAAGCGAAGGCATAGGATGAGAAGTAGGAAGAGAAGTAAAAGGAGTAGGAGTAGGAGGAGGAGGAAGTAGAAAAGGTTGATCAAGAGGGATGATGAGAAAGAAGTTGAGGAATAGGATGAGGAGGAAGAGGAAGATGTAGAATGGTGGAGAACCTGTAGGTGGAAGATGAGCAGGTGGACGATGAGGATGTGTAGGAGGAGGAGAAGGAGGAGGAGAAGAAGAAGGAGAAGAAGAAGGAGGAGGAGGAGAAGGAGGAGGAGGAGCAGAAGAAATCGAAAAAACGAAGATTATAAGGAGGAGGAAAGCAAAGAACCATAAAAGGAAGAAGACTTTTAGGAGAAAGTAAACAGGAAAAGATGAGGAGAGCCAAAACCATAGAACGATATAATGCACAGGAACGTTCAATATGGAAATTTGAATAAGCAAGAATTTTAATTGATTACGATTTGAAAAAAGGTGGTGGTAGAGAAGGAAGAATAAGGAATAGGTGAACAAAAGTGAGAAAGAAGTAGGAGAAAAAGGAAGAAGACAACACAGAGTAAAGAGAGAAAGAAGTGTTGACCAGTGACTTCAATATTTGATAGCGAGCGCGCGAGGGCTATCAAGTGTGAGCAAGTCTTGTCTCTTTCTTCTTCTTCTTCTTCTTTCTCATATTCTTGTTGTTGTTCTTTGGATCGTGATCCGGGGAAAGTGACCGCCTAACCTTGCTCGTCTGAACGCTACCGATTTCTAATAAAGCCGACCGACCGACCACTACGAGTACCAACAGGTGGCTTCACTCACATACCAACTCCACTTGCGCACACCACTGCGAATCGCAAACGGTGACGGGAACGGGACATTGTTGAGCTGAGATTTAATGGTTTGAAACTTCACTGTCATGTGATTCACAGTTGAGTGCAAGGCTTTACATTAATGAAATTTATGAGAGACCATATTGAAAGGATGGAGAGATTGATAGTATTCCCAGAGCAGAGTTACGAGTTTCCTCTGCTTACAAGCCAGAGGAAAAACAAAGTATTGGCAGGCATATAAAGAGGCGGATGGCAATGAGTGTTTCAGGTCGGAACAGTTAGCTTTGGGCACAGAATACAACAATTATAGAAGTTTTTTCTGCTTTGGGCCAAATCCTTCAAGGGAGACGACGAGACGTCAATCGAGCATATTTTCTGAAAATACCAAAAGTATACCAAGATACCCCTGAAAATATCAAAATTTTATGTCAAAAGAACATACCTTCATACATTCCTCACTTATTCCTTGTGCATTTCATACATTCCTCCATAATATATGTTTAATTTAGTTTAGAACATAGAGAAACAGCAATAGCGTAAGTAGATATCCCATAGTATAGGGCGTTTATGTCGTAACTTTTACTGTTATCTAAAGTCGATTACTATCGATTATTGAAGATTTTTACGTAAGTGTGGGTAAGTGTGTATGATCGGCATAATATGAGAGACTACCAGCGTCACACACCTTTTTGGGAAAGAAATGCGTGGATTACCAGCTTGAGATAACAGTAAAAGTTGCGACATAAACGTCCCATGGACCATGGGATATCTACTCAAGTTATTGTTTCTCTATGGTTTAGACTATTGTTAGTTGTACTTATCTTATTGTGATGTTAAAAGAGCATAATTGGGGTTTTACCTGTTGCTCCCATTGTGAAATAGATAAATAAATTATTACATTGATACAAATAAATTATTTAATTATTACATTATAGAAACACTCATTCATCGGGTGCTTCATTTTCTAGGGATTTAGACCAGTCAACGAAAGATTATAG
The DNA here is from genome assembly GCF_014356525.2 of Nilaparvata lugens. Lineage (NCBI taxonomy): Eukaryota > Metazoa > Arthropoda > Insecta > Hemiptera > Delphacidae > Nilaparvata > Nilaparvata lugens. The sequence continues at coordinate 42,035,178 of NC_052511.1, read as the reverse complement.
AGGGAAACGTTTGGAACACTATTTTTGACTCTGCAGCTCTTTGAAGGATAGTAAGGGGGTAAACATATCAAAAGTCCTCACTCCTACCCTTTGTGCTAAGGGATTTTTTGCGTATATCTCGAACAATATGTGTCTTTCGGAAATTTTTGTCGAATACAAAATTAAAGCTTACTAATTAGCCTACTAATTTCATTTGGAACATTTTTCCATATCTCTCATAGTTTTCTAGGTATGAGCTCTCAAAAGTGTCACATTTCGAAGAAAAACCCTTCCGACTCCGGTTTTTCATCTTTTTGGCCTTATAACTTTTTAACGATTGATTGAAAAAATCCCTGCTAATTATGAGCTCATAGAGCATCATATTCACTATACTTTTTTGAGCATTCATAGCCTGGACTAATTTGACAATGAGACATTTTTAAAAATCAATGACATCCAGTAAGTTTCTCCAATGTACTTTTGAACATTTTGTTATTTTTCCCTTAATTTTTATAGTTTTAGAATACTTATTCACGACTTCTTTCATTAAAAAAAAATGTCTCCGGTTAACTACTTCAAAGTAAAAAAATTTCAAAGATATATCAACCAAAAAACTTGAAACTATCTATTTCAACTTGAAAATGACCTAAGTTATAGTCGAAACTAGTTGACAATGACCTAAGTTATGGTCGAAACTAGTTGAAAATGACCTAAGTTATGGTCGAAACTAGTCGTTGAAATATCTTCAAGTTTTTAATAATAAAGGGTACTTCAATTTTTTATATGGTTTTTATTAATATATCAACCAGTATAGAAAATTCAAGAAATTTGATCAAATTTAGATAATGAGATATCAGAAGCTTGAGGAGGAAAGATCATAAACTAAATTTTTCGAGAATTTTGTTAGGAATTTCTATACAATAGTAAACGAGCTGACAGAAGAAATGCGAGCTTATCAACCTTTCTACCAAACTAACAAGCGAATTGTGGAACAACATTCAAATGTGGCTTCGGTGTCGGAGAAAGTAACATTGGCATCATTCAGAAGCTGCAAACAAGTTCTCGAGAAATGCAGTCAATGCACCTTACTCCTTACTCCAGCACAAACTGTACTCAATCTCCATACAGATCTCTTCCAATGGAGGGAATCTCTCTACTTCAATCGTAGACGTAGATGTTCCAGGCGGAAACATGAACTGGATCTGACTAGTTCGTGAATCTTCTATATACCGTAACTAGTCTAACTTCAAACTCAAATAATATTGTTTTCAAATAAATCCTATTTGATTGTATTTATATATTTGGTGAGCTTTCTTTGGGTGTTTCATAGCTCATGAGCACCTGAACAAGAATATGTCAATGATTATAGACTTCAGAATATATTTTTTATATACATCAGAACCCCAATCATCCAAATTAATTGGGATTGGACCCCATTCGGTTAGTCAAATATTTGAAGTTTTTACGAAAAACAGAAATTTTTAGAAAGAGAAACTCCATCAAATAGATACATAGTATCATTTACTTCAATTATAAGTGGCCAAATACTTTACAGTGTAAATATTAAACTTTGCTCACAAAAGTATTAATGCTTTTTGAACATATTTATCTGAAATCCGCGGAAATCTCGCATACTATTTTCTAAAAAATAGTTCGCTATTTTCTAAAAAATCGGTGTTCGGATAGTTGTAGTTCTACTGAACTTTCTCGTATTAGGAACTTTATTTCAGAGTTGAATCTAATTTTCCACAAGTCAATGTACTACTATTGAAGATGGGAATTGATAATCACTCAACAAATTCTACTAAATATTTTACACTAACATTTTAAGTAACCATATAAAACTGTAAGCTTATTCATTCAGGTTCAATCATCATATTATCTCATCACCATAATCAGCAACTTTTCCCAACACATATCAAAATCATTCTCTGGAAAAGCCTTACATATTTATTTATTTAATAATTTTATGAATCACTCTATTACCACGTAATATCAAATTATATTAAAGTGATCAATATCATAGAGTACCATGATCAACAATAAAGATATGCGAAGGATATCACGATAGCACAGTTTAATCCTTGAGCGAGGTATTGTACTGTAGTTACATGAATGGATTGAAATCCTCTGTGAAATTATAAATGCCCGCTCATTTCCTTCAAAATTGTCACGTACTTTTGAGGTGTTGCAGATGCACTTTCGATGCATTCGAATATGCAGTTTGATTGCATTCCGACATACGAGGGGTGATTCATAAATAACGTCTGTCTCACTTCATCATCAACCACTATTTCTCATTGTTATATCTTTCTCTATCACGAAGACTATCAATTTCTTATCTCTTTCTCACCCATCAACTAAACACCTGTTTCACTCTCTTCCTTTCAAAAGGTTTCTCCATTTCTTATCTTTCTCTAACTCACCATCTCAATAATTGTATGGGAGTGAACAAATCAAACTCACGGAAGAAAAAGTTAGCCTACTTGGTACCCCACGCCACATATACGAACATGTGAGCGATAAAATCTCAAACGTGGTTGATTTGTTCAGGTTTCGTGACAAGACAACTAACTAACAGAAGATGGCAATACTGTTATCATACAGCAATCTGTATGTTAGTCAGAGCTATTATTGTCATTGGGATACACAATAGTTGCCGGAATTGGTGCTCTTGGCAGCCATATTGTTTTAGATTTAGATAATGTAGTAGAAAAAGATCAGTTGAAATGCAGCATGAAAATGAGTATGCTAGCACAGTAGTAACGGAACTTGACAAACATATATGTTCAACATGTGTATGATAAGTTATGTTCAATCTAATAGAATTTATAAAGATTAAGTTATTAACATTTTGTTAATAACTTTGGTGTAAACGCAGCTTGAAGTTCTATATAAAAGTGGGATTTTGAAGTGAGATAAAACTAGTACAAAATTTAAAATCACATGAAAGTTCATAAGATAGTTGCTATTTGAAGATAGTTCTGGAGCTTGAAAGTGAGACTATAAAGACGTATAGTAAAGAAAGTGAACAATCGTAATTTTAATGATATTTAAACGATGATTGGAATCAGAAATTACTAGAATCCACTATAATAAATAGAGTACTATACGGTAACTGAGTAACTGAGAGTAACTGTAGCGTGAGAGAGAGTATAAAGAAGTTTAGTAATGGAAGTTGACAATCGTAATTTGAATAATATTTGAAGGTTTATTGGAATAGAAATTAACTACAATCCACTAATAGATAACTTACTAAATCTTTAGTAGATCAAATCCACTAGAATTAAATTTAAATTCAATCCACTAAAAGCTTAGATAGTAACAATTGTATTGAGAAACAGGAAGTGGAAATATTGGAGTAACACAGAATGCTAGGATAATGATTTTTTTTAATTTATGCGAAAAAATCAAATTTAGAAACAGCAAAATTGTTGTAGTATGACCGTATCAAAGAAGAAAAATATAATTCACGATTTTTGTTTATTGTGCCGATTAATGATCAATTAAATCAATGTGATTAATATAATATGAAAACATGTTTGAACCTACTCACTTAATAACGATAATCCATATTCAACTGCTATATTTTTTCAAATTCGGATCAGATAGACATACCTGAAATCAAAAGAAATGTGGTTATAGTGATGCACTCATATTGACCGTAGATCTAAATAGAGAAAAAATACAATACAAATACAAAATAACTGACTCAAGATGCAACTCTTAATTTTGATACAGTTATTTTCCACTGTTATAATCCAATATGGAGAAGAATCCAGAGAAAACATTTGTACTGACCCTAATCCTGTACTGAGCAATGAATTCTAAGCTAAATTAGGAATTACAAAATAATTTTCAATTTCACACAACGGTGATGAAGATCACCGACCATAACACCCATTTAGCTTGAAGATTACTGTAATCCAACGGTAATCAATGACTGCATTCATGGATGATATCAATCAGGATGCAAGAGCAGGAAATCAATTTCAAATCACAACTAGATGCACCCAGACAACTCAATGAGATCAAGTGCAAAGAACTAGATAGTCCAGTTTTTCAAATTGTGTACAGGTTTTAGAATCAGCAGTTGCCAACAGTTTGCAATTGAAATAATAACATTTTCTCGAATTTCGAGCTTATTTCATATTTTAGGTGAAAATGTTACTGAACATTAATTATAGAGATTCTCATGCTCAATCTTTTCCACTTGGAATTTTTTGTTTAAATTGTATCTGAAGCCTGATAATTACGAATCTAGTCAAACTTTGCATAGGTGGGATGGAGCTCCTGGAATTTTTACAGATATGGGACTTGTGGCAGTTGTTAGAGCTTATCAATGACTATTTTAGGTATGAATTTGATCAAAATTGGAGCCGTTTTCGAGAAAATCGCGAAAAACCCTGTTTTTGACAACATTTTCGCTATTTTAGCCGCCATCTTGAATTGCATTAGATCGAAATTGTTCGAGTCGGATCCTTATATTGTAATGACCTTAAGTTCCAAATTTCAAGTCATTCCGTCTATTGGGAGATGAGATATCGTGTACACAGACGCACATACACTCATAGATACACACACACACACACACACACACACACACACACACACACACACACCCAAAAATCACTTTTTTGGACTCAGGGGACCTTGAAACGTATAGAAATTTATAAATTGGGGTACCTTAATTTTTTTCGGAAAGCAATACAGTCAGTACTTTCCTTACCTATGGTAATAGGGCAAGGAAAGTAAAAATTGGGAAATTTTGATTTTTTTCTGTATTTGAAGGAGCACTAAACATCTTTTTCAACAGTGTTATCTCTGAATTTATTTCTGCTGCTCCTCTCAATCAGGAACTAATTAAAATTCAACTAAGTATTCTCTCTTTTGTATCGTATGTCTACTGTGGTCTGAAGCATTTCTTATGAAACAACCAGGTTTTACAAGCCTCTACTAGGTGTAATTAATTTGAATTTCCTACTACTAATTCTTAGCTAATTGCTGGACACTTTTCTTGTGTATATTTATTTTATTATTTTGCTCGCTCTACTGTCCGCCTTCATTGTTTACTACAAATTCAACATTACTATATGTAAACAAATTTAGTCTATGATTCTTTATTATCAAATTAAGTGTGATTTTCAATCATTAGATTTACTATCGTGACGTGATTTGATTTGCTGTAACGTGTAGTTTGATTTGATACAATGTGATATCGTTAATTTCATCTCTCAATTGAAAATTTATTAAATTTAAACTTTAAATAAAAAAAATTCAAAATATAAACAGAACAACTGGAAAAAGACTCATAATATTGAAAATGATCACTACCACAACTTGAAAGTGATTATACTTAATTTTTCACCATTCTGCTCTTATTTTGCAATTTTTCACTAGAGATACAACAACCTTCTTAACTTTTACTATAATAGCTTAATGACACATTAATGCTGAATAATTGAACGAGCGTTAGCGAGTTCTTACTTCTAACTTACTGAAGGCCAAAGTCGTTGTCCGTCTGTTTGTATGTTCTACAATAACTTTGGAAAGAATTGATTAACCAACTTCAAATTTTGAACACGTATTCTTCGAACCTTTTTACAGCTCAAGTTCGTTGACAACAAAATTGAATCACTCCTTCGTCCTTTTTTAGGATATAAAAATAACACGTGGTAGCAACTCCAAGTTGAATCCAATAGTAAAAGTTAGAATGATTTCAGATGGGAAAGGCAGGTAGACAATGAGTAATAGCAACAGAATTTATCACCCAGTTAACCTTAGAAGGCATCCAAACAAATGGCAGCCCGAAAAATGGCGGCTGTATTTGTGGAGTAGTATTATAAATGTTTTGAAAGCGGAAGTCGGCTAACTACGAGGATGTTTGTTGGACGCTAACTAAACTGGCAAACGGAGAACTCAGAGAAATCAGACGGCCAAAAACGGCTGCTTCGAGGCGCACGCACTTTCTTTGCTTTCTGAGCCACTATCGGCCGGCAACTTCACTTCAAACTGTCAGCAATGTTTTAATTGGTAGATTTGACGTTATTTATGAGGAATAACTGGCATTACTCACTATTGTAAGCTGCTCAACAAAGCAAGTTCTCTATTTAACGAAGACTCCATGAAGTTTTCAAATGATAATTATAAAAGTTCACTTGTAAATTCCAACGATCATTTGCAAAGAAACACAATAAAATACAACCACCATAAAATGACGTCATGTACCAGTATCAATGATACGAGAATCAATCAACAAATCTGACATCCATACAATATCATATTTTAAGTAGGTTACATTAAATTGAATTTTCGTTCAACTGATCCCAAGAGTTTACTTTCTTGTCTCTTTATTTGCTGCAGTATTTCTTATGGGGAATAAAGTTTTAAAAATATTGAATAGTTTATAAAAAAGAGTTAAATCGAAGGCAACTTGGACCGAACTATCAGGAGGAATATTGCAAGGGGCGTGAAGTGTAGGGAATATTAGAGGGGCAGAGTTTTTCTACAAAAATGAAAAACTTTCACTATGAGCAGTAAGAAGAAAATAGTAGTACAAGCAGCATTTTTGGCTCTAGTTCTATAAATAATAATTGATTAATAGTTATAATTTAGAATAGTTTTAATAGTAATAGTCCAATATTGGGATTCAGGCTATAAAGTCAGAATCTGATTAATATTAGTTTGCTATCCTCGTATGTCATTAGATAGAGCAGATGGATCTATCCTTTTCCAACTCCGCACCGTTGACAAATTGTTTATTGATTATGTAAAAATCTGATGTATCATCAAAATATTGCATCTTGGATTCTCAATTATTATGAAAATGTATTATCAAGAGAAATATATTTTATTGAACATTTTGAGATATGATTGATTAAGCAAGAATCAACAAATTGTATCAGATTGTATTTCTCTGGATAACTTGAATCACACCTATCTACTGCAGAAGGCGGTGGGGAGGAGAAAGTGGCAACAATACCATTCAATGATTTCCACCTACTTTATAACGTGATTCTAACATAGTACCACCATTGAAATTAATAGTTTTATTCTGATGTGGGATTTTCAGATTAATTGTTCATGTACAAATTTTATCAGGGCACAGAGCTTCGCTCGTTATTTTTATTTATTAATAAACAGAACACAATTTATTCTCTAAAATGATCGTGTTTATATTTTACAGCTGGCTATACGTCAGCTTATGAATTTCGTGGATGCGATATTTTGATTTTCCACAGAATCACTCGCTCACTTTTTACTATCCACAGACGACGAAAGTCTCAGCTGTTCCAGCCAAAGATGAACTATCCTTTTAATATCGTTCAGCGAGTTTTCCCAAGGATGAGACCTAGTGCAATCGAATTTTTATATCATAAACCTACTATGTTCCAAATTTCGTGAAAATCGTTAGAGCCGTTTTCGAGATCCGTTGAACATAATTAATCAGATAACCAGATATAGAAATATGAACAGACATACAGAAATAGCTCGCTTAATAATAAGAAATATGGACATAACCTATTTGGAGTATTTAGGACAAAATTAAGTATTGGGCAATAGCCTGTTTTTCTTTTTTGAATATTGTATTGTATTTGTTTGCTTCATTCTTGAATATTTTTTATTTATAAGTATAACTATTGATAACATTTTCATCGACTTGATCGGAGTCAGTGAGGTTGATACTTGATAAATTTTGACCCATTATCCTATATCACTAATGAATTAATACAGTTGATCTGAATGGAGGGTCGCTACAAATACGATTATCGTCATTCATTGCTTGTATGCAGACTGCAAACTGTGAAAGAAAAGTGCAGAGAATGAGGTCAGGTGAAGGTCGTGGAGTGCTTTTGTGGAAAAGTCATTTACATCAGCTGTCAATGTCAGCTCAGTCACAGACTGCACACCTCCATTCATAGAGATGCCATTTTTTCTCAAACAAACACAACTAGCTTCACGCTTGACCGCTAAATTCGAACAGCTAATTTCCGGCATATATTATGTATATGAAGACTAGTATCAACATTCAACTTCAACACTTTCAAGAAACTTGCAGAAGTTTTTAATAAAATGAAAATGTTTGCATTGATCGAGTTTTAATTGTAACCTTCTCGTAGGATTTCAGAATCCTACTAGTATTACCGTAGAGAAAATATGTTATTATTACTGATCCATCCCGTTATACTCAGTTATTTGATCTTGATCTTGCTATCATTAAAGTTATCAGTATCCTCATAGGATGCTTATGAGTGTGAATGTTGAATGTCTGGTGTGTGCTTGTCCTTTAAATTTCTATTTTTTTCGCTTTGCAGTTTTCTCCTTGTCTATAAAACATTTTATTCTGCAAAAGGTATTGGATTGCAGTTCTGTATCTATTTCAATTCTCAAAAATATGTATTGATCAAGTAACTACTTATCTTATCCTCTTTCTTTTCAAAACTATTCCTATTTAAAATCTTCTTATTTGCTATCTGATTTTCCCCACTTTTCTTTATTCTCTTTCCCACGTATTGAATACTGTTAGGCCTACACAGGTTCTTTTTCCTCATATCCATATTAACTATACATAAAATAAACAAATTCATCTTTGATTCCAATTCTTACAGTATTAATTTTCTTCAGTAGCTTGTCTATTATTTTGTTTTAATTTAATTTTGCTTTTTCTTTCAGCAGGGAAGTGATTGAGTTTATTGAAAAACACTTATTTTTTTAAGAATTTTATAATTCAATATTGATCTATCATATTTATTACATTTTATTGTAATTTCTTGCTTCAATTTTTTTTTATCTCTGCATATTGTGTATTGTATTGTTTGCTAACGACGTGGTTAAGTGGTAGAGTGGACATCATTGTCCAAACTTCGCCACGCCAACAAAAATAAACAAGCCATTCTATTCTATTATTTATTCAGAATATTTACTCAATATATTATATAATTATTCAGTACATTATACTCACTCAAATAAAATAGGCCTACTAATAAGGGCTCTTTAAAGATGGACTTTGTAAAGCTAGCTTAGAACGCAAATTCGAATGGATTGAAAGTTGAAAAAGAATATTCATGGCATACTTTACTTGGTAATCAATCTCTGATTATAAAAATGGAACCCCGAATAAAGTATTCTTGACTTCTAGGAAGAAATTATCTTGTATCCATACTTGCATCCCATACTTGACAGTTTAATTTGAAAGAATTCTTATTGCAGCATTTCTCCAGATTCTAATACACAGTATACACAGTATTTAATGAAAATGAAAAATTATTTTCATTAATTCTGTATTGATATTGTTCACGAAAAAATGGTATATTCAAGTGCAATACAAAATCTTCAATTACATGAATGACAATTTCTTGATCGTTAAACAAATATTTCGTCTTCCTCTCTGAGAATCAATTACTGTTCTAAAAGGTTCAAAAGAACAGACTAAAGACCCGGGATTCAGAAATGAGTCTGCCTTACTCGCGACCAATATTTCAGAGAAATTATAGCTAAACCTCAGTCATAATAATTAAAGTTTCCCTCCTTAATTTCTATTACTTGAGTGATATTGGTTATTGGCAACATTATTATAACTGAGCTCTGGTTATATCTTCTCTTTTATGATGGATTTATTGTTCTGAAACCTCTATTTGCATGATGTTCTCTGTACAATGGTTTCATTTTTTATTTAAAGCTGGATGTACTGTAATATCTATTGTACTCTACAAATTTTCAAAGGTTTCTCCTCTGAATGTCTCAGAGTAAGACAACTTGAAAGTTTCACTAGAATAAAATAATATTGTCGAAGACTGTACGCACATTAAAATAATGGAGAAACTGAAGAAAGTAATGCCAAAGTTGACTTCAGAGCAACGAAGAATCATAAGAGGAAGCGAAATAGAATACGGATGAATGAGTCATAAGAGGAAGAAAGAATCATAGAGGAAGAAAGAGGATGAAAGAATCATAAGAGGAAGCGAAATAGAATACGGATGGAAAAGAGAGATGGAAAATACAGAAAATGAAGGAAGAGATAAGAGTGAATTTGATTGGAAAAGAAGAGGGAGATGAAAATAATATTGATGTTAAATTTAGAAGAAAAGACCAAGACGAAGGAAAAGAAGGAGGAAAAATAAGTAGTGGGAAAAAGATGAGGATAGGAAAAAGAAATTGAGAAGGTGAAACAATAAATATGTAGGGAAGAAGAAGAGGATACAAAAGAGAAGAGGAGAATATAAAGGGAAAAGAAGAACCGGAGGAGGCAACAGAAGGATGAAAGAAAAAGGAATGATAAATTGAGAAAAATTCAAAGAGGATAAGCAAGGAAAGAAAGAGAAGAGAATCGAACCAACCAGAGAAGGAGAAAACGGGAAATTAAGAGACAAAGTATTGAGCAAAGAGAAAATTAGAACATTTTATGAAATTAAAGAAAAAATGTAGCATAATGGGAGAGAATCGAAATAAGAAGAGAAAGAAGGCAAAGAAAAAGATGATATAGGAAGAACGAGAAGAAAATAACAAAATATTGGAAAGAGAGAGAGGGAGAAAGTAGAGATTGAGAGAGAATGTATATTGAAGAAGGAAAAAGGAAGAGATTGAAGAGACGAGAAGAAAGAAGAAAATGAAGAAGAGTAAGGTGAGCATAGTGCAAAGGTAGAGTGAGTTTACTTTCTCCAGCTGTGGAGATGCAATGGCTGCTAGCCAGGCAAGAGTCAGCAGGTGATCTGAGAGAGAGATAAAAATACATTTATAACGAGAAAAAGAGAGTTAAGAAAAGGATAAAGATAGTAAATAAGTCTAGATAATATATGGATGAATTTGCCTCTATTATTCTTATATCGCTTTACGTATATTGACAGGAAAAGTAAAAACATAAATAGAAAGACAGAAAAACGTGAAGATGGATGGAAAATGAATGAAGATTGGGAAGCATGAGGAATGGATGCATAAATATGGATCAATAAAGTTAATTTTCTCAAGAAAGTGATAGATACTGACGAAAAATGGATCCATGAAACTGAGGGAAGAAACAAACACCGGATGCTTTCAAGTTGTGGAGAGATTCGAGGAAGTAAGAGCAAGAAAGGACAGAATATACATTTATTTAAGGGAGAAACAGAGATGAGAGGATGGTAAAGTTGAAAAGTAACCTGACGAAAAGAGAGAAAAATTTGACAAGAAAATAAAAGAATGAGAAGAAAATGAGACAGAGCAATAAACATACAGAAGGAAGGTGAAATTATGGCTTTACTGATAAAGAGAATTCATATAGAGACAGAGAGTCGGGATCAATTGATATAGAATTTTCATAGGGAGACAAAAAGAGAGGAGATATTAAACTAGAGAAGAGATCCGTACAAATGAGATAAGAGGAGGTCGTTAGGATAAGCTAGTTAAGAGAAGGAATTGAATATTATTTTTTTGAAGAGAGATTAAAGAAGGAAAGGAAATGTAGACAGTTCATAAACAAGAGGAAATAGAAAAAACATAGTAGATTAATACCTATAATAGACTAGTAGTTCTGTGAACAGTAGACCTCACGCAGTATTCTCATCCACAAGTACCTGATTGAAACTATAGACCTTATGAAAATACAGCAATAGACTGGCTTCTCCACACATCTGTGTAATCACTTGTCAGCTGATTTATGATGAATAATTCTATAGTCTGATTTTACTTTAATATTGGCGTATGAAGGAGGCTCCTTTTTCCTTTTATATTATCCTTGTAATGCAAAATTTCGATAAACCTTGTATATACGTCGACGCGCAATTAAAAAAGGAACATACTTGTCAAATTTCATGAAAATCTATAACCGAGTTTCGCCGTAAATGCGCAACATACAAACATTTAAACATTAAGAGAAATGGCAAACCGTCGACTTGAATCTTAGACCTCACTTCGCTCGGTCAATTAATACATAGTAGATTAAGTTGATGAGAGAAACAAAGAGAGAGAATAGTAAAGATAAGTGTCAGTGGAAAAGAGTTGAGAAAATCAAATATGTATTTTTATTAATGAGAGAAAAAAGAATAGAAAAAAGAACGGGAGACCAGCCGACAAACAGGTAGTAGAAAAGGATAGATTATACATCAATTGATGGGATAAACAAAGAGAGAGGATAGTAAAGTTGAGGAGAGGCGTACACTTCACCAAATCATCGAGTGAAGAAAGCGCCGCCGAATGAGGAAGAGGAGGAGGAGGAGGGAGAAGAGAGTGAGAGAGTATGAGAGGAAGAGCAGGATGAAAAGCAGAAGGAAAAAGAGAGGAAGACCAGGATGAGAAGGTAGGAGAGAGTATGACGAGAAGGAAAGTGAGTGAAAGAGATATAGTCAGAGAAGAAGAGAAGGAAAAAGAGAGAAAGAGCAGGATGAGAGGTTGGGAGAGAGTATGACGAGAAGATGATGAGGAGGAAAGGAGAAGAAAGATGAGGAGGAGAAGGTGAAAGTGGTAGGTACCGACCCATTTACCCTGTTGAGCGGCTGAGTGCAGCGTGGCACTTCTTCTAATCAAGGTCACACACTGTGGTCATGCACTCTCACTCAAGGTCACCAATGCCTCCGGCGGGCGGAGCAACGGAGATCCTCTCTACTAGCCAACAAAATCGACACCTAAGCGACAAAGGAAGGAGATCCTTTCGACCAACCAACAAAATCGACAATAGACAATACCTGAAGCAGAGGAAACGTATATATAAAACCTATGACCTGTTCATTCTATGATCTGAAGTAATCATAAACTGAGAGCATTACTAAAACTCTTGAATACTCGAGAAAATGAAGGAAAAAGAGAGGGAGATGAGGATAAGGAGGTAGAAGAGAGTATGACGATAAGATCTTCGTTTTCAACGCTCTTGATGAGTGTATACCTAAACGGAAGAAATCAGGAGTGAAGAGTAAATATCCTTACTGGTTTACACCTGAGATCATTAATGACATAAAACAAAAGAATAAATGCTCCCGAAAAAGGAAATTTTCAAGGTATCATGATGAGTTGTTCAAAAAATTGAGAGCTGAAATAAAGTTGAAAATTCAAAATGCCCATCGTGCACACTTAGATGAAGTGGAGTCTCAGATGAAAGGCAATGTTAAATAATTTTGGAAATTCGTCAATAGCAAGCGCTGCAATAGTTTTTCAGAAAAGGCAATGAAGCTGAATGATGTGTCATATTTTGGTAGGGATATTCCCAATGCATTTGCTGAGTACTTTGCTTCTGTATATGTCAATGACCCTCCTTGTCCGAATATTGATACAGTGTATTACAGGAATATATTCAATCATGTCCATCCTCTGATTTGTAGAGAGCAACATGGTTTCATGCCCAAAAAGTCAACTGTAACCAATCTGATGAGGTTTACTAGCACTGTATCATCTGCTTTGGAGCAGGTGGCTTAGTGGATGTGGTGTATAGTGATATGTCCAAGGCTTTTGACAGGGTCAATCATGGTATACTATTGAAAAAGTTGGCAAATTTTGGTTTTGGTAGGAATATGTTGTCCTTTGTTAGAAGCTACCTTGTTGAGAGGATACAATATGTATCGGTGCATGGTACTGATTCTTTTCATTTCAAGAATGGATCAGGGGTGCCCCAGGGCTCAAATCTTGGACCCTTGTTCTTCTTGCTATTTGTTAATGATTTGCCTCATGCGATCAAGAATTCTCACTGCTTAATGTTTGCAGATGATGTGAAGGTATTTAAGGTAATACACACCACTCAAGACTGTGAATCTTTGCAGGAGGATGTAGATAGGTTGCATGCATGGTGCACAGAAAATGGTTTACTGCTGAATGTTAATAAGTGTAGTGTTGTCATCTTTACTCGTAGGCGAAATGAGCTGATTAACTTTGCTTACAATGTAGGTAACTGTCAGCTGCCTCGTAACCTGGAAGTTAAGGATCTGGGAGTTTATTTTCATTCTTCCTTGAAATTCAATTTCCATGTCGAAAAAATTGTCAACAAGGCTAGTCAAAGTCTGGGCTTTGTAATAAGAACCTGCAGGGACTTTAGAGGTGAAGAGACTCTTTTGTACCTGTATAAGTCACTTGTCAGAAGTGTGCTGGAGTATGGAGCTCCTATTTGGAATCCATACTCTGGGGGTCTAATTCAGGACTTGGAGAGGGTACAGAAGAGATTTTTGAGACACTTGTTCTATAAGAGATTTAGTGTCCCGTGTCCTATTGGTTTTCCTAGCAGAGAGCTATACATAATCTTCAATATTGATCCTCTCTGTGTGAGACGTTCTGTGATTGAGCTGGTGTTCTTGCACAAGCTGTTGAATGGTTCAGTTGATACACCCGAGCTGTTGGCCCAGATCAATATCTATGTATCTCCAATAGCACGGAGATCTACATTCTCATTCAGAGTAAATTATAGCAGATCATTGAGTGGTTTTTTTGCTCCAATGAATCGGCTGCCCAGGCTGTTCAATACGGTTGCGGACAGAATTGACTTATTTCACCTTTCTGGGAGTCGGTTTCGTCGTGAAGTTAGAGAGGCCCTACTGGATGGAAGGGAGTATGGGAGAGTTGATCCATAGAGTCTGGGAGAATTAATCTTATTTCCAAGTATTATTTCATTTCACTCATTTTTCATTTTAGTATTTGGTGCAGAACTTAAGATTGTATAATCACTTGATGTAATTGCATTTTATATTAATGTATTTATAATCATCATCATAAATGTTTCTACATTTAATTTCTTATTTCCAATATTGATTTGTTTAGTTGTACTTCAAATTTTCTTTAATTATTTAAGTATTATTTCATTTCACTCATTTTTCATTTTAGTATTTGGTGCAGAACTTAGGATTGTATAATCACTTGATGTAATTGCATTTTATATTAATGTATTTATAGTCATCATCATAAATGTTTCTACATTTAATTTCTTATTTCCAATATTAATTTGTTTAGTTGTACTTCAAATTTTCTTTAATTATATTTAATTTCTTATTTCCAATATTAATTTGTTTAGTTGTACTTCAAATTTTCTTTAATTATTTAAGTATTATTTCATTTCACTCATTTTTCATTTTAGTATTTGGTGCAGAACTTAAGATTGTATAATCACTTGATGTAATTGCATTTTATATTAATGTATTTATAATCATCATCATAAATGTTTCTACATTTAATTTCTTATTTCCAATATTAATTTGTTTAGTTGTACTTCAAATTTTCTTTGTTTTTCAAACGATTAATGTAATGGAAGCAAAATGGATCATTGATCTGTTGCTTCCACATATTCTTGTTTTCAATAAATAAATAAATAAATAAAGATTATTTGTTCTATGACTTGAAGTAATCATAAACTAATAGCCCTAATAACATTATTGAATACTCGAAAAATGGTACCAGCGACCGAAATTATCGACAGCTACATCTAAAGTAATCATAGCTTGAAAGCCCATCAAGAGTCTTAGAAGCGTACGATCTTTCAACGGAGGTAGAAATGTAAAGACCAAAATCCAACTACACTATAGCAATAATTTTATGTTTACTCCGCAGTCTGCAATACATGATATTAATATAGTGTATCTTACAGATTATGCATGCTGCACCCTTCACATGTCTGGCTGTACCTACTGCTCTCCCACGGTATCACATAATTTTGGATTCCCAATGGATTATCAATGGATCATTGATCTGTTGCTTCCACATATTCTTGTTTTCAATAAATAAATAAATAAAGATTATTTGTTCTATGACTTGAAGTAATCATAAACTAATAGCCCTAATAACATTATTGAATACTCGAAAAATGGTACCAGCGACCGAAATTATCGACAGCTACATCTAAAGTAATCATAGCTTGAAAGCCCATCAAGAGTCTTAGAAGCGTACGATCTTTCAACGGAGGTAGAAATGTAAAGACCAAAATCCAACTACACTATAGCAATAATTTTATGTTTACTCCGCAGTCTGCAATACATGATATTAATATAGTGTATCTTACAGATTATGCATGCTGCACCCTTCACATGTCTGGCTGTACCTACTGCTCTCCCACGGTATCACATAATTTTGGATTCCCAGTTTTGGTTACCATTCCATCCTTGAAAAAGGGTACGAACAGGATCTCCTAGATACAACCGGACCTGAGCCTGGAAAAAAATGGCCGCCGTATGTGGTGGTCTTATAGAAATTCCTACTGAGAAAAAATCACTTATCAGCAGTTAGAGAGCGTCTTATTTTGTCGAAATCTCAGTTCGTCTAGTTACCGTTTAAAATATGAATGCCATATATCTTTTTTTTGGCGCAGGTCCGGTATATAGGAAGTCCTGGTACGACTAACGATCTGAACTAACATCTAAAACTACAAATCACACAAACTAAACACTACAACAAACTACAAAATAAAATTTGTACCGCAGTCCGAACCAAATAATATACCATTGAAAAACACCATTACAACGATACATCAGTCTTAATAACTGCTATGTTGTTGTAAAAGTGATTCATTAGATAGCTGTTCTTAATGGTAAGTGAAATATCTTGTACCATGAATTCCCAGTTTTGGTTAACCAACTACTGGGAGAGACAATCCAGAGTAGAATCTTGTCAATTGGATCTTACAATGAACTTAAAAAAAGACAGTGGAATATAGAAATGCTTGGCTAGTAGCCCCAACACAGTTTTCAAGTACTGTATTTTGTTGCGTCAAATCGATAAGTTTAACACCTACCTAATAGTTGAAAACAATTTATTGACAGAAACAAATGCAGGTAATGACGAAGAAGTAGAAGACGTTTGAGATTTTTGTTCAGAGATTCCAATATAGTCACAGAAAGCCTTCTATTTCACATTAAGAGCAGAGGACAAATTCAACACATAATTTAGAAGAACCAAAGAATGGTATAATTTATGTGCGTGAATATGGGTCAAAATCTTCAAATTACCAGAAGAAATTTGCATCAACCTAAAATCCCAAAATTATAATCCATACTTTGCATGAGAATTAACCCAAAATTAATCATCCTCACTTGTAATACTTACTTACTATTAATACTTAAAAATTTGAGTAAGTGATGAGAAATAGCCTACTAGTTCATTGGGCTACTAAACTTTGATGAGAAATTCAAGTCTTGAGGAAGAAGTAAATGGTCACTTACTTGCAAGTTCTAATTAAAGCCAGGATGTTTCATAACCTGCGGTTAAAACAAACTAAGGAATTTGGTGTTACGTATTCAACAACTTCCTCTACATTTTCACCAGGCTAGGCCTTACAAACAATTTTGAACAGATGTTGAGATGAGACAATAGAAAATAGCAAGAAAACTGTAGCAATGATTGGGAGAAATAACAGAAAACCTGCGCTTTGAAGTTGATCAAAACTTGACTCATACATTTGCAAACTTAATTTGAAACATTATCAGATCGATTTTGAATATAATATATGTTTTTTATTTTATTCAAGTCTACAAGATAGATGAATCTCATCAATAAATTTACAATATGGGTATAATGAAGAATAGTTTATATTCAGTTAGCTCATGATTTCAGTCAAAAATATAACATATCAGGAATGTTGAATAAATTGGGATTGGAACAGCCTTATGGTGAGTTTTAACGCAATTCCAATAATTGGTTGTACATGATAAAATAATAAAATAAAGCAATAAATAAGCTACACTTTTAAATCATCAAAGCTTCATTTAGACCTGACGAGTAGTATAATTTTTCACCCATGAACGGCAAAAATGAATAGTAATACAATATAAAATCACTTCACTTAAATGGTTTAAACTAACGTAATACTTCAATTAAAGTTTAAAATGTTTTAAAATAAAAAGGGTACTACAAGTATAATGAGCCACACATAATCATAATTATGGATATTGCATTACTGGCTTATTATGGCTGTTCATCCTAAACGATTATGTTTATCAAGAAAATGACAGGAATAAAAATGTCTTTGAAATTTCATAAAAAATGGGGGTTGCAATTCAAATAAATAAAGTTGTCCTCCATTTGGGAAGATGACGGCCAAATTTTCAATTTAAAATGGCATGTCGTAAAATGCCACAAAAAAGAAGGGAAGTTGCACATTCAAAGTTCTCTGTAGAATGAACGTTTAACAAGTTACCTATTGTTGCACCTTATGTGAATCACCTTGTATTATACAACCATTGGTGCTTGAATGAAAGAGTTGCGGAGAATCAGCATCAATAGAGGGAGCATGTCCAAAGAATGTCAGCTAAGAGAATTCATTTAAAAATCTATATTATCAGCCAGTAGGCAAAAGAGAAGTTGGCAGACCACGCAAGAGGTGGCAATAATAAAAAACTTTCAAGATTGTAGGTTTATTTCAATTATTAGCTAGATGTGAGTCGGAGCAGGCAATAGCCTAATTCTTGTTTCTAAGAGGAAGACGAAGACCATTGATATTAAAATCAAAGAATAAAACTTCAATAGGAGGATTGCATTGGTTGGAAATAAATATGATAACGTTCACTTTCTGAGGTTTCATAGGAGGAAACTTTATTATACTTATGGTATGGGATTTCTTATTCAAATTACATGTTAAAATAACCCTTCATCAAGCCCAAGAGAGATAAGCTCATTCAATGTAGTGGATAAGAGAGACTACTATTTTGCAATTTTTACAACTCTGATGGAACATATATTTTCAAGTTTCATCTTTAATAGCAATACTAAAACCGGATACAAAAAATGTTAATTTTCACCTTTCCTCAAGAAAGTATCTGTGACCCTGAAACCTTCAGCAATCTGAAAGTATCCACACAATAGATAACCCTGTAAAGTGTCAATTTCAACAAATCCAGCGATGATGTTTATAATAAAATTATGATAGCATAAGACCTAGCATCATGATTATGATAGTTCGACAATGTCTAGAAAAGACAACATCAAGGTATGAGATGTCAGAGAAAGTATAGAAATTACATTCAAGAATTATTGAGTTATTAGTTTATGTGAGTCCAATATAATGTCAAAAACAACCACAATAATAAATAAAATAGCACCATCTAAGTCATTTTTCTCAGTAGTTAGAAATAGAATGACTAGAGATAAAGATTTATGATTGTAGGGTATTAGCATAGCCACCTCTAATACCACCTCTCATAGCCATATTAGAGGTGGCTATGGTATTAGTTATTGGTATATTTAATTGCGTTCATTTTTATGATGTAGCGTTCTTTGTAAAACGGTATTTATTACTGATGGTTCAGTCATGAAAAAGCTTGGATCTAAAGCAGCCTGAGCTGGGGTGGGGATTGAGCTTTTTGACAGCATGAGCAGACCTGACTTACTGAGAGCTGACTGAGCTTTTCTTGTATCTGGTCCATCTATACATCTTTCAAGTACATTTATTATAGTATATTCTGAAAGAACCACTAATTTCAAGGTTGAGCAATAATATGAAATAGATATTTAACCATAGAAGGACGAAGGACAACACAAAACAAGTAATATTCAAAGACAAAATGGGGTCACGCTTAACCCCAACTTAAAAATTTCTAAACAGGACACGTCACGATCAGACATGTTTGGTCACAATACTTCACATTGTTTCTTAGTTAGTCAAGACAAGAAACGCTACTAGATCCATTTTTAACACTGTTTTTACTACAAAATTTATAAGACGAATTCTCATTAATTATTTTACATTATGGGTGGAATGAATAATAGCTTCTATCAGTCAAAGTTACTAGACACTCTGTTTACTAACGTTGTCTATCAGTAAGCTCAAGATTTCAATCAAAAAGTCAAAATTATAACATATCAAGAATGTTGAATAAATTGGGATTGGAACAGACTTATGGTGAGTTTTAACACAATATTCAATAACTTAAATGATTAAATGAAAAAAAAATATCATGAAGCAATGAGAATAAGCTACACTTTTGTATCACCGACGCTTCATTAAGACCTGACGAGTAGTATAATGTACCCACGTACGGTAAAAATGAATAGCAATACAATATAAAATCACTTCACTTATATGGTTTAAACTAACTTAAAACTTCTCTTAAAGTTTAAAATGTTTTAAATAAAAAGGGTAACTACAAGTTTAATATTGTTCTATCAATACAATATATTATACAACCATTGATGCTTGAATGAAAGAGTTGAGGAGAATCAGCATCAATGGAGGGAGCATGTCCAAACGAATGTCAGCTGAGAGAATTCCTTTAAGAATCTATAATTATCAGCCAGTATGCAGAAGAGATGTTGGCAGACCACGCAAGCGGTGGCAATAATAGAAAACTTTCAAGATTGTAGGTTTATTTCAATTGTTAGCTAGATGTGAGTCGGAACAGGCAATAGCCTAATTCTTGTTTGTAAGAGGAAGACGAAGACTATGATATTAAAATCAAAGAATAAAAACTTCAATAGGTAGATTGCATTGGTTGGAAATAAATATGATAACGTTCACTTTATGAGGTTTCATAGGAGGAAACTTTATTTTACTTATGGTGTGGGGTTTCATATTCAAATTACATGTTAAAATAACCCTTCATCAAGCCCAAGAGAGATAAGCCCATTCAATGTAGTGGATAAGAGAGGCTACTATTTTGCAATTTTTACAACTCTGATGGAACATACATTTTCAAGTTTCATCTTCAATAGCAATACTAAAACCGGATACAAAAAATGTTAATTTTCACCTTTCCTCAAGAAAGTATCAGTGACCCTGAAACCTTCAGCAATCTGAGAAAGTATCCTCACAATAGATAACCAACCCTGTTAAGTATCAATTTCAACAAATCCAGCGATGATGTTTACCATAAAGTAATGATGGAATGAGGCCTAACATCATGATTATGATAGTTCAGCAATGCTTAGAAAAGTCAACATCAAGGTATGAGATGGCAGAGAAAGTATAGAAGAATTTACGTTCAAGAATTATTGAGTTATTAGTTTATGTGAGTCCAATATAATATCAAAACCAACCACAATAATAAATAACATTGCACCGTTTGAGCCAATTTTCCCATTAGTTTGAAATAGAATGACTATGGATGAAGATTTATGAATGTAGGGTATTAGCATAGCCACCTGTAATACCACCTCTCATAGCCACCTGTATTAGAGATGGCTGTGGTATTAGTTATTGGTATATTTAGGGCCGGTTTCCGAGCTCGGGATTTAGCTGAGTTCTAAGACTTTAACTGGTTTTAAACTTTGGAGTCAGGAAATTGGCTTTCCGAGCCAGGGCGTTAACGTAGTTGAGGACTTAAATAGACTCTGGAGTTTAGAGATCACGTTAGACCCTGGAGTTTATAATTTCGCTTGAAAAGAACAGCCTACTTTCAGCACACCAACACGGATTCAGGAGGGGCCTTGGAACGGTTACAGCGATCTCCGAACTATGGAACAATATCAGCAAACACTGGGAGGAAGGTAAAACTGTTTCAGGTCTTTTTACTGACCTCCAGAAGGCATTTGACACCATTGACCTTGGCCTGCTGAAACTGAAGCTCAAGATATTGAACATCAAAGGGAGAGCCCTACAATGGCTGGAAGACTGTCTCCTGAATCGAAAGCAATATGTTGAAATCAACCATCAGAAGCAAAACAGCATAATAAGCTACAGATCCTCTCTAAGGACAGTCTATAAAGGTGTTCCTCAAGGGTCAATACTGGGGCCACTACTATTTCTGATCTACATAAATGACTTCCCCACAGAAATCGACCATAAGAAGAACTGTATTCTCTTTGCTGACGACACCACTGTCTTAATACCATCTGAAAAGCATGAAGACACCGAAGAAGTGGTGGACACAACACTCAATGAAGCAAACGAAATATGCAAAAAACTAAATCTAACCATAAATAAAGATAAAGCAGTTCACATTCGCTTCAACCCAAAAAACAGAAACATGGAGGACCAAATCGTCAGCTCAGTTCCATAAGGTTCTATGTGTATTTTTGCTACTTTGGAGATATCAGCGTTCAAAGTTTTCAAGCAGGCTCGAAATACACTCACACCAAAACTTACCATCTTTTCTCCAATGTTTTCAATGTTTTATGGAACAGGTTACATAGTCGTCTATCATCATTCAATCAATCATTATATGAATTAAAACAATGTTGTAATTTGAGGAATAGTTTTAGGAATTGAGAAAATATAGAAGACTGTCCACATGGAACCTTCTGGCTATTCATTTACATCACACATTTGAAACGACTATGTAACATAGAACCTTTTATCTCGCCATTTTTCTACTGTTGATTTTTTAAATCACTGGAATATCTCCACTCCATGACAATTTCTCTATTGAAAAAACTATTATAAATATTATTAATTATCAATAAGAATTTGAGAATTTCAGTAATCTAAGAAATTAGATTTTTACAATACTGTGTTAAAACTTGATTACATCTATACAATCATGACTGCAGTAAGGCAAGCAATCGATTTTTTATAAATGCAATTCTAGTAATCTAGTAATAATTCTAGTATACAGTAGAGGATGATCCATGGATTTGGATAGCCAACTCTATTAACTATTATACCAGCATTTTATTAACAGTGCAAGCAGGCTTTATTGATCAAACATTATTGGTCACTGATTAAAGATTTAGAGCTTATTCAAACGTTTATTACCTGGAATAATAATTATTATGAAGGGAACAAACTAAGAAAATAGATAATTGTGTATGAATTGAACATTTTAAACAAATTAAAAGCTAGGGAGCCTCAATCAATACGTACTCTTCATTATCAGACTGAAAATTAATCTCGGTGGATTGCTGAGTTCAAGCGTAGATCATCAACTCGGGTTTAAAAGATAATCTCGGTGAATTGCTGAGATCGGGATCAGGCTAAAATGTGATAATATCAGGAGCAAAAATGATGATTTTGGACTCCAACTTAGACCTGATAGGAGGCAGGTTTAAGTTCGGATTAAGCTATTAACTTGCTGTTATTTTTATTTTATTAGAAACCAGTGTCAAATTGGGGTTTGTCTTTGAATTCTGAACAATTTCATTACCCACAAAGTCATATTTAAAATGTTTTTCCACTGATGTTTAAAATATTAAAACATAAGAAAGTGAGAATGAAAACACCTTCAAACAACAAAAAAATTCTTTACCTATTACGAGAAGGGGGTCTGGGTGGCCTCCCCGGAAAATTTTAGAAAAATACCCTCAATTTGGTGTGATTTCAGCAATTTCTACTTGTAAAACTACATCCTAATAATGAAGTTTCTTTATTAAATAAATCATAATTTTAATTTTTCATAGAAAATAATATATCATAGGCCTATGATATTTCAGTTCATGTAACAAATAGAATGGAAATATAATTTTATTAGTCATTCAATTGTTTCAAAAAATAGTTTCAAAGTTATAATCTTCAAGCCTATGATTTTCATGATTTTTACTCAAGTACAAAAAAATATATTGGGGGGGGGGAATATACCGTATCCATGTTCCCAGATATTACAGGAGATTTGTATATCCTCCTGTCCCCGGTGGAAACTACTCTTTAATCATAACATTACTGGGACATTTTGTGGGTACCATACTAAAAAAAAGGTGCTGAAGCATTGGCTGAGGGAACTACGTTTTAATCACATGAAATGATTTACATCCATGATCTATTCAAATCCATGCATGAAACTGAATGAACAATTATCAATACATGTTATAATATTGAACTTTCAATTGTTAAAGATGGTAAAAACAAAACTGACTTACTTCAAAAAGATCTTTCTGAAGTATTCGCTATATGCAGTTCCTAGGACCCCCCCAAGGATCAGATAAATAATGAAAATGCGGGTCTATCTACACGAATCCTTAAAATCTCATACTGATTTAATACTTTTTTTAAACAGCAGTAGTATAATTATTCCTCCTACAGTATCAACAACATAGCAAAATTGCCTTGGAAGTATGGCTACGGGTTCGGAGTAATAGAGAATATATTTTTTCTGTGGTATAGTTGAAGCTTAAAATAGAATAGGTACTATTATTGATCAGGGAGCAATAAGTGAGTTATTGCATAGATTTCAACGTGAGAATTAACAAGTTGCAAGATGTCACAGTGAAAGCAGAAGAAAGGGCGCAATCAGACAATTAATGTATGTACAGAGTTGGTGAAAATTATGGAACCAGTTTAAAGGTTCTTTAGCTTTCTAACTTGAAGTTATTTTCCAATAAGAATATGATTCCCAATGAAATTGTTGAAACTGTTATTGTAAAAGGAAAATTTATCTGTTTCCATGATTTTTTAAGAAATCTGTTTCAGTGTATTCCTACTTTGTGACCTTCTCTGTAAGTCTATATTTCTAATAAATATTTCATGATTTAATAACTAATAATGCATATGTTTGTATTGATACTTCTGCCACATTTGTATAAAACTGGGAAAAATGAAGCATTTAATAACATAGAACCACTAGCCACTTAGAGGAAGTGCAGCTGTTCAGACCTAATTATGCTCTATGTTTCAGTATGATCACATAGAACCTTATGGCTAAAATCAGTGGAGGGGTAATGCACATGGGACATAATGAAAATATCAATTTCTATAACTAAAATACAGTTTAACACATAGAACCTTTTACTGGTGCATTCTCTTTGTTTTTGGGGATCGATCTATGTGCATAACTCAATAAGCCCAAAATTGTCACATAGAACCTTATGGAACTGAGCCGACGAAATAAACATAGGCATACCAGCACAGACAAATACTAAATTCCTGGGCATATTGATGGATAATTTCTTAAGTTTAATAATGAAAAATTATGCATTGTTAATTCTTTGAACGCCCTTGATGTTTGTGGCACATCTACAATCGCAACACCACATTCCAGAAAAATGACTGAACCAATTTCATAATAAAGAGTGTCTGGGAAAGTGCATGTGAAGAAATGGAAACATCCTTGAAGCCGCGACACGACACACACACACTGACACAAAACACTTGTAAGTGATCACAAAGACAATCACCAAATCGATTTAGCTGACCACAAACAGAATACAGGTTTGCGATTCTAGGTCGAGCAGAATATAATTATTATACAATATACGGCTAGCCTACATACTACTAGGAGCACACAAACTGGTATTGGTATATTGGTAATGAAGAATTTCAAAACATGGTAGAAAATTAACCCTGAGACTGAAGAGCTATGGCCATCCGAAGCACTCGCTACTTTCACAATGCTTTACGCTTTTTAGTTTGCGCCTTGGGGCTTGAGCATTCTTGTTACAGTAATACTCTTAGCAGAATTGGATAGATAAGAAGCTAAAGCACGCCGTCCATATTGAGGCAACATAATTGGCAAGATTTTAGTAACAAAATTTGCTTTAGCAACTTTTCAGTAGAATGAGTTTTCTCAAAGTTTTTGAAACAATATGTTTGGCAATTCACTATTTTGTCACATTCATAATACCGCCAACTAACTCTTGGGGTTGTACTGTTGTTGTGGTATATACGGTTTTTTTCAAACTCCACTTACAATATTATTCTAATTACATAAACTTACTGCTTTACAATTCAACAAATACTCCAATACATCAATCCATTGTGAGGTCCACGTTATAATGGCAGTATTTGATTAACATTGGTGTTGCTATCCTTGTCTATAATTCGACAAAGCAAATAAATCTATTCTTTCCTACCTCTGCAATGTTGCCAGATCGTTTTTCAACAATTTAGAAATATAATTAATTAGCAACATATTCAATCCCAATATCTCAATCAGCCCTATGAAAATGTATAATCGAATCATTAAAAAATATTTTCTTGACGAATAAAATAATTATCATTGATCATTTGATCATATCAAGAATGAACAGGTAATATTTCATTAAATACACAGAGGCAAGGTAGAGAATCAGCAACGCTGTTCTCCTATCTTTCTCATCTGTAATTATAACGTTGATCTCACTATAGATAGGCTACTAATAAACAAAACGAAATAATTTAGTACAGAATACTGGTATTCATGCAATCAATACTCATCACTTATTGAACATTAAAGCTAACTTAATTCGAAAATTCACTGATCAAAGTGACTATTAATGATTGACATGTGTTTTTAAGATGGATTGAAATGAGTCTCAGTTATTTTACTGGTCACTTGAAGTGTAAGCATTTATAGTCAATATATTTTATAGTTCCATTTCTATTTCAGATTGCAATTTTATACCACTGTTTAAAATTGAAATCACAGTTTATGATATCAATCCATGCGCAATAAATTCGAAGAAGTACGCCAAAGAACACTAGCGCTGTGGATATTAGTTGAACTAACACTCGGCGGGAACGGCGCATGACCGCAGTAGAAAATGAATCAGTTTTGAAAATCAACATTAAATTTGTTTTTTTACTGTATTACAACAATAGGTTGTAAATTACCTATTCTACAATAACTAAGGAAGATTTCCTAATAGAATTACAAACAGATTGATAAAGCAAATGGGGAGAGCTAGCTGAAAATAAAAAATGTTACATATCAAGTCAAGTGACTTTAATAAATCAATAAATAAAATAATGTATAAAAGTAGTCACTTTAAATCCATGCCATCTTCTACACTCCATTGCATCAAGTTTAATTGAAGAATAAATAAGAAAACGTGAAAGAAATGTCATTTTAAATGAGAAGTATCACTAACTGTACTTCTAAGTTTTCTTTTTTTAATAGTTGTTGTGGAAGGCTGTAAGAATAGGTTGAAATATTACAAATACGTTAGAATGAACACTCTAATTAATCCAAATTTGAGAGAGAAATAGTGTAGAGTCCGCCTGTTTAAAAAAACTAACTTGGAACCTGCAGAAAATATTATTACTTACTTATTTAAATACTTCATCAGCCAGTGTTGATGAAGGAACTAGTGTCCGAAAGCGCTACACTAATGTAAGTAGAAGCTAATAGCTTTTATTTATATAAATACCTGACTGCTATGTCTTAATTAATTGTTCAAAGTGATTATTTAACAAGCAGTTCGTAATGGAATCAAACATTGAAGACTTATTTTTTGTGTTACAGTGAATATGTCTATCATTGTATTGGTCATATTGAAGACCATACAGTATAATATTTGCTTATGTATTTATTTCTATATGTACACCTATTATCAGGGTATCAATAAAGACCACAACTTGATTGCAATTATTGTCAATTCCATGTTATACATTCATTGCATGTCCTCCCAATTCAATAGTTGAAGCATGGTTGGTATAGAACGATTGCTTGCATTTCAAACAAAAAGCTAATAAGTTAAATTGATAAATAATATAGTGATACAAATAATTTTCCATATTATTTTTGAGCTCTATTCATCTTCTTCTGCAAGTGATCAACAACAATGATTATGCATGACATTTTTTCTGGTTTATTGTAATTTTTTAACTTTTTTACTCTGATGAATACTTAATGAAGGTATCTAATATTCACATATTTAGTTAAAATTTACATTTAAATCATAAAATACTGTCTGGTATTTTATTACCATAATTATCTGTTTATTCAATGGTCTTTCATCTCAAGTTTTAGATACAGTAGAGCACATGTATTAGACCATTATTCTTAGAAAAAACATACAATGTACACAATGAGAATCAATATAAATAATGAGATAAGAAGAGATACAATTCAGAAACTGCAGTATTTATCGTTTTTGAAACTGCAGTAACTATAATAAGAAAAAAGGAAAAACTTGGAGTGAACGAGTAACTAGCAGAATTTTAAGATATTTGAAAAATGAGAAAAATTTACAAATAATAACTGAGAATTAATGCTCAATCTTATTGGTTACCAAAACCTCGCTTGCCAAAAATGTCTTGTCCAGTGTGTGTAAATTGAATACACACAGTAGACTTCTTTTCATTTGATGAAAATAATTTATTTTGCATGGAATTACTTTTATTGAATTCAGTACTTCAAGTGACTAAATGAATTTGGTAGCAAAATATTAGAAAGTACAGATAGCCTAATGTTTTTAATAAAGGTATCACTACTGGCGGTAAGTACTTCTAGCAGCAGTAGTTTTAGTTCAGTGGCTCTGGTTTTTGTGGCTCTAGAGATTAATCCAAATTCTATATTGAAACACGTTTCAACGTGTGGTGAAACTGAGTTACATAACCTAAATAAATAACTCAAATTAGGGCAATTAGGAGTGCATAATGTAAAATTTGATAGAAAATATGTTATAATAGATAAAATTATTTGTTTTGTACTGTGGAGCGGTTAAAATTGTAGGTTAGTGTGTTATCAGTGAGCACATTTTGGTTTGACCTTAGTGAGGTTAGAGAGCGAACCGTGCCTACTCGGTTCATTTCACTAGAAATTTGCAGGTGGCAAGAGTAATTTATGATTAGAAAGCGAGAAGATATGCGGCTGGAGAAGAGTGAAAATCGGAATTTATTAGAGAATAGGCACAGCAACCCACCTGACAATTCTGCAGCAGGGTCCTTTCAAAGGGCTTGATGTCGGTGTGTTTGATCCTCACAAATGCGGCAGAAGTTTTTCGTCTAACTAAAATATTTTGCCCGAGTTGACACAACCGGTCCACACCGCGAACACAAAGACGAACCGTACCCAAACACGCCATGATTCTAACTGTTGAAGATGATAAACTCCAGCTTCCACCAACCTGCTTCAAAGTTAACCGACATTCTCCATCAGCTGATTTTCCGTCTGCTAAATCCCTTCTCCAGCTGCTATCGATATTCTGTCTAGTCGATAGTCGTTTCGACTTCAGCGACATCTACTGACTGCAGCACTCTTGTTGTCTTTTTCACATTTAAAACATAAAATATCAATTAAATTATTTTTCACTTTTTTCATTGATTTATGAATATTATTTATAAACCAATATGATGGAGATGCAAGTTTGATATTTATCGTTATACATTTGAATGCCATTTGATTTTGAAGAGCGCCAAATTCAAATTATCGGCACTGGACCTAATCTTACACAATAATACGGTAGGCCTACGTTAAATTATTGCCCTTTCCTTCTTCAATAATAATTATAAATCCTTTTTCGTTTTGAAAATAAATTCAGGTTCAATTTTATAATATTTTTAAACTACTTTACTCTGTACTGATGAGTTTCTCATTTGTTTACCACTCATTTATTTTAATGAGTGGAAATAATAATGGTATTAAATAGTGATACATAATTTTTGTTTACTACTCATTTCTCATCTATTTTGACACTACTTTACTCTGTACTGTGAGTTTCTCATTTGTTTACCTATTTTTATTTAGTTACTAGGAACCAGAAATCTCAGAACTTTTTAAAAATTACAATTGGTTTTTTATATTATTCTAGTTACCTACTGTTTATTTTAATGCTCTAGTGTTGGGCCTTCGTGACAAGTAGCCTACTGTACTTTGAGGTTTGTCAAATAAATCCTAATACGTTCCTGTGACATCTACATTTCAGCATTTTTTGAACTCAGCATCATCAGCATTTTATAGATCACTTCGTTCACTGTTACAATACAACCTTATAACTTACCCACTTGTAAGTCTCGATGCGTTTCAGGGTGATGAGCCCCATCTTC
The DNA here is from genome assembly GCF_014356525.2 of Nilaparvata lugens. NCBI lineage: Eukaryota > Metazoa > Arthropoda > Insecta > Hemiptera > Delphacidae > Nilaparvata > Nilaparvata lugens. The sequence continues at coordinate 42,005,717 of NC_052511.1, read as the reverse complement.
AGTAGGCAAGAAGTAGGCCTTCCTTAGTACTGAAACTTATAAGTTGGGGTTAGAGCAGAATTAGGTGGGATTATTTGAGTGTGCAACTTACTGTGTAAACTTGAAGCAGGTAGCCTACTGTATTGAAAAATGGTTCAAACTACAAAGAACATTTTTTGTACATTCAATATAAGTTAGTACGGTACTGTATACTCTAGCCTCCCACTATCATTGGATGGATTGGGTTAACCAGTATAGATTTGGTTGAGTGGAAAAGGGAGCTCTTATCGCCTCAACTTTGCCCACAACACTTGAATAAAAGCAATTATCTATTATTGAATCTGTTAGTGATCACGAAACAAATCATCGTGGTATTTCAAAAGAAGAATTCGAACTTGAACCTCAAGTTTGAATAATTATATAGAAATTAAATAAAGATATCCAACAGAGTATAAATTTTAATAAAGAAATATTTAGTTTTTAACTTGTTAATAAATGTATTTTGAGCGAAATATATAGAGCAATATAATAATCACCTTGAAATAATTTATCCTAATAATTGAAATTTTATATACATTACGATACTAAATATCTAATATCATTAAAATTTCTCGCAGTCAATTTATAAGTGAAAATCAGTATATTGACAGTTAGTAATAGTAGAAAAATTTACATGTCTCCAACTGGAAGACAAACATTTATAGTACATACTGTAATAAGACACTAGGATTGGAAACTCAGCACCAGAACAGGATTGAAAACGATAAAATCATTTATTTGAATTTTAACCCAGTCACAATTTTTAATTGAGTATATCGAATACAACGAATAAACATGACAGCATCAAAAAAATGATGCCTGCCGGGGTTAAACTATACAATATCACTGAACAATACTAAAATATGTGTTGAATAATAAAAATAAGTTACAAGTTGTGGATGATTACCTGTATTATTAATCTTGTAGCTTGGAAAGCAGTGAAAATCTCCATGGAGCCCAGACCAGGCATCACAATATTACTCAGTCTTTGATCGAACTCCACTTAGAAGACAGCATCAATAATCCGTTGTCAACTTGACTACTTTAGACACGATGGAATAGTTGGATTCTCAAATAAATAAAAATCTTGTAGTACCCTTAATTCTTGAAAAACTTTGAAATAGTTCAAAAACTAGTTTCCACCCTAACTTAGGTAATTTTCAAGTTGAAATGTAGAAAATAAAATCATTTATTTCATTTTTATTTTTAGAAAATAAAATTTTTAGGTAATTTTCAAGTTGAAATGTAGAAAATAAAATCATTCATTTTATTTAGGCTATTAATCTTTAGAAATAAAATAAATTATTTTATTTTCTACGTTTCAACTTAAAAATGACCCAAGTTAGGGGCGAAACTAGTCGTTGAAATGTAGGAAATAAAATCATCTATTTTATTTTCTAAAAATAAATAAAGATGAATAAATGATTTAAAATAAAAGTAATAAATAATAAGATAAAATAAATGATTTAATTTTTATTTATTTATTTTCAGAAATAAAATAAATTATTTTATTTTCTACATTTCAACTTAAAAATGACCTAAGTTAGGGTCGAAACTAGTCGTTGAACTATTTTAAAGTTTTTTTGAAAAATAAAGGGCACTACAAGATTTTTATAATGTTTTTATTATTTATTGGTTCAAAAGTAGCCTATGTAAGTGAAGTGTTTTTTGGATTCTCAAATAAACTCAAACTTGAAAAATGATAGATACTAACTGATGAACATCGCAGCCGACCTACTTCAATAAAAATAAATTGTACTTATTTATGTTTCATCAAAATACATTAAAATTTATAATGAGAAATATCATGTCCAGACATTTATAGAAACCTGCAGGTTTCATACATCTTTTTCCAATCCCTTTCATGTTTCTGAATACACCAATTATCTATCTGAATAAATTGTTAGATAGAACAATAGAACAACAGGTAGTATTGAATGGAGAACGTCTTATAAAAACTATTTTTAATTCTAATAATATAAACAAATATACATACATTTTACAAAGTTTGTTATTCTTCAACAATAAAATATTCATTTCCAGTCCTAAAGTATCATACCATGCATCTTTTACTTATTGCACATAAATTTAATAGATAGAAAAATTTAATTTTTATTGCATAAAAAAAAATTTAGTATGTTGAATAAAAAAATTATTATTATTATTTTTTTTTTTTTTTAATTGAATTGATGAATTGTTACATTTAATTTTCACATAAAATTTCAATAATCAAAAAATGTTCATTTCTTTCACTATTGACGCGGTTGATTTTATTGATGCACATTTTGGAAAACAGTCCGTTAAGGCACTCAGTATGATTTTCAGTTAAGTGTGACTCCAATGTGATGACGTTAAGTGTTGGGCTGATCTGGATGCACGTAGTGTTGAGCTGATACTTGTAGTCGACTGATGCATATCAAACTCGATACAGGTGACATCTCAGTTGCATTGCTTCATGTTTGTAGTAGACGGCTGCATTCCAAACTCGATACAGGTGACATCTCAGTTAGCATTGCTTCATGTTTGTAGTAGACAGCTGCATTCCAACTCGATACAGGTGACATCTCAGTTAGCATTGCTTCATGTTTGTAGTAGACGGCTGCATTCCAAATTCAATACAGAGTCACATAAATTTTGTATCATATTTGTAATTATACAATGTACATTTCAGGCTTGAAATGACAATGTAATTGTTTTTTGGAAAAGAGATAGACGCTGCATACAGGATAATTTAGGTGAGGATTAATTTAGGTAAGGTTTGGTTTTTTGATATTTTCAGCTTTCAAGGTTAGAGTTCTGCATACAGGAATAATTTAGGAGAGGATTTTTTGAATCAATTCTTTCATGATACTGTGACTGTTCTTCTGAATTCAAAGTTGTGAATGTGAACATGGATGGCAATTACCTCCAGGTAATGCAGTAGTGTTGAAGTTTGAGATACAGAGTCAGCAATAAGCATTGGCATTGCTATTGGCGTATGCTTTGGTGTCGGCTTTGGCATCGGCGTTGATATTGGCATTGGCGCAGGCATTGGCATTGGCATTGGCGCAGATTTTGGCATTGGCGAAGCTATTGGCATTGGCGTAGGCATTGACATCAGCACAGGCATCGGCGTTGATTTTGGTGTTGGCATCAGCATTGGCGTAGCTATTGGCATTGGTGCAGCATTGGCGCAGATTTTGGCATTGGCGCAGGCATTGACGTAGCTATTGGCATTGGCGCAGGCATTGATATCAGCACAGGCATCAGCGTTGATTTTGGCATTTTGGCGTAGTTATTGGCGTAGTTATTAGTGTAGGCATCAGCGTAGATTTTGGCGTAGTTATTGGTGTAGGCCGCAGCGTAGATGAGTCACACTAGTTCGAAAATCACCCAAATGTTCTTAACACTCTTCATGGCGTTCACTTGTTGCTGATTTCGAGATTCACATGATAACTATTTCAATGTTAATGTCCGTGCTGTACCTGTTATCTTAAAATGCTTATAAACTAAAAAGAAAAACTTTGATTAGGCTATCAATACAATCTAATACACATAAAAATTATTTTAAAATATATATGAAATTGAAATTTGTTAACATCTTATTATACAGTCAGCAATCATAAATTGTGAAATATGGACATATCAATGATAAATTTAAAAAAAAAAATCATTCATTTTCATCTATTCACTGTTCAAATATCAATTTTAATCCATTCTTCAAAATAGAAATATAATTTCATAACACCCTGTATCATTATCAAAATTGTAAAAAACATCAGATCATCACAACAAAATATTTAATTTCAATACATATTTCAATAATTTCAGACAATTGGTCTTCTATTCACAATCATTTCATAATATATCTGCATTTCATTATCATTTAATATAACATTTCATTTATAGCAAGTTCATTTCACATTTATGATTTATCATTCAGGGTTTCAAAATTATTTAGTTTTAATTTTGGTTTTCAAAAATTGTATAAAAAGCAAATTATTTAATATTGTTAATCATCGTTTGTTGGATACTATAGTTTATTTCGACTCTTCAATGTTCTAAACACAAACTACATTTCATGACAAAACTTTACTATCAATCATTAAACAAGAAACCATTCAAAACATCAATAATATTTTGCTTCAAAGGCAAACAATATTCATAATTAATCATCATTTTGCGTCTATGGCAATCAACATTATTAATCATTATTTTGCATCTATGGCAATCAACATAAGTAATCAACACAAAAAATATTATCTCATTACTGCCTCTCTAAGTCATAACCTCTGTTATTCCTTCTTTAGGCAATAATGGGTTTCCATCTCAAAAACAATCACATACCAGCAAATTCTAATCAACAAACCCCACTAAAATTTCTACATACACTCCAGCATCCATTTCAAACGATAATCGATCATATCAAAATTTATAGAACAAACAGTTTTAAAAATTTTGAAAAAGATATCAATCACAAAAACTTATTTCAATTAATAATATAACAAAACGTTTTAAATTGAACCAATTATTTTTTAAAATAATTTAAAATTTAAAGACTGTATAATAAGTACAAACATTTCAAGATTATAATACAAAGACGATCAAGATGAAATATGGGTAAATAAGTTCCCTAAAAAATACAAAAAAGAGAAATAGAAAACTGGGTAAATAAATTCCCTAAAACAACACACATTTCAAAATAAGTGTTACATGATGAAAAATATACCACAAGCAAACAATTATTTACACTACAATGGATAGATTTTAGAAAAGTTAAGTTTTATCAACAATTTAAAGATTAGGAAATAAGCTACTATTTCAACTTCTAATATTATTTCAGAAAAAATACAAATTTAAATGACTATGGACAAGATTGGTTAAGATATGCTTCATAGAAGAAATTTACTGAATATTACACAAAGACAGGAAAGAATCGAAATTTGAAAAGATTAAGGGCCAAGAAAATAGGCTACAGGAAAGAAAAAAGACACAATTATGGACTCTTACCATACACTGTGTAGCGATTATGCTATTCTGAATCCCGGCATAACACAGGATTCCTAATCATTGTGTACTGGGGAATACCCTTTCATCATGTGACTCACTGTCATCATCTTGTAAGTAAGCAACTTGAAACAACCTTTGAATACTAATACATCAATGGAAACTTTGCGTTTTGTTTTCTTCAATAGCATGATTTTATTCATGAGTTCATTTGTTTCAACAAAGCTGTTTTGCTTGCAAAAGTTGGTCATGTTCACTTGAGAATGCATAGCATACACCTTTTCAATTCTCAGTTGAAAGTTGAACTCATCAACTTGACTCAAAGCAACATTCATTTTGTTTACATTTTTCCTAACCTCTACAGAAACCTGTCTCATGTAATCATTCACTTTGTTCATAGTTTTCCTAACCTTCAATGTAACAATATTACTTTCATGATAGTTGACTTTCAGTGAAGACAACTCCCTACCTACTTCTTTACTCAATTCTACTATCTCATTAAGGTTGACTTTTTCAACAACAGTAACTAGGCCTACATTGTCAGAAACTTGAATGAGTTGATCTTGTAACTTAACACTACTATCATCCTGCTTCAATTTGTTTTCATCTTTCAATGTTTCATGTGCATTTTCAATAGAAGGTTTATACTAACCTGCTCTAGTCTAATGCTAGTACATTCTTGCTTCATATCATCAAACCTAGCATTTTGATTTTTAAACATTTGGTCTAACTTAGCATTTTGCTTATCAAATTTAGCATTTAACTCATCAAATCTAGCATCTAGCTTATCAACCTTTGTTTAAGAATGCTATAAGATTCAGATCATTTTTAATGTTTGCCATTTTGTAATATGCACTGATCATTAAAACTTGATCTCTCTTGAACCGACTTCCCACTCAGCAACAAACCATTCATAACCTATCAAGATATCTATACACTAATAATTTCTATAACCAGGGATTTCATGGTGTACCATTTGGGACATATTTATTTTGTAATTCTGTCCCACCACAGGGGTAACATTTGCCGTGCTACCAATTTTTCCTTAAACGGTTGGAATAGCATTTAACACCTATCACCTAAGATAGTTGTCGGCTCCAATAAAATAGATTCTTGATAAACTGTGAATGGATCTATTGCCTATGAATGAGAAATCCAGTTTTCAGAGCAAATTAACTTATAATCTTCAGATGAAATTACACAAATACACAAAGAGAAAATATCTTAAGCCTAATTATTTCAGAGTTATTACGAACTAAAATACTTATCTAGTTTACAGTTGAAACACAGTGGCTATTGGCTTGACTACACTAATAGCTAATTATGAACAAAACAGAACGTAAAAATTTATATAAAACTCAATTTAAAACATTAATAAACGAAAATGATTTAGAGCAAAACTCCACGACAACACTTGTAGCCAGCCATTTTTCAGAGAAGGGACAGGAAAAGACATAAGTTGCAAGTCACGAAGGCAACGCCTCGTTCAGTATCGATTTTTACAGACACGTCACAAAAAAATTATAACTTATAAGTTTAGAATTCACATTCTACATCTGTTCTCAATAAAACTTTATTTTGAAAATGTTATTTTAAATTTTTATACATATATTCTATTTAAATAAACGATTTATTCTGTATTTGTTAACCCTGCCTCGGTGACACCATGGACAATGCAACAAACATTCACGATAATAAATTCTCCGTCAAAAATTTGTCCGTCTATTGATAACTCTGACATTTACTATAAAGTTCCATAGATCTCGAATTGAAGATTCGATTCAAATCTCAGAACTTTTAAAAATTACAATTGGTTTTTTTATATTATTCTAGTTACCTACTGTTTATTTTAATGCTCTAGTGTTGGGCCTTTGTGACAAGTAGCCTACTGTACTTTGAGGTTTGTCAAATAAATCCTAATACGTTCCTGTGACAGCAGTTTTTCATAGATCTAATTTATTAGCAGTTTGACATCTACATTTCAGCATTTGAACTCAGATTATTTTATTAAAATTTATGGATCACTTCGTTCACTTTTACAATACAACCTTATAACTTACCCACTTGTAAGTCTCGATGACTTTTAGGGCGATGAGCCCCATCTTCAGCAGGCAAGAAGTAGGCCTACCTTAGTACTGAAACTTATAAGTTGGGGTTAAGGCAGAGTTAGGTAGGATTATTTTTGAGTGTGCAACTTACCGTGTATAATTGACGCAGGTAACCTATGGTATTGAAAAATGGTTCAAACTAAAAGAACATTTTTTGTACATTCAATATAAGTTAGTACGGTACGGTACTGTATACTCTCTAGCCTCCCACTATCATTGGATAGATTGGGTTAACCAGTATAGATTTGGTTGAGTGGAAAAGGGAGCTCTTATCGCCTCAACTTTGCCCACAACACTTGAATAAAAGCAATTATCTATTATTGAATCTGTTAGTGATCACGAAACAAATCATCGTGGTATTTCAAAAGAAGAATTCGAACTTGAACCTCAAGTTTGAATAATTATATAGAAATTGAATAAAGATATCCAACAGAGTATAAATTTTGATAAAGAAATATTTAGTTTTTAACTTGTTAATAAATTTTGCATTATCTGTTACCCAAATACAAGAATACCTATTAAATCCATTTCCACTAGGAATAATTTCTCAGTATAGAAATATTTTCTCATGCTCATTGCACTCACACAAAAGTAACCGTATTACTGTGATTAGTAAATGTATTTTGAGCGTAATATATAGAGCAATATAATAATCACCTTGAAATAATTTATCCTAATAATTGAAATTTTATATACATTACGATACTAAATATCTAATATCATTAAAATTTCTCGCAGTCAATTTATAAGTGAAAATCAGTATATTGACAGTTAGTAATAGTAGAAAAATTTACATGTCTCCAACTGGAAGACAAACATTTATAGTGCATACTGTAATAAGACACTAGGATTGGAAACTCAGCACCAGAACAGGATTGAAAACGATAAAATCATTTATTTGAATTTTAACCCAGTCACAATTTTTAATTGAGTATATCGAATACAACGAATAAACATGACAGCATCAATTTTTAAAAAAAATGATGCCTGCCGGGGTTAAACAATACAATATCACTGAACAATACTAAAATATGTGTTGAATAATAAAAATAAGTTACAAGTTGTGGATGATTACCTGTATTATTAATCTTGTAGCTTGGAAAGCAGTGAAAATCTCCATGGAGCCCAGACCAGGCATCACAATATTACTCAGTCTTTGATCGAACTCAACTTAGAAGACAGCATCAATAATCCGTTGTCAACTTGACTACTTTAGACACGATGGAATAGTTGGATTCTCAAATAAATAAGAATCTTGTAGTACCCTTAATTCTTGAAAAACTTTGAAATAGTTCAAAAACTAGTTTCCACCCTAACTTAGGTAATTTTCAAGTTGAAATGTAGAAAACAAAATCATTCATTTTATTTAGGCTATTCATCTTCAGAAAATAAAATAAATTATTTTATTTTCTACGTTTCAACTTAAAAATGACCTAAGTTAGGGTCGAAACTAGTCGTTGAAATGTAGGAAATAAAATCATCTATTTTATTTTCTAAAAATAAATAAATAAAGATGAAAAATGATTTAAAATAAAGTAAGAATAATAAGATAAAATAAATGATTTAATTTTTATTTATTTATTTTTAGAAAATAAAATAAATGATTTTATTTTCTACATTTCAACTTAAAAATGACCTAAGTTAGGGTCGAAACTAGTCGTTGAACTATTTAAAGTTTTTTTGAAAAATAAAGGGCACTACAAGATTTTTATAATGTTTTTATTTATTCGTTCAAAAGTAGCCTATGTAAGTGAAGTGTTTTTTTGGATTCTCAAATAAACTCAAACTTGATAAATGATAGATACTAACTGATGAACACCGCAGCCGACCTACTTCAATAAAAATAAATTGTACTTATTTATGTTTTCATCAAAATACATTAAAATTTGTAATGAGAAATATCATGTGCAGACATTTATAGAAACCTGCAGGTTTCATACATACTTTTCCAATCCCTTTCATGTTTCTGAATACACCAATTATCTATCTGAATAAATTGTTAGATAGAACAATAGAACAACAGGTAGTATTGAATGGAGAACGTCTTATAAAAACTATTTTTAATTCTAATAATATAAACAAATATACATACATTTTACAAAGTTTGTTATTCTTCAACAATAAAATATTCATTTCCAGTCCTAAAGTATCATACCATGCATTCTTTTACTTATTGCACACACATTTACTATCATAAAATTACAAAATTCAATACACTGTAAGAGTATTCGGTGATAACTATTTTGAGCATAGCATACTAAAAAAATACCAGTATATTATGGTTTCACATTAATTGACAAGTCTTTTATAAAGTGAAGTTACACTAGTAAAATTATCATTAGACTGAATGTGAGCTGTCACAAATATGTTTTAATCAAGGCTGCTCTTTGAAAACGTATGAAGAATTGAAAAAAGTTTATGAATCAGTAGCATTTGTTAGCAAAAAAAATCATGGAGCACGTAAATGTTTTCTACCTTATAATGTTTCCTCTTATGTCCGGTTGCACAAAAGCCGGTTACATTTTAATCGTGATTCATTCCACGAGAACCAATCAGAGAAGCCTTCTTTTCGAAAAAGCCTTCTCTGATTGGTACTCACAAATCACAATTTAAATTTAACCAGATTTTATGCAACCGGGCTTAAGAGAAAATGAAATATGTTTCGCAATATTGCTTAGTTTAGTATTTTGGTCTTATTCTAAAAAAAAAATTATAAAAATAGATATAGTCGATATTTTTGTTGGTCCTAACCAACAAATTTTATAGTAAAATACCATCTCAAAACAAACTGAATTATTAATTCATATACAGATTAGATAAACGGCATAGAACAATCCTCCCTAATTCTGGACACCAAATTAGAGGTAATAAATCAATAACTTCAACCTGTATAGGAATGATAGTTTTGATTCAGAATTGATGAATAAATAATATGTTTTACTTGTAAATATTCACAATTTTTTCAATATATTATTGGTCGCGAATTAAAAAAATAATCTCTCGTATCTAGTACGAAAATCTCAAGCAATGGGGGTTTTAAATAACAGCATTACGTGGGTGTTAGCAGAAGCAAAAAAAAAAAAAAAAAATGCGTCCTATAACATGATGTTAGAAAGAATTAATATGGTAACAATAAATATTGTGGTAAAGTAGGTTAGAATCGATTAAGATTAACATTGGAATTATGTATTATGTAATAGAATAATACTTTAGATTAACAAATGTAACACAAATGTAAATTAACGATGTATATTATGTAAATAAGGCAACATGATACACTCAATAATATCAATTAATTTTTTAATTAAAAGTCTAGAATTTTATCACAAAACTTGTATTGAAATGCGCAGCATTTTATGGTTAGAATATTCCAGGCTACTTCCTTTACGGTACACTTACAAAAGTCTTGTAAAAGACCCATTCTTCTGTTGCATTTTGGAAGCTCGATTCGAAAGTATTGCACTAGACAGTCAAACAGTTTTCTCATTTTTCGAAGTGTTAAAGGTCACACTTCAAAAATTGTTTTAGCACTAGGAGAGGTTTTAAAAACAAGTTCTGTTAAAATTATTAAAGCTAAAAACAAGAAATTACACATAAAAGGTTCAACTGTTTAAATGAAAGATGAGATTGATAAAACTGCAATATAAATTAATAGATAGATCAATAGCAGCTGAATTAATATAAATGTAAAGATATTGAACAATTAATGCATCAATATTGAAGCCCGTTTCAATTGGCCTAGAACTAATTTCAATGTTTCTATCTCTCAGTGGAACACCGCAGAGAGTGTCAATATTGATTGTATCAAATACAAACTTCAATCGACCAAATGATGAAATTTAAACAATCGATCGCTCAATTATCATCTCAATTATTTTTTTGGTACATGTTTCATTGAAAATCTTATTACAATAACAATGGCTTTGCTTTGTTAAAAAAACTACACACGTCATTGACATTGGTAGTTCTAAAGTGCGAGATAAATTACTTTTAACATGAAGAGGAGAAACCCATTTCTCCCTCCACAGTTTGTAGCATAGACACAGACGGACAACCTGCGCACAATTGGATGCGCCGTGTCATTTTGCTTCATGTTCTTGTGATGAAAACATCTCTGTAACATACACAAACCAATATACCTGCTGACCAGTACACTACTTGGAACATTTCCAGCAATAGATGGAGGGGAGTGTTGCCGCGTCGCGTTACAAAGCTCTCTCACTCACACACAAAAGAAGGAGAATGCTGCTAGGTAGTGGGAGTGATTAGTGGAGGATAGTGCATCGGACCTCTCCGTCTTCGAGAAAGCCGTGTTAAAAGTAGTTTATCTCGCACTTTAGTTATTGTATCAAGCCACATAAAAACCAAATTACTTCTTCGGAAGTATTTTTACATTGGTTTTAGTCTTGTAAAGTTAATTGACTTCTACAGAATCTTTTTCCAAAAGCTCTAGTGATTTGAACACTAAGCTGAACATTGAAAAATTTCTGTTTTCTTTCTGCATATCACCTACCAACTTTTACAATAAACAGTCGACTAATGTTGGCAAAAATATTCACTTTTTAATGAAATTTTCTAGTGAATTGGCACATGACCTAACATGAAGGTCTATGAAATTTTACTTTTGATACAAAAAAGAGAGAGAGAGCACATAGAACCAATGTGATGATGCTCTATTCCCTACTATCCAACAGCCGACTATGCTGATTGATGATTGCTTCATTTATTAATAGATTAATTGATTTTCTTGACAGATGTTTGCAGAAAATTCCCAAAACTCAGAGTCAAAAAACTCACAGAATTTAGTGATTCAATTTTGGCGACATTGCAATTACTCTTGGACCTGTGTGGTGTCTGGTCATTCAATTTGACGTTTGCTTTGTTTTTCCCAGAACTCGACCAGAGCGAAGCAGATGGATCCCATGATGAGAAAAGCGTCCAATATTGCCAACTGTGCATAGAGGCCTATTGTGCTGCTGTACAGCAGGCATACACCACACGCGGTTGACTGCAAACATATAAGAATAAACTGTAGTGATGTATAAATGTACAATGTATAAATGTGTTTTTAAATTTGAATAACTTTCTAAAAAAAATATATTTTTAGAAAGAATTCCAAAGTCATACTATAAAATTCTTTTAATACTCAGCTCATTGAATGAGCTATTAAAAGAACAGCTCATAAATTTAATGAGCTCAGCTGATTAAATTTTATACTCATAATACAGCGGTTGAATTGAATGGGCGTTCGAACTACAGAAATAATTTCGCGTTGTTGTTACTCATCTTATGTGCAGACTTGAATTATGCTTTTATGAATGACATTAATATTAAAGAATTGAAAGAGCTTCTTGTTTCATTTGGTCTCAAGGTGGGTTTCAACAGTATAACTAGGCCCAGACAAGACCTACAAGATATATGTCTTGTTGGTCTTGACCCAGTGCATTACATGGAGGGACATGTATTGATAACATTGTAACTACGATTCCTGAGAATTCATTCAAGGGTGAGGTTGTGAGAACATGGTTTTCTGACCATTGGGCTCTGGCTATGAAGAATACTTTCTTCACTAAACAAGCGAAAGGAAATATTAATGAAACCAAGACTATACGACACATAGAAGATAATAATATCTCAGTTTTTCAAAATATGCTATTTGAAATGAATTGGACTAGTTTATTTATCGAAAATAATTTAGAATTGAAAACCTCATACTTTAGATATACATTGCAAAAAATAGTAGATGCAGTTTTTCCATTAAAAATAGTTAAAAGTAAATCAACTTCTCCCAAACCTAGTAAGGTTTACAATGTAGAACTGCTTGATAGAACACTTTCGATCTGTTGTACATCGCTTACCTTGCTAGTGGTAATAATGATATAAAAAAAACAAGGAAGAGTTAAAGGACAAGCTAGAAACTATAAGAAAGAATAAAAATGACAAGATAATTTTTGAATCAAGGAGCAAAAGCAAGGCAATCTGGGATGTAATCAATAAACAGTCTAGTAAATCATTGTTAGTGAAAAACAATAATCCATTAAGGTCAGATCAATTCAATTTATTCTTCATGGAGAATATAAGTAAAGTTGTTGCTGAAGTTGAAAATAGAAATTCAACAAGTAGTCCAATTGATTTTTTAAATTCTGGTTTGTAAGTTTGAATTTGAATTTAATGAATGATGTGCTTTTTGAATTCATTCAATTTTTTCTCAAAGAGCCAGTTTGGTTTCAGAGAGGGCTTGGGCACTGAGCTGGCTCTAAGAAAATTCATTTCAGAGATTTCAAGCAACATCAACAGGAAGGATATGAAAAGAGTTGCTGGAATGTTCTTGGACATCCGGAAGGCATTCGATACTGTGAATTATGAGATTCTGCTGCGAAAACTGGAGCTGGCTGGCGTGCGTGGCTTGCCCTTGACATGGTTCCATTCCTATCTACATGGACGTTCTCAAGCTGTGAAGGTGGGTTCCAGAATGAGCTCCTTTCAGGAAATGACCTGTGGAGTTCCCCAGGGATCAGTTTTGGGGCCGACTTTGTTTTTGATTTACATTAATGACCTCTACTCAGGCCCCTTCAAGGGGAAATTCACAGTATTTGCAGATGACACAGCCTATCCTATGGAGCTGGATCAGATGTTGAGCTATATGAAGACATGTCCGATGATTTAAAACTATTGTCTCTATGGTTCAGCTTCAACAAATTAAGTCTCAATATCGAGAAGACTTCATATCTGCACTTTGGAATATCTTGTTCTTTCAGACTTCTCAGCCCCCTGAAATTCCACAGTGTTGGATGTACTGATGATCATTGTGGATGTGGGGTAATAAAGCAATCTCAGGTAGTCAAATATCTTGGCCTATCGGTTGATGATAATATGATGTGGAAGAGTCATATTGATTCTATGAAGAAATATTCTCGATGCCTACTACACAGATTGCATCATTTGAAAAGATTGTGTCCAACGTTCGTTTTAAGGAATATCTATTTTGCATTGTCTCAATCTCGTCTCTCTTATGGACTGGTGTGCTGGGGCAGCACATATATGACCCACCTGAAATCACTCATCACTCTTCAGAAGTCTATGATCTGCCTCATTGATGGAGGATGTAGACGTGGGGACTTCTTGAATGCTTGTCAATCATTGGATGTGATGCCTCTAAGATACTTGTATGTCTTCAAAGTAATCATTCAGTTCTTGAGTGGTACTGAAGATGGCGCGGCGCGTTCATCCAAGCAGAAAGGCATTACAGTACAAGAGTAATGGAGAGGCTATGCACTCCAAGGCCGTTTTTGATATTTTTCCAAAAATCTTTCCTCTTCTTGCAAGGCAGATTTTACAGCAGGTTGCCTCGAGACATCATTGATTCAGCATTCCTGAGGCATCGTTTCAGAATCAATCTTAGGAGGTTTTTGCTTACTCATTGCATTGATGAGATTGAGGGTTGGTATCGAGTGGTTGATTGATTGTTGTCTGGATAACGATGAGTAACTACTTTAATGTATCATTCATTGCTGTTTTTCTTTTTTCTTTTCCTTTAAAATAGAAATTCTCAGTTTCTATTATTCTTATTTTTCTTCTTGATAATAATTTCATTTTTTTTTGGTCATTGGGATTTTAACATTGCATGGGCACTCTTTATAACACTGCATAAGGGCTTGTCTTATCTTAACTCCTGAGCGCGGACGAAAATTTTATATTTTTTTGCGCTCAGTAAAATTGTCAAAATCATTTTTTAAATTGTAAGTATTATTGTATACATTTATATATATATTTTTTCCCATTTATACATTCTTGATAAACTAAGCTAATGTTATATGATTAATTCTATTTCATTTTTTGTTTATTAAGGATTTTTCTGATTATATTTTCTGTGATGTATACTATTTCCTTTGAAATTGTAATTGTTTTGATTGACAAAATAAATTTGAATTTGAATTTAATGAAAAATACGTTGTTGTGAGTGTTCTTGGGAAAATGAAAGCCAGAAATAGTATAGATGTGTATGATATAAGCCCAAAAATGCTAAAAATGGGTTGTGAGTATATTATAGAACCTTTGATAAATATAATGAATAGCTCAATTAATAATTGATGGTGTTTATCCACAAACTTTAAAATTGAGTAAAGTCTTACCTGTACATAAAAAAGGTTGCATATCTGATTTTAATATCTATAAATATAACCACTACTGCGTCCAAAGTTCTTGAGAGTGTTTTGAACACTCAAATAGTGAACTATTTTGAGAGTAACGGTCTTTTTAGTAACTCTCAGTTTGGGTACAGAGTGGGGAGAAACACAGTTAGAGCAGCTGAGGATCTCTATAGGGATTGCTTGGACTCCTTGGAGAAAATGCGCTTCACCCAGGTCAAGTTATTCGGTTTATCAAAAGCTTTTGACACGGTTTCTCACAAATTCCTACTTGATAAGCTCTTATTCCATGGGTTCCAAGCCAGATCCATAAAGATGATTGAATCATATCTCAGCAATCGTTTTCAAAAAGTTGCATTCGTTGGATCAGAATCCCAGTACTTGCCTGTCTCTCATGGGGTCCTCAGGGATCAGTATTAGGGCCAATACTGTTCGTTATCTACATAAATGATCTCCCAACTACAGTTAACCCTCCCGCTAAAAGTTATCTTTTTGCTGATGATCTTTATGTGTTTCTGAGCACGCCAACAGAGGTTTCCCTGAATGCTGTTTCATTGTAAGAAGTGACTCAGTCAATTGAGATATGATGCAACTCAAACTTGCTGTGCATGAATTCCAACAAGGTTCAGGATTTAAGATTAACATATAATAGAAGGCTTGGGTTGCGGAAAAATAATCCAAGTTTCTGGGATTCATTTTAGACAACTGTTTGGATACATTGATATTACCGCAACTTTTCTAGGCACATTGTTATTACCGCTGGAAAGCTCAATAGAGGACATGCGTCACTGTTGATGTTCTCAAGGTAGTCTACTTTCCTCACATCCAGTCCCACCTGTCTTATGGTGCTGCACTGTGGGGATCAAAGGCATATAGAGAGAAATTCAAAGAGTAAGAAATATTGGCATTACCCTTTATTTTTGTGCTTCAATGTCTGACCTAAGTGAAGGAAAACTTGGATAATTTTGTCGAGCAAGGAGTATCCCATGAGCATCAAACTAGAAGCAGGAACAACTTGATTACCAACCGCTACGAGTATGCTAGCACACTAACAACATTTCTATTTATTGGTGTGAAGCTTTTCAATTCGCTCTCAGAACAATTTAGAGGATTACAAAATCAAATTTTCAAGCAGAGGCTAAAACCATACCTAATTAGTAACCCTGTATACACTTTTCAGGAGTTCTATGAACTGGCTGGGACTTTGTGAAATGCTTGACATGTTAAGCCCATACTGTCATCAACTAATGCTACTTTTTTGTTTGTTTGTCTTTTTTTCTGTGTCCCAGGACTAGGATATCATATATATTTGAATATATTCTATATCACTTTTTTCTTAATCTGTACATTTCCATCAGTGGATATTGATATTTGATATTTTTTACTGCTTTTAATAGTTTATTTTCAATTTTTGTATAATATGTATGTATGAAATTTATTGTATAGTGTGACGAAGGCAATGCTTCTGAAGACCTCAGAATTGGTTACAATAAAACATATTCTATTCTATTCTAAATAAAAGCTTGTTACAATTCCAAGTATTTTAATATAATAATTATGATCTAAGTCTACAAAATGTTATGAATTTTTAACCAACCTGAATAAACTTGAACATGGCGAAGGCGGGCGCACTGTTATCCTTGTACATGTCGCCCAGCATGGCCATGACCTGAGTGTTGTAGCAGCTGTCACCGAGGCCGAGCAGGAAACTGCAGAGCAGAGCCAGCCAGGCGATTGGCTCGATCACGCCGGATGCGTTCGTGTTGGCGAACGGAGCATCGTTGGGCAGGTTGATGTTGATCAGCACGAATGCGGTCACGTGCACCAGGAACCCGATCAGGATGATCGGCGACCGACCCCTCGACGCCGTTTTGCTGCCTAGCAGGCCGAACACCACTCCGCCTGGAGACAAATGGAAGAAACAAGGTAAATAGTACAGTTAGTCAACATTTTATCAAGCAAGCAATCAAGTAAGCAAGTACAGTAAGGCTGTGCAAAGGCAAAAAAAAACTTTCCACTGGTGATATTTTTTCAAAGTTTTTCGATTTGTATACTATCAAGCTAACAGAATGAAAAAGTCTTCTCACGAAATTTTTCCCCCGATGATCGGGGTGCGCATGCGGGGTGCCCACAGCATGTTTTGATGTCGCAAGTTGCGACATGGACCATGGGGGGATGGGCACCACTGCCCCGATCATTAGTTTTTGAGATATGAGCACATAAAGTTGAAATTTTTAAGACAGATCATTTCAAATCCGGTGAGAGATAAGTCCATGCAATTTTGAGGGCATATTCTCCATGGTATTGTTAATTGAATAAAACAAAAAAATCTAAAAATATCATTTTGAAGAAATTGATTCAATTTAATAAAAATTACCAAAAATAAATTTCATTTGATTTACTTTTGGTAAATTGAGTATCTTTCTTGAAAATTGTTTTTTTTTTGTTTTATTCAATCCACAATACCATGGAGAATATATCCTCAGAATTTCATGGATTTATCTCTTTCCGAATATGAAACGATCTTTCCCAAAAATTTAAACTTTTTGCGCTCATAACTCAAAAAGTTATGATCGGGAAAACGTTTACCTGATAACACAACACTTTTCCATTTTTATAGCTTGATAGTATACAACTGAAAAAACTTTGAAAAATATCACAAGTAGAAAGTTTTTTTAGCCTTTGCACATCCTTAATATTGATTCAGCAGAAAGTGCAATTTCGCATTCGTGTTCTAAAACACTTTTCTTAATTTTGCTAAGACTTTTGATTCGGTGATGTATTTTCTGTATTGTATGCAGACGACGCAACCATGGTAGACTCGGATGTTGACTTGAAAAGTGTTGAAAAACAACTTGATAGGGCCTTTCAAGAATCAAATTGTGGTTTGATGCTAATATGGTGACTTTTAATGTAAATTAAACAGAGCAATTAATTTTTTCACTTTATAACCAATGTAACCTGAATGTGCACGATGATTAATTTCAGCCTGTTAAATCTACTAGGAATATTTATGTGAAGTAGATGTAAAAGGCTTGAAGATTGAAGGCTTGTGAATGTTTATTTTTACAATGTCATTGTAATGATCTATCATGGTCTGTTCCATCTCATTTACGGTGTTAAATTACGGGGAAACTCACCTTCAGCTAAAAATGCCTTCATTCGACAGAAAAAGGCAATTAAAATAATATTTGATCTGAGTTATAATGAAACTTGTAGAAATATTTTCCCGGAAAACAAAATAATGATTTTGCCATGTCTTTAATTTTTTTATAATTTAGTTTTTGTTAAGAACAATATTTATTTAGGTCTATATCATGAAATCTCTGAAACTCACTCTTACAATACAAGACAGAAGGACCACGTTGTGAGACTGCAAAAATCCATTAAAAGCCATAGGTATCAGCAGATTTTTTATATAATAAATTACCAAGCAGTGTGAAAAAGTTACCATCGAAAAAATTCAGTAGTATTAGGAAACTGGCTGAAGGCAAAAGCGTTTTACTCAAAGGAAGAGTTTCAAACACTAAAACTACATTCACGAAATGAAAACGTTTTAGACTTGAGCCTGTTTTTTCATTCCAATATTGTGATGCTTCAACCTAATAAATGAATTAATATTTCCTTTGGATGTACTTATGAGGATGCTTTCAGGGAGGCATCGGAAGTTCTTTCTAATGTGAAAAGATTGCTCGAGCCTTGACACCTAAAAGCGATATTCAACTCTTAGGTTGTTTGAAACAGAATGGATGACACTGATTAACTCATCAATACCGTACAAAGATTTTAATTTGGTCATTGTGATATGTATCATCTGAATTGAAACTGATATATTGATTTAAACTGAATTTTTAAACTGATTTAAACTGAAAATTATCCATGGTTGATAACCTTCTAACTGTGGTGCAATGAACTGTTGCAATAAGTCTAAGTAAATGTTAGCGCTAATGGTTTTTTCCGTGAAGAAAAACGGCCCAAAAACCTTGTTGTGCATTAGGCTGCACCAAACATTAACTTTTTCACTGTCTCGCTGTAACTGTACAGTAGCGTGTGGATTCTCTGATCCCCATATACGGACATTATGCCTATTTACCATTCCACTGACATGAAAGGTGGATGCATCTGTAAAACATATGCGATTTAAGTAATCGTTAGCGGCATCGATCCTGTTGAGAATCTCAGTTGCGAATTCTGCACGTCTCAGCGAATCATTCGGTTGCAAGGCCTGCACGATTTGCACTTCATAAGCATGCAACCTAAGCCTCTTATAAAGAATTTTCACAACACTTGCTTGCGGTATTTGAAGTTCACGTGATGCTTGATTTAGACGGACTCCGTTGAAATGATTGCCAAACACGATCAACAGTTGCTTCACTCACACTAGGCCTGCCACTTCTAGGAAGATCTTCAATGCTGCCTGTTTCTTTGAACCTGTCATACCATCGCTTTATTGATTTAACATCAGGAGGGCTGCGTCCATAAGAAGCCCAAAAATTACGCTGAACACTGATGGGCGATTTCGTTTCGTGAAACCAAAGCACACATTGTGGCTTTTTCCTGCTTCGACGCCATTTTGACCGCAACTAACGTGAACTAACAGACAGCGTCATTGAAGTTGCATTTTTTCAAATGCTAATAATTTTTGTATATTCCATCTATCTGTTTACCCTGTTGTCAATATTAGCAGTAGCAGAAGTCTTCGGGGTGATTTACAGCATTTAATTGGGATTTTCGTTTAATGATAGGAGCTTGAAGTAATGATTGGATGTAGAGTAAGAACTATATTATTGTAACATTTCATTTCCTGAAATTTCGTCAAGATTCGTTTATATTGAATTGATTCTAGTCTCTTCTCATCAAGTTGTTCATTAATACTCCAACTTGTTTTGTTCAAAAAAAAAAAAAAAAAAAAAAAACAGTTCTGATAATGAAAGCTTGATAAAGTGGTGAAAATAATTATGTTTTCAACATAAAATAATTATCATTTGCAACTGACCAAGAACTTCTCCCACTCCGATGAGGATGCCTGAGATGGCAACTAGTTCCTTGGCTTGCTCGCCAAACTTGAGAGTGAAGCCAAGTGACGCACTGTATATACCACTGAAAAACGACAATTCCAGACCTGCAATACAAAAAAGTGATTGAATAAAAGAAGTCGCCATTCATCCATCATTGGATTTAATATTAACCTTAATGCATATGAGTGTATCAACGTGATAGAGAAATATGAATTACCCAGACACTGTCTTCATATTCAATTTTTGATGAATCTTGTCTTGTTTTGTGGTTCTTGTTTGATTGATTGGTTCATCAAATATTGTATCTGATGAAGTGTGATGATGAAGTGTACATGATATTGTCAGCTTTCTAATATTTAAGGTGGGAATCGACTGCAAAAATAACATATATTTGAATATTATTTGTCAGATGGACCCAACGCAAGCAGCTCGGCAGTTCTGTATATGGATATCTCACACACTCTATTAAAACAATTCAAACAAAATCAAGCTGAATGAGTCATAAAAATATCATTTGAATACATGTATGACTGCCAATATTGGAATGGAAACTTTACAGTTCAGTAAACTTGGAAATGCCAAGATCAGAATTCATACAGTTTGGTGCTTCAAGATCAATACTGTTGTGACTAAAACATTATCAACTCGGAGTAATATGAACGCTTATATCCAGAAATAAGTCTTATATCCATCTCATTTAATTTGAAACTAAATTAGAAAATTGAAGAAGTTTTGGGCAATAGCCTGTTTTTCCTTTTCCGATCATTGTATTGGTTGTGCTAACCTAATAAATAAATGAATGAATAAATAAATAAATATAGTAACATCACAAAATAACATCTATCTATACTTGATTTTGGACTATACAGTATTTGATTGCATACGGTAGCATTCATCCTCACGTTTGAACAGTTTTAAATCATTCATAAAAATGTTTAACAGTTTTATAGATTCAAAATAATTATAGTAACTCATACTTCAGTAATGGAAACATTTAATTACATTTGATTTTTGAGGAAACTGTATTTTGTATATTAATTTGACTAAAAAAGAGCAAGATTTTCTATTTAGAGTAACGATACAGTTAAAAGTGAATTGATTAATAAGGAATAATTCGTAAATAATAATAAGCCTATACCAACCAATGGACACACGAACCAAAATAAATTATAATACTACAGATAATTCGAATGTATGGGTAAAGATGTTGTTTTATTTCTTCATAATAAAAAGAAAAATACACTGATATCAATACCACTAAATTATATTTGTTTATAAAAACACTTTATGCCGCATCCTCATGTTGGTCCAGTCGCTGGCCCAGCCTGCAATATGCACAGTGCCATAGCCACCTCTAATACAAGGCCCCGGACTACGATATTGCAACGTCGCAGTGTAGGCCTACAGTCTGTACAAACAGCCATGACCCCTGAAAGATTAAGCCGACCCTCACTCCCCCACGCGCAGGCACACACGCCTGGCCTACCTGCGCCATTGATATACTATGTATACTATGTAGTATATAGGTAGGCAGACCGTCCCTTTACTCACACACACAAAAGTAGACTGCGCTTGTGTGTACTCACACACACAAAAGGAGACTGCGCTTGTGTGTGTGAGTAGTAGGAGTCCTAATCCTTCAGAGCTCATACCTGTTTGGACAGAGTATAGTAATCTAATACATGATTGGTGAAAAATATTTAAAAAAAATACCAGCTGATCTTTTTCACCAATCATGTATTAGATTCTAGGCCTGCAATGCGACGTTGTAATATCGTAGGCCGGGGCCTTGTATTAGAGGTGGCTATGACAGTGTTCAATGACGGCCAACGGTAACCAGCGTTGGCAAACCACCCATCCGCACACAGGCGCTGACCGACATTCGCCTTCTTTGGGCCAACATGTAGATGCGGCATTACATTTCAGTATCCAGGTTCGATGGCAAAACGTGCGACATCCTCAGCTGCACTCTGTACTCTATTGACAATATCAGTGTATTTTTATTTACTACCAAATTATAATGCCCACCAGTGTTCACCAGATGATTAACGATGGAGACATCTTAGTAATGAACAGTTCAAAGGCACAGAAAATATAATTAATAGTAGTTTTCTCAAAATATGCAAAAAACTGGACTCTCTTACTGTAAAAATAATCTCTCTTACTGTCTAATCTCTCTTACTTTAAATAATCTCTCTTACTTTATCACAAAATATACAAAATAAGAGAGCTACCAGAATAAATGACGGTGAAAGACAGAGAAAACATTATGATAATAAGTGTTCAAAAGCAGAAAAAAGATCATGAATTAATCATAGAAAATAATGTCATGAACGTATGTCATTGTGCGAAATATCAATGTGAGGACAATGTAGTTGGTGATGATGGTTGAAGCTGAAAATTAGGTGTTTTTCACAATACAAGGAGCATTGTTGTCAGGTGTACCTGGAAATCTATATGATTAGAGCGCTCTACCTGATCTCAGATTGTAGAGCACAAAAATACGCCCAGAGGGATTTTGAATTATACATCTAAAAGGTAACAATTGGAAGATATTGTTGATCAAAAACTAAAATTCATCAAAATTGATTTTTTCTTCAAATTTCTCTCATTTTTGAAAAATCATAACTCAGTACTCATTGGAGATAGAGAGTTCCGAATGATCTCATTTTATTCAGAACTTTATAATCTAAAAAAAAGGTGAGAGCAATTTTTTGTGTCCGATTTCGATATTTAGCAGAAATAGCTGAAAACTGGAAAATGAGCCGAAATTACGAGGTTTTTGGGCCACCCTGTATCTAGCACAAGGAAATTTTGCATGAAGAAATTGGTTCTAGACTTCTCTTATGTACCCAAATAATATATTAAAAAATCAGAACTCCAATATAAATTGCAAGCACACCCCCTTTTTTACGTCTATATTGACTGGACTATTAGATTTCTCTAAAATTAATACAATCACACAGAACCACCCACCAGTATAGATGATGGTGAACGACAGAAAGAGCATCTTCTTGGTGAAGAACAGTTCGAAGGCGCCAATGAGTGCATCCATGGGCCCCTTGGGTTCCTCCCTCACCTCCTCGCCGGACGAGTTGACGGGCGGCCGCAGTAGCCCAAGCACCAGGACGCCCACAACCCCGGTGGCACCCAGGGCGACAAACACCGTGTACCTGGTCGGCTCATCTATGTGCGTCTTGTTGCGGAACTGGTAGTACACAACATGTTGCCGAAAAACATACTGCAACGCATCCACAAAACAAAATATTAATAATAAAACTTTGAAATGCTAACAAAAATGAACAATAAGAATATATTATTGTAATGCTAAAACATAAATAAGGAATAAAAGCACTTTATAATGCTCAAATAAAAATTAGGAATAAGTACTAAGATAATACTAAAATATTATTATTATTATTATAGATAAAAAACCTTATGCGAAACAGCACATCTATCTCTATAGTATGATACACCTCAAATGTTACTAGTAGTTCTGTGAACAGTAGACCTCGCGCTCAGTAAGTTACATTGACCTGTTGTTATGTTTTCTCAAAAATTAATAAATAATTTATCAATTTAAAATGTCTAGAAAAAATCCTAAATAAACATAGAGCTTTCTGTCCTATCGTACCGTGACGTGTCGTCCCGGAATGTGAGTGTGAGCGCCGTTATCAGGTTTGGCTGCCGTCAATACGCCAATCCAATCAACCCATCAGAGAACATTCTGTGTTGTCGTGTTGGCGAAAAAACGGTGTGTTGAAATTAACAAAATAAACCCCATAATGCTGATTTCCTACAAGCTTCATTTCTCACCTCTCATGATTTTAGAAATCAATTTCTTTTCAATAATATTTGTTGCAATTTTAATCATCAGATTAAAAAAGGAAAATGTAGAAAAATGTTTTCTATCAATAACTCCAAACTCCAAACTAGAATCATGGCCTCAGCTTATGGAAAGACAAAGTTAGTAGACAACTGTCTACTAACGTTGATGGAAAGATACATTTTCAAGATGTTCGATGTTTTTGAACGGGTAGTATTATAGTCCACTAGACAGCTGATTTATGAAGAATAATTCTAAAGTCTGATTTTTAAGGTAATATTGGCATTCAAAGAAGACTCCTTTTCCTTTTTTATTATCCTTAAAATGCAAAATTTCAAAAACCGTATGTATACGTCGACGCGAAATTCAAGAAGGAATTTTACCTGTAAAATTTCATGAAAATCTATTGCTGCGTTTCGCTGTAAATGCGAACATAAATATAAACATAAAGAGAAATGCAAAACCGTCGACTTGAATCTTAGACTTCACTCCGCTCGGTCAATAATTTTTTAAATTCATTTCAAACCTACTTTCAAGTTCACTCGCTTTCAACTGCTTTCAACTGAGCTGACCAACTGACAGAACCTAGTATGTAGTTTTAGCTGAGACCAGAGCATCCTACAAGAAATGACTGTAGTTGTAGTGAAAGAGGTATGGTGGCCGTAACTCTCAAAAATATACCTATAAAAAAGAATAAATTCTACAAACTATAGATGAGCTAACTGGTCTTATGGTGAGTACCACGTTGTAATGGCAGTAGTATTTGATTAACGCTGTTCAAGATTTTATTGAAGTTGATTGAGAAATAGTAGGCAACCGTAGTAGGATCCCAGTTTTCAAGTAAATTAAGGGCCAGTTTTAAATTAAAATTGGAGAAAGGAATTGTAGAATTCTACAATTCCTTTCTCCAATTTTAGTCTAATTCTTTTTTGATTTCTAATTTTAAATCTCATCTTGTCTATCAATTCATAAGCTACACCTTTCCTTATTCATAACTCACTCAAATCTTAAATATCCCGTTTGTAACCGCCCCCTAAATACCCCATAATGTCCCCTGATTCTGTATCCTTTTTTCTCTCCATCCGTCTGCACCGCGTAATCTGTGGTCTCTGCTGCTACAATTAAGTCTCCGTGCGTACTCTGTGGTCACACGACCGTTGGATTCAAAACTGCAGTCTTCTCGGTTGAGAAAGGAGATTGATTGATTGATTGAGTACTTTATTTTTTCCCCCATTTCTAATGTAAGTTTTTAAGTGTTTTCAATCTATTTATATCGTGTCTCCTGTTTTAATTATATATATATATATTATATATATATATATATAATATATATATATATATATATATATATATATATATATAGAATATACCTATAAAAAAGAAAACACTTAAAAACTTACATTAGAAATGGGGGAAATTTTCGGAGACTGTGTCTCCTTTGATACGACCGTTGGATTCAAAACTGCAGTCTTCTCGGTTGAGAAAGGAGACACAGTCTCCGAAAATTTCCCCCATTTCTAATGTAAGTTTTTAAGGATATATATATATATATATATATATATATATATATATATATATATAGTGATATCAGAGTATGGAGGAACTTCTTTTCTTTTCATATTATCCTTAAAATGCAAAAAGTCAAAGATATTATTTATACATCGACGCGCAGTTGAAAAAGGAATATTCCTGCCAATGCCAAATCTCATCGAATTCTAGCAACGCGTTTTGCCGTAATCGCGTTACATACAGGCAGACAAAAGAAAATCCGAGTTAAAGCATAGACCTCACAATGTTGTCAATTACATCAGATAAACCGGTATCAGCTATCCACTATAGAAGACAGTGGCAAGCCAGAAAAACGGCAACACTGTTCTCCTATCTTCCTCTAAATAAATTTTTGAATTAAGAAATCCTATTCTATGAAATAAAATATTTTAAACCTGATAAGGGAAACCTAAACCACGTTTTTAATAGTTATGATACTAATAGTATAGATATTTTAACAGTGAAAAAGTATGGATATACAACAGAGCTATAATTAAGTTATGTCTGTATGTTATGAATAAGTTTTTAAGTTGAATGACAATAACATTATATTATTATTATCTACTGCCATTGAAACTTGGACCTGACTATAGCCACTTAGTTATTGTAATAATATCAATCTTCAATCTACTGTTTCCAGACTGATGGGAGATCTTGAATAACATCCATCTGTGGATCTTAACTTACCTACACTGCAGCAGAGCCCAGAAAATGCCTGAATTCCTGCCTATTGTGGTTGAATCTGAGTTGACGGTGAGATAGTTGCCCTGTCCGGTCCAGATCATGGCCGCTCCGATCCCAATCACAAACGCAGACGCATACAGCAGCGTTTCAGTCGGGTGCAGAAACACTATTATGTACATTCTGCAACAAATACAACCATCACAGTTTAGTCACGACAAAAATAATATTAATAATAATTTATTGATTCTTCTTCGCTTTCACAACAATTGAAAAACACACAATAATTTGTGTAAATCATAAAAATATAAGAAGAAAGAATCAAATGGCTCACAAGACTTCCGTCTGATAGTGAGCCTAAGGAAAATACAATCAATAAAATTACAAAAAAAGTGAAAAACAACTAAGCAATTGAAGAAGAGCAAGAGGTTTGGAAAACTAAAGAAACGATAATAAAATTATAGATGTTAACAAAAGAGAGAAAATATTAATTTATTATTTTAATCTATTACTTATTTATTCACATTACAAAAGTTTATGAATACCCATTTACTTTTTCGAGAGTAAAAGGATATGCTTCTGCTCACAAGTACAAGGTTTTGCTCGAAATTATTATGAATACAAGAAGAAGGATTTCTTTCATAATTCAAAAGCATAAGCATATCATTTTTCATGAATAGGGCCCATTGTGTACAAATACTTTACTTGAGGAAAGGCAGAACAGGCTCATGCACAAAATCGTCCATATTATACAAATATATTCATATTCAGAAGCCATATTAGATTTGATATGACTAAAATTTGAGGATGTTTGTTTCTATAGTAAAAATTTCTCAGTTAATTCAATATCCTGTATTTTACAAAACTGATTTTACTCCCAAAATCTGCGTTTTTCCAGCGTTTTTTAGCGTTTTCTCAGCTTTATCGAGAACAAATGAACAGAAAATGTTCAAATTTAGTACAGAAGCACAGCTAGGGTGTAATAATGTTGTGTTGGAAGGAATTTGAAATAACGCCAAACATACGCCCAAAATCTGCGTTTTTCCAGCGGTTTTTTGCGCTTTCTCAGCTTTATCGACAACAAATGAACAGAAAATGTTCAAATTTACTACAGAAGCTCAACTGGGGTGTAATAATGTTGTTAGAAGGAATTTGAAATAACGCCAAAGATACGCCCAAAATTAGCGGTTATTTTGCGTTTTCTCAGTTCTTTCATCAAGTAATAGACAGAAAATGTTCAAATTTGGTACAGAGGTTTAGCTAGGGTCTAAAAATTTTCTTGAAATGAAAAAGGCAGGCGAGCGAAGCGAGCCCACTGATCTCATTTTTGGACGATCCAGTCGGGGATCCAGGGGACGGAGCCCCCTGGCTAGACGGATATGGCAAGTGAAGCGAGCCTGACGGCTAGTATTGGATATTTGAAAAATAAAAATAGTTGGTAATGTATGTTTTTTCACAAATATATCATCTTTCAAGAAAAAAGTATCATTATTAAAAAGAATCAGTAATTAATATTGCATTGGATATACCGTAATCAGCTATCTACTACAGAAGGCAGTGATAACAGCGAAACGACAACTCTGTAGTTCTATAATTTCTAATGAATTTATAATGCCAATCATTCTATAACACACATACACACACAATTATGTAGATTAGACAAAACCACATGTATACTGCAACTATATAATTTATGTTCTATTTCGTTGTAAAAATGTTTAAAATAAGAATATAGACTCTGAAGCGATTACTTGAAAAGTTAGCATTCTTTTTTCAATACATTCAAACATTCTAGCTCGCGTGAAGAGAAATAACAGGATAAAAATGGAGAAATGATAAAAAGAGTCAAGTTATGATTGTACTTACACATAAGTTGAGCCACCAAGAAACAGGATAAAAATGGAAAAATGATAAAAACAGGTCAGTTATTATTGTACTTACACATAAGTCAAGCCACCTAGAAACATGGATAGACGAGGTCCGATTGTGGCCACTATGGAAGGCGTGAGCCAATTGGAGAGCGCGAACACTATGTACACAATGGCCAATAGCGTGTAGCCATCCACATGCATTCCTGTGTCCTTCTCTACACTGTCCAGAACTGTTTTCTGAAATAAAAAATGATAAGATAAATACAAGGTGAAAGTTATTTAACAAATAAAAAAATTACATTTCATGAAAAAAGTTTGAATGGTGTTTGTTATAGAATAGAATTGTTGTTTTTCTTTAAAAATATACATTATAGCAAGATGTCTAGTATAAATATTACACACTTGAAAAACAGCTCAGTGTTTGTTAAGAGTTGGATATTTTATACAGAGCTCTTCTCTACAATGAGAAAGAATAATTGATGATGGAAAGAGCAAGTAAAAATCCTGCAAGAGTTTGAAAATAACAACTTCTGATGAAAGCAATGAGTTCAATATACCCAACAGATTTATGCAGAATTAAGATTTACTGAATTGCCCAGGCAAAACATGCCCAGGCCGATTGGGCATGTTAAAAAACGTATAGAAAATTGGATCCGCACCGATCTAAACTCTGTCATGTCTCTTATTAACTGAGCTCAGCACTTATCTTTTTCTATCCCCATTATAATTATTAATTATTAATTGTATCTTCATGCTTTTATCAAGTCTCCTTCTTCTGCACAACCTCATATCTTCTTTCGTACTACCACATTATGATATCAAATATCTAAGTTTTACATTGTTATACTATGTAAATCTTCGAGTATATCTCCAGTCTAAGAATCTTTTTGCTGAAAATTTATGTAAAAATCTTCAACACTCGGCCTCTGCGCACAGGTTTTTCTACCTTGCAGGGACCCTCCTTATATATTATATGATTACTAATTATAATACCTACTGTATATATAACTATTAAGTGATGTTTATACTTTAAGTTTTAAACTTTGTAATTATCATTAAGGATAAATAAATTTGAATTTGAATTTGAATTAATCTAAAATTAACAATTAACCCAGAGTTAAAACTATTTCATCGAGAGAATAAGAAATAAAACTCCAATAGGGAAGATCGAATATTACATAAAACTAATAAGTTTGTAAGGAACATAGCCTATAAGTCAGAAATTCTCCATCAGCTTCAAGTCTTTGAAGATAATATTATATCTTCATGCTGTAGGCTACACTCTACACTCATGATTCAATGTAGCCTGACCTATAGTCAACATAGTATTATTTTTAGGATATTGATAAGTTTTGTATTTTCTAACAGGAAGAACTTAGGCTTCTTGTATATAGATGAATAATTTTGACAATTGTATTACCCATGTCAGTTATGTCACATATTTCCAATTCTACTTAACGTGAGCCTTAATCTGAAGCAACCTTTTATGCAATCAAAAGAATCATTCAATATTGACACTACGAATACTTTTAAATGTAAATCATTAAACAATATCTCTTCCTTGTGATCAATTAATCATGCTTGAATCAATTATCACCACTGTTATGAACCAATCAACATCAAGAGTAATGCAAAACCTTTTGTAGGAAAAGTTTTTCTTTTGAAAAGCATATTGCTAATATTGCTAATACTTGATTGTCTAGGTTTTGAAGAGCGAATCCAACAATTTATCAATGGTTAAATTAATGAAGAAATAGTTTCAGTAACTGTATATGATTATTAAAACATTTTATTATCTGAAGTTTATATCAAACAGATAATGATAAAATCTTGGTGAATAAAGCTGGATTGCCTCACAACAGTGATAGTGGAAATATAATTTACATTTGTTCTAATGGGATTATTCAAAAGTCGCTAGGCCAGGCTGAGTGGGAATAGTCCAATTGGAGCATTATTTTTGCAGTGTTCACTGTCATTGATATGTGAGAGTCTTTATTATACTGAAGCTTCCAGCCTTAGTCTGTTGCCTGTTTTCAAAAGTAGGCCCACTCAATAAATACAATTCCTGAATGATGGAATGAAAATAATTTATTTCAATTGATTGATTTTCTTATTCATTTGTATAATGAGCACTCAATTGTTAATTACTCGAACTTGATTGCAATTATATTGGAAGAGCGGAGAAGAAAAACAATCAAATCCTTCAATATTCATTTCACAAATATAAATTATGATGTAGCCCAACATTATGATAGCCTATGTTTTTGTAAGCTTTACAAATGTATGAATTATTAAGGAAAAATTATTAAATCTTTATTAATGATTATCTAAAATTATTAAGCATTATTTGATCCGAATAGATTATTCCAGTAAATATTACACTATAATTATTTAGGGTACTTGTGTTCGATTCACTATAACTTGCTGATAAGGTCTTGACATGATCCACTTGACACAGGTTGGCTCCAAAACCTGTTTACTGTGAACTTTTCAATAAATACAAGATCATAAATCTTCACTTCGCTTGTTCGACTCCCATACGGTACGAGAAAGAAAGTCAACAAAAACTCTGCAAAAAACGATTTTGCATGGATCGATTTCAAAATTGTGCATAAATTACGACACAGATGAGTTCAAGGAGAATAACAGACATACTACCCCAGGATGACCCCATTGAGTCATGTATGGTAATGACATGGGTTTGGCAAATGCAGTACATTTAAATTTGCAAATCAATTTTACTGCAACATGACAACTGGCCAGTTGGAGACCATTGTGAACCTTGAGGATTTTCCATTTAGTTCCATTGAGTTAGCATTAGGTAAGCGGCGAAGCAATTTTGTTCATAAATTGAGAGATTATCAGAAGTGTCTCCAAATACATTAGAGTGTCTGCAAGTGTATTAATCTTGGCGTCTGACAAATGTTATCAATAAAAACGATTCTAAGCTTGAAGATCCAGTTTAAAATTCAACTGGGTCAGTACTATACATTAAAAAGTTGTTAAAGGGAAATTGAGAACCAGTGCTTTCATGTGGAGTTTGACATGTAATCAACTACATAAAAGTACATTTCCATTTATTTCAAGCATATGCATTTACATAGAGATTGAATATATTTTGAAAACATGCTTTCCAACTGATCAAATATGAAATGCTTTAAGTAATGGATGCTTATATTGTATTGTAAGTTAGGAAAGGAAAAATACTATAACTATAAAACAATAAGAAGATTGCATATCACTCTGATATGCAACAGAGTAATAAGAAGGTTGATGAAATTATAGAACAAAAACAATGGATCATTAAGAAATTCCATAATTAATTGCAAAGGAAAATAAATAAACGATATAATTGGCTGTGTGAAGACACATCGGAGGAAAATCAAGGTAAAAAGACTCAATGACTTATAATAAAGGATAAATTAATCTAAATTAAATTAAATTATGGATATATTATCCTTTATTAATTATAAAGGATACATATTTGGAAAAACCCGTTGTCCCCATTGTGAATAAATAAATAAAAATATTGAAGTTGCTTTCCATGACGAAACACTATTATAATAACTTTGTTGTAGTTCTGACACTGAACAGTGTCATAACTACAACAAAGTTAAATAAAAATAATTTAAAGAATTTCCACACATAGAAAATAAAACTTTAAATTCATTTTTATACTTTATGAATGACATCAGGTTGATTTTAAAGAGATCCACGTTATAATGGCAGTGGAGAAAGATAAGAGAACAGCGTTGCCGATTCTCTGCCTTGCCACTGCCTTCCGTGGAGGATAGCTGATACCCGTATGTAATATCGAAGAGACAATAGCGTAAATGGATATCCCATGGTATAGGGCGTTTATGTCGCAACTTTTACTGTTATCTCAAGCCGTTTACTTTTGATTATTGTCGAATTTTTCTGTTTTGTTGGGGTGAGAGTGTATGAGCGGCACAATATGGGAGACTACCAGTGTCACACAGCTTCACGGGAAATAATTACATGAACTATCGGCTTGAGATAACAGTAAAAGTTGCGACATAAACGCCCTATACCATGGGATATCTACTTATGATATTGTTTCTCTATGAAAATATCGACTGTTCATTCTTGTTCAAAATCATCAATTATCTTCTATTTGTCAAGAAAAAATATTTTTCAATGATTGAATAATACATTTTCATAATTGAGATAAATTTTCGATTGAAGTTCGATTATTACTAATTATATTCTATATTGTTGAATAACGATCTGGCAACGTTGGAGACATGGTTGAAAAGGATAACGTTATCTGGTTCCTCGAATGATCGACGAGGATAGCAATACCAATTTCAATAAAATACTGTCGAGATCATGAATATTTCAAAACCTAAACCATAAAGGATGAGTTGAGTTATTTGAAGAAAAAAGGTCTACATGACAATACATGAGAAAATCAGATTATTAGATAGAAAGTGAAAAGTATGAAGGAATGTGATGCAAAAAATAGTGAGGATATAGAAGATGTTACAAAAGAACACAACAAATGGAACATGTTGTATGAAGCTTAGCGTCATCTCTAACACAATAGGCTTGAGACATTGTTGAATATTATTATGTAAGTATGACAATGCATTCAATTAGGCTCATTGCTAAGATATTGAAAGAGGATCAAGCTTTCAAAAGAAACATGCGTGGTCAAGGTCGAACCAAAATTAATTCTAAAGACCAGTATCCAAAAATTCACTAAGGTTAAACCGATTTTTTAAAATATCAATCTTAGTCAAATCGAATTGTTTCAAAATTGCATACTTTACACGGTAAATTATTTTACACATCAGTAGGGATTCTTAATAATATTAAAGTTGCTCTGCACAACTCTGTATTGCATGCAAACTCCATTCTATAGATTTGTTCAAGTTTAATTGATCGAAATAATATTCTAGAAATAGAGTATAGAAATGGAGTGAAATCAACAAATTTTGTTCAAGCCATGCATGTTTACCTTATCTATGGAGGAAGAAAACAAAATAATTTTACAATATGACGGGCAATTTATTAGAATTGAGATGATAAGGATTAGTTATGAAGACGATGAATAATAATTCTGGATTTTCTTTTTCAATAAAAACAATAACTGAATTTTCAAACAAAAATGCCCTGAACTTGATAAAAAAATGTCACAAAATAAATTATTTTCCTATATTTTTTTCAGAAAAGGACATATTCAAAGTATAATAATTATGAAAACTCTCTTAACTAAGTCATGATCGTCATCTATACACCTCTCAACATACTCTGCATTTGAGTAAGATTTTATTAGGTACAATAATAAGATTGATGAAAAATATAATAACTTGCTTAGCATACTGTGGAGCCAATAAGTTTAGGAAACGAATTTATTCAAAATCAAATTGATGAAAAATTACTCCAATATTCTTAGCTACAATAGTAAAGAGTATTGACGTATTTTTTTAAAGAATCCTGTATTCATTTGCGGAATTGAATCCTAAAAGAATCTCGTACTAATACATTTTTATTAACAAACAATTTGCTATTTATTGTTACTATTCTTAACTACCAGAGTAAAAAATATCTAAGTAAGTTTTTATAGAATTCTGTATTCATTTGCGCAATTGAATCCTAAAAGAATCTCGTACCAATACATTTTTAGTAACAAACAATTTGCTATTTATTGTTACTAATCTTAACTACCAGAGTAAAAAATACTGGAGTAATTTTCTATAGAATCCTGTATTCATTTGCGGAATTGAATTCTAAAAGAAACTCCTACCAATAAATTTTTAGCAACAATCAACTAAACAGTATAGTTCAGTTGAAGTTGTCACGCGAAATTTAGCACCAAACCATTTAAACAGTTGACACCGACATTGAATTGACAAGTGTCTGGGAAACAAAGATTACTCATTTATTACTATGCAGTCTTTGAATAAAGACTAGATTATCGCAACACTATTTCAAGGATAGCAAGCTTTTTGGTAGCAGAATTGCTACTTTTTAAGAGCTTGGAAATGTCAGTTATGTTGAACCTCTAGAAGATTAAAGGAACTTTCATTGATAATGCAAACTAAAGTTAATTAAATGAGTTGTTCAAATATTCGCAGAGTAGTTCCTCTTATTTCCTGACAAATGTATGCAATTCAACAACCATTCTAGGATAAGAATTTATCCAAGTTTAGTAGAAAATGTTATCAAGATTTTAAACCATAGATTTATGTTCACACAGTTTTGCAGGCTATAAATTATAACCAATTTTAATTTTTCAGTAAGTAGGCCCAATACCTATTCTATGATACCTTATCATATTTTATTTTGCCTTGTGTTGTATTTTATACTGTTTCTTTCAGATAAATGTTACTTTTTCCTTATATTTTCAAAAATTTCTCAAAAGTACAGCATTGCTATTAATTTATATGGAATCAACAACTTTTTTTATAAAAAAATTGAAATAATTCAACAAAAACCTTTTTTGTACCTCAATAATTATAGTTTTAGTAATAGAATATTGTCAACTTCTATTTTCCGACTATTGTATTGTTTGCTCTAATAAATAAATAAACTTTATTAGTTTAAACGAGATGTATAAACAAATGAAAGAATAGAATTCAAAGCGAATTCTCATCGGATATTGCAATTAGTTGAAGTAATGTATTTCATATCTTGTGTTCACCACCTGGTAAAATTGGAAACTTTTTCCTTTTAATTCTAACTACATTTATAAGCCGGTTGGAGAAATAACGTTATCGTTCGCCAGAAACTAAGCCAACGAAATAATTACGTCGGAGTCTTTCCTTGTGAGCGCAACACAAGGAAAGTTAATTCTCAAAAATATGTTTCTGCAGTTCAATGTTGCACAAGCCAATAATGATTATGGTTTCTGATTTGGCATCGTAAATAATCATCAGCAAAAACAGGTTGGCCAAATTTTATGGCATTCAATTGGTGCTCAGTGGAAGAACGACGAACGCAAATTTAAAAGTGAAGGCAGGAGTAGGCTGACAGTGAATTGAAAAGGCTTTCGCTACTTGAAAGAACCTTTGGAAATACACATTCATTTGCAAATACAAGTAATTTGGAACTCATTGGAGAGTAGTGAAAGTTATCTTGTTATGTTTCCGATGTGATATTACTTCTAAATAGGAAGAGTAAATGTTCTCCTAGAGTTGTGTAGCATATGTTATAGAAATCTGTTGTTTTTGAGAAGAATAAAGACATTATTGCTTATAATCTAAAATACGAAAGAAATATGTAATAATGAATGAAATAACAATTGAAACGAAGATATTTGAAATAAATAGTAGCCTACATTAATTTTATTGATATATGTATAATAATATATTGATATAATAAATACCTCAATAAAATTAATGTTAGTTACTATGAATATTATTCATCATAATCTGAATTATTGATTCAGAAATAGAAGATTTAGAACAATGAACTATATCTACACACCAAAGTATAACGTCTCAATGGATACACATGTTTGCGTTCTGGAATGCCTACGGTAAACACTCATACTGAATACAGTAAACTAAATAACAGAACAATCAGTTTTAATACACTAGAGTTTACAGTATCAATGAATTAATTCTTTTGTTTTGAAATGTTTACAGTAAACAGTCGAGAAGTGTGCTCAAACAGAACCAAAGGTTATTAACCAATAAAAGGCGCATTACAGTATTAGTACGCTGTCCAGCTATTATTCAATGCTATTGTCTGCGATAAGCGATAGTAAGCTTATAAGGATTTGTTGAGGGAGTTATTACAAGAATGATTCTTATGAAAAGGGTCAGAGAGGAGGAGGATGAGGAGGAGGAGGAGTAAGAGGGGGTAAACATGTTGAGAAACGGTAATCAGTTTGTGCTTTCTCTTCACGTTGAACCAGTAATTGGATAGAAGTTGAAAGTTAGCTGAAGTTGATTTCAAATCGACATAGAACCGATAATTCCTTATTGGACGAAGAAATTATTTTAGGTAGGCCTAGCATTGCAACTGCTGTAAATCCAACAAATCTTGAATTAGTTTCTTTAATGATTCAAAATGCAAACACATCAGAAGAATTGGAGACAGGAAGGATACAGCGTCGGATACAACATCATCACTGACAAATAATACAAAAAACTGGAGAAATGCGAAAAAAGTAGCGAGGAGCCGACAGTAAATACTAGAAGAATTTACAGACAATCACAAAAGAAAGCATCTATTGTGAGCCACAGTATTATCTATTATCTAATTCGAACTTTATGTTCTCTTATCTAATATGAATTTCATCGTCAAGTCGTAATTCTTGAGATTTTTTATTCAGAACTACAGTAGATCATTCTGATCAGATTGTGTCAATTGATATTTCTCTCAATTTAAACCCTGCTTTCCGAAAAGAAATGATTTATTTATTGAGAATACATTACATGAAAATAATAATACAATTCAAAGAGGTTTACAACTTGACGCCAAACCAAACCTAATTTACATCAAAAGTATCATACAAATGATTTACAAAATACTATGATACTAAAGCTTGAGAATCTAACTTGAAAAATGTAAACATGGCATTTTAAAATTTAGTTTGTCAGCTCATGCATGATTTGACTTGCACTAGCACTTATACGCATTCTATGTGATCACACCATTAACAGGAGCTGAAAGGAGATTTTAAAACAGATTGTCAAAACTTTCAATATGGTTGTATAAAATTTTGAATAATTGGAAAAAACCTAATTTAATAATTTTCTGAAATTACTACTGTTTTTAGTGCTATCATAGACTAAATAAACAAACTTAAAATTGAATCTGAATTATAAATTCAACATATAATTGAAAATTAATAAATCTGAATTATTGAATCAGGCTTAAATCTGTGGTGGTGCTATCTAAATTTTGCTCTATCTAAAGGTGGGTTCTGGTTTGCGCGTAAATGCCGTCGTCGACCACGACAGGGTGAGGACCTCAGATTGGCTAGATTTCTCAATTTGTCTTAATAACCTAAAAGGTTTTGTTTGATTATGTTTTGAAGGAGGGGTTAGGTTTATACTTTTTTAGCCGCCCAGATAGCCGAGTTGACTAAGGCGTTGCACCCTTCAGTCTGCTAGTGCTACCACCTGGTCGCGGGTTCGAATCCAGCCGAATCCCATCGAATAGGCATGGACGTTTGGTCATCTCATAGTATTCACCCACGCACTTCCCATTATTATTATTATTATCATTACCCACGCACAAGCAAAAAGATCATGTGGGTATCATCAAAAATCGAAATGGCAATATGTTGATATTATTCAAAATGTTTTGAGTATTAGATAATAGGCAGTACAAATAACAAAGCGTTATCTAATCAGCTTTAGCACATTTGAAAAATTGAATTATAATTTTTATTCTCAGTCTGAAACCATATCTATTTAGTCCAGTCACTATATACATTTGGTGCTTTCAAATTTATTTTGTAGTTCTGATTTTTTTTAATTTATTATTTGGATACATGAGAGCAGTCCAGGACCAACTTCTTCATGCAAAATTTCTTTGCGCTAGATACAGAGTGGCCCAAAAACCTCATATTTCGGTTCATTTTCCAGTTTTCAGCTATTTCTGTCAGATACCCAGATTCAGTAATCGGACGGAAAAATTTGCTTTCACTTTTCTTAGATTATAAAATTCTGGATAAAACGAGATCATTCAGAACTCTCTATCTCCAATGAGTACTAAGTTATGATTTTTCAAAACTGAGTTAAATTTTAAAGAAAAAATCAATTCAATATGAATATTAGTTTTTGATCAACAATATCTTCCGATTGTTACCATTTAGATGTAAATTAAAAAAGGCGAGAGAAAATTTTCCTGTCTGATTACTGGATTTGACAGAAATAGCTAAAAACTGGAAAATGAGCCGAAAATACGAGGTTTATGGGCCACTTTGTATGTAGCACAAGGAAATTTTGCATGAAGAAATTGGTTCTGGACTTCTCTCATGTATCCTAATAATATATTGAAAAATCAGAACTACAATTTAAATTGCAAGCATACCCCCTTTTTTACTTTCCTTGTCCTATTACCGTAGGAAGTAGGTATTGCTTTCCAAAATCTAAACGTCATAGCTTTGACGTCATCGTTCAACGAATACTAATCTATCAAATGCATCGATTATCGATGTATCATTCAACGAATACTAATCTATGGAATGAATCCAGATCAAGATGTGTAGTCGGTAGTTACTATAGTGAGGTCCACTTTATAATGTCAGTGGAGAAAGATAGGTCAACAACGTGGCCGATCCTCTGTCTTGTCAATGCCATGTATAGACGGTAGCTGATACAGGTTTATTGATGTAATATTAACTGTTAATTTTCTCGTTTAAAATAATCAATTATATTTTATAAAGCGAGAAATTATATTTTCAATAATTTCATAATGAATTTTCATGATTAAGATTAAATATTTTGTTAATTATCAATTCTACATTGTTAAAAGACTATCAAAATTCGGTGCCACTGTTTCACATCAGGATAGTTTACGCTACGTCATAGCTTTGTAATCTATCAAATGCATCGATTATCGATGTATCGATTTGTTAAATTTCATAATTACAATGAATACAACCGCGTGACTAACTTTATGTTTATATATTAGCTTATTAGCTATCTATAACCGCGTTAATAATGCTTTTCACCAATACTTTACAAGAATTTGAAGACAAATTGCGGAAAGTCTCAATTCACATAGGCTATACTGCATAGAAAAGCAGAAATGCTTAAGGGCACACGAAGTGTGCATGCATTTTAGTTAAAATGTCCCGACTGAAGACAAAACGACTTTTCTGTGTTTGTCATGCCTTACCCTATTATATTCTTTTACAAAATGTGTTATTTTCCTGCATTCAACAAAATAGGCCTACATGTTTTCAGAAGTAACTTTTTATAGACGGTACACAATGAAAAATGCCTCAAATGTTTACCGCCAGAAAATAACACAAAATGGCCGCTCCATAAGAAACACGGGTGTCTTGAACTGGTCTCTTGACCTTGTAAAGAGACTTGTAAACTTTTGTAAAGTGCACTAGTAAAGAGCACTTAGTAAAGTGCTCGGCGCAATCTAGCAGCAACCGCTCAAAACGTTTGCAATAAACGCACTGTGAAATTCATCATTAAAAAAAATGTCGATTTTTTACATTATATCACACTAATTAAGACGGTAAGAGACAAAAAAGTGTATACAATCGACGATTATATAGCTGATGATTTTAATGGTGAGGAGATAAGTTGTTGAAAGAGGGTTTTGGAGGTGTAATGAGTGGATGAGAAAATGAAAAATAGCAAACTCTCGCCAGAGAAATGTGTGATGGAAATGAGTAATGTAAGATGTTTTATTCAGCTTAAACAAGAGTGAGTTGGAACTGTTGTGATTGTGACTACAAATCGGAAACCATCAAAGATGGAGGCTATAATTGCAGGTTTGGCATACGTTGCACCAACAGCTCCTGGTGTAGCCTCGACCGTTGGAGGCTGGATGGGATTCGGCGCAGCAGGACCGGTTGCCGGCTCCATAGCAGCTGGAATGCAGTCAACTGCCGGGGCCGTAGCGGCTGGATCGTCGTTCGCAGTCTTGCAGTCGACTGCCATGACGACCGCTGCCTATGCCGGAACGACTGTAGCTGCGGCTGCGGGGGCAGTCGGTGCAGCTGGAGTAGGAGGAGTTATAGTACTACTTATGTTAATTTGAAACAACGTTGTAAACTTGTTTACAAATAAAGAATGAAGAAAATCAGATAAACTTTAAAAAAACTTATGATAAAAGAAAAATATAATAATGAAAAAATAATTTAAAAAAATTTATGATAAACTTTAGTCCAGTCAATAACGTAAAAATCTGTTGTGGAGTCACAGATACACAACTGAATACACAACTTTCCTTGCTCAT
Source organism: Nilaparvata lugens (assembly GCF_014356525.2). NCBI lineage: Eukaryota > Metazoa > Arthropoda > Insecta > Hemiptera > Delphacidae > Nilaparvata > Nilaparvata lugens. The sequence goes on along the minus strand of NC_052511.1, from coordinate 41,965,610 downwards.
TGAACTGTGAGCCTCATTCTTAAACGAGAATAATTTTAGAGGAATAACATAATGACGATTGGCGGCTAATACGAGGTTTTTGTGCCACCCTTTATCTAGCACAAGGAAATTTTGCATGAAGAAATATTGGTTCTGGACTTCTCTCATGTATCCAAATAATATATTAAAAAATTCGGAGCTCCAATATTGTACAATAGCACCAATGTGTATAGTGACTGGACTAAATAATAGATATGGTTTCAAACTGAGAATAGAGATTATAATTCAATTTTTCAAAAGTGTGCTAAAACTGTTTAGATAACGCTTTGTTATTTGTGCTGCCTATTATCAAAGATTCAAAACATTTTGATTCAAACATAATATCACAATAAAACAATCAAACATAATATCAACATATTCCCATTTCGATTTTTGATGATGACCACATGATCTTTTTGCTTGTGCGTGGGTGATTATGATGATGGGAAGTGCGAGGGTGAATATTATGAGATGATCAAACGTCCATGCCTATTCGATGGGATTCGGCTAGATTCGAACCCGCAACCAGGTAGCACTAGCAGACTGAAGGGTGCAACGTCTTAGTCAACTCGGCTGTCGGGCCGGCTAAAAAAGTATATACCTAACCCCTCCTTCTAAGCATAATTAAACAAAACCTCTTAGGTTATTAAGACAAATTGAGAAATCTAGCCAATCGGAGGTCCTCACCCTGTCGTGGTCGACGACGGCATTTACGCGCAAACCAAACCCCACCTTTAGATAGAGGAAAATTTAGATAGCACCACAGATTTAAGCCTGATTCAATAATTCAGATTTATTAATTTTCAATTATATGTTGAATTTATAATTCATATTCAATTTCTATTCTGTTTATTTAGTCTATGATAGCATTGAAGTGATGTACAGTAGTAATTTCAGAAAATTATTAATTGTTTTTCCAATTATTCAAAATTTAATAGAACCATATTGAAAGTTTTGACCATATTGAAAGTTTTGTTTTAGAACCACCTTTTAGCTTTTAGCTTCTGTTAATGGGTATGATCACATTGAATACGTATAAGTAGTGCTAGTGCAAGTCAAATCATAGATGAGCTGAAAAACTAAATTTGAAAAATGACATTGAAACACGTAGTGACTTGCATGAAGCTGCAAGTGAGTGTGTGTGTTCCTTCTAGCCCTTTCTAGATTTTTTCTAATCTGTACGCTTGGTCATGGATAAACCAAGCTTGCACTTGCATATATATATACGCATTCAATATGAACACAGTCTTACGATAGTAAAATTTCGAATAGATTATAAATCGACTCTCTCTTTCAAATCCAATTAGAGATATAAGATAAGCGAATGACTTAGATATAAAGAAAGATAAATAACTTGTAAAGAAAGATGATGAATGAATGATTAATCTACTCCCTATTTGCCATAAAATTCATAATATAAGATGAGAGATAATATAGAGATGTAGGACATCTAGGTCAAAGGTCATCCAAACACTTCAACCTAGTTTATTAAATTATCAAGTGATGCAAACTAGTCTACTGTCTTCTTATCAGAGTGAAATACTTATGATATTATTTTAGAATCTGTATCAAATAGAATAGACAATCAATCGAATGAAATAACTTTGATCTCTCAGCCTAATTTGAATGGCTTAAGGTCATTAGTATAGTATTCAACTTTAAGCATTAGTTAAATGAGAGACTTTTATGTTATTTATATAGAATATACTGGCATGTTGAAGTGAATCTCAACATACTTAGTGTTAAAGGGTGTTACTCAAGTAGATAATATGATATAATATTTCCAGGGCATCGTATTCTATGTTGAGATAGTATAAATATGATGGTAAACGCAAAGGTCGAATTTCACTGTGTTCACTGGGTAAACTAGACTTATTGATCACTTTCTTGTTCAGGGCTACTTGTATTTACATAAAAATTCAAATTCAAAATACCCTTTTTATTATATATCTTTTAAAATAAAAGTAAAAGAAAAATCATATATTTTTAAAATATATGTTGAAAAAAGTACTTTGATTTTTAGGACAGACCGGTAGATCATTCAATAAAATATATAAAGAACACCAATCCAGAATCAACCTTTGCCACACATCTAATAGAAAACAACCACACACCACACATACACAAACATCAACAGCAATTTAAAAATATTACACATAAAAACTAAAGGAGCTGAACTCAACAAACTAGAGCAATACGAAATCTACAAACATATAAAAACTGATTCACTAAACATCTTAAATGAACAACTGAACTTCAAGTCCCATAAACTGTTTGATTCTATAATAAATTCAACCGCCAAAACCACCGATACCAACCGATCGCATCATACCTACCAATGACAACGAGATGAAGCACTACCTCCGTAAATAAAGCCTTAGTGCATTCGTGTGACGTCAGCACAGGTAGGGCTCCTACACCAATAAAAACACTAGCTGATATAGATCAGCTGAAATCAACGAATTTTTATTGGTGTAGGAGCCTTACCTGTGCTGACGTCACACGAATGCACTACGGCTTTGTTTACAGAGGTAGTGGATGAAGACAGCAGTGTTGAAAATGGATTTAAATAATACGAAAGCGCTCCACAGTGAGTACTAGTTTTATTAACTAATATTCAAAAATTAGACAGTAATGTAATTTAAAATAGTTCAAAAACGGATTTAATTTTTATGTAGATTTATTTTTTTCTAGAATGTGCCTTGTTCAAGCTCAACTACCAATAGAAGGGTCATAAAATCAATTGAAACATATGAAGTTTTCAATTAAAACAGTTAATTTTCTAAATAAAAATACATAACAATTAAAAGTAAGTTGTGGAATTGCCAATACTCTGTATCTGTTTCCCTCAAATTACCTAGCCAGGACAATCTTCTACGTCCTACACTTCTCCTTCCCGTGATCTTGCCCTGTATGATAAGACCCAACAGTTCATACTTCTCACCCCTCATTACATAACGCTGCCCCAGTTCAACCGTGCTACAACTAAAAAATTATCATTTTTGAGATTTCTACATCATTTTACTCAGCTTTCCTTCCTCTTTCCAGAGCTACACTCAACTAAGTCTAAGAATATTATACTTCTACATGGCAGAAATCAACATTCCATATGCAATGCACAATTCATAGTAATAATTTGAAACATAAAATTGCCTTTTTCTCAAAAGTTGGATTTTTTAGTTGTAGTAGTGTTGAACTAGGCCCAAATATTCTAATTTCCTTCTTTTTTATTGTTGAAATGACTTCACATTACTTTGCCATCAATAAGAGTAAATTTCTATTATTGTCACCTTTGGTATCCATGGTAACTATGGTATTATTGTCTCCTTTGGTATCCATGGTATTATTGTCACATTTGGTATTCATGGTAACCATGGTATTATTGTCACTATGGTATCCTTCACATTCTCCTGTAGCACCACATTTCAAATGCCTCGATGCTCTAAAAGTTTGACTTTTCAAAGTCCATGATGCTTCAATTCCCATGGAGTAACGTGAAATAACATCAAATAAATTTGACTATTAAACCTGTTTAACTAATGTATGGTGGCATTTATTATAACGTATTACATGTTTAAACTAGCTATTGCTGATGTTAAAACTAGAATTTGAGTTGAACATTTTTGGAAGAAGCGACCTAACACTCACTTCAAACTATCAGAATTTCTTACAGATTAATTAATTATATCTACAGATACAGTAGCAACTTCAGTGTTTTAGAAAAGAATATTATGATCACTCCGACACATATTATTATAGTGGGGTATCATAATTAGGACTAAGTTTAGTATTAGCAACTTTTGTATGTATAATATAATAATTATGTATATGTTTTGTCAATAAACTCCTCTGGTTGCAAGATTCATTGGCAATCAGAGAAATTATTATTATTATAACTATGCACCTGATTTAACAAATGCTAACAGTTTGATGTAGGCCTCATTGTAACATCCTCAAAATTCTACCTCCTACCTACTTGAAATTTCAACTCGAGTCTACGCACAGGCTACAGTGCCCATGTAGGCTCATTCCGTAACCTATTATTTGGAAACCTAAATTAAGTACATAATTATTTGTATTTTATAATTTATATTATTCATCAATTTTTGTACTTACTGTATTTTAGGAATAAAGAATATTCTTGATTGATTGATTGATTCCTCCCGACGCCTAAATCCACCCCCAGTTCAGCATAAACACGAGTTTCGCCCTTGTAAAGTTTAGTTGGTAAATTTTCTACCCGCATTAGTGCCGCCACCTCGGCCTGTGGCGAATATATTTTTTATTTTTGTTTCGGCGGCGCTTGTTTCAGCCGTGTTACACTGTTCTGTTACAATTCGTCCTTGGCCGCAACGTGTCGCTTGCATAAGCAATCAAGGATACGGTCCACGACTAACGGAACAGGTGTGTTTCCAACAAGCAACTTATCGATAAACTAAGCTTGATCTCAAATCAGTTTCAACCCGGTAAGAATAGAAAGAGATCAACTGAATCTATTTTAAAAATTCGACAGAGTCATTGTCAATATTGTAGAACCGTTCCATAATTAAATAAAAACACACATATGTTGTCAAATTCTACACAGTTTTATTTCAATGAGAATGTGACCGGTGTGTCACGAAACCATTGTCGTGCACCGAATAAAACTGTGTAGAATTTGACAATATGAGTGTGTTTTTATTTTATTATGAATTATATTTTTATTTATTTATTTGATTTTATTTACAGGCCAGGTTTCAACCTGGAGAGATTGATTAAATATATTCTATTCAAGTCTAATATAAGTCTATCAATCAATGCATGTTGTCAATTGAATATTGATAAATTCATGGGGGTGTTATAAAAACGTCGGAAGTATTTAAAACGATGACTGAGGTAATTTCTTTGTGGCGATCCCACGAAAATTGTGACAGGATGAGGGGGGTGCGTCATTGATCCAAGTGGCGGGGGGGCCTTGAGAGAGAGATTCCTGGATACACTATAGTGGTCTGTTCCAATTTACTTTAAAGATTATAATGTATGTAATACTTCGAAATATAACGGATGATATCAATTAATAATTAAATCATTAATCAGACTTTAATATCATAGCTCAAATTAGTCAAAAATATTTGAATAAGAAATTGCCAAGAAACTCAAAAATTGTATTTCACTGAACCGCGTTTCAATGAGACTATCTTCTCTACACTCAAAGCTATTCTAGTATGTAGTTGGTGTCATTTTTTGTTATTATTGGATTAATAAATAGCAGAAAGATCTGATCCCAACACACGAGAGTGGCTTCAACATTCTTGAGGAATCCTCAAATTTATGAGGATTAACACTGAGTTCAAGGGTTATAAATAAATATCAAGTGAGCTGACTGGCTTAGGTCTGGTGTCTAGTTTTCTAACTACAGTTTAGTATGTCTATAGTTCAGGCGTAGTTTCCTATAGTTTTCTTGAACTTTACATAAATATATTAAGGTTATTAACTCTTCTTTTTAAGGATAACTGAATATTATAGCACAATAAAAATTATCCAGTACACTTTATTTTATTGCAGCACTAAGGCCTGGTTGCACAAAAGCCGGTTACATTTTAACCGTGATTAGTTTCATGAGAAACAAATAGAGAAGGTTATTTTGAAAAGATGGCTTCTCTGATTGGTTCTCGTGGAATTAATCATGATTAAAATGTAACCGGCATTTGTGCACCGGCACTAATTGTTTCAACTCTCAGAAACTAAGTTGAAACTAGTATCTAATATTGCAATAAAATATAGAGTACTTTATAATTTATATCGTGTTTTAATATTAAGATTGATACGCATACAGTAGTAACATCAATCCCCGGTCAAGAGAAAATCCCCTACTTTCATTTCTCTCTTTTTCTTCAACTACCTCAAAAAATCATACATTTTTAGTTTGAATCCATCGTGAAACTAAAGTATATAAATTTCAGCACTGTGCATAAACATGATACGCGTTACAATAAAATTGAAAATGTTGAGTTTCATTGAAACACGGTTCCTCGGTGTGCACCGCACCTTAGATAAATTTCAATTTTGACTGTACAACAACAGACGAAAAATCAAAATTCTCTCTGAAGATCGGCATGTCAAGGTAAAACTGTGAAGAATAGACAGTCAGTGCAAATACGTCTGACATTTATAAGTCGAAGCAGTAGGTGATAAAAACAAATGACCAAGTAGGTCCGTCTACCAGTCGTAGAACTATATGCATAGCTCAACATATATACATACTTCATGTAGTTCTATATGCTACTAGTAAATAGCAATCATGCCCTATCAACAAGCTCACTTTCTAAAAGACAACTACGCAACTAGAATCGAGTGAGGTGAAAGACACAAGAAAAAAAGAATGGAAAAAGAGAGAAAAGCAATGACCTTGACTCTGAGAACAGGTAACACAAGTCAACTGTGATGGAGGAGGTTTAAAGTTCAGTTACAATTGGAGACGACAAAAGACTTGCAATCAAAAACAACCACACCCGATCAGAGCTGGCAAAAAATGAATGGAATCCAACAGACTCTCATTCATCAACCAGATGTTTCGAGGTCTTGCAAAAACTATCAGACAGAGTTGGTTCCAAGTTGTAATGACATGATTTATGTTAGGACAATAGCACCGTTTGCTAAGAGTGAAACATAAGTTAAGAATGAAAATTTGAAGATCAAAATGATCTGACAATATTAATATTAACGAATTTCAGATTGGTTGAAACGAGAAGCATTCTAGAATGGGTAGATTTCTAATATTGAATAGAGTACCTAGCCAGTTTTTCTCTTTCCTTGCACTTCTATCAATATAACTCAATTAAAATATTTAGTCTGTTTAATTCAATTTTTCCATAAAAATGTAATTTATATTTATGTTTGTGAACCGTGTTTTGAATGGAAAATAAATTTGATTTGATATAAATTGGACAATATTAACATTTAATCAAATTTTTTGTACAGAAATAGTACAGGCTCAGCCTAGTTTTTCCTCCGTGGTCATAATTATATTATGATTCTAGTGTTTTGTACAATAAAAATAAGTAAAATAAATTTCTTCTAAATCTTTCCTGAACCGATGATTCAAGGAAGTGTCAGATTTGTACTTCTAAAAAAATTCTATTTGTTCTGACTTAGGATGATGCCAACATAAGAACAAAGCTTGCTCGTTGATAATGAGAGATCCTACAGTTTTGAGTGAATTCCGAACCACTGAGCAGAAACAAAAATAAAATGAATGAACTACATTTTTATTTCCTGACTATCACCTTCCCAAAAGCAGTAGGCCTTCCTAGTGCCAGTTGATGCAAAACTATGAAATATTGATAACTGTATGTGCAGTGATTAAAAGTGGAGCGTCATTTAGCCAACAATAGTACTTGTATGTCTTGAAAATTCCAAATATGTTTGAAGACTCTGAACCCCATATTCAACAGATAGGAATTACCATTATGAATCACGCCCTGATGGTTGACTTCATTGACCATTCAATAAAATGTTGCAGATTACCAAATAAATGTTTTGATTCAAAAAATCTACATAGCACTTGACCGTATGTAGGACAAGAAATTGAAAGCGAATAAAAAAATGCAATATTATAAACAATCACACATATTATGTAATTATAGAATCCAAATTTTGAATGGAGTATGTCCGTACAATCGTTAAATTTTAAATTTCTCTCATCATCCATTCTTTAATTTGTTAGTCAATGACATACTCTAATATCCACTCACCGACAATGGATTATTTCATTAAGTCAAAAGTACTTCAAACAGATCTGAAGTAGCCTAGTAGTGTAATAGAATAGGCTACTGATGATGTGCTTGAATTATTCTGAATCTATTACAGTAGCTAACTTTATTATAGATAAATGTGTCTACTGTTATAGTATAGTGATTTTGTTTAGACATGGCTAAATAAAATGAACTAAATTTCAATCTCATTAAAAGACTAGACATTGTATATTTGTGGAGATTAAACTGTTCGATTTTTTAATCCTGAATCTAATTTCTACAGAGCTATCTACTTTTTAAATTTATACGAATATCATATCATCACTTTATCATTTATCAGTAGAATTTATAGTGATGATCAAATTGTACGATTTCCAAGGCAAATAATTTCAGTTGGTCGATTAAGTAGACTAATTACAACAGTAGCCTAATCAGATAATAATAACGACAAATTTACAGCATTACCAATCCGGTTCTTTCAATAAAATTGGAAATTTTTCATTCACCATTAGACCTATAAATGATGATCATATCCTTCGAAGTGACTATGACTAATAAGTGGTACGATTTCCTAAGTTCATTCATCAGTACCTTATGCATTTCAAAAATGTTCAAGTTATCGCATTTCTATCGATTGTTACTCAATGTACTCTTAATTGAGTGTGACCAAAATTATAAACTTATTGAGAACACTTATAGCAATAAACAATTAGTTCATGTTATGATAATTGGGATGATTATTTTACAATGTAGAAATCTAAGACAGACATTGAGCCCAATTACTAAAAATGAATGAATGTATTTCATTCGGTACAAGTAGTCCAAAAGAAGACCAAGAAATGCTGATAGTATAAGGGTATGATCACATTGGGTGCACGTAAGTGCAAGTGAACGCGATACCAAACATGAACACGTGTGATGATTAAGAATAAAATCTGGAAAGAAATAGAAACACTCGCCCTGAACGGGCGCACTTGCTGCTGGTGGTGTTCAGTGTTAGCCAGTCAGGATAGAATGTAACCAATACATGTTTACATTCTATACTCTCCGGTGTTAGCAGCGACAGACACATCACAACGTGTTTCTGGTTCTTTCCAGATCATGCATGGTCTTGTGTGCACTTGCACATACGTGCATCTAATGTGATCATACCCTAAGAAGCGAATTGGACCTAATTATTAATATAGTCATAACATTTAAAAGTAATAATAGGCCTAATGTAAGGGGTTGGCAGTGTTTCTTTTTATAGGTACTTATAAATTATTTTAACCGAATCTCAAAATAGGCTGAATTCTTCATAATGTACATTAGAACCTCTATAGTTCGTAACTGACGGGACCAAGATTTTACTACGAATTATGGAGGGTATGAATCATAGAGGCTCAAGGAGGAGGAGGATGAAAGGGAGAGCAGGAGTACGAGACTATTATAATCATGGTAGTTGAGGAAAAAACTAATAAATTATTTTAGAATGCTAAACATTTACTGAGTAAAGATCAATGAAAAATGATATATTCATAAATAAAAATTATTTCAAATATATTGGAATAGATAAAATAAATAGATGAACATACTGTAGATAAAATCAAACTGGGATGGATAGAAATTAAACACAAAAATAAATTGTTGTTGGTTATCAATCTTGCTTTCACTAATATTATTACTATTGTATTTTGATAACTTTAAAGTGAAAAAACACTCACATTCTTTTGGTGTGGCCGTGGCGACGACCACATGCTGGTGTTGCACATTCTTAAGCCAAACAGAATCTCAAACCAAAACTTTCTGTTTGGCTTGAGAATGTGCACCATTATCACGAAACGGTCGTCGCTACACCAAAGAATGTGTTTCTTCACTTTGAAGATATCAAAATACAATAGTAACAAAAATAAGTTGAAAATTGGAAATTTTCAAAACATATTGGCAAAATTGTAAATGAAAAATGTTTAGAATTCAATCAACTTACTTTTAAGATTCTCATTTATTTCTAAAATAATTTCAGATTTTAATAAAATCTAATTATTTTGTCAATGATTTTGTCTGGCGTCTATATGATTTTCGGTTGATGACTGATGTCTGGCGAATTAGTTAGCGATAGCACAGTAAAATGTAATTATTTCCCCCTTCCATGATGTATAAAAAACAGAAATGAATTATAGAGAGTTCTCGCAGTCAAAACTACGATTTATAGAGGTCCAACATAAGCCAGTAATTGATTTTACTACCAATATTATACAGGAGACCAAAATGCAACAATTAAAAATAGAGCTCCGAATTATTTCTAAAATAATTTCTGATTTTAATAAAATATAATTATTTTGTCAATGATTTTGTCTGGCGTCTATGTGATTTTCGGTTGATGACTGATGTCTGGCGAATTAGTTGGCGATAGCACAGTAAAATGTAATTATTTCCCCCTTCCATGATGTATAAAAAACAGAAATGAATTATAGAGAGTTCTCGCAGTCAAAACTACGATTTATAGAGGTCGACCATAAGCCAGTAATTGATTTTACTACCAATATTATACAGGAGACCAAAATGCAACAATTAAAAATAGAGCTCCGAATTATCGAGGTTCTACTGTAATTATTATTGCAAAAAGTAAAGCTGCGTTTACACCAAAGTTATTAACAAAATTTTTAATTTTTCATCCTTATAGATTCTATTAGATTGAACATAACTTATCATACACGTGATGTGCATATGTGTTTGTTAAGCTCCGTTTGATTCAAAAGAATCTATAAGGACCTAAAATGAACACTTTGTTAATAGCTTTGGTGTAAACGCAGCTTAAGAACTAAAAAATTAAACAAGATGATTATGTAGGCCTATGTTGTTATGTAAACAATCCTGATAGAGATGTCATCTCATTTTACAGTTATGGGCTGAAAGAAAATGCTCTAATGTAAGCATTAGAGCTAGAAAACATAAATAATTTTTTTATTTATTGAAAAATAAACAATTAAAGTTAGAAAAGTTGAGGTTACCTGGATTAATCCCGTAGTTTGGAATGCAGTGAAAACTCCCATAAAGCCCAAACCAAGCATCACAATATTCCTCAGTCTTTGATCGAACTCCATTTTCACTTTGTTTTCTGGTACAGTAAAAATGTTATTTTCAACCACCAAATTTAAAACACAACACAATCCGGAGACAACTCGATTACATTTGATAGGACGAAAGAGATGCATTATCAAATATACACAGAAACATGAGAATCTGACAAAAAGCTGATAAGCAATGCAGCCAACCTGCTCTAGGAATAAAAATATCAAACTGATCACAATAATATTAAGACTATATTATAATGTATGTATTCAACTATATTAACTCTAGGATGATATTTTATGAATTGAATTTTTGATATTAGAATAAAATATTACTTAACAATTCAAAGGCCTTCAAGAATTGAGTATTCAGTTGCCATCTTGCTTCAGCTTTATGGTGGCAATTTTTAAATTTACGTCTCTGAAGGCAGGGTTGCTTAGCAACACATAATCAGGCTTTTTCAGTGAGTCTTAAAGCAAAGTGTTTTTGTAAGTTTTAGTTTTTAAAGAATTGAATAGTAAATACCTGATATGGAAGAAAATATACCAGAAGTACAAGAATTGGAAATTGAATCAATAATTGGATTTGATGGTTAGTAGAAGCATTTTATGTTATTAAACTTACCGTTTTATGTCTAGAGATTTATCACTTTTATATTTATTCAATATTGGGGTAAAGGTAAGATCAAAACAAGTGCTCTGGATTTACAATTATTTAATTGCTTAAATATATTATAAAGTTAAATAATAATGCCCGGTTGCACAACAGCCGGTTAAATTTTAACCGTGATTAATTACACGAGAACCAATCAGAGAAGGCGTTTTTGAAAAGACTCTTCTGGTGGTAATTAATCACGGTTAAAATTCAACCGGCTGTAATGCAACCGGCATTTAGTATTCTAGAGCCACGTTTACACCAGAGTTGTCAACAAAATTTTGTACACAAAAAGTTTTCCCCAAAACAAGTTGTAATTTTTTGTTAAATAAGTTTGATGTTTTTGAAAAATGACAATAAATTGCAGGAATGTGTCGAAATCTCAGTTGACAACACTGGTTCTGGTGTAAACGTGATTTAATAATTTACTAAAAACGCTATTAATTTTTATAGCTTTCTGGATTTATTTTTTTTTTGTTAGGCTTATATTCGGGAAAAGGGGTTGATTCAATCACAAAAGTTTGAGTTGATGTATGAATAATGATTATAATAGAGGAAATTATTTGAATAAACAGGAAGGCTCTGGTACATATATTATTTACATTATTAACAGCAGAGTATTTTTTACATTGCAAAATTTATTTCTGCTGAGACTTGTATGTGAACATCTATGTATGCAATTTCGCACTTCTAAGAATAATAAGATAAATACAGTGCCTATATTAAACGTTCACAAATTGGACAAGCTTACATTTCAGCTGCTTATTTAATTAAAAGTAATAGAAGTTTATGCTGTCAATAACACTATATTTGTTTAATAGTTTAATAAACTATTTGAACTACAGCACCAGGTTTCATGGCATCACCTATCACATCTTCAGCTGAAATTACTGTTAATAATATTCAACTGCTTTCCAGTTAAATAATACTATACTAATAGAAGATAATAACCTTTTCAGGAAATGCAATCAACGGAGTTCAAGTGCATCCAGATGGAATACATATTGTGTATCCGCTGGGGAATAAATTAGTCGTACAAAATTTGAGAACAAAAACCCAGTCATTTCTGGAAGGACACACCAATGTCATTTCAACAGTTGCCATGTCGAAGAGTGGGAAATACATAGCTTCTGGCCAGATTAATCACATGGGATTTAAAGTAATTATAATCTATAATATAATAATAAGGTAAAAATTGGCTTATACACGTACGGGATAGAAAATTCACGAATGAAGCATAATAATTTATGGACTTTTAAATGGACATTTAAATACTGAAGACTTTAAAGACTTAAAAAGTTTTTAGAAGACTTTAATTAGACCATTGCGGAGCACTGGTTACCTGCTAGTGTTATTAATGATAATTATATCAATATTCAAGTTTTAATAATATTTAATGAATCCAACTTTATTTATAATATTATATTTTTTTAACAAATTCAACTATATAAACTATGAATTTTCAATAATATATTACAATATACATCACAATATGCAAGTCAAAAGTGACATTTCATGTCAATTATCATTAAAAATGGTGTGTCAATAAAATTATTACATTTTTAATGAAATAAATACATCAAAAAATCATATATCATAAATTAAAATATCACTTTAAGTATTATGAATACAGACGAGATAACATTTCACAGCCTCTACATGAATTAAATGACTAAACAAGATTATTCACAGACCCTGAATAAATTTTCTTTTATTTTTCAGGCTAGTATAATAGTATGGGATTTTGAGCAGCGTAAAGACGTTTTCAAAAGCGAAGGACATAAAGTGAGGGTACAGAGCGTTATATTTTCATGTTGTGAGAATTATGTATATTCTCTTGGTGGGCCAGATGACTGCAATATTCTAGCATGGAGTATAGAACGCCAAGAGGTAATTTGTGGTAAGTTTCAACTCAACATTTTCCTAATAAACTTTTTTTGATGTACTCTACACGACATGCAGTCAATTATAATTACAATTATAAATTCAATTATAGTCTGTTCAACTGTTTTGTGAGTCTAGGTCTAGTCTAATACTAGATTCAATTGACTTGAGTGAACTTGCTGCTTGACGAAACTTCCACGTCATCTGTTTCCATCATTTCCACTACGGTAACTGTTGATCTTGCCTCATCAATTATTGCTTTCCTCCCTCTTTAAGGTACATTCCGATGTTTCTGAGGACCTGGATTTTCATATTGGACGAGACGTCACTTGTCTAAAGTAGTTGATCGTATAAGGTAGTGGTCATCAACAATTCATTATTCAAGGGCCAAGTTTTTGTCATGGAGGACCGAATTGATTAAGCATGCGGTATTGAGGCATTGAGCTTAATATATATATATATATATAAGTTAAAGTTTATCAATAAATAAATTACTTTTTAAAAAACAATTTTATTCATTACAAAATATTACAATATACATCACACATATCAAAGTCGAAAGTGACATTTCATGTCAATTATCATTAAAAATGGTGTGTCAATAAAATTATTACATTTTTAATGAAATAAATACATCATATATCATAAATAAAATATCACTTTAAGGCTGTGCAAAGGCTAAAATAAATGTTTCTACTCGTGATATTTTTCCAAGTTTTTCGATTTGTATATCATCAAGCTATCAAAATGAAAAAGGTTTTTTCAGGAAAACATTTTTTTCCGATCATTAACTTTTTGAGATATGAGCGACTGAAGTTTGAATTTTTGGACAGAACATTTCAAATTTGATACGATATAAATCCATGAGATTCAGAGCATGGATTCTTCATGGTATTGTTGATCTAGTGAAACAAAAATTCTCGGAAATATTAATTTTTGGGAAAGTTATTCAATTTACCAAAAATAACTCAACTAAAGTTATTTTGGTTATTTTGAGTAGATCGAATAACTATCTCAAAATTGATATTTAAGAAAATTTTTGTTTACTAGATCAACAATACCATGAAGAATCTATCCTCTGAATCTCATGGATTATCTCTTACCGAATTTGAAATGTTCTGTCCCAAAAATTTAAACTTTGGCGCTCATATCTCAAAAAGTAATGATCAGAAAAAGATTTTTTTTTCATTTTGATAGCTTGATGATATGCAAATCAAAAAACTTTGAAAAATATCACGAGTAAGAAGTTTATTTTTATCCTTTGCACAGCCTCAAGTATTATGAATACAGACGAGATAACATTTCACAGACTCTACATAAATTAAATGACTAAACGTGATTATTCACAGACTCTGAATAAATTTTGTTTTTTTATTTTTCAGGCTAGTATAATAGTATGGGATTTTGAGCAGCGTAAAGACGTTTTCAAAAGCGAAGGACATAAAGTGAGGGTACAGAGCGTTATATTTTCATGTTGTGAGAATTATGTATATTCTCTTGGTGGGCCAGATGACTGCAATATTCTAGCATGGAGTATAGAACGCCAAGAGGTAATTTGTGGTAAGTTTCAATTCAACATTTTCCTGAAAAACTTTTTTGATGTATTTTACACGACATGCAGTCGATTATAATTACAATTATAAATTCAATTATAGTCTGTTCAACTGTTTTGTGAGTCTAGGTCTAGTCTAATACTAGATTCAATTGACTTGAGCGAACTTGCTGCTAGGGGGAGAAGCTTGCTGCTTGACGAAACTTCCACGTCATCTGTCCCATCATTTCCACTAACTGTTGATCTTGCCTCATCAATTATTGCTTTCCTCCCTCTTAAAGGTACATTCCGATGTTTCTGAGGACCTGGATTTTTATATTGGACGAGACGTCACTTGTCTAAAGCAGTTGATGGTATAGGGTAGTGGTCATCAACCTTTCATTATTCAAGGGCCAAGTTTTTGTCATGGAGGACCGCATTGATTAAGCTCATAATATATGAGCAAGGATACATGTATATATACATACATTTGCTGTATAAATTGATTTGTGTCATCATGCTGCTTTAAATTGTACTCCTTCATTACGGATATAGACTCATTACAAATTGAACGAACTGGTTTGTTTTTTATATTCATAAAAAATATAAATCAGTCTACTTTTCTTGAACCACTCGACACTCATCGGTAATCTTAAATTCCTTCACTACCTGTATTTTAAAAAGTTTGGCCACTATCCCTATTTTGCATATCCCACATCACAACTCAGAATCATGTTCAAAATTCCAACATTAAAGTCCAGACGTAATCTCCAAGCCATCTTACATTTATATAAAGTAGTTAATGGTCTTACGCAGCATCCTTTTCACCTGGAAAGATTGGGCTTCTATGTGCCGACTGTTTCTCGTGGGAGGTATTTTTCGTTTTTTATACCAAGATCTCAAACGTTGCAGGATTATCTCACCCATCAATCGATCCATGAGACTCTTCAACACAGTATCTCGTGATATCGATCTCTTCGGTCCGTCTTTGAATGCCTTTATTAAATCATGCTCTATAATACTTGAATATTAGTTCTTTTGTCAATTTTTAACTTCAAGCACTCTTTCTCCTCTCTTCTTCTGCTATCTATCTATAAATATATGTCTTTACCTTACTTCTTCTCTATTTTATTTTTTTCTTTTTAATTTTGTTTAGTTTAATTAGTCGACTTTTTTATTATTTATATTGTACAATACGAATAGCCTATAATGATATAAATAATTAGTATTTTATTTTAAGATTTAACATGTAATTCTGAAGTTTGTTTAATTTCTGTATAAGTTGTTTTTGTTTTCTTATTATTCTTTATTATTTTGTGTGGAGTGCGGTTTTGGGCAGTGTGCCTGTCGCATCCACACTGATTAACTACATTCACTACAATGTATCTTTTTTTTCAATAAATTGAAATTGAAATTGAAATCTTCCATTGCTTACCATACGAAGTCATTATTCAGTTAAAAAAGCATTCCATAAAGGGGTTGAGGGGTGAAGTCATCATCAAATCATAGTTACGAATGCACTTGTGTCCAATAGATTTCATTGCAAATAACTTGAAATCCTTGATGCACAAGACAACAGAACATCTTGATAACATCACGCACAATGTTTTCCGGTAGTAGGCCTACATCGAGAAGATCAATAAATATTGTTCAACTCAAAGTACCTCAACAGAGTAACTACTACGTGGCCTGTAATTGAGTTTTCTCTTCTACCATCGTTTGTTCCTGTTTATTTTCTTAAGCGTTCACTTTATTACTGACTTTCATCGAACTAACTTTGATAACACAACTAAGCTATGAAACCTAACCTAATTAAACCTACACGAAACCTAACCTAACTCCGACAACAACTCTGTTATCAAACCTAACAAAAACTAATACGAAACCTAACAAAAACGAATACGAAACCTAACCTAACTTATATTCAACTTTGTTGTCACATTCACAAGGGCGGTAAGACTGCTTGGTGCACAAGTTAACAGTAGCCTATAGTTGAACCTTGCATTCAAATTAATTACCCATTTGTTTCTTCTGGAAGATAGTCTCTTCCCTTGCTTCATCAACGAACAATGACAATCAACTCTACTATTTGGAAAAATAGCGTTTTTACGTTTGTCGTAATCCTTTTGACAATCGAGAATCATGGGACGCAGTAAGTTATGCATGTGTTTGACAAGGAATTGTGGTCTCACTTTAGCGATTGTATATATCCATACACGCAACAGAAGGAACAGAGGAGATTATTTTGTCGTCGTGATCCATGAATTATTTATAGAACATAATACAATCGACGATTTGTTGACAACCCACTAAGTCTCAGTTGGCTCTCAACCATTCGGTTTCAGATGATGAGTAGACGCCTTTCAAAGTCCTCTCGGCCTTTGTTATAATCGGTAAAACCTATATGGGTAGTAATGTTTCTGAATTTCCGGAACAACGCCTTTGTTATCATCGGTAAAACTGATGGTCCTGATGTTCGAGGTGATGTTCCTGACTCTCTGGAACAACGTCTGAGAGTCTACAGCAGGTTTATCAGTCACTGGAATGAACTCACAGTCCTCCAATTTACTGTTGACCAGCTGCTCTAGTCCTTTCGCTGCCAAATATCGAGTCTCCGTAGCTTTCATCGTGATGGAAAGCCGGCTAGTCTCAGAAGGCATGTGGTCGTGGCAAGGAGTTGAGGCTTGAGCAGCTAACCTGTGTAATTGTAAAGGTGTTAAATTATTGTGGGCTGAACTCAATTATTAGAAGTCTATAGGTTACAACAAGAAAAAATTAGTACTGAGTGATCTTTCTAGGCCTTTAGAACTTGGAAAATAACAAATAATGTGATTAGCTCGCATGAAGATACACGGTTAAACGGAGAAATGTCAGCTGTTCGTTTAAACCCCTTATGAAACAAATTATGATAAATGCAACCATATTCACAAGTAAACGTGGTTTAGCGTTAAACGTAGATGGTGTATATGGCCCTGAGAGGAATTTCCGGAAAATGAATTGGTTAATTTTGGAATGTGTTAGTTACATAATAACACAATTAGCATTCCAGTGCTAAGTGGTTATGCCAGTGGTTTTTCACTTACTATTAAATCTTAGTTGAATTATTGTATTTGTCACGCAAGACTCTATTTTGATTTAACTCTGATTTGATTTTGATTTTTGACTCAGTATATGTATTTATGAGTGTGAAATAAATTTGAATTTGAATTTAGTTCAATATTAGCTTTCAATTAATGTTTCTGGCAAATCATATCGTTCCAATTTTTAGTATATGTACTGCCGAAACAAGTTTAATTCAATTCAATTTTATTGCCAATTTAGAATATTCAAGACATATTCTATTAATTACAAATTCTTTATAATATGACATATCATTAAAAATATAAATAAATGAACATAATTATCCATACATATACTTAAATAAAAGAAAATAACATCTAGGCATCACCAGCAAAAGAAACTCTTTGCCCGCTGGTGAGAGTTGCAAAACAGCAAAATAAAAATCTGGTGTGGCGCAATCACACTACTTTCCTTGCCGTTATGAAAATTGTTCACTTGACGCTAGTGTTCTCGCGCATCTCAAGTCTACTATTTCAAGATCTGAGTCAGCTGGTAACAGGACAATAACGATGGAGACACATGAGGTTTGCTATCTCTTCGTAGTGAATGATTTAATAGAATCAACAGTTGCCAACAGTTTGCATTATTGAATAAACACATTTTCTCGAATTTCGAGCTTATTTTCAATTTTAGGTGAAAATGTTACTGAACATTAATTGTAGAGATTTTTATGCTCAATCTTTTCCACTTAAATGTTTTTGTTTAAATTGTATCTGAAGCCTGATAATTGGGAATCTAAAATCGAACTTTGCATAGATGGGGCGAAGCTCCTGAAATTTATACAGATATGGGACTTGTGGCAGTTGATAGAACTTATCAATGACTATTTTAGGTATAAATTTGATCAAAATCGTTGGAGCCGTTTTCGAGAAAATCGCGAAAAACCCTGTTTTTGACAACATTTTCGCCATTTTAGCCGCCATCTTGAATTGGATTTGTTCGAAATTGTTCGTGTCGGATCCTTGTAGGGGAAGGATCTTGAGTTCCAAATTTCAAGTCATTCCGTTAATTGGGAGATGAGATATCGTGTACACAGACGCACATACACTCACACACACACACACACACATATAGACCAATACCCAAAATCCACTTTTTTGGATTCAGGGGACCTTGAAACGTATAGAAATTTAGAAATTGGGGTACCTTAATTTTTTTTGGAAAGCAATACTTTCCTTACCTATGGTAATAGGGCAAGGAAAGTAAAAACATAAAATTTCGAAATAATGCAGAAAATTTAGGTTCAAATTTAACTAAAAATTACAGTAGAAACTTTAGAACAATAGAAAAATCAACAAATATTGTGCAGAGAAAACACTATAAAATAAAAATAAAGGAAATGAAATTAAATATTAAATTGCTATAAATGTAAAAAATATTCTCTCCTAATCCACTCTTTCACGCTCTTTTTACTAATTTTGAAATCCAACTCAAAAGGTATTTCATTGATCAGTTTATTGCTTGTGTAGAAGTACATCGTAGTAATACAGTACTGTGTATTGAATGATTAATTTTGTTGATTTGTAAATTTGTAGGGAGTTTCTCTTCGAGTCGTATAGCCGGGGATGCACTGACACTCTGCGCCACCAATCTGAGGGGAGAGTGCTTTCTATCAGGGGGGGAGAGCAACCTCAAACTTTGGGTGCTGGACGCACATGCCAGAAACTTCAAGTCTAGAGATGTGCTGTTGGGAAAAATCAAACGCAACATCACCTGCATTCAGGTGATTCACCTTATTCATAAATAATTTCAAGGAGCTTATTTACTAATAAGTTATCGAATTAGCACAAAACGAAAAATAAAACTGAACTAATATACTAAAACTCGTAACCAGTTTGAAAGTGAGGTTTGAAAATTAAAAAAAAAAAAATGTCATCAGGTTTTTTTTTGTTTTTCACTTCAAGGTAGAACTTTTATCGCTTTTACCATTACAATTTAGAGTAGTGAGAGCCTGTTATAAAACGAATCATCGTTTATTGTCATAAAACATACAATATGTTGAGACAATTGTCATTATTCATTTAAAAAATCTGGTGTGGTACACTCACACAACTTTCCTTGCTTATTGAACTGGGAGCCTCATACTTAAACGACAATAATTTAGAGAAATAACATAATGACGATTGGCGGCAACATAATTATTTGAAACTACGATCAGACTACTGTATATGTGTGTATATAATTGTTTTCAGAGTACTTTTTCCTTTGTGTAAATTGTTAAATCCGATGATTTTTTGAAAGTCGTCGAAACAGCTGTTCTACAGATGAAATATCTCGACTATGTGTTATTTTTATAGACTGCTCTACCTACCTATCTCATGCACGAGAAGGAGGTTACAAAGTCCATTTCTCAAGGATGGGGTGAACCCCCCATTAATTTCCCAGAAAGGAGACTCATGCCAGTTGATGGAGCTGATAAATAACTATACAGAGTATGAATTTGAAATAAATCAGTCGAGTAATTTTTGACAAAATCGTGAAAAACATGGTTTTTCAGTAATTATCCGCTATTTTTCTTGAGAATATTACGCAGCTCCTGCAATTTTCCTAGAAATGAGACTCATGTCAGTTGATAGGGCTTATAAATAGCTATCCATGGTATGAATTTGAAGAAAATCGTTAGAGCCGTTTTCGAGAAAACCGTGAAAAACATGGTTTTTCAGTAATTATCCGCTATTTTTCTTGGGAATATTACGCAGCTCCTGCAATTTTCCTAGAAATGAGACTCATGTCAGTTGATAGGGCTTATAAATAGCTATCCATGGTTTAAATTTGAAGAAAATCGTTGGAGCCGTTTTTGAGAAAATCGTGAAAAACATGGTTTTTTAGTAATTATCCGCCATTTTTTCCGCCATCTTGAATTGAATTTTATTGAATTTCTTGAAGTCGGGTCCTCATGGTATAAGGACCTTAAGTTTAAAATTTCAAGTCAATCGGTTAATTAGGAATGGAGTTATCGTGTTCACAGACATACACACATACACACACACACACACACACACACACACACACACACACACACACACAGAGACCAACACTCAAAAATCATGTTTTTGGACTCAGGGGACCTTGAAACGTATAAAAAACTTGAAATTGGGGTACCTTTTTTTTGGAAAGCAATACTTTCCTTACCTATGGTAGTAGGGCAAGGAAAGTAAAAATTACAAAGTTGAAGAACTTGACTATCACAGCCAAAAACTAGGCCTTCACCTACTACACAATAAAGTATAAAGTTATGGCCATCAATTTATATAAGACTAGCAGGTAACCCGTGATCTGCAAGGGTCTAATTGAAAATTTGACAAACTGAACCTACTGAGATCTTGAAGAATTGAAAATAGACCTATAATCATCCTCGGTAAATTAAGATTCTATATGCAAAATTTCAAGTTGATCAGTTCAGACGTGATGATTCGTGAATTTCCTATGCCCTACATGTATAAGCCGATTCTCTATTAAGCCGATTTTCCTCTATTATATTAAAGATAAGAAGGTTTGCAGAAGTGATAATATTTAAGAGACACTATTTAATCATTCAACTAACAACTTATATTCAGTTTACTATTATACTAATAGACTGTAATAATGTAATCCAATAATATCCAAATAATGTAATCAATATTATTTCAGTCACACTTCAACAAACTCAATACTGTTCTGTTTGTACTACGCACCTCTAGTCTTTCAAATTATTTTCTACAACCTGGTCCTATCGATTTTCCCATCCCATCATTACCTTCCTTCATCTTACCTATACATTCTCTTCACTTTTCCTGATACCTTTTTACCCTCTCAAGGATTGAAGGATTCCCTAGTACATGGGTAAGCATAGCTCGAAAACCTTTCAATTCTCCTCCATTTTTGCACCAAAGTTCCTGATTAGTATATTATGAATGTTGTTATATTCTTTTCATGTATTCAACTGTACTTGTGTATTGTGCGCGTAAATGAATAAATTAAAATTGAAATAAAAACAAACACACTGAATCATATTTTATTCTCTAATGCTAATTAATTTATACACCACCCTCATATCAAAATTATGCTTCCTATTGACTATAGGTCTAAACCATAAATTACATTATTTTAGAATTACTATTCACATTATGTGGCATTTACTATCCTATACAAGACTCTCAGATGCTTCCACATTAGTTGATAAAGGTAATCCTTTCATATTTATTTGTAAACCTATTTAACCTACATATTGTAATTGCTTATCTACATTGTAAAGTCCGTATATTGTAATTACTCGTATCTACAGTACGCGTCCCGTAGCTTTTCTTCCGCGACTTTTGAAACGGCATATTGGCAAGGTATGGTTCGCGGGGTAATATTCACGGCTTTGCAAAAAACATCAGTTTCAGAGACCCTAGATGGAGGAAGCTCCCTACAGAGCTTCATTGAAGAACGCTCCCTACATACAAAAATATTCTTCATGAATGAGAGAGTTGCATTTACGTATCACCAACAATGGAAAAAGCATGTTGAACAAATGTCAGCTGATAGGCTTCCACTGAAGATGTTCAAGTAAGCCGGTAGGCAAAGCTAAAGGTGTGTTTTCGTAACGGGCAGACGACAGAATTCACTTTAAATTAACATTTGTTCTTATGGGAGTGTTCACCCATCGGCAGAAAGTTGAGCAGAAAAAAAGAACTGTTCAAATCAGAGACGAACTGTCGTTCATTTCGCCGTTCATTTTAAGGCCTATCATCACAATGCTATTTTGCTTCGACCGATCACTGCTCGTGAACCGTTTTGTCGAAAAAGAACTAATATCGGGATTCTGTCGACGGGAACAGACAGACAGCTTCGAAATATTTTTCTGCTCTGATCACGTGACACCGGCAGAAGAATCTTTCTCTGGATCAGACGCCATGTTCTTTTTAACCTCAATCTTTAATTTTTGGATGGTTTGTTTTGATATATTATTTTGCTGTTGGTTGTCAGATTTCGGATTGCTACTATTATACTGTGAAATTAATTTGTAGTAGAAAATTGAGGTATAAAATATTTCCATTGGTTTCTTTATTTTTATAATTTTTACAAGAGAAATTGAAAATGGATTTACAACCGAAAGGCGTAAAATTCGTTATAAATTTGATGCGACAGTTCAAAGTTTTGTACTTTCCAGACCTGCACAACGAATTACCTATTTGAAAAATAGAAAATGGTTAAAAATTGCTGATGTGATAGAGGATTCAAGTAAGTAGACTTAAATTTCTCATAATAAAGTAGGCTAGATCTACCGTACACAATTTAATATAATTTTTATAAGTAGCCTACCAGCATGTTTACAATTTTTATTCAGGTAGTCTACTTTAGTAGGCCTTTAATAACCTAGTCTCTAGGTCTAAATTGCTATCTTTTTCATTTTTCAAGAAGTTAGAAGTTGACGAATTTTATTTATTTATTTGAAGTATAACTTCTAGTATTTAATAATAATGTAAAGCCTAGACTAGCCAGTTTGTGTATGGTAGAGAATTATCACAAGAAAGAGAGAAATCTAATCAACTATTAGATTTAAACTCATTCAAGCTTGCTTGATTAAATTAACATGAAATGATCAGATTCAAAACATTATTCAACCAAGATAACATTTTGAATTTTACATGATAAGATAAGATAGCATTTCATGCTAACAATCTTTTACACTTTCATTGAGTTGGCCTAATCACAAAATACATTTTTATAATGCAGCTAGTAGTTTTCACAAACCGATTTATTGAAAATAACATCATCATTTGACTTTGAAGTATTCATTACATTCTAAGTCCTAAAATTCCATTATCATTGTTGCACCTCAAAATATTTCAACCCATAGTTTATCAATACAATAACAAAACTAACCTGACTATGAGAACATTTACTTTGTCTTTGGTACCTATCCATAAATTAATCTTCTTTTAGTTAATTTAAATTCACTTGGAAACAAAATTACATAGATTGTTAAAGAAATAACTTGATCAGAGTCAGTGTAATTGAATATTGAAAGACTGCCATTGAAAAAAGATGAAATGGTACTATTTTTCTGGTTGACATTGCTACCAAACTCATTTAAAACTAAAATAGTAATGTATTTGAAACACTTATTCATGCTCTATTGATCAATATATTGCGTGATCTCAGGTATATCAATGTGAATAGTATAAATTAAAACAGGAGACACACAACATAGATGGATTAAAAACACTGAAAAACTTACATTAGAATCGGAAATTTTCGAGGAACTGTGTCCCTTTTCTCGACTGAGCAGAGAGTGTGTAATGTAAGTTTTTTAGTGTTTTTAATCTATCCATGTCATGTGTCTCCTGTTTTAATTTATATTATAAAACTTTAAAGTGTTTTCTGTTATGTGCTACAAATGTAAGTAGGCTATATACTTGTAAGTAGGCTATATACTTGTAAGTAGGCTATAGTATATAGCCTAATGTAAGTAGGCTATAGTATGCTATACACTATGTAAATAGTTATTGACTGGCCCAGTTTACTTCTAATTTATTCAAAGTCCAAACTATGTATTATCATTGATGATTAACTTCACTTTATCTCCAAAATGGATATATGTTGAAAGATTAAATATGTTTCTTTTTTCAGGTACCATTTACAAACAAAATATTGAAGAGAATGTGCTCGAAAGGAAATTCATATGAATTCTTTTTTGTTGACCAGGATGGAAAAGTCATTGGAACCCATAGTTAGAATAAGAATAAGTTAGGTAAGATAAAATTCCACTCATTTTTTAAACTTTATATAGGCGATGTCATTTTATACAGTTTCACATTTTTTAAAAAAGTTTATCCACTTCGATGTTTTATTATCGATCTGATGTTAGTTATTCAATTAGTAAGACATAAAGCTATGGTATGTGACTAAAATAATTAAAAAACTGACTGAATTTTGAAATCATTAATAGCTTACAGTATACAATATTTCAAAACAACGTGAAACCACATGAGATCAAGATGGACAGTTGAGAAGAGTGTTTAAAAAACAATGTATTCACTTATCATTCAGGGAATAGAGCTGTTCATAATATTTGGGATTCCTTCCATAAAGAAATAATTTATGTAACAAAATCTAATAATGTGATAACATTTTAACATCAAATTATGTATTTAATGTTATCACATTATTAGATTCTGTTACATAAATTATTTCTTTATGGAAGGAATCCCAAATATTATGAACAGCTCTATTCCCTGAATGATAAGTGAATACATTGTTTTTAAAACAATCTTCTCAACTGTCCATCTTGATCTTGAGTGAATTTTGAACTTTATGAATGACCATACATACATTAGAACTATGAATAGATGACTTCAAAAATTCACTCAGCAAGTGCTGGTAGAAAACACTGAATAATAGCTTTAATGACAGTGATTCCACCTTTTAAAATTTATGATTGAATTCATGAAATACCTGCATTATTTTGAGAGATTTATGTATTTACAGTTTGGTATTTATTTTCAAATCACTTAGTTCTACTTATAATGTTGTAGATAATCATCATTTCAGATTAAGCAATTAATTTATTGATTATTCCCATTTGTTTCATTAAACTTGTTTCTCTGAATGTAGAACTAATAATTACTTCATGCAGTACATTTTGGAAGAGTTTAGTAAACCAAACGGTTGAGAAGTAGGCCTACTGACCACAGAAATAAATGAATTGTTCATGGTATCCAAAAATATGTTGTTCACCAACAAGTTCTTTTGACCTTGGGGCACACTGATTAATCCCAATTCCTGCATGGAGATTTATTTATTTATTCAATCAATCATTCAGAATTACACAACTTACAGATTGATGCCAATAATAATTCAACTGATTGTTGGTTTATTGGAATTTCTCATATAATATTACTTTGTCATTATTGGGGGGTTTCTTCCCAAGAAATATAATTAAAAACTTATACAGATTACAAACAATCAATTTCAGAATTCACTTTGCAAAGTTTTTTTTATAATGAATAATAAATAATTATCAATAACTTTTTGATTTCAGGCCTAGAGGTGTACCAGCCAGAAGTAGAGGATGACAAAGAAAATCAACTATGAATAATATTCCATGGATATGATTCATGTATGATGTAGTAGCCTACAGAAGAAAGAGATGGACTAATCTAAGAAATATATTCATTTTTTCAGTACATCTTGATGTTTTTATTTCATGTTATTCATAATAATATCTTCTTCTTCTGATCGCTCCTGCAAACTGCTTCAATTCAGGTAGTTTTGAATAAAACAGCAAGTGACATGAAGCTAATAAAATGAGTTTTGATGGTTTATACTTGAGGGATTTTTAAAATTATATTCAACCCAACAGCATCGAACTCTTATTAACAACTTTATTGGTTCTGTAAGGCTTCTACTTTTTTTGGAAATAATAACATTATTTAACATTGCTGACTAGCAAATGCTAGAGGTAACGTGTAGTTAAATAATAGACTTGAATTGGATATAAAATAGGGTATCACAATTATGTATTGCATTAAGAATTAAGTAATAGTACTTATGTACTGCATTGAAGGGGTAATAATTCTTTGAATATGAAAAATAACTCAAGCAAAAGTTGAAAATATTATGTTCCAAGCCACATCAAATATAATGACTTTCAATTCTACCTTCTAGGCTATATTTCCAAGGCTTTGATTAAAATTAATAAGCTTTTAGAACATTATAGTAAATAAGGAGTTTGAATGGCTACTCTAGTTCTAATTAATACCCTAATAGAGTATTAATTTTGATAGGGCAACTTTAATGTTTAATTATAGAAAATAACTAGTAGGCCTACCCTAAAATATTCAAAATAAGCATGAGCATGCAGTTTCTAATTATGTCATTGTCAAGAGAGTCCTTATTGAACAAGTCGAAACTAATCATGTTTCATTTTGGAATATCACAAGGGTACTAGTTACCTTTTATAATTAATAGATATTTATCCATTTTAAAATAGGCTATGTGTTTTTAAAGTAGGTACCATAACAGAACCTGTTTATTCTAGCAATATATAGTTATATCAACAATGATTATTAGAATTAGTTCGCCTGTTTGAATACACTTTGTACATGTCATATGTGTTACAGTAATCTATAATAATAATAATTTTTAATATTCGTATAGCTTTTACTGGTGAGGAGTCCCTAATTCAACCTTGCCTGAAAAGGCATATTGATTTAGGCAGGCAATGGGCCTCACGATTCTTATTTAAGTATATCAGCCGGGACCGTACCTATCCAATGATCAAAAAGGGGACTGCTAAAATAAAATTGCCTAAAAAACGTTTACAATATTTATTTCTCTTGGTGTAATATAACCCGTAGATTCCAAAAATGCCAAAAGTAAAACACTCATTTATTAATTTGATTTTTTTTTCGATAGAGCTTCAATAGGCCTTTGAAGTTGAATACGGTACTCATAGTAGGTAGGCCTACCTATACACGATGTGATTCAAAGAACATGCATTGACTCTGAAGGCAAATGATTCTAGTTAATAAAATAATTATAATAATAATAATATATATTATTAATAATGGAATGCTTCTAGTTAATAAAATAATATCTTATTAATAATGAAATACAATCAGTTACTTCAAATAATTCACCCTTACAAATTTCAAGCATAGGAAATGAAAAGTAAACTCTTTGATTGACATGCCTATAAAGCATAAAATTTAGCATAATTGAAGTAACTAATAATTGTGGAAAAGTTATCTGAGTTATAAAAAGCAATTTATTCACTTTATTGAATTAAATATCCAATAATAATTTTAGAATTACCTTTTGGACAACCCAAAAAGTTCATTACCCATAACACATAAAGCAAAATTCATGTCAAAGAACTAGTTCTTTGAGTGTTACTGTTTCTGCCCGCCTGGGTGCGCTGCAATCGATTCTGCTTCTGCCCGTTACGAAAACACAGCTTAAAGGACCCAGACTGTAAACTGTGTTGTGCTAAAAGAACGCAACTCCAAAAAGCTCATTGTGTATCTTTTCGGATGCAACACGTTGCTTTTGAGAAGATACCTAAGAGCATCTGTTGCTTATGGAAAGGTACAATAATTTCAAAAATGTTCGATGTTTATGAACGGGTAGTATTGTAGTCTAGTTGCCCTTCGCCGATAGGAAGAGCTGCAGGACCCGGACTATACATTGTAATTTATCACTACAAGAGCCGTTTGCACAGTGACAGTTTAAACTAAACTCAGTTTATTTCATTTTAAACTGGATTAAATCCGTATCAAGTCTAGTTTGTTATAGTTATAATGTGTTTCATTTTAAGTTTAAGCCAACAGCTGATTAAATCGAGTTTTATCTTTGGCTGTGCAAAAGGCCTTAAATATTATATTTTTTCACAATTTTCTAATTTTGATTAATTGCCAGGTGGACAATAGAGACGAGTACGCGTACTGCGGCACAAGCACGGGCGATCTGATCAAAATCAAGCTGAACTACTCGCCGGACGTGAACCAACTGGAGCCGTTGGCCAATCCGGTGCTTGTCGGTTGCTACGGCAAGATCCCGCGCAAACAGCGTCGACCAATGGAGAAGGAGCCTGAGGCCGAACGCTACAGCCTCGGAGTGCGCGCTCTCCTATTGGCCGAGAAGGAGCGAATCATAATCGGGGCAGGCGATGGGACAGTGGAGGTGGTCGAGGAGGTCACTGATAAGACTGCCGGACAGTACAAGGTGCACAGTAGACTTATCACGCCTTCGCTGCCCAAGTTGAGGAAGGTTAGTGATGGTTTTTTTAATAAAATATATGAGAATGAGATAGAACAGAATAGATTTTAATGGAATATAATCGGAAAGAATTATAGTACCCTTTGAAATTTTAAAGGGTACTATAATTCTATTTTATAAATACAAGAAAGTAGCCCTGAATTCGTACATTTTAAGGAATATAATAGATTTGAATAGAATAGAGTAAAATATGATAGATTTGGGGAGAAAAGAGTAATTGGAAGGAATAGAATGAAATTAGAATACTGTAGATTAGAACAGAATAAAAAGAACAAATAATTTAATTATAGATAAAAGGGTGGAAGACAATACCGTATATTAGAATAGAATGAAGTGAAATAGAATGGATTAGGGATTAAAGAGGGAGAGGCATCTTAAAAGAGGGATACAAAATAGGTATATTTTTATTATCAAAATATAACAACTTTGAATATAATGTAGGCCTATAATGTTAATTTCTATTTGTCCTTATATGTTTAAGACTATAAATCTGTATGTAGCCTATGCTTATTTTGTTTAATATTTCATTTCATTTATTCATAGACAATAGATACAATTCACGTGAAAACAACAGGCATTCGCCCAAAACTGCTTTAAACCTTAATTTGGAATACACAGTATAGAGTTTATGTAAATTATAACTTAATTCACAAACTATTTTGAGTCCAAAAAATGTATGTACTACAATATTATTGGTAAATTGTCGTTTGTAATTATGTTGACGAATAAATAAATGATTGAAATAGAGTGGGAGAGAATAGATTAGAATATTATTGAGTCACTAATATATAGATACAACTGTATATTTGTATTGTGTCTATAAATGAATAAATTGAAATTAAACAATTCATAAATTTCAATCCGGAAACAGCGCAATGCTAAGTATATGATCAATAATTATCTAAATGTCTCATTTTGCAACTGTTCTATTATTGGCACAGATTTCCTCAGTGAACATTGATGGCATGGTGTCATCCATACAACGCCTCAATCAAAATCTCATTGTCGGAACTATGAAGAGCGAACTTTTCCTAATCAATATGCAGACAAACAGCAGGCAGATGCTCCTCACATGCCATACTTCTGCCGTATACGACCTTGTGTTTCCCAGGTATCCCTCTTTTGTACAAAATTATTTCCATTATATAAAACAATAATCATTTTGAAATGAACTATGGAAATGGAAAATGGAATCTATTCACAACATGTTTTACAATGCAATTATTAGGGAAAACAGTATCATGATGGAAAAAAGAAAAGAACTTTAATAGCTTAACAGCTGTGGTTGAAGTTCTACACTATTGTACATAATATAATATGAGCGAGACAGTCACTCAATTTTGATAACTAAAAAAAAAGAATAGGCTAAGTCTTTGTCAATTTCACACAAACAGAAATAGAGCAATAGTAAAAAACAAAAAATAAAATAGAACCTGAGAAAACAAACAAAATATAAAATTCATCGAAGTACCTAACCATTTATACAGTAAATATATAACATAAAAAGAATAAATAAAAAATAAGTACATAGACCTCTGCCACCAGAAAAAATTTCTACAATTGAGTCAAAAAACAGTCAAATTGAGCATCAGTAAAGTGACTATGTCATTTGAACTATGAATATAGGTTTCTTAGCAGCTAACCCTTTAAACAAGATTGAAGGTTTTTATAAATTAGCTGGAAATATTGGGCTATAAGTTGAAATCAGGTGACATAATATTATAGGGTAGTGATAGTGTAACTTACTGATGTAATATCTTTGTATTTTGCATCATGTTTTATGTTGTTATATTTGACTCTTGTATTGTATCTGAAGACCTCAGATATGGCTGCAATATAGTTTCTATTCTATAGTTATGAAATGAAGTGTGTTATGTTATGAAGTGTCTATAGTTATGAAATGAAGTGAGTTGTTATGAAGTGTCTATAGTTATGAAATTACAGAAATATGAAATGAGAAAACGTAGAAATATAGAATGAACAAACGCACGAGAAGATAAATATGAAGAATTATCACCTAAAGTGAGGGCCACGTTAGAACGGCAGTGGAGAAATATAGAACAGGATTTCCAATTCTCTGCCTTGCCACTGCCTTCTTTAGAATACAGCTTATGATGAAATATTAACTGTTCATTCTTGTTAAAAATGATCAATTATATTTTATTCGTAGAGAAAAAATATTTTTTGAATAAATGATATATGATAATCTAGCGATTGTTTTTCATAACATATTATCATATATCATATTATATTATGTTACAAACAATCTAGCGGAGGTAGAACAGGATAGAGCTATCTGCTTGTCGAATGATAGAAAACTATAGCAACAACAATGTTGATCAAATACTGTCATTATAACGTGGACCTCTCTATATCACCAATCGAGTTTCTTTTCAACAATGATTAAATGTTGTTTTTTGACTTTCAGGGACTATTCGCAAGTATTTGCTACAGCCAGCAAAGACGACGTGAGGGTGTGGAACATAGAAACATCTCGCGAGTTGCTGCGCATAAGTGTCCCTAACTTCACTTGTTCCGGCATCGTCTTCTCGTACGACGGAAAGTCCATCATCACGTCTTGGAATGACGGCACCATAAAGGCGTTCACCCCGCAGACGGGGACTCTCATCTACACCATTCTCAATGCCCATAACAAGGGCGTCTCAGCTGTCGCCATTACAAGTGACGGCAAGAAAATTGTTTCAGGTAAAGTGGTTTAGATATTTCACAAAAATTCATGATACAAAATTGGAGGGACACATTTTTGATCGAGCAAAGTGAGGTCTAAGATTCAAGTCGACTGTTTTGCATTTCTCTTTATGTTTAAATGTTTATATGTTGCGCATTTACGGCGAAACACGGTAATAGATTTTCATTAAATTTGACAGGTATGTTCCTTTTTAAATTGCGCGTCGACGTATATACAAGGTTTTTGGAAATTTTGCATTTCAAGGATAATATAAAAGGAAAAAGAAGCCTCCTTCATACACCAAATATCGGGGCACCGAGCTTCGCTCGTTATTTATTTATTGACTTTTGATAAACCAAACATAATTCTTTAAAATGATTGGGGAAGTACTAACAGCACAGCCCAAAACTGTTTCTTTCCCGAATTTTGATTCATACACTATAAATAGTCCAGAAAGTAGGTTATGCTCCATACACTTGAATTCAGGTTCAATTTTCTGTTCAACCATTTGAAAAAAAAAATATAATTTAAATTATATACAAACCAAATTAAATAACAAAATAACACTCACTAATCACTTGAAATTGTCAAATAATGATCAACTTTGAAAATTATGATATACTCTAGTTTAGGAGGATTATCATGTCATGTCAACAAATCAGATTATGTTTAGCTAGATAAAATTTCTTGCTGATTGATTATAATTACACAGCGGGAAATAATTCTGTCTCCCTCCCACACAGGTACACGCATCATCTGTTATCGAGAGACGACGAAATTATCATCTGTTTTCCAAGGAAGAATTATCCTTTTAATGTCGTTCAGCGAGTTTTCCAAAGAATGAGACCTAGTGCAATCGAATCTTTATATCATAAACCTACTATGTTCCAAATTTCGTGAAAATCGTTAGAGCCGTTTTCGAGATCCGTAAAACATAAATAACCAGATATAAAAATAGCCAGATATAAAAATAAACAGATATATACAGAAATTGCTCGCTTAATATAATAGGATATTAGAGTAAAAATCAGACCATAGAATTATTCATCATAAACCAGCTGTCGAGTGGATTATAAATTGCATGCAATTAATGTCTCAATGTTGTTCCTTCCTAATCATATTTGTATGATTTGTGATTCTGTCCACGAATAAATAAATGTAACTTGATAAAAAATCAGCTGTCGTGTGGACTATTAATTGCATTTAATGAGGCATGCAATTGATAACTCGAAATAGCATAGTATTTTCTCCCGACTTTTCTCTGCTTTCAGCTAGGTAAGCTTTTAATGATGATAGCATAGTATTGTTTACAACAAATTATTAGCATTGTCAGTACAACAACCCAAACAGCCATTAGTTTTTTACCGACACGACAGGACAGGACATAATTTCAGGACACAGTATCAGAGGAGGCTGTGGTTTATAACTGCGCGAGGTCTACTGTTCACAGAACTACTAGTTAGAAAGAGTGGAAGGGTATGTGGACCTTACGAAGTTCCTGAAAATTAATATTCTGATACTTCTCAATAAACTCTATTTTCGGTATGAGGTAAGTATTCCTTATTATTGAGGAAACACTTAATATAACCCTATAAAGCAACTTTGATTTAAGGTAAATTTATTAATAATATAATTACTTAAGAATTTATCTATGACTAATTTACAATCAATCACCGTACGGACTATGTGATCATGTTCATACTCTTTGTAACCCCTTTCTTCACCCTCAAGTAGTCCTATACTGCAATACAAGTGGACTGCACTTGGAAAACACTTTAGAAGTAATGAAAAATGACTTATTTTCAAGGTGGAGGGGAAGGACAAGTTCGAGTTTGGGAAATAAAGCCGAACAAACAAAGCCTGCTGGCTGTTCTGAAAGAGCACAAGGGTCCTGTCTCATCGATTGACATCAACTGCAACGACAAAGAGGCTGTCACTGCCAGTAGTGATGGAACTTGCATCATTTGGGACTTGGAGTAAGTATTTCTTAACAGAATTAAACAATCACTTACTTACTTACTGCCATGGTCATACATAAATCTAAGTAGATATTTAGCCGCACCAACAAAGCCCCTCCATTTCTCTCGATTCTCCGCGTCCTCCTCGGTTGCTACAATTCTCTCCGTATCGGCTTTCACTTGACTCCACCATTTCCGTCGTGGTCTTTCTCTCGGTCGTGTTCTTTCTAATTGAACAATTAGATTTGGTAAAAATTATAACCATGAATCTGGCTTATGGCTTCTTGGAAAGGTCTCAGTTTGACAAGATCTCAGTACATCAACTGCCTATTTTGACCATTTCTTGAGATACTAAGACAAGTGGGAAGTTGAGCCGCTTAGTTCGTCAAGTGTCATAACATAGAGTTTTACATACAGGCTGATACAGAGTCAGCAGCACCGTTATACATTAGTTAGGGATTAGTAAGAAGTTATTTAAAGGCTGGACTAGGGTTTGGGTGTTTGCTTTTAAATAGCAATAAATAAATCTTTATTCAATGACAAGTACATTACAGAATAACAATAATCAAATACTGAATTCAACAAAAATGCGTAGTGTACAGTCAATGAATACATTACTGCTTGCTAAAGAATGAACTTTGTCTGCAAACAGGAGCATATCACATAATTGAAAATAAAATCAATATGATGGTATTATTTGATAATTTTATAATTAAATTTATGATACTGCATCCACTAGACATTCTGGAAGCAACAGGAGCTTGACAAACTGAAAACTGGACGTAATGCTGAAGTTGACTACCCGGGCTGATTCTTGATCAACTGAGATCTCGATGAAGTAGATGTCACCTTCTTCGTAATATTTTAAGGCTGTGCAAAGGCTAAAAATAAACGTTCTACTCGTTTTTTTCAAAGTTTTTCAATTTGTATATCATCAAGCTATCAAAATGAAAAAGTTTTCTCAGGAAAACATTTTTTTCCGATCATTACTTTTTGAGATATCAGCGCCTGAAGTTTAAATTTTTGGGACAGACCATTTCAAATTCGGTAAGAGATAAATACATGAGATTCAGAGGATAGAGTCTTCATGGTATTGTTGATATAGTAAAACACAAATTTTCTGAAAATATCAATTTTTGAGAAAGTTATTTAATTTACTAAAAATGACCAAAAATAGCTTTTAGTTGTTATTTTTGGTAAATTGAATTTCTCAAAAATCTATATTTTCAGAAAATTTTTGTTTTACTAGATCAACAATGCAATGGAGACTCTACACTCTGAATCTCATGGATTCATCTCTCACCGAATTTGAAATGTTCTGTCCCAAAAATTTAAACTTTAGGCGCTGATATCTCAAAAAGTAATAATCAGAAATAAAATGTTTTCCTGAGAAAACTTTTTCATTTTGATAGCTCGTTGATATACAAATAGAAAAACTTTGAAAAATATCACCAGTAGAAAGTTTATTTTTAGCCTTTGCACATCCTTAAATTGTCATTCTCCTATTTTTCCCCCTTCTTCCTTCTACCAGCTAGTAGCCCCACTAATCCTGAATCCCTTTTCAGGAGATTCACGCGCACAGCGATTCAGTTCTCGTCAAATCGAATACTGCCATTATAACGTGGACCTCACTAATAATGAAACCATTTTTGAAACTATTTCCAGGAGATACGCCCGCACAGCGATTCTGTTCTCGTCAACGCTGTTCATGTGCGTGCGCTACCACCCGTCAGGCTGCCAGGTGGTGACTTGTGGCACCAACCGACAGATCGGCTACTGGGAGGTGTACGACGGATCGCTGATCCGCGAGATCGAAGGATCGGCCTCCTCGGCACTCAACACGCTCGACCTCACCGACGATGGTCACTACTTCGCTACCGGCGGCACCGATCAATACTCAAGGTAACCAAACAAACGCAAACTTTGACCTAACCAAAGGTCAAAAAATAGCAACCACATGCAAACTTGATTAATTAGCACC
Source organism: Nilaparvata lugens (assembly GCF_014356525.2). Lineage (NCBI taxonomy): Eukaryota > Metazoa > Arthropoda > Insecta > Hemiptera > Delphacidae > Nilaparvata > Nilaparvata lugens. The sequence goes on along the minus strand of NC_052511.1, from coordinate 41,930,245 downwards.
GATCAGATAATAAAGGTAACTAAACAATAGCAAACACATAGAATCTTGAATGGGGATCATAAGAGATAGATAGATATTGCCTTTATTTTTACATTTTAAAATATCACAAGTGTTGCGGGCGAAGTTGGGGCAATAAGAACCCCTCTTCCACTTGACCCTCTAGAGAGATATATAGATAATTGCCTTCATTTTTTACACTTGAAAATATTACAAGAGTTTTGGGCAAAGTTGAGGCAATAAGAGCCCCCTCTTACATTTAACCTTCTAGAGAGGTGAGAGGAAAGAGGGAGAAAGTCATTCTTTGAGTAAAATTGACTCAAAAACCACCACAAACTTCAAGCTGATTAATAATTTTCAGTAAAGCACTAGCCCTTCTACAAAATAGAACTTCAGTTCTTGTATATTTGAAGTTTGAAGACATCATAGACAGAAATAACAAATTCAATTACATGGAGGAATAAATTCAAGTGATAATATCAGTTATACTATTAAATAGAGATGCTAAATGAAAACAATTTTCATTACTTCATTTTATGGATGATTAAGGCCCGCCGCAAAGTAGACCCACGCTAATCCACGAAAAGCAACGCACGCCGTGGGATGCTTTGTAAACCATTGCTCCAGACATCTGTTTAATAAATGCAATGAATAATCCACTTGTCAGCTGATTGATTATGAATAATTCTATAGCAATGGTTTACAAACATCCCACGGCGTGGGTTGCTTTTCGTGGATTAGCGTCGGTCTACTTTGCGGCGGGCCTAAATTTCAAGAATAAAATCTTATCCAATAAAATGATGAATCAAAAAAATTATTTATATTCCATTGCGAATAGTTTGAAAATACTTTAATACCAATTTAATTTATGAATTGAAATTATGAATAAGCTGATAATTCATCTATTACTGGTTTCAAGGAAGTAGAACCAGTGACTTGATGAAACCAGAAAAGTACAATGTACATGAACTATGAATAAAATATACTGTAGCCGTAGTTGAATCATTTCCAAAAGGGCAATTTATTCAAGTAATTAGGAAGATGGAATGTTTTGAATTTTGTATATTTATTTTCCCTGTGGTATTAATGTCATGTCAAAATTTATTAGGCTAATAAATTGTATTACATAGAATCAGTAGTAGGCTACCCTCTTTTCTCTTTGATGACATGACCGGTTTCGGCCAATGACGTCGAAAATAGAAGGGTACTATAGTCAGTACAAACCTTAGTTTGCAGCATTAGTCTTATGACGTAAGAAGCTGGCAGATTTCACAAAATCCAGAGAGCCTGTGAAATAATTGTGTGATAGAAGGAGCGAAAAAGAGAGCGTAGGCTTTTTTGATAGCATAAAAACGACAACCGTGTGCTCCTATTGTTCTATTGAAATAACATTGGCCATAAATCTCCGTGCTGCAAACTAAGGTTTGCACGGACTATAGTGATTCTACATAGTTAAAACTGTCAAGTAGTAAAGTCGTATAGCTTTTTGTTGGTGGGGAGTCTATTATGGCATCACTTAGTAGCTCTGTAGAAATAAATGAATTAAAAAATTTAAATGTACATTATATTGATAAGAGATTGTACGTCAGGTATGGAGATACCGCGAAGGCTTGACCACCCACGTAGGCGTGGGTCACGCTGGTGTCATCACAAGCGTGCGATTCAGTCCCGACCGAAAGCGCATAGTCAGCACAAGTGCAGACGGCGCCATCTTTATCTGGGCGTGTCCTCTGCCCAAGGAGCCGCCTGCGCCTAAAGCAGCGGCTGTGACGTCATCGCGAGGAGGCAGTCTTCTGGACAGACCGCTCGGCGCACGCGCCAACTCCATTGAGACCATCAAGGACATTTCGCCCAGTCAGAGTGTGCGCGCTACGAGTCGCCATGAAGGCATGGATTCGCCCCCAGCGGGCAGCAATTTCGGTGAGTGAAAGATTGGGGTTGAAGTTGTTGCCGTTCATGAATTTGTTACTTATTGAAGTTTTTCTGTTTATCGCATAATATTTTGAAATCTTGTGAGACTGGACTCTCGATGTGATATGACAACCATAATCAAATCAAATTCATTTATTTCCTCTTCAATGATACAAACATGTTTGAATAATAGTAACAAAAATACAGAGAAAGAATATTCTTCACATGGGGTATGGTGCCTGTGTGCAAATAAGAGACTGAATCGATTTATCTCTTTTGTGTGGAGGAAGTATTAGAAAAATTAATTTACTACTAAAAAGATAGAATGATACACACAGCAGATAGATAAGAAGGAAGGAGGTTGATGAATAATAAATAAAGTTGAATGAATATTTGCTTAAGGTGTTACCGTTAATAGAGCTGTCATTTATTGAAGTTTTTTAGTTTATCGCACAATAGTTTGTCATCTTGTGAAACCGGATTCCCAATGTGATGGGAATTGAATGAATATTCCTTACTATATATAAAATAAAAATGACTTTTACAGGCAGAGACAACGGAAGCATATATACCTAAGATTGTTTATTATATGGTACAGGAAAGATGGGGACACATGTTGTTTGACGCATTATCATATCTGAACTACTGAGCTGATTAACTTAAAATTTTGCATAAAGATCAAGAAATTACCGAGGATGGCCTATTTTTATTCATCAACTAATACAAATTTAAAAATTAATGTGACAAAGCCTACGTGAAATATTTTTTCATTTTAACAATTTTAATTATCATTCAATGAATAAATAAAATAGAAGTCCTATTAAATCGTCAACTAACTACTTGTCAAAATTCAATTTTATACATATAAAGAAATAATACAAATAAATTATATAGTGAGTTACGATAAGGATAACCTTTTATTATAAAAGACAGGATTGTTGAAAATGGAACATATTCTAATTGATTTTATTTGTGTTTCAGAAAATGGAGTAGTGAAATGCTATTGTAAAGATAAATGCAACTGCATATCTGAAAAAGCTAATATCACAGCTCAGTGCAACTCAGGTAAGTCATTTTTCATATATGAATCTTCTAGGGTGGCATTCCTTCTATGGTATTGAATTCATCCAACTTCAATCTCTTCGCACAAGCATGTTTTGATACATATTATCTGATTTGATGATATTGTGATTTGGATGGATAATGCATGACTTACAGAGGCAGTAAAATATCAATAATTTGCCTAATCTTGTATGAAATAACTTTCACATAATTGAAAATATAGGTTACCAATCATGTACTTTATTCATGGGCTTCTTAATTGCATTTCTCTCCTAAAAATGAGCTTCATCGATAGTTCATAGAACATCACAGTGCCTTAGAACAATGAGAGGACTGATTATTCATTAAGTTGTTAGTTGACGATTTAATAGGACTTTTATTTTATTTATTCTTACACTATGGTTCAAGTGTTATCCATAGGATAAGCTATCTTTCTAAGCTCATGTTATCTTTTATCTACGCTAGTAGTGAGTATTCTTGTTTACAACTATTTGGAGAATCCGTGTAAACTTCAAAATTTTAATTTCAGATTCTTCTGGGAGCGACCAAAGAGAAGGACAGCAAGATAACGCGACAAAGACAAAGAACGCGGATAATGAGAAGAGACCAAGTATAAACAGCAGCTGCAGTGGATCAAAAAAGTCTACAGTTCGAAAATTCTGCTAAGGAAACATCTATACTTCTCTTGTTTATTATAATTGAACCAATAGAGAATTTCAAATTCAAATGAAAAGTAGAATAGTGATCTACAGACAGATAATAGTGATAATTATTGAATATAAATCATTATAACAATCGGTCAACCCAAGGAGTAAAAGCTTGATAAATTGCAAATTTAAATTTGAATAATTCATATAATGAGAATTTCTTATGAAGAGTAGTCATCACGATCAACTTACTTGTTGAAGAAAGTTTATTGTACTAAAAGTGTTTTTTTTGAGTATTTGATTATTTTATAATAACAGCAGACTGACAATAATTAATTGGAAGTCATTCAAATACTGAGTAGATGATCATGGAGAATTTAGGGGAACTTATGATAATCATGATGCAAGTTACATTATCGAGAAAGCAGCTTACTAGGAGCACAATCTTTAAATTCGACCAACCAATAAAACTTGAAGAAATTTCTGCTTCTTTTCAGACTACGTTGTACATTATAAATAGAAAATTATCTTTGAAAGATGTAGAATATTTCTACTTTAATAAATACGACTTAGAAGAATATATACATCACATCTTGCAACGATCCTGTTTATTAGTAAGTAGTGTTTATTAGTGATTTATTAGTAATTTTTAGCTACTCATACCCAAGTCCATAATTAGTACCTAAATACTACTAATTAGTGGTTGGCAAGCCTGTCTTGCCTGTATTTATTATTATTTTTATTATTTACTACTAATTAGTACCATAATTAGCTACTCAAACCACCCCATATATTATTATACATAATAATGATGCATAAGTCAACTGTTTTTTGTTAGTAAAAAATAAATTAGTACCTAAATACTACTAATTAGTACCATAATTAGCTTCTCAAACCACCCCATATATTATAATAAAATAAAGTCAAATAAGTCAACTGTTTTTTGTTAGTAAAAAATAAATTAGTACCTAAATACTACTAATTAGTACCATAATTAGCTACTCAAACCACCCCATATATTATTATAAAAAAAGTCAACTGTTTTTTGTTAGTAAAATAAATAATTAATCTTACTTGCATAAAAACTTCTAAAGAGAATCAGCGGCCACAATAGGTCAACTTTTGATTCAACAATTGAGAAATCGCCAACAACTTGACAAATTATTGTTATACTCATAATACTAGTTATTAAACTAATCAGTAAAAGCAGAATGAAACTACAGCATTTGATTCAAAATAATTTCATTTTCAAAGTGATAAAAACAGGTATATTACAATGAATGATACATAAAAATACAAATGAACTTATAACATAGTTGCAACAAAATACTTACAGAATGCAGGCCACCTATTTACAGTTATCAAAACAATGATATCCACAAACACATCAGTCTTTTTACAGCATGGTCTGATAATACAAGCACAGCACACACTAGCGACTAGCCCCATGCTTGACTCTTGCAGTAATGGAGAATGAGTTTGCCATCAGTTCCATAACAGTTGTAAAGGTTCCTTACTGTCTGGTCAGGAGCTGGTGCAAACGCTTGGTTCACATATAAAAACTGAAACAATACATTACAAATCAAAGATACATGAATTGAGAAAATAGTTCTATAAGCTAGAGCTTTGTGAGTAAGAGCCTATTTAAGAGCTAAAGTGCAAAAGCTATTATGATAACAGATAATTTAATCACGAGAAAAGTGAACAATGATATACAAATCAAGACAAAGGTAAAATTAATGAGAAGATGGATCCAAGGTACCTAGAATACATGTATTCTAGGTACATTGGATGGATCTATAAGCTGAAGCGTTGTAATTCAGTACCTATTTTAGAGTTACAATAAAAAATTATAACGACGTGGTTTAATCACGAACAAAATGTGACAACGGCAAGAATTTGAATAGATCACGGAGCATGCGCTCTGTGTTTTTCACAATCTGTTTTACACTGGTTGATAGGGTAACCTAGCTGACGTCCTCTTCACTACTTTTCTTTCTCTTTTACCGTAAGGCTAGGCGCACACCAGTTAGTCAAGACAAGACATGATCAGACACGTTTAGTCACAATACTTCACATTATTGCTTATGACGCAACTCACACTGATTAGTCATTGAAATTAGACATGTCTTCATAAGCAACTATGTGAAGTAATATGACTGATCATGTCTTGTCTTGACTAACTGGTGTGCGCCTAGCCTAACTCAACCATTCGAGTATGTGAGATAGGCCTTGAATATCAATTGGACAAATCAACATACCCCTTCCAAAGGCGGTCAATGGATGAGATTGTTAATGGAAATAAAATCGTTATGCGTGGAGTAAAATGCAACTTTCGAAGGTAAGTTCAAAAAGGTTCCTATAATGTGTTATTTCTGTGGTCAGACTGGGAGATGTAACTTACTTTATAATTTATTCTGTTTTAATTGATCTCATGTGGAATTTATTTGGTTAACATTATCAACACTCAAGCTGTTTAAAACTGTATTAATTGCTATCAAGATGGCTCAATATAAACTGGCGATCATATGCAATGGTGAAGTACAATTAATAATAAAATATATTATACGATGCAAGAATTTATAAAGAAAGCAAAATGTTTGGAAAAGTGATCAACAATATCTTCAAATTTTGATACAGGAAGATAGTCTATGTTTAACAGTGATACAGGTGAATACAGAAGTTATATAATTTTTTTATTTCTTTGGTAGTTCATAAATTTCCTTTTATCATCAAGTAAGAAAACATATATCATATTGTACAACGTTTTTGAGTAAGAAATTACTGATTTTTCTTACTTGGCTCTAACAAGCGCAATAAAACTCACCAACGATTCTTGAGGATCAAACTTTAGATATTTCTTCACAAATTCTATTATCCACGCAATCTTCTTATCAGGATCAATAGTCCACTTTTTCTGTTTCATAATTGGAGCATTTCCGGTCGCTTTCAACAATACATCAACTGTAAAAAAGAAATCAATTATTGCAAATGAGACAAATTTGTTGAAAACTGGAAAGAAGGCACAAGATTTGTATAACATGGATTATTAGTGAGATTCACGTTATAAAGTCGGTGGGAATGATAATAAGGCAATGTTGCCACTTTTCCTTCTCCACCGCCTTCTTTATTATTTTTTTTTTAATTGCATTGGACTAAGTAAGCTCAACAAATTGAAAAATGCTGTTTAATAACACCATTATTCCTTTGGAGCTTCAATATTCGTATTTTTCTGCAGTAATCCTTCAATCTCTCCGACCTCCTACGACGCTCCTCATCTGAAAACACCATCGCCCGTCGTCGAATTGGTTCCCGCTGTTGAAGCCTTGTGGTTTCTAGCTCCTTATAGTTTCCGGACTACTTCCTTCTATAGTAAATCAAATCAAATTTATTTTGCCTCAAAATAATATACAAAATTCTATATTGTTTTTTTTCTTTAGGGCTACTTTTAATATAAATAAAAATATAAATCTCGGTACCCTTTTAAATTATTTTGTCACATGTGGTAACAAAATAATTTAAAAGGATACTGAGATTTATATTTTTATTTATAAAATTCTATATTCTATAGTAGATAGCTATGACTAAGTTATCCCGGTAAATCTGGTTTAATATTAATTGTTGATTCATGCTAATAATATAATTTTTATATCTGAAATATTATATTTTATTCGTCGGGAGAATATATTTTTCATAATTTATTACCAATATATATTTATAATTAACAAGATTGAATATTTCAGTAGTTCTTCATATTTCTACAATCTACAAACAATTTGGCGAAAGTGCGGATTGGAAAAGGTTAGAGCTGTCGGCTTAGACTAGTGACGAGCAAGGATAGCAAACCAATGTTAATCATATGCTAACTCTATAACACGAATCTCACTGTAGACTTCTTCATATCAGAGACCTATTATTTGCTAAGGAAAATTCGTAACGACTTACTCTTGGTTTTTTGAATTCCAGTACCATCCACTGAATTATCAGCTGTTTTTGGACTGTAGAGCCATCTACTGAATTCTCAGACGTTAATTCGTGTTCACCAATCTCTTTTGATATTTCCTGTGAATCCTGTTTTTGAATGGATGGCTGTTCGTCCCCCATCAGGCTCTGAAACAATGCAAATCATAAAATAAAAAGAACTATCCAATATCTAGTATTTCTAAAAATAAATACCTTATTATTACAATAAGGGTATGATCACATTGAATGTGTGTAAGTGCAAGTACAAGTCGAATCATGCATGAACCGGAAAACAAAATTTGAAAAATGCCATTTAAACACGTTGTGACTTGCATGTTGGTGCTTACACTGAACGCATCTAGCAAGTGCAAGCTTTTAATGAGAGTGTTCCAACTGCTCTTTCCAGATTTTGTTTCTCATCTGCACGCTTGGCCATGCATATCCAAGCTTGCACTTGCACATATTATACACATTCAATGTGATTTCACAATTAGGTTTCCTAAGCCTTGCATTAGAATAGCATTAGCTAATAATAAACGTGAGCTCTTGAGAATTTAATAACTTTATATCTACAATCAAGAAAGTCTAATAAAAAAATGGATGACTAAGGAAGATTTAGGTAAATTTATATAGATAAATTTCAATTTTTTCAAGTTTAAAACATCAAGTAAGATGAATCAGTCCACCATCTAAGCTAATCAGTCAAAAAAATCTAGAACTCGCTGAAATCAAACTCTTTCACTATTATAGGCAGCCTGTTGAAGTAGCGTAGTGCTGAGCTCCTATAGCAAACCCGCGATCTCTGGAGGCGCACCCCGGCTATGTCAAGCAGCTCTCGATGCCTAGTGTTGGGGTGATGTACATCTGCACGAGTTAACAAATTTGGTTGATTCTTCTTGATATACATGAGGCAGAGAAGAATGAAGTGGCTGACTACGTTACAAGATGACGTCAAGTTTAGTTACTTGACATGCCTCTCAGCAGTTTCTTATTATTGGACTTTTACACTTGTAGACATGCCTTTGCGGTATGTACATGCCATGAAAATATTATCATTATTATTATAACTAATACAACTTAAATATCAAATATCAACTTAGATATAGATGGCCCTGGGAGTAAGTATTAAGCTGCGTTTACACCAAAGTTATTAACAAAATGTTGATAACTTAATCCTTATAGATTCTATTAGATTGAACATAACTTATCATACACATGATGATCATATGCGTTTGTCAAGTTCCGTTCAATCTAATAGAATCTATAAGGATTAAGTTATTAACATTATGTTAAAATTTTGTTAATAAATTTGGTGTAAACGCGGCTTAACTAATACAATCACTAATATGAATTATAATATTGAGTCAATCTGAGAGAAGTGGACATTAGAAATAAATTATAAACTTACTAGGAGATAACCCTTGCTCCGCAAGGGTCTATTTTAAAACTTGATCTGAAAAATTGACCGAGTGGAATCTTGAAGAGTTTGAAATAGGCCTAGAACCATTCTCGGTTAATTGAGAATCTATATGCAAAATTTCAAGTTAATAAGTACAGTAGTTTAGACGTGATGATGCGTTAAACATAATTTTCCTATCGCGTACGTGTATGAGTCAGTTCTTTCCTTTATTATTAGTATAGATGAGTTCTTCCACTTGGTGCTAAACCTAATAAAGTGACAGAACTCAAATCTTGTTTAGAAACCTTCCTCAACTTAATGCCAACCTGACAAAATTGGACTGATTATTAATTTAGTTGACAATTTTAACCATCTGTTTCGAAGAGGTAGTCTCTTGATTTCTATATGCATATATTTAAATTATTTATTCATGTCCCATGAATAAAATTTGAACATTAATACTGAAAAATCCAAAAGGAAAATTGAAATTTGGACTTCGTAGTGCACAAGATTGATATTTTTAGAATCTATTCTGCACAATTTGGAGATCTAAATCATTTCCGTTGCAATCCATAAGTTGACATGTTTCAATGCGAACAAACACAACCCCCTATAAAGGTCTTGAAAATCTCTCTGTTGTGTCTCTTCCTCCACTCTCCTCCCTCATTTAAAGGTCCATACATTTTTCTAGGGATCTTGTTCTCGAATACAATTAATTTCCCTTCTATCCAACTTCCATGTCTCAGCACCGAAGAGCAATATTGGACAGATAATTGTTTTATAGATTTTAATTTTAGTTGTATGTGATAACAATTTTGAGGACATAAGTTTGTTGCATGCATAGGAACATCTGTTTGCAAGGTGTATCCTATTCTGTATTTCTGTTACTTCTTTGTTATGTTCAGAAATGACAACGCCTAAATACTTAAAAGTGTCTACTTTTTCAAAGTAGTGACCATTCACTTGGAGAGAATCTTGGTCTCTGTTATCTTTTCTCTTGTGAAATATACATATTTATTTTTTGTAGTGTTCACTTTCAGTTCAATTTTCCCTGCTTCCTCTATGAACACTTTTGCTAATTGACTTAAGTCATCTATTTCTTCTGCGAACACATCATAACCAAACGCTAGTGTGTTGATTCCAGATCCAATTTTTATGCATTCATCCCTATTTGCAATTTTTTGAGTGCTTCCTCGATAGCTATCGAGAATTGGCGAGAGCCCATCACTCTGTCGTACTCCTGAATTTGTCCTGAAAGACTCAGAGACTTGTCCATTCACTCGCACCGAGCATGTAGCTTCTGCTATACTTGACCTGTCCAGGTTTACTAGTTTTTTTAGAATTCCAAACTTCCCCATCCTTATCCACAGTTTCTCTCTGTTAATACTATCAAAAACGTATACTATCATAAGCTTTTTAAAAGTCGATAAATAAAGAAAAAACTCTTTGTTGAATTCCCAGTACTTTGATACAATTTCTTTCAGAATGAATATTTTTTTGATTTGTTGTAGACCTGCCGGTGTAATTCTAGGTTCAGTGCCTAAATACCTGCCATCAAATTTTTGGTTGGGATCGATTTAGTATGTTATTTTGAGCACAAACTCACAAAAATTAAACGGTGGTCACTATTGTTTTTTTAAAATAAACCATGTTCAAAGTATTAATACCTTAATACCTTCTGCTTCATCCATTACCCACATTTGTGGGATCGATGGTGTCATAGAATTCGATTTCAACATACACAATAACACAAAAACTATTCAGATGGCAGGTAAAACAGTGATCACTTATTAAAAAAAGTTCAGATCATCACTCATAAATTAATTTACGCTATAATATGATTTATCACAAAGCAGCTTCCTGACGGCTCTCTTGAAGGCGGCCTCATCCAACTGCTTCACACCAGGAGGCAGCTTGTAGAAGAATTTCAGTGCAGAAACTCTATAGCTGGCCTGTGAACGGTGGAGACGTCTCCTAGGGACATCCAGCAGCTCGCAGCGCCTGGTGTAGTGGTTGTGAACGTCACTTCGGGCAGCCAGAGTATGCTGTATCCTCTTGACATACATCAAGCACAGGAGGATGTAATGGCTGAAGACCGTCAGCACACCAAGGCGAGCAAAGATGGGCTTTTGTACAATTTTGCATGCATTCAACCTATAAAGTGGCAGCCATTTTGATTATCGAAATCATTAAATTTTGATTTTCCAAACCTAAGTTTTTCTAACCTAAACTTCCCTAACCCAAAGCTTTTCCTAAACAAAACTTTTCTAAACTAAGCTTTCCTACCTCAGCTTGCCTAAACTACGGTAATATATTAGAGGTGTTTGAAATGTCGTAAACAAAGTGAGGTAGTAAAACTATTTTTTTTTTCTAATTTATGATGAGTGACCGCCGTTTATTTCTTGTGATTTTGAGGTCAAAATGACATACTAAATCGATCCCAACCAAAAAATTGATGACAGGTATTTCGGCACTGAACCTAGAGTTTAGTCGACCTGCCTTATGTTATCGGATTACTTCACTTTAGTACGATTGAGAAAATTTTTGCACCTCAGAGGTGCAAATTCTCTTTCTTCTTTTTCTTTGGCTACGCCTTATCCCAATCATATGGTATTTTCACCTCAAATTTTTAAAAATTGAAAGAGAAGCAACAATGAATCATAGATTAGGTACTCTGGTTGGGAATGTTCAAGTGAATGTCTTCGTTTTAATTTTATGTAATAGAATAATCAAAGATTAGTAAAACTTTAAATGCATTCTTGAGCAGTATCCAAATGAATTATTGTAATGATTTTTTGTTTAGGCTACATGCAAAAATGTAATGTAATAAACAAAACAGTTGAAGTTGATGTATTCATTTTATAAATAAATAAATTGCATCAAAAACTGATACTGATTTATAATAAAATTAATATTAACTAAGAATTATAAATTGTAGAAATCTTACCTTATTGTATTTTCTCCAAGTATTTACTTAGGTATTTTGAATTTAGAGAGAGGTTAGGGTGATGGATGACTGATGATGGAATATATTATGGTGGAAGGCTGAACAGCTGTTTCAGAATGAGTGAGAACGGAACCATAACAAACTGATGACCATGTGATACTACGACAGACTGAAACGTTTTTCGTCCAAGTTTGTCGTCTCATAACAAACCTGTCGTCTCTCGAACACGAGCCTGGCTCACTCAGGAATGTGTTCCAATCTTTTCCAATTTGTCGGTAGTGAAACATTAGAATCGTCTTAGTTTGTCACTGTATGCACTTAACATACTTGAACTATGCAAGAATGTACCCTGAACTGTCAGAATTCACAGAGAAAAAAATGTCCTGAGAAACAGCCCTGCACCAGCTTGTGAGAAGGACAGCCTTGCTGCCAAGGAGATTGCTCTATCTGCCTTCATATACAATGAAGGCACTTTTGACAATGTCACTTATAAGGCCATGGTCCGTGCAGTGAAGGGGCGTGGTCTTAAGCCTGCCATATGTAGGTGGATTGAATAAATTGATGTCATGCTCTGCTCCAGGTGGATCAGGGCCGATCTTCAAGGTGAATTGATAGTCATTGCACCTGCAAAAGGTTGTCTACAGAGAGGTGTGCTTTCTCCTCTTCTGTGGAGCCTTGTGGTGGATGGACTGACTCCCTCCTTCATGAACGTAATAGTGAAGGTGGCTTTGTCCAGGGCTGTGCTGATGACATAGTCCTCATTGACTGAGCGAAGTGAGGTCCAAGATTCAAGTCGACGGTTTGGCATTTCTCTTAATGTTTAAATGTTAAAATGTTTATATGTTGCACATTTACAGCAAAACGTGGTAATAGATTTTCATGAAATTTGACAGGTATGCTCCTTTTTTAATTGCGCGTCGACATATATAAGGTTTTTGGAAATTTTGCATTTCAAGGATAATATAAAAGGAAAAAGGAGCCTCCTTCATACTCCAATATTGGAGTAAACATCAGACTATAGAATTATTCATCATAAATCAGCTGACAAGTGATTACACAGATGTGTGGAGAAGACAGTCTATTGCTGCTGTATTTCCATAAGGTCTATAGTTTCAATCAGGTACTTGTGGATGAGAATACTGCGTGAGGTCTACTGTTCACAGAACTAGTAGTGGTAAAATGAAGGTTCTCAAGTACTGTTGCTGATGTCATGAGCATCAACCTTGACAGGTGTCTTGGAGAGGGACTAAGCATAAATCCCTCAAAGACTGTAGTCATTCCATTTACAAGAAAAAAGAACCTGGAGTCTCTCTCCAGGTTGAAGCTTGGATCAACACAGCTTGTAGTATCAAGAACTGTCAAATACCTAGGGCTGACCATTGACTCTAAGCTGACTTGAAACAATAATTTAAATAATACACTGCACAAAGCAAAATGGGCACTTATGACTTCCAGGACATTTGAAGGCTCCATGTGAGGGATGAAGCCTCACATAGTGCTGTGACTGTACAAGACAGTAATAAGGCCTCAGGTTACATTTTTATGAATCACTCATCTTCTGGACAAAGGTGAACCAGACTACAGCCACAGCCAAACTCACAAGTCTACAAAGGATGGGCACACTTCTAGTCACTGGAGCTTTCAGGAGTAGCCCGTCAGCAACTCTTGAAGTTGCACTTGGCTTACTGCCATTGGGTATTTTTATCATGGCAGAAGCACAAAAATCAGCCTATTGGCTGAGAGTTGCAAGCCAAGGGAGGGAAGGCCTGTCTGGAACAGGCCACTGCATAATCACCAAAGCTGTTGCTCAGACTTCAGATGTCATGAGTACAGAGATAGTTTTCACTACACCTTTTTTTGCTCCTTCTGCTCCAGAGAGGAGTTGATGTCTGAGGAAGGGCCCTATTCCAAGAGTGGTGGCCTACAACACGGATGGTTCTCTCATTGAAGGGAAATCTAGCTACAGAGTGTACAATGATTCACCCAGAACAGAACCCTGTGCAAGTCTGGGACAACACTGTACTATCTTTCTGGCAGAAATTTGCACATCATGACTTGTGCAAATATAGGCATTGCCATATACTATTACAACAAGCACATAGTAATCTTGTCAGTTTGTCAGGCAGCCCTCAAGGCTCTTGACTCCAATGAAATCAAGTCTAAATTGGTGTGGGAGTGTCCACTCAGCAGGCTTGTAACACTCGACTCTTTGCATCTTGGTTGGGCAGCTGGCCATGTAGGCATCGCCTATACCAGGCGCACACCAATGTGAAAGTTTTGTTGCGGTGCAAATTCAATTCGCTGAACTTGCCATGTGGAAATTTAATACCATTGCAGTGGATGTGCTGGCACAAACCAATTCATTGTGAAATATTCCCTTGCGAATAATTCACAGCTTTTGCTACATGCAGCATTTGCAGCACTTTTTTGTGTTGCAAATTTTGTGGTGAGTTCTTGAACTACACTAGTTTTGTCTGCCTTGTAAACAACATAAGTCAACTCGAATATTTCCGTGCTACACATTGCAATTATTTTGCTTCCCAGTGTGTGTGCCCCAATATTTTGCAACAAAAACTTCGTTTGGAAACCACAGTCTGAATTCTTGAAAATTCTGCAACAAATTTGTATGCATCAGTGTGTGCATACCTTTAGGTGGTGATGAGCATGCAGATGAGCTTGCTAAGCTGGGTTCCAGTATGCCATTCTTTGGTCCACAGCCAAGCTGTGGCATAAGTAAAACAACTGATTTTCACACAATAAGTGAATGGTCCAGGGACTTACATCACTAGCAATGGCAAGTTCATCCTGGTCAAACACTTTTCAAGAGGCTACTAGAAGATGAAAGCTCTTACTTCTTCAGCTGGCTAGTGAGGTTGGGTAGAGGTCAGGTCAAGCAGTTGATTGCTCTGATAACTGGACATAGCAACTCCAGGAAATATCTCCACACAATTGGACTTACAAACATAAATCAGATGTGTAGGCTTTGTAATCAGTCTGAAGAGACTGCCAAGCATATTATACTGAATTTCAAGAGACTAGGGGCAAGGAGAAAGACTCTGTTTGGCTGCAAGCAGCCAGGTGATGAATGGGATGTTAGTATAAAAACTCCTAGATCTTGTGAACGACAAAGGTATGTATTTGCCCAAACAACATACTTGGACACATAATAAGCTTTGGTTGACATGTGATGGTCTCTGAACCTTTGGATTCTCGAATCAATCCTTCAAATCATAGCATAAACATAACCTTTAAGGTTGTGTTCAATTATGTTTTAAATAAAAAAGGAAAGGTTAGGGGTTGGCTTGCAAATAGTGATATTTTATTATTAAAATGTCCTGATAATTTTATATGATAAAAACAGATAAAAAAGGTGAAATACACTCACTTTCTATAGTAAGGTTTACATTATAATGGCAGTGGAGAAAGATAGGAGAACAAGGTTACCGATCCTCAGTCTTGTCAATGCCTTCTACACACCATAGCTGATACAGGTTTATGTCATATTAACTGTTCATTTTTGTTCAAAATAATCAAATATATTCTATTAAGCAAGAAATTATATTTTTCAATAATTTTATAATGTATTTTCACAATTAAGATGGAATATTTTGTTAATAAACTATTAATTCAACATTGTTAAAAGATGGTCTGGCAACAGAGCAAAGCGAGAGAAAGATAGCGCTATCCGTTTTGTTGAATGATAGACAAGGATAGCAATATTGTCATTGCTTATCAAACACTGCCATTAAAACGTGAACCTTACTATAAATATCTTACAAATGACACCCTAATACTTGTAATTTGTCGTCGACTCACTTTGACGTTTTTCAGGTTTAAATGATTGATTTAGCCTAGTTGAATTTTGAGGTTAAGTTTTGGAAGATTATATTAGATAATTTTTCTTTTTAGAGACACGATACTGGAATTTATTTGATCATTTTGGAATTTCAAATCAGGAATTTAGTTATTGCAGTTTACAAGAAGCTTACTGAAGCGCTGAAGTTTGAACTTGGTTTGGATTTTAGCATTTTGGTTTTAGGTTATCTTGTTACCAGGATTGTTAAATATAAAAAAAATAATGTTAGCTATAGCTATAGGTTAGAGGTTATGTTATTTTGTTATGGTAATTCTAATTATCAGGTTAAACAGTTAAATTTGAACTTGAAGTTTGAAGACAAAACGAGTCATGACAGCAAAGTGTACAAAGTTGAAGTACAGTTGGAGTGAGGAAGCAACCAAAATACTTATTTCTAAATACGAATCATATGAATTTCTTTATAATCCCAAGATGAAAGATTATAAAAACAAAAACAAGCGACAAAAAACACTTGAAGTTATTGCTGACTTGATGAACAAATTAAAACCAGGTTCAGTAGTTTGTAAAGCAGAAGATGTAAGGAAAAAGATAAGTAACCTTCGATCTCAATTTTTTGCTGAAAAATCCAAGGTAAGAAAATGTAATATTCAAGTACAGAGTACTGTAGTTAAATATAATGCGGCTTTCACACACTTGCCAAGTGAAAATGTCTACTATGCTACCGCTCGCTTACACTTTGCCCGTACAGGTTGTATACCTTGCCAATACCTTCGCAAGAGTATGGATATAGAATTAGAATAGAATATGGTACTGGCATAACCCATTCCATGTCATGATTCTCATTTGCGGTTCACTCCTGTTTCATGTGATAACAATTATTCTAAATCACGACTTGACATGCTGGTCTAAAATAATAATAATAATGTAAGTGATATTAATCAGTATTTAGGCTAGATCGGTTATTTTACATATTTTTGGGCAGTGGCTTCCGGCTTCCCTATCTCCAATCCCCATTTGGGATCATGATACTTGGAAACTTAAATGGTAGGCCTATTGTATACGTATGTATGAAAAAAATTATTTTCATTGCAATTAACTTGATTTTTATTGAATTGTAAATTAATTAATTTTGGAGAAAATTCCTAAGGAAATTTTCCTTAGAATTTAAAGTTCAAAAAACCTTACATATACATCAATGCACATTTCTAATAGGAACATTCCTGTCAAATTTTATTTAAATATGTTGCTACGTTTGTCCAAAAATACGTCACATACAGACAAAAGCAAATCCCGTCCAGTTAAAACGTAAACCTCACTAGGCTACGTTTCGTTAATTAATTGCATGCATCATTGCATGGAAACATACTGTTGGGTTCCAGAGCAAGTGAAAGACTATTTGGAATCCAGAGGAAAGCTGTCAGAATGATTATGTGGACTTCCCAAGAGGAACATTGCAAGGAACATTTCTTGGAATCCTAACTTTGCCTTTAATCTTTGTTTATCAGAGTATAATTTATGTGAGGGGAAATTCGGAGAGGTTTTTAGGACAGAAAGTATCTTATGATCACTATACTAGTAATAGAAATAAACTGAGTACTCAGAGATACAACTATTCTAACATGCAAAGGAAGTCCCTGTTTTTCTCTATAAAGCTGTTCAATTTACTGCCTGAACACGTCAGAGTCCTAGAAAATAACACTATTCGACATGGCTTCAGAGGTTTCTTGGTAGATAATCACTTTCATGATCTGGAGGAGTTTTTTGAGATGGCTAAGTAGATAATAATATTTAGCGATAGATTTTGTTGCTTTGTGATGACAAACTGCGCCATACTGGTATGGAAACTAACTGTAGTGACATTTTTTTGAGGCTTGATGATATTAAAGAGCTTTCAAATAAATAACACTGAGTTTTCAGTTTCACTGACAAATAAATTACCTTGAACCTTTGTTGCATGATTACAGTCTATTCATAAATTGCTAATGAATGATCATTTTCAGATATTACACAGTGTCAAAATTGGTGCTGAAAATATCTATACACCTACTGCTTATTGGTACCCAATGATGCTAATTATCGAAGATTCAATCACTGAAGACAAGTTTGAAAGCAATATCGATAGAGAAGAAGACAATGAAGAAGAACCAGCGATTCAATTGCAAAATGATCACGTATACTCGTTACTTGAACAGAATGTAAGTTGAGATCTTCAAGAACAATACAATATTGAACAAAATAACTTTACCCAATTCTTTCAGTTATTCTTTTATGAAAAATACTGTATATCTTTCATCAATGCTACTTTTCCTGCTTCATTGTAAAATTGTTCGAAGTTGTTTCATATTTCCATGACTATTTTCACTTACAGTGATCTATTTATTTATTGATTCTATTTGTTAATATTCAATAATCCTGCAAGTATAAACTGATGATCATCTCCAATGAAATGCAAGTCACAAGTCTCTCGCCTTGAAAATCCATGTTTCCTCTGCTAAGACTGTGCGACAGACTAAAACACTTTTTACTGGTGATATTTTTCAATATTTCCAAATATTTTTTTAGATACTATCAAGTTATCAAAATAAATAATGTTTCTCAGGTAAAAATTTCTTTCTGGCTATTACTTTCTGAGATATAAGCTCCTAAAGTTTAAATATTTGAAACAAATCATCTCAAAGTCGGTGAGAGATATATCAAGAAATTTTGAGTATATATTCTAAATAAAATTATGAAGTGTAAATATAACCTATTTTTGGACAATTTCTATATAAATTTGGGAAAGAAACAGTTTTGGGCTTTAAGCCTGTTGTTCCTTTCCCAATTATTCATAGTTGAGAATGATATTATTGCCTATGTATCAATGTATAAATAAATGTACATAGTATTGCTGGTAAAATTAAGTTTTTTTTCTGAAAATATTAGTTTTTGAAGACGTTATTCAATTTTCGATAAATAACTCATTAAATCATCACAATCTTAAATCATTTTGAGTATTTTTTTCAAAATGCAATAACTTTTTTTTCAAAAGTTGAATTAAAATAACCATGATTCCATCAACAATACCATGAAGAATTTATCCTCAAAATTCCATCAATTTATCTCTTACAGAATATGATTTAATATGTTTTAAATATTTAATCTTTTCTCATTTTGATAACTTGATAGCCTAGTACCAAATCAAGAAACTTTGTAAAATTATCACCAGTAATAAGTTTCCTTAACCTGCTGCACAGCCTCAACTAACAGGTTGTGTAGGTTTCATGCAGATTTAGTTAGACAAGTAACTTTTGAAAGATTAATTGTTGGTAAAAAAAACACACAAAATTGGCTTGTAAGCACTCCAAAGCACTCAACCAAATTCCGTCCATGTGAAAATGTGTAAATATTTTCAGTTCTTTTGAAATTCAACCATTTGTAACAATATCAACATTAATTTCCAAGGAAAATACATTTGTAATTGTCATCGACAACATCTTCAAGATATATTATTTTGAGAGCTTTGTAGTTGAATATAATTAATGTAAGCCACCATGCAGTCAGAGCATTTTATGTGTTTTATATCAATAGAGACTATATTGTTGAACACATTCAATTTTTCAAATTCACTTGTAGTTTGGATTCATTGGTTTCATTCAGTTGAGGGTACCTGTGTAGGGAAATATAATATGTTTACTGATTGGGATAGTGGAAGTAGCCTAATATTGGTAAATATGCAATTTAATGCAGTTAACTAGATCAATATTGACTTTACACGAAATAGGGTAGTGGATTTAGTTTTTGATCATTCGCACAAAAGAAAGTATTAATCAACTTTGGTAAGGTGAAATCATTAGTTGGTGATTAAATTCAATGTTATTTGAACAAATACTGGGATTCATTTACATATTCAATTTTTCAGAATTACACAACTATCAGAAAGTACCACAGGCTTGCTTCAGCCCAAAACGGTTTCAATTCAAATTTATAATTTTAATTAACAACAAGTTTCAACACTAATAATTAGTAAACATAATTATTATGTTTGTTACAGGAGGCTGACAGTACCGGTAATGGTGGACATATTTCGCGCAGGAGAAAGAAACCAAAAAATAGAGAACTACCACTGAAAAAAAGCAAAAGTGTCAATGATGATAACGAGCTGCTGGATACCTCAGAGATAAGTCAAGAAATGTCGCAGGAGCCCATGTATAGTAGGACTGAGGACTCTTTTGACACATTTGGAAAGTTTATTGCAGATGAACTACGTGCTATGAACAATGAATGCAAGAATGTATCCATCCTTAATAAAGCCAAAAGAAAAATTCAACAAACCTTAATGGAAACATGGGATCATGTTATGGAACCCCAATCTTCAACTTTATATTTTCAAACTACAATTGACGATTCAGATGAAGAATTCATATAAAAATCAAGATAAATCAACAAGTATAAGAAATTATACATTGAAAATTAATTTAAATTGTACACTGTTGGGCAGGGAGGTATGGATGATTTAAAATAATAGTTACACACTCACGAAACTCAAAAAAATTTCTTACTTTGTACCTTGGATGTTGCCATTATAAAAATTAAAGAGGACAAATTAAAAAATTGATTATGTACGAAAAATAACATCTGTAACTATTTACAGACCATACACTCCTGGAGACGTTGTGAGAAGTTGTCCATACTTCTCTGAAGCATTGCACATGGTACCGCTCGAATTTATTGTGTTATTGTTTCACTCAGGGCTTCAAGGGTTCGTGGTTTGTTTATGTATTCACGTGCTTTTAGGTAGCCGCATAAAAAATAGTCACTAGGTGACAGGTCCGGTTACCGAGGAGGCCACTCCATATCTAAACACAACGAAATAAGGCGTCCAGGGAAGGTCTGCCTTAGAAATTCCATAGCTGCTCTCGATGTATGGCATGTCGCCCCATCTTGTTGAAACCATACAGTATTGACGTTGATACGTCGTCTTCTCAATTGTGGCAGAAAAAAATCACGTAGCATCGTTAGGTAACGATCCGTATTGACAGTGATGGTTCGACCGTTTTCTCGAAAAAAGTAAGGGCCAATAATAAGTTTTATGGGGCTACCTAAAAGCACGTGCATAAACAAACTTCGAACCCTTGAAGCCCTGAATGAAACAATAACACAATAAATTCAAGCGGTACCACGTGCAATGCTTCAGAGGAGTATGGACGACTTCTCACAACGTCTCCAGGAGTGTATGGACAAAAACGGACACCATTTAACACATCTTATTTTCCGTACATAATCAATGTTTCAATTTTTTACTCTTTGATTTTTATAATGGCAACATCCAAGGTACACACTAAGAAAATAAATTTCGAGTTTCGTTTAAAAATGAGTGTGTAACTGTTATTTCAAATCATCCAAACCTCCCTGCCCAACCCTGTTTATGAAATCCAATCAAAACAGAAGTAAGCTTTTTCAGTATTAATAATTTAGCTTCTCCAGGACTACCATTGTAGCTTTTTCTTCTTCTTCTAATATAATTTTTTTCTTCAATATGTGGTTTATTGCTTATTTGAAAACCTCAACCTAGATTGATCCATAAATTGTACATGTTTCAGGTACTATAATATTATAAAATATTGTGCACTGATGGGTGATTTATATATGCTGCATTGCAGACTCTAGTGTAGTTCTTTGCAGTTGCTAAAAATCTCAGAGTGTTTATGAGGCGAACTTCAACGCCTAGAAGAAGTTCTCTTATTAGGCTTATATGAATTCCTTCACCATCACATCTAGCAATCAAAGATGATAATTAATTAACTCAAACGATTAATGTAATGGAAGCATTGATCTGTTGCTTGCACATATTCTTGTTTCCAATAATTAAATAATTCCGACTTAGTCGTTTCCTCAGTATAATAAATTACATTTATAATACGTTTTGTAAGTAATAATACATGACAGCAAAGTCTATATGCACAGGAATGGAATTATTTCTGTTATTGGTATTGGAATGATATTTTTATTGATTGAATGGAATTGAATCTTCATAATCCAATTTCTTAACAATGAAATGCGACCAGACGACAAGTGGGATATTTGTATCAGAATGTTCAATTCAATGGAATGTAGGTTAAAATATAAGAAATGGCTATATTCTTTGACAATAATCGTTGACAGAATAATAGCAGTTGACAGAAAAATACCAAAATGTTTTAGGATTAACTTAACACTAGCCAAACATTTCATATTTCAAGTACTCGGTCAAATATTTGATCAAAGAGCCTTCAACTATTTTCAATAATTAATTACATTTAAGTTTAATGTGTGTTGGACAACCAAATATTTGTTAAAATATGAATTATTACACCACCAAAGATCAAATTCTGATTGAGCATTTGACCATGTAAAACTTGAAATAAGAAATCTTTGACTTGTGGTAAGGCAACTCCAGAAGTTGCCATGCCTTCAATCCCACGGGATCTGCCGTTGGGATCAGGGCAGTTTCGGAGGGGCAATAAGAAAAACGCAAGAGACCAGAGATGGGTGAAACTCCAGGCACAGATGTAGGTCAAGAGGCTGAGTCGAGGGTGACCAGGTGTCCTAGAGGCAATTTGGCGACCCTTCCTTCAGCGGAAGGACCTACAAAAAAGCCAGGAGTGGAACTCACGTAGGTAACGAGTTCGTGGGTGGAGAGACCAAATCTCACCCCTGCTCAAAGAAGGCCGGCCATTTAGGCAAAACTTCTTGGGAGAGGTGAGGTTTTTGACCCTGCGAAGTTTCGGAGGGGCAAAAAGAAAAAACCAAAATACCAGAGATGGGTGAAACTCCAGGCACAAATGTGGGTCAAGAGGCTGAGACAAGGGTGTCCAGGCGCCCTAAAGGCAACTTGATCGCCCCTTCCTCAGCGGAAGGACCTTCAAAGAAGGCCAGGAGTGGAACACGAGGACTATTCAGTCTGAAGAGACTGCCAAGCATATCGCACTGGATTGCGACAACCAACCAGGTGATGAATGGGATGTTAGCATAGGGAAAAACTCCTGGTTCTTGTAAAGGACACAGGTATTGGTTTGCCTAACTAACTTACTACTTGGGAACACAATAAGCTTCGGTTGACGTGTGGGGTTCTTTAAACCTTTGGATCCTTGAATCCGTCCCTTCAAAAATAATAATAATAAAATGAATTTCATAATAGAAGAATTTCACCAAGAAGTTGAGAAAAATATCTTAATTCAGTAGGTGTCATTAGAAAGAGATTACATGGGCCTATACAAACTGCCTACAAGAAACACAATAATTGTCATCAGTCAAAGATCGTTACTCAATTTCTATAAAAACGAACAAAGGGACAAGTAGGGAGTTTCCCTATTCCACATGGCTTATTCCTAGAATAGATTCACATCTATTTAGAATTTCGGCTAATATTACTTAAATATTCAAGTTATCTGTCTCAATATAGTATATAGAGTACCTACAATATTCCCACAAACAGGGAATAGCCTGCCTAACATCGAAACAAGTTTTAGAAGAAAGTAATATAAAATAATCTGAGGAATATAATATATAAATAATATTATTATTTATAATTTATTCATTTAGAAATCTTAGAAATGACTGGGAAAGGAAGCACAGTCTAAAACCGGTCATTTTTCATATAAAAAATAATAATATAATGTTCCAAAAAAGATGATCCTATTTTGCAATATAAGCATTTATTTTCATGTTGCTTCCTTTAGAGGTTTCTTTTTTACTCAACAACGAGGCATTTGAACTGATTCACCATTAGCGTACAGTAGACCAATTATGAGGCAATCCCACTACTTCATAATTAAGCTTATTCATCACAATTAAAAAAATACATGGATCAACGTATAACTCAAGACGGAAGACTAGAGAAAAGGACATATATACAACTCATAAATTTGAAATTGCGGAAGATGACCTATCATAAGCAAATAACAATGATTCAGCCAATTCACCAATAACGCACTGTTGATATCAAGTGGGCCGATGTCCTCCTCTACCTGATCAACTTAACATGATATTGACTTAATTTGAGAACTCGCCTAACCACAAATGAAGGAATATAGTATAACTCAAGACGGAAGACTAGAGAAAAGGACATATATACAACTCATAAATTTGAAATTGCGGAAGATGACCTATCATAAGCAAATAACAATGAGAACTCGCCTAACCACAAATGAAGGAATATAGTTGTTATGCCTAATCTATTGCTGATATGAAACAAGCTGATGGAAGACTTCCTGAAACTGTTCAATTAAGGATAATATTTCGACTCAATTCATAAATGTCCGTGTCACTTGAGGAGCTTCCTTAATGTTTGAGGTATTTGTTTTTCACTTGTGTAGTAGCATTTATAAAGTTGATTTGTTTGAATTAGAAGGCTAACACCCGGTTGCACAAATGTAATTTTAATTTTTAATCCCGATTAAATGCCAGGAGAGCTAATCAGAGAAGCCTTCTTCTCATAATAACGTTCTCTGATAGGTTCTCGTGGAATTTAATCATGATAAAATTTAACAGGCTTTTGTGCAATATGTTTTATAGACATTATTTTTTTTTCAAAGAGGGTTACATGATTAATGATGGTGAAATAATGGTTTACTAAGAATTCATTGGGTTTTCTCATTTTTCACAAAAAATAATTATTATGCCCTAGTAATACACATATACAGGTTGACACAGAATAACGGGAACTTTTAAAAACGCCATAAAACATTAGTGGGAAGGGCAAAAATTATTTTATTCTAACTAATGTAAAGTTTAAGACTTCCCATTTGAGAATTATTATTAATAACATCTATCACTTTTTGACAATTACTTCTTTAAGATGGCTTCCTTCTAAACGAATACACTCTAGACATCTGTGTTGACGATTCCTCATTGATCGCTGCTACATTTGCGTTTCCTGGTCCCATGATCTGTCCACCTGCGATTTTCTGTTTGTGGAGCTATCTCAAATCAAACGTTTTCACAACTTGACCAATAACTGTGGTTGAATCATAACAGACAATTCAAAATGAAATTAACAATATCCCAGCTGAAATGTTGTAGAAATCGTTCAGGAATCTCAACACAGATTTCAAGAGTGTATTCGTGCAGGAGGAAGCCATCTTAAAGAAAGTAATTGTCAAAAAGTGATAGAAGTTATTAATAATTCTCAAATGGCAAGTCTTGAACTTTACATTAGTTTGGATAAATCATTTTTGCCCTTCCCACTAATGTTTTATGGCGTTTTCAAATATTCCTGTTATTCTGGGTCGCCCGGTATATGTGATGAGGGAGCAAACAATCATCATCCTACTCGACTAAGGGTCAAAAGGGTCAAACGGTGCAGAGGCGAAGGTGGATGGTAGCTAAGAAGGTAGCTGAGTGAGTTGAAAAGTAATACATGTACTCAAATATGTGAAAACATAGTGGAGCGACGAAGGTAGGGTGGCAGAAGGTAGAAGGGAGCGGAGACATTTAGATACGTGAATTACTTTTCAATACCCACTCCCAGCTACCTTCTCCGGTACCCTCAAGCTTCGACGCTCCACCATGTTTTGATCATCTGCTCCTTAGTGAAACTGTAAGTACTGGAGTACGAATAAAATAGTAAGGGGGAGTAGATTGGATGTAGGGGATAAAGGAATAATATTATAGTAAATCAAATCGAATAAATTTCCATTCAGAAAATATACTATGGAACTAGCAGAGATAATGAGTAATTATGAATTCTACCTACAATTACAGACTGGGTGTGAGCCCCCCCCCCGCACTTACCCTGAAATTTGGAAAAATTCAGCTGCTAACCTATCCGCCTTTTATTGAAACCCCCCAAAAATGTCATTCATTCAAAAATGTCAGAAGTCATTTTAAACACTGACCTTTTTCTAGGACCCCCCAAGATTTGATTATTAGCCCCACCTCAAGGACGCAGTCTGCGTCCAAACCCCCCTACCCCCCTGTGGGCACCCATTCTCTATATAAGGCAGTGGAAAGGCAGATAATTGGCAGCGTTGTTCACCTATCTTTCTCCACTGTCATAATGTGGATTTCACTATATATGTAGGTATAAGCTACAGTCAAACTAAAGTTTATTTATTTATCAATAGAAAAATTACAACATATAGAGGCTTACAGCTTTATGCCAAAACAAGCCTCATTGAAAATCAGTCATTGAAAATCAATCACAAACAAACACTAAATTAATAAGAAAGAAAAAAAAATGAAAAATAGCAATAAAATAGTTTGGAACAAACATTATAAATAGAAAATTGATTAAGCATTTATAATTTAAGAGCTTGATAAAATTTTTCACCAAAATTGCGCAAATTATCAGCGAATATATCTAGAATCATATTCAAAGAATTGTACAATCTTGAGCTGCGTTTACACCAAAGTTATTAAAAAAATGTTAATAACTTAATCCTTATGGATTATATTAGATTGAACATAACTTATCATACACATGATCAACATATGTGTTTGTCAAGTTCCGTTCAATCTAATAGAATCTAAAAGGATTGAGTTATTAACATTTTTGGTGTAAACACAGCTTAACAGTTTTTTGTAAGAAGCAATTTGCATGATGTACAGTGTATATTCTATCCAAAGCAAAAAATATATTTAATCTAGGTATATTCAACGGAAGTTGAAAATGATTTTCATAATAAATAATTTATCTATTTGCAATTTAGAACCCTCTTTTCTACCTAGTTTAGTGTTTATCTAATCAAATGCATTTCTCGTAGTAATTTCTGCAAAGGTACGGTACTGTTTTTGTTACTAGCCTATCCGAATATTCTACTGGAACCGCTTGAAACTGCTTGAGAGTGGAGAAAGGACGCCAAGTGTTGGAAGAAGGAGAGATGAACAGCTGATAGAGAGGGTAGGGATGCAAGTGATCCCAGGGGGAAGGGGGAGAGGTGCATGGCTGTCCGGTGTAGTGTTAGTCCGTTTCAAGCCTTCACCAACTTAGCAAGTTCCGCCGGTAGCGAAAGTGAATTATTCGAATTTGTAGATCGCGCGTGACCAATATTACGTATGCAACTCACCGGCAAATCACCAAAGTTTTGAAGGTGGCAACGAAGTAATAATAAAGTCATCTTATCATTTTCGAGATTCATTTTAGTGATTAAACTTGTGGAGTTGATCTGATAATCAATAATAATCAGATTGATAAGTTGTTTACTTTTATAGTACGATATCAAATAGGGTATTGCGGCAAGGTAGGACATCCTTAAAGGATCCCTCTGCAAAAAGATTAATTTTAGTGATTAAACTTGTGGAAATGATCTTATTAACAATTATTATCAAATTGATGAGTTGTTCACTTTTACAGTACGATATCAAATAGGGTATTGCGGTAAGGTAGAACATCCTTAGAGGACCCCTCTGTCAAAAAACCAAAAAAACCACCGGAATAATAATAATTGTAATGAGGAAAAGCTTAACTTAGTTGTGGTTTTGTTAACGAATGTAAAGTTTATTGACAGATTGGACGGAAAATTAGTTGTAAGATAATGAAAGTTGCAATTTTAAGTTGTGATACAAAACTCAGTGAGTTTTAGTGATTAGTGTTCCAAAAATACACTATGTAATAATTATTGGAATAAAAATAAAACGTTTCAGTAAGACATAATCAGTCTATTCTTGTACAAAAATATTACCGATGAAATCACTTAAATGAGATAATTCGATATAATAATAGAATCATCATTCTATACTCGTAAAATTTGGCAAATGAAATTGAATAATACACACAAAAATGGCCAGCTAGTAGGTAGGGATCTTGAAATCCCTATTATCAATCAAATCCCAATTAGATTAGATGATCAAATTTTGGTTAATTTCTAGCATGCAAGAATGCAAGAACACCCTCTACCCCTCAAAGAGTGTCAGTTGAAATGATCTCTCAAATAAAATATTCCACTTATTCAATTAAGCATAACTAAACATTCAGAGGGATATAGTATCAACATTCGATTCTTATAATTTCCTTTTATTTATTTGTTAAAAGGAAGTTAATTTCTTCTATGAAAGATCAAATTCAATGAGAAATGTGAAGTAAAAGATTTTGGGCAGTAGAAGAGGTATAAAATACTCACTTTTATTTTTAGAACTACATAAATTATTAAACACATGAAATACCTATATTAAGTAGGTCTACCCTCTCATCAAAAAATATATACATAATATAGATGTGAAAAATATGTGTTGTAAATCATGTTCAAAATCGAAAATCTCCATCATCAATAGATATAAGAGATTCATATTTCACTATAATACTTTTTATTCATCCATTATTAGAAGATAGATCGATGAATGGGGTTGAAATCTGATTGAAATCAGTCCCAACCGCGTCCTATCATCAATACAATCCAACTCAATCATTCACGTTTCCATCTAAAATATATATATACAATATAGAGGTATAGAATATAAATCATGTTTAAAATCCAAAATCACTATCATCAATAGATATATTCCATTATAATCTCATAATCCTATATGAGAGATTTATTTCACACTATACTCTCAATTAATCCTTTATTAGAAGATAGATCGATGAATGGTTTATGATTTTATAAAGTTACAACAGCGTTCTATTGTCAATACAATCCGACCCAACCATTCACGTTTCCATCTAAAATCGATGAGTTGATAGATCCATAGATAGATGAATGGATTACAATATCATTTTATAAAGTTACAACAGCGTCCTATCGTCAATAAATCCGACCCAACCATTTACGTTTCCATCTAAAATCGATGAGTTGATAGATCCATAGATAGATGAATGGATTACAATATCATTTTATAAAGTTACAACAGCGTCCTATCGTCAATAAATCCGACCCAACCATTCACGTTTCCATCTAAAATCGATGAGTTGATAGATCCATAGATCGATGAATGGATTACAATATCATTTTATAAAGTTACAACAGCGTCCTATCGTCAATAAATCCGACCCAACCATTTACGTTTCCATCTAAAATCGATGAGTTGATACATCCATATATCGATGAATGGGTTACAATCTGATTATATGAAATTAACACGTCCTATCGTGAATACAATCCAACCCAATTACTCACGTTTCTATCTAAAATCAACAGGTAACCACCATAACACGACAACATGAGAGAAGAACATTCACGCGTGTTAGACCACACAAACCTCACAGAACATTGCCCCGAAAATGCGTCGAAATCAAGTGCGAACCGATCGCGGAAGCGCTCTTATCAAGGGACTCGCCTAACTGTCCTCCCTTGCGTGATATTCGCCCTTCTGTGCCTTCTCTGCAGCCTGCATAGTGCCGAGGGCATCGTGTCCTTTTTCCTGCCCGGCTGGCTGGAGAGGATAAGGGCTGGACTCCTCAGGACAACTCCGCCCACGCAGATTGCTAGGAGACAGATTGCTATCAACGACGTGCTCGAGGATGCCGAACTTACCACTGTGAGTGAACTGATTTATTTCTTCCAATTCACCAATCTTTCGAATGATAATACTCTGAAATAGTCTTAATATTAATTATTATTAAACGAAAATCCAAATTGAATGCTGTAGATCACCCCTGTAATGGGGTAATTGATTTATAGAGGGGGTAATTGGGGTTATATTAGGTATGGTATTGTGCTGGTATTATAGGGTTGTGAGAACAACCCTAGACATTATGGTAACAATTTATAATGGGGGAATCACTTGGCCTGCGAGAGGTTGAATTGATCTAACTATATAACTCATGAAAAATGAACTATATTTTAAAAGAATAAACAAAACAGATTATATTTTGGAGAACTAAGTAATCGATTTAATTAAATTTTAACTCAAAATGAAACTGGAAACTTAAATAAAATAACATTAAGAAAACTTTTTAAACAAACAATAGTATAATTACAGAATTTGCCTTCAATAAAAAAGATGAATAATATATAATAATAAAATTGATACCGGTAATATTAGCAACTCACTGAACCAGGAAAATGGTGTCTCGGAACAGAGGGGTAGAGCCGGGCCCGATTATCTGCTGTAGATAGTTCCAGGTCCCGTCCTCGTAACTGACTGCCAAGAGGCATACATTTCCAGTCCAATTTTACTTGTCATGAATTTTTACCGTCGTCGACACTTAATTTTTAAACAATGGATTCTCTCGGATTGTGAAAATTCATGTCAAATAATCGGCTACATTACACCCCAAAGACTTCTGCTACTGCAAATATTGACAACAGGGCAAACAGCTAGATGGAAATTCGACGAGCGCTACTATTCAAAAATTATTTGTCAGCCCGGGAATTCAGCATTTAATTTGGATATTCGTTTAATAATAATTATTAATTCATTAGTATTTCAATAATTGCAATATCTCAGTAATTTCTATCTGTAGTCTTAATATTTATTGAAAACTATACAATAATTGAAAAAAGTGTGGTTTTTGATGAAGGTTGCATTGTTTACAAGTGATTCAACAGCTGGCTGCACGGGGTATGTCACATAAATTGTTTGGTTCTATGTGAGTTACATAATTCATTCATCTATTGATTCGAAATACACAATTATTAATTAAAATAATTGAATGAGGTCCTACAGGCACAGCTCAAAACTGTTCCCCCCAAAATTTTAATTCATATAAAAGTCTAGAAAGAAGGTTATTTTTCCCCACTTATAAAATTTGTGTCCAATCTACTGAGCAAACTCTTGAAAAAAGAAATTTTGAATTTAGTAAGATTGAAAACCAAATTAAATAAGAAAATCACTTTCACTGAACACTTGAAACTGTAAATTATTGACCGTTTTTGAAAACAGACTTCTTTACTAGAAACAAAGCTGAATATAGAGTGCAATACACCCCTGTACAGTTGTAGAAGACGTTGGGGGCGCAGCCTCCCTCTAGCCGGAGCGCGAAGCGCAGATGCTGCTTCCCATTCCTGTACAGTTGTAGAAGACGTTGGGGGCGCAGCCTCCCTCTAGCCGGAGCGCGAAGCGCAGATGCTGCTTCCCATCCCTGTACAGTTGTAGAAGACGTTGGGGGCGCAGCCTCCCTCTAGCCGGAGCGCGAAGCGCAGATGCTGCTTCCCATCCCTGTACAGTTGTAGAAGACGTTGGGGGCGCAGCCTCCTCTAGCCGGAGCGCGAAGCGCAGATGCTGCTTCCCATTCCTGTACAGTTGTAGAAGACGTTGGGGGCGCAGCCTCCCTCTAGCCGGAGCGCGAAGCGCAGATGCTGCTTCCCATCCCTGTACAGTTGTAGAAGACGTTGGGGACGCACCCTCCCTCTAGTCGGAGCGCGAAGCGCAGATGCTGCTTCCCATCCTGTACAGTTGTAGAAGACGTTGGGGACGCACCCTCCCTCTAGTCGGAGCGCGAAGCGCAGATGCTGCTTCCCATCCCTGTACAGTTGTAGAAGACGTTGGGGACGCACCCTCCCTCTTGTCGGAGCGCGAAGCGCAGATGCTGCTTCCCATCCCTGTACAGTTGTAGAAGACGTTGGGGGCGCAGCCTCCCTCTAGCCGGAGCGCGAAGCGCAGATGCTGCTTCCCATCCCTGTACAATTGTAGAAGGCGATGAGACGGGCAAAGCCCGTACCCAGCCGAAGGCGGAGGCTGCTAACCTATCCCCTGCCGAGCGCGAAGCGCGAATTACCTAATATGATGGAAAGAGAATATTTTCAATATCAAGGTAGTGTAGAATATTTATTTTTTTTTTCATTTAAGATGAAATTGAGACTGAAGCCCGGTTGCACAAAAGCCTGTTGAATTTTAACAGTGATTAAGTTCCAAGAGAACCAATAATTAGAGTAGGTCTTTTTGAAAATATGGTTTATCTGATTGCTTCTCGTAGCATTTGACCGGAATAAATATCAACAGCCTTTTGGGCAATCGGGTGTAAGATGAATGAATAAGATAAATAATGTGATACAACTAATCTGAAAATCATGCCTTGAACATTGTTAATGGAGTGTTGGTTTTAGAAATCATTCGAGAATCAACTATTCTTATATATTAGTTTTTCAAAATTAAATCGGTTATATGTGTTCCGGCCTTTAATCAGTCACCCTTCCAACGGGAGTACTGACTTCTATGGTAAGATTCACTTTGATCTGTAAGCATTCAAAATTATTTTGAGTGGAGTTGACAATTTTATTCATTAATAGAACTATGGTAAAGTTCCACAACTATTCTCAGTCCACCCCTGGTTACTGGAACAGTATTCGGGAAATGATTGACCAATGCCCGCCCCGGTGGTATAGTAATATTTACTTCAAACTGAAAGCATCCTTAGAATGGGGAGGATTGGTGTTATTCTTGAGGAATGATTACAGATCAAAGTTAATCTTACCATAGAAGTCAGTACTCCCGTTGGAAGGGTGACTGATTAAGGCCAACTTCACTCACAATAATGACATGTAGTGATTATACCGTTAAATGCAATGTACCTAAAATACATGTATTCTAGGTACCTTGGTTAAATGTATGATTTGTATCTGCTGATAGTTACTTACTTACTTTCGCTGGCTCCACAGACCGGTGTGGACCTTGGCCTCCCTCACGATTTGCCTCCATGGTTCTCTGTCTTCTACCTTTCTCCTCACTACCTAAAACTGTTTCAACCTTTCAACCTTTATTGCCAACCAACCAATCATTTACGCACAAGCGTAGAATTCAGGTGAGCAAAAATCAACGGAAAATATGGTTGAGCCATTTTCGAATGCTGAAATTTTTCATGCGCTATAGTTCAAAAATAAATTTTGCACCGTCAATAAGAAAGCCCTAATTGCAGGGAGATTGAAGTGAATACAAAGGGGAATGAGGAATATTAGATATATCTGGTTGAAGCCATAATTAAATTGACAAGTTTTTTTAAGAATATTATACTTTTACTGCACATGACTGTATAATAAAAGCAATCTAATGTTATATTCAAGTCGTAATTTCAACATGAAGCTAAATAATGCTTCTCAATAAAAATGATCCAAATTGATGTTTTTCAATGAAGTCAATTCATTGATTTATTACCTAAATTTAATTTCACATGCATCACTGCGTTTAACAACTCATGGACAAAAAATTAAATGAGTATTTCATTGACAATAAATTAATAGATTCTTGCATAGAAAAATTCATGACTTGACGGCAATAAAACCACGTTCAATCACCAATTTCTCCTGCAATTGAACATGGTAGTAAGCCGATTCAGTTCAACACTTTACATTGGAGAGCTTGTCTTTTTCTTTCAGTAATAACAATTTCATTGAACGTAAATATCCAATTTATGGACTGTAAATATTTTATAGCAAGACTTTACAGTAATAAACTAATTCTTCAATCAAAGAACTACTTCTCCAGGGCCGAATAGCAAAATGACGCACCCCCTTCCATTTAAAGAAATTTAGCTCCTGCCCCCTCATAAATTAGGAACCTCGCAAAATAGGTCGTTTCAGTCTTTCTTGGGACCCTCCCCCTAGATTTCGTTTTGATCCCTACACATCAAAGAATTTCAAGAGGAAAGAGCCTGCTTCCAACCCCCCTTTCCTGTGGGCGCCCATACGGAATACAGCAGATTAAGTTTATTAGCCTAATTGGAGGAAAAGCTAATCTTCCTTTCAGCTACTACCAAATCCTTGATTTTTCATGATAATGCGGTTTTATTTATTCTCTAAGTTACAGTTTCAAACCAACAGAGCTTCATAAATTCTCAATACAGTATTAAAATATTCACATATTTCTTACTCTAGTTCTAGACTATGAATCTTTCTATCAAACCAAGATTCCGCATGGTATTTTTGAATATTGAATAGCTACCTTAACCATTCATTAAGAATGGTTGAAATTTTCATGAAGTTTTGATAGGATGATGAGGACGAACGTGGGTTCATAGCTTCATCTAGAATAAATCCATAAAATCTACGTTATGCACTGTCAGAATGTTTACATTGTTTTACATAATTTTGTAATTGGGTTTGATTTTCACATAAATCCTAAGTTTAAGTCGTGGGTTACTGGTTCATTGGTGACAAAAAACGATGGAGCCAGTTTCAAGTTGGCTTCAAACCACAGGAAATAGATGATTTTGAAGCTCATAACACTTCAATTTATTAACTACAATTCCCACATATTATTAATAATATACTCGTAGATAAACTCACATCATTTGTTTAAATACCTACTAACCACACCTCATATTGGCCTAGCAGCCACAGACTGATAACAAAATTAGCAAACCTTTCATTCAACTTTTTCAAACTAAATCAGTTAAAACTGATAATTAACCTGCAAAGTTGCACTCAACAACTTTCGATTTCAGAACTTTGGTCGATTAAAAATATTTCGGAACTTGATCTCGGTCAATAAACTGTAGCGATGCAACCAAAGTGGTCCCAATGGGGAAATTCAAACGTCACCAGCTATCAGCAACTGGTATCTTATAGGCTCACTATTCAAAACAGACTTATTACATAGGGAATATGGGTTTCCTAAAGTCTGCTACTGTGTAGCACATAGGTATATAACTGGTGAACGACAGGCCTTCTACTAAATATAGTCTATATTACATAGTAAATACGGGCTCATTGATCGCAGCTTCTGTATAGCACATATGCTGGACTCTATGCTGCAATACACTTTTTCATAACTCGGGCAGGTTTACTGGAAGCAAGTTTCTTAGAGTTTTCTCCACATTTCAATTATTACGAGATGATAATGCGCCTGCGCAGTGGTCACTGATAAGAAATACATTTCAAAAGTGAGGCGCGGTTCTATTTAATTTATTTAGACGACAAGATTTATCGGAACCAATTACTCAACTTCGATTGCATTTCTGTTGCACAGATCTGTAACTTGTTATATAAGGGGCATGGCTTTTTGGAGATAGAGGACTTGTGTAGCAAAGTGTAGTTTATCAACCTCAGGCTGTATTGAGTGCATGAAAAATTACAATGACCCAAATAAAGTTACCCTACAAATTGATTGAACTGTAAAGTAAATACATTTTTCATTTTTTAATTTTTTGTCCTTCAATTTTAGATTCAATTGCGAAAAATAAATATGAATCAACTTATAACATAAAATCGAAATCTATATTATAATGAGATTAAAACATAATACTTTCTCATTTGGACAATAAGATCTTTCAACAGTGATAATTTCTTCAGTGTTCAGGTTTCATTGACAGAAGATTTTGTATTGAGGTATTATCGTGTTTCTTAAAATGACATGAATTCGAATGCCTGGATGGGTTACTATAAATATATATGCTTGAAAATTATTGAAAATGAAAAATTATTCAATGTGATAATGTATTGAAAATTATCCTAACGTAATAATGTACTAAGAATTATCCTAACTCAGCCCTCAACTGTGAATAGTTTTTAATTATTTAAAGGGTGCCCTCTTTAGTCTCCTGGAAGAGATGAAAGATCTTCTGATGTTCAAAATGTAAAAATCTAGTGTGGCGCACTCACACAACTTTCCTTGCCGTTATGAAAATTGATCACCTGACGCTAGTGTTCCCGCGCATCTCAAGTCAACTATTCAAAGATTTGAGCCAACTGGTGATAGGGTAATAACGCTGGAGACACATGAGGTCTGCTATCTCTCCATAGTGAATCATTTAATAGAATCAGTTGCCAACAGCTTGCCATTGGATAATCACATTTTCTCGAATTTTTAGCTTATTTTTAATTTTAGGTGAAAATGTTACAGAACATTAATTGTAGAGATTCTCATGCTCAATCTTTTCCACTCAAAATTTTTTGTTTAAATTGAATCTGAAGCCTGATAATTGAGAATCTAAAATCAAACTTTGCATAGATGGGGAGGAGCACCTGAAATTTTTACAGATATGGGACTTGTGGCAGTTGATAGAGCTTATTGATGACTATTTTAGATATAAATTTAATCAAAATCGTTGGAACCGTTTTCGAGAAAATTGCAAAAAACCCTGTTTTTGACAACATTTTCGCCATTTTAGCCACCACTTTTTAAATTGCATCAGATCGAAATTGTTCGTGTCGGATACTTATATTGTAAGGACCTCATGTTCCAAATTTCAAGTCATACCGTTAACTGGGAGATGAGATATCGTGTACACAGACGCACATACACTCATACACACACACACACACACACACACACACACACACACACACACACACACACACACACACAACACACACACACACAACACACACACACACACACCAATACCCAAAAACCATTTTTTTTTGGACTCAGGGGACCTTGAAACGTATAGAAATTTAGAAATTGGGGTAACTTAATTTTTTTCGGAAAGCAATACTTTCCTTACCTATGGTAATAGGGCAAGGAAAGTAAAACTATTCACTCGACCATTCAACGATTCAATTAAATAAATAGGTAATATGTCATATCATGTTATACATTGTTTGCAGAAGAATTAGAAGCCGGAAAAGCGTTTAATAAAAGAGTATCGTAAATTTGATTGAAGAACTATGAACTCACTGATGAACTATGAGAATAATTCATTATTCACATCTTGAAGAGACTGGATAATTAATTTGAAAAGATCTACCTTGAACTACAAATACCTCGTGTTCAAACGAGATGTTGATCTGAAAGTTACACAATAAACAAGGTATGATCAAGCGAATTATTGACACCAGAGTGGCATGAACTTCAGAAACAATAGCAGGCTATTAAGACAACACTGGAGTTGGTATGGTATAGGGAAGGGCCAAGATTAACATAAACTTTTTGGGAGTCACTTATGTATTATTAATGGACGCTCCTGAGTCAGATCCATACCACCCTTTGAATATTAAACCATTTTTTGTGGTCAAATTTGTATTCCATGACACAATTTCAGTCAATGTCATCAAATTGGTCTAATATTAAAACGGCGTGTCTTCACTTTTGTCAAGATCAAAATGTTCCGAACGTTTCTGACTAGTGCAAATCAAATACATGAGTAGCATGTTGTGACAGTATCGAGCCAAATGAAATAAAATAAACAGAATGATTGAACTCATAAGCGTCGAAACCACATAATTGATATATTGGTAATGAACAACAAAAAATATACTAGTCTCAAAAGTCACACCATTTTCAATCTCCCCATATTAGGAGCCTATTTCATGAAACTTGAGGACACAAAAATCAACAGATTTTTCGAACATTGAATACAGTAGGGTGCATATTATCATTCTTCTTCTCCATTCAAATCTATTATTTCCAAAAGTATATTATATTCAGGTCAGATGGGAACTACTTGCAAGTAGGAGTATCGGTTGCCGGTCGCACAAAAGCCGGTTAAATTTTTATCGTGATTAATTTCACGAGAACCAATCAGAGAAGCATTCTTTCCGAAATAAACCTTCTCTAATTGGTTCTTGAAAATTATAGATTATTAAAATTTATCCGGTTTCTGTGCAGCTGGGCCTAAGAATTATTTTGCATCATTTTAACTCATGTTCCTCTATTCCACTATGCTCCAGTCTCCTAGCTCATTTGCATTTAGAATAAATATTTCTGTAAAACAACTCCTTACACAACTAGTGACACTTTCAGACTTCTCAGTATATTTGTTTACAAAGTATGTAAAATACTGTAAGAGGATAAACAGCAGCTACTTGAAATGAGAAGCAGGAGCACTCACCTTGCTGTCTTCGGTTGTCTGCAGAAACAATAGTGATTATGTTGAAAATGTTCTATTTGTTTTAGCAAGTAATGAGGTCAAAATGTTGAGCCTTGGCGTTCAACGGAGACAATTAGGCGAAATTAAACGAAGAGGCGGGTTGTTAATAGTAGGTAGTATAGATCATTGAAGGGGAAACACTTGCCACGAAGGCTATGCGGAAATTCTACCTGTATACTTTGACGAGAATCTTCCCAATTACAAGTGGAGTTATGATACATGGGAATACGCTGGCTTCATATCAAGGATGTTTCCAGTTTGTCAAGCATGCGAGTAAAGAAATAGCAAATAGGTAAGGTTCTCATGCAGTCTTCATAGTCCAACAGAAACTCATAGGGCCGGCTTCCGAGCTCGGGATTTGGCCAAGTCCTAGACTTTAAACAGCTGGAGTCAGAAAATTACCTTTCCAAAACGAGGCGTAGTCGCAGTTTTTATTTCCTCATTTCTATAATTGGAAACGTTTTTCCTTGACGAAATTAAACATTTCTAAATAATTCAAAATAGCTGAAACTTTACACTATTTTCTCTTCATTTTATTTCGTGTTTAATTTTCTAGTTTTTTGAAATTTAATTCAAACATGACTATGACAATGACTGCGACTACGCCCCGTTTTGGAAAGCCAATTTTCTGACTCCAGCTGTTTAGTCTAGGACTTGGCCAAATCCCGAGCTCGGAAACGAGTTAAAGGTGATGAGTTTTCGAGTGAGAAGCGCCTAGACAAAAAGTAGTGAACCCCCGATATAACAAAGTTTTCGTTGAAATGTAGCCACTTTGAAAACCATTAAATGCACATATACATAAGAATCAATGTAAAAAGGTAAAAGTTAAGGTAAAGGTAAAGTCGTACCCGATATAACGATTTAGTCTTTTGCTCGAGAAGAATGTATTCATTATTCATTAATATACCTCTATACTTCAAGTCGTCACACACCAAGGTACGTGTAGCTAGGAATAGGCCTAAGGTACGTTTTCGAAAATTTAACATAATAACTCAAGTTGGAAATGAAGATTGGATAATTTTAAAGTACTTCCGGCTTATTTCTAATGGTACTAAAAATAAATATCAATTTATTCAACTATTCACTTCAGCCTTGATTTTACTGTAATGTGGAATAAGATACTGACTTAATGTGGAAGAAATAGCCGTCCTATCTCCCAACATTGAAAGCTACGTTACGCAGGTGTGAACGGGATGGATACGTAGCGTGGATTTAACATTGGGAGAAAGGTTGGTTACGTCTTCTGAAGACGTATTCCTAGCTATACGTAGCTGGGTGTGTGACGACCTTAAGTCATTGCAATGTTGAGGAAGGTCCGAGAATAATCTTACTTCCAGGAAAATACTGAATGTAGAACTCCACTAGTACGCTCAACTATAAGCAATTCACAATGCTGAGAGGTTGAAATCTTTTCAAGATTAGTAACTTCTGCTTTTCAA
This sequence comes from Nilaparvata lugens, assembly GCF_014356525.2. Lineage (NCBI taxonomy): Eukaryota > Metazoa > Arthropoda > Insecta > Hemiptera > Delphacidae > Nilaparvata > Nilaparvata lugens. The sequence goes on along the minus strand of NC_052511.1, from coordinate 41,891,423 downwards.
ACTCAATAGAATATTTCTTCCAGCTTAAAATTATTTTTTTCGTACATCTTGAATGTGAATAATGCAAATTGTGATTTGGATAATGCCTCACCTCGTCAGTTCAATTTGCAACTGCATTTAAATTTATATGGGAGCTGGTTAAGATTGCAAGTTTCTGTACTTGTTTGAATAATTTAAGGACAAGACTTCAACCATTCCAACTTGCGGATGTTATGAAACTGGGTCAATCATATTGAGTAAATAACATTTGTATATTCACTTATGCTACATATTACGTTTTATGCTTGATCATAATTGAAAGTGTACTTTCCATCATTTGTTTTCTTAATCCAAGTGTTTGGGAAATCTGTGGGAAATAGGAAATATTGAATCCCAGTTTTTCCGAGCCGGACTACCTATTTTTATTATCTGTCTAAATTTGAAGCTACCGAAAAATGAACCAAACAATTTTTTTGTCGAGGGTGATGCCCACATTATCTCCAAGCGTGTGTGTTGGTGATAATTATGTTGGAGATGAGTGGACCGTGGACCTACTTTAGCTTTCGGTGGGTTCCGAACCAATATTTCTCCTAAATCTCATCACTCCTAATTGGATTCTCAATCTCATCTATATAATGTACTCCGACCGAAGTTGCATCCGTGTTTCGGATGGACACGTTAAGCCGTCGGTCCCGGCTGCCTAAAAAGCAGTCGTTAGGTCATGTCAGAGGCCCTGAGATTGATCAGTTGCGACCTGAAAACTATGACACCAGACGTGAGCCAGCCAGGTCACTCGACATTATTATTATTTGCATTAAAAATTACCTTTGCAGACCACTACTTACAGTGATATCACCTGAATATTCTTGGTATTCTCACAACTATCAAGCACTATTAAGCTCCTCATATTTTACAATTTCATCAATTAAATTTGTTAGGTTTTTCAATGAAAATTGTTCGTTTATCAGATATTGACAATGGTGTAACAATCGAAACCGGTCTTTCTAACTTTCAATAAAATCTGTGGTTTTTGACAGTTTCTTAGTCTTATTTAATATTATAAATTAAACTCTACTGACAGAAAAGTTGAATTGTTATACAATGAAATGAATCTTCAATATCTTTATCTTTATGTTATCATCAATATGTTATATATATCCTCAATATGTTATCTTTTCTACTTATATAGTTTTACTAGCACAAAACTCAAGTTTCAATCCTCTTGGCATAATCGTCAGTTATTAGGCTGAGTTCCAAGCTTTAAGCTACATATAAGTAGAAATGACAGCATGTGTTGTGTTTATATTTGATTGTGTAACATGCTTTTCAAGTTTTGGATGATTAGAAATTCAGAGCAAAATTTACCATGTAACACTTTGAATAACCGCTTCAAACCGAACAAAGAACAAGGATAAATTGAACGTTCTCTTATGAAAAGAATTATGATTTACCTATAAAATTACCCGAAGCTTCTGAAATACCTTATCAGAGAAATGAATTGAAGAATCTTGGAGAACAATTTCAATTCATTCCTCAAGAAATATCAAATAAGGAATCGATTCTACTGAATTTAGAATAGAATGACCGTAGCTGCATAAAAAATGGAAAGGAGGACAAGGTTAAGATCAAGGCAATATTGTGTTGATTTCTGCCGGACGATTAGCATTATTTTATTATTAATCCAGTCTAAGGCGATATTAGCAACGCCTATACACTTTTAAACAACACTTTAACCTACAATGAATACCGTAAATATGTAGCATATTATATGTCCGTATGCATAGGAAACTTTGGAAAGAAACTTTTATAGAGCTATAACAAACTGTTGACTGATTGTGTCACTATCAACTCAGAGAGTTGAATGACAATTAATTGAGGACTATCAAAGAGAGATGTATTCTTCACTGAGCAGTACACTCGATGATCAAATACACAACCAAGTACAACAATGCTATTCTGTGTATAACTATAAATTTTGACAGATGTGTGAGAGCGCAATACTTGAAGCTACTTGAAGAGCATAATTTGAAGTTTCAAATTAACCGCTTTCAAAAATATGAATGAGAATCACACTGGGGAACTCATATGGTAATAATTCAATGAGAAGACTCCGATAGTAGGTACTTGTGCTTGTGATTGGTGATCTAGTAATAAAAATCTGGTGTGGTACACTCACACAACTTTCCTTGCTCATATTCGAAACTACGATCAGACTTTTGTATATGTGTATATATAATTGTTTTCAGAGTACTTTTTCCTTTGTGTAAATTGTGGAATTCAATGATTTTTTAGTCGTCATTTTTTTAAAGTCGTCAAAACAGCTGTTCTACAGATGAAATATCTCGACTATGTGTTCTTTTTATGAACTGCTCTACCTACCTACCTCATGCACGAGAAGGAGGTTACAAAGTCCATTTCTCAAGGATGGGGTGGACCCCCCATTAGTTTCCCAGAAAGGAGACTCATGCCAGTTAATAGAGCTGATAAATAACTATACAGAGTATGAATTTGAAAAAATCGGTCAAGTTATTTTGAAAAAATCGTGAAAAACATGGTTTTTTAGTAATTATCCGCCATTTTTCTCAAGAATATTACGGAGCTCCTGCAATTTTCCAAGGAAAAAACTCATGTCATTTGATAGGACTTATGAATAGCTACCCATGGCTTGAATTTGAAGAAAATCGTTAGAGCCGTTTTCGAGAAAACCGTGAAAAACCTGGTTTTTGGTCATTATCCGCAATTTTTCTCAAGAATATTACGGAGCTCATGGAATTTTCCCAGAAATGAGACTCATGCCAGTTGATAGTGTTTATGAATATCTATCCATGGTATGAATTTGAAGTAAATCGTTAGAGCAGTTTTCGAGAAAACGGTGAAAAACATGGATTTTTAGTCATTATCCGCCATTTTTCTCAAGAATATTACGGAGCTCCTGAATTTTCTCAGAAATCAAACTTATGCCAGTTGATAGGGCTTAAAAATAGCTATCCATGGTATAAATTGAAGAAAATCGTGGAGCCGTTTTCGAGAAAACCGTGAAAAACATGGTTTTTAGTCATTTTCCGCCATTTTTCTCAAGAATATTACGGAGCTCCTGAAATTTTCCCAGAAATGAGACTTATGCTAGTTGATAGGGCTTATAAATAGCTATCCATGATATAAATTTGAAGAAAATCGTTAGAGCCATTTTCGAGAAAAACGTGAAAAACATGGTTTTTTAGTAATTATCCGCCATTTTTTCCGCCATCTTGAATTGAATTTTATTGAATTTCTTATTGTCGGGTCCTCATGGTATAGGGACCTTAAGTTTAAAATTTCAAGTCGATCGGTTAATTAGGAATGGAGTTATCGTGTTCACAGACATACACACACACACATACACACACACACACATACACACACACACACACATACACACATACACACACAGACCAATACCCAAAAATCATGTTTTTGGACTCAGGGGACCTTGAAACGTATAGAAAACTTGAAATTGGGGTACCTTAATTTTTTTTGGAAAGCAATACTTTCCTTACCTATGGTAGTAGGGCAAGGAAAGTAAAAACAATCAATGCGTGGTGATAATAATTGAGTGTAATATTTGACTAAAATTTGGTGTTTTAATCCTTCTAAATTCAAAATTTTCAGCTCATATATATTTTTGGACAAAAATTGGACTTGAACTTTCAGCAGTGAGAACATAGCCTATTTTTTGGAAATGTTATTCAGTATCAAAATCTGGGAATAGAATAGTTTTGGGCGATGCCTTTTATTCTTTCCCAATCATATTTATATGATTTGTAATTGTATCCACAAATGAATAAATAAATAAATACGAAGTATAATAAGTACAAACAATGAATCTTAGGCTCAACTCACACTTATGCGACTCAGGTCGAGAAGAGACTCGACTCTAGTCGAGATCATGTGTTTTCAAATGGTGACAGTCGCGGAGACTAGAATCGATTGGTTTGAGTGTCACCATTTGAAAACACATGCTCTCGACTAGAGTCGAGTCTCTTCTCAAGTCGCGTAAGTGTGAGTGAGCCTTACTCTTCATGAAAATAGATAAGGGGGATGAAAAGGTTACAGCAGCGAAGCTAGAAGTTAAAGTAAAAAACTGTATTTTTGAGACACTGCAGAAGTATTGAATTTTTGTGAAACTGTTTCCAGGATGAAAGGAAAAAAATTTTCTTTTTTAAAGAAGAAAAGATGGATGAACTACAGTATATGCCATCAGTCTTGAAAAAGATTCAAGTTTAGCAGGAACATAATGAATTGAAAAGAAACTTCAATGAATATAATTTATGACGAAAAAGTTGAAGATGAGGAACAACCTCTTTACAACGTAACACATGAGTAAGCCTTCATTCGCCACCCACATACGCATGTTCTACTAGTCCCAAGTCAGTGTGTTTCTGTATCTTCAGTATTGTGTAATCCCCCGAATAATCAGACACATAACGTAGAGAACTAGAGAGAGAGTTTAGCAACAGTCGACTAGAGCCTCTAATGAGGCCGAAACTAGAGGAAGTCTTTACCGTGAAAATAATTACAAGAGTCCTTCTAAAGGCTCAACGTCTTCTAATTAATGCCATTTTCATACGGACCATTACAATGACAAACGTCTTATTACGGCGCTAATATACCTATACTAATAACTTCATCTACACTACCGATATACCTATATCAGTTGAATGTATACATAACTTACCTATACATACATAAATATAGTAGGTGAGTAGTATTCGGGCGCGCACGCGTGGGTAAGTGGGATAGAAGACAGGTATTATTATACTTAAACAATATTAGGTTACCGGCCAATTATTTATGGAACTAGCATTGGCCTCAATGCATTGGTTATTTATGTGACGCTTCTACAAATAGAGACCGCGAGGGAAGGTAACCTCTACTCTTTATAACTGGAGCTGATGACAGAATATGAAAGACACAACAGATATGAAAACAATGTGAGAGGATTGCGGAGTTGTCACTTACATTCAAATGAGGAACGAAGCATGAATTGATAATGTCGAGTTGTAGGTTTTTTCCATTTTTTTAATATTCTTCGAAAACGTGTTTGGTGAAAAGTGTTAAGGATTTATATCCTTATCTAATTCTAATTATGTTTGGATTTTGCAGGTTTCTTGAGATTTAAGATTGAAACAATCTTGTTTGAACTCTGTTCCTATTATAAGAAATATTGATCCATGCATGGTAACAGCTTAAAAAATAGCAATATTAGGCCTACATGTATTATGAGATCGAAATAGGCGGAAGGAAACAGAATTTCCATTGTGAAAGAGATAAATTAATTAATTCATATCAATCATATATCTTTGTTGATAATGATGATCGGATGAGTTCGAGTGATGAGAGGAGGATAACGATATTAAAAGATGAAAGAACTTACTAGGTGAGTACTGAAACACCTATATTAGTAACGAGTTGAGAGTCCCAGATGTGAGTTGAGAGAATATTTCACGATTAAAGTTTTAAGATCCGTGCTAACGGGATTTATTATTTATCTTCATCTAGATACTTATTAGGTACTCTGCACATTCTAAAAAGGTGTGCTACGTTTTCCATCAGGAATAAAGCATCTCAGTGTTGTGAATAATTTCAATTTCAATTTGAACAAATTAAATTTCAATACCTACAACTGATTTCCAAGAAAATTATGCCCAAGAGAATACATACCAAAAATCTCAGAAATCACGATAGCTCTTTGAGTCCTGATTGGCATACCCTATATAAGATCCTGAACTTGAGAGGAATCCTAGCATTCCCAAGGAAAATAATTCCTATGCAGTTCTTACTAAACCTCTGGGCTGGTCCAAGTGTATTAAGAAAAAACAATCAAGCTTTTTCCTTAAAAAACTCAAAGTAATTAACCTTGACATATGAACAAGTTTTTCTTTTCAAACTTTGGACACTTTTTAAGACAATCTTCCGATACCAATTATCAACAGACGCCAAAAAAACTTCTAAATCACAACTGCGTTTTACAAACTTTTCAAATCTCTTGTCTCCTCGAAAACAACTTTTCCTCACAAGTGACTTCATTAAATCAATTTGTTGCATCTGAGTTAATGCACCCGGTAGTCCACCATTAAAGCTGGCTCCTAATGAAGAACAAGGATGATCGAATATCTAGAAACAAGCGATGAATGGTCGGTCATCTGAAGGTAATCCCAAGTAGTTCATTCATTTTTTATGAGAACTTGTTTATCGCCACTAAAAATTAAGGCCGTACAACAGCCAAGATTATGAATGCACCCGAAGCAATAGGTATCACAAATAGGAGTCCATTATTTAAAACGAGATATATATCACAGATACAAACAACAGTAACGTACAATTTAAATGTCAGCTCTGGTTTAAACATTATTTTTTATGAATAGTGTACCCGATATAGTTAAATTCGCTCCGCATCTCATGCTACACGTAGAATTTGCCTGTTAATCGATGATTATTTATCAGTCAGGTACGATTTACGTCTGGAAAACGTCGAAAAAAAAGTAATGAGGAAACGTAGGTGAAGCTTGATCTTGAATTGGACGTATCGAATTATCCAGTTCCGCTGGCATTGGTATTTCCCCAACCAGATTTACAATGTCAAAATTGTATATTTCCTTGGAGTTTGTTTCAAATAGAGTAACTTTCAGTAAATGTTTTACTAAGATGTAATCTACGTGTTGAGTTTATGAGTTCAAATTTCAAATTATGGGGTGTGACGGGAAACTTTAGAAGTTCAACAGTTTTAATGAATAGTCACTTTAATCAAGTAATCTGTATGTTGAGTTTATAAGTTCGAATTTCATATCATGGAGTGTGACGAGAAAATTTAAAAGCTCAACAGTTTCAATAAATAACCATTCTAATCAAGAACCTTGGAGTTTTTATTTTAATAGTGTAGCTTTCTTAGATGTACCTAGTTGTTACCAAGATATCAAGACTACACTACACTATATTTCCTTGGAGTATGTTCCAGAAATGGGGTGTAATCAAGATATCAATACATCAACACTACACGTTGAGTTTATGAATTTCAATTTAAAAACGTGAGAAATGAGGCGGAAATTGAGAAATTCAACGATTACAATATAAATTAATTCAATCAAGGAGAGCTTGGTGGAGTTTGTTTTGAAAATTTGTATTAGTTTATCATAATTTTGGGTTAGAATAGTTTTGGCCCAAGCTTGTTGTTTTTTTCCAATCATATTAATAAAATTTGTAATTGTATTCACTAATAGGTCTAAATAAATAAATTATTGGAAGTTACAGTTTTTATTCACCATAATTCGGGAGTAACATAGCTTCCATAATGTAATGGAATGATAAATTTCAGTGAAAAATATGCCATGTTTATCAGAGATTGGCAATGGTGTAATAACCGAAACCGGTCTTTCTAAGTACTGTATTAATAAATCTTGACAATTTGACATATTAGAATAATTTGACAATTTCTTAGTCTTTTTCATTCAATATGAAAAATATTCATTACGGTTTCATTGTTGGTGGGAGGCTCTTATGGATTACTCCCCTGTTTTTCAACCATTTTATGAAACAAAATGTTGGTATGTTCCCAATTAATGATTCAACTGAGTACTGTGAGAAATCAAGCACTTCCAAAAGAACCAACTATCACCGTAGTTTAAAAAATTATTTTTGCCAAATCATAACAAATATATTCTGATAATCACCTGAAATTGGAGTAGACACATCAAACGGACTTCTTATTGTTATTTGGAGAGTTCGTCTGTGTTTTTCCATCTACAGATGCTTCAAGGTGGAATGCAGACCTTGTTTATGTAACATTTGATCAGATCACGCAAGCCATTCAATTGAATACAAAAGCCAACTTTCCCTGACAAGAAGTGTTTTTTGAGCAGAATAATCTCACGCCATGCTCATTTTAGAGCGATTTGGGAAATGATTTGTAATGTTAAAAATACTCTGAGCATTTGGAGTAGAATCATTGAGCTTGAATAATGTACGACATATATCACGATCACGGTGAATTATCTGAAGCAGATCAATTGTATCATTAATCACTTGATAGTATACGTATGAAAGAACCTGAAGCCAGTAATGAACTATACTCAATTCAAGTTGTTACAGGTAGGTGTTATTCTATATTCTCTAAGAAATTGAGGTTTACTTCCCCAAGAAGCTGATAAAATTTCTGATGAATGGATCGAATAGTTCGAAGATCCAGAAATTCATCAAAGTTATTACAGTCCTAACTTTGTATTCTATCATTTTATTACTATTATTTTACTATAATCTATTGTTTTATTAATTTCAAATGGTACTAAAGTTCTATTTCATAAATAAAAGATTACTTCCCCAAGAAGCTGATAAAATTCTGATGAATGGATCGAATAGTTCGAAGATCCAGAAATTCATCAAAGTTATTACAGTCCTAACTTTGTATTCTATCATTTTATTACTATTATTTTACTATGATCTATTGTTTTATTAATTTCAAATGGTACTAAAGTTCTATTTCATAAATAAAAGATTACTTCCCCAAGAAGCTGATAAAATTTCTGATGAATGGATCGAATAGTTCGAAGATCCAGAAATTCATCAAAGTTATTACAGTCCTAACTTTGTATTCTATCATTTTATTACTATTATTTTACTATGATCTATTGTTTTATTAATTTCAAATGGTACTAAAGTTCTATTTCATAAATAAAAGATTACTTCCCCAAGAAGCTGATAAAATTTCTGATGAATGGATCGAATAGTTCGAAGATCCAGAAATTCATCAAAGTTATTACAGTCCTAACTTTGTATTCTATCATTTTATTACTATTATTTTACTATGATCTATTGTTTTATTAATTTCAAATGGTACTAAAGTTCTATTTCATAAATAAAAGAAAGTAGCCATGAATTCATACATTTTAAGAAGTTATTACAGTCCTTATAAGGACAGTCCTATAAGCATTGTGATCTATCTATCGCCTTACAGCACAAAATACAAATTTACAAGATGAATATTTAAACATTAATTCCTAGAGCATCTCTCATGAGTTTTTTGCCGTTGGTAATGTCCACATAAGCCTTAGATTTGCGGGAGGAGTCGAAGGTATGATGAGAGAGATGATTGGTCTTACAGATTTAGGTGGGTTCCCAATCACCGGGAGATAATGATGAGAGACAGATGATTGGTCCTATAGTTTTAGGTGGGTTCCCAATCACCGGGAAGATGATGATGAGAGAGATGATTGGTCCTACAGTTTTAGGTGGGTTCCGAATCACCGGGAAGATAATGATGAGAGAGAGATGATTGGTCCTACAGTTTTAGGTGGGTTCCCAATCACCGGGAAGATGATGATGAGAGAGATGATTGGTCCTACAGATTTAGGTGGGTTCCCAATCACCGGGAAGATAATGATGAGAGAGAGATGATTGGTCCTACAGTTTTAGGTGGGTTCCCAATCACCGGGAAGATGATGATGAGAGAGATGATTGGTCCTACAGTTTTAGGTGGGTTCCGAATCACCGGGAAGATATTTTGCATCTCATAAATGTCTGTTATCAAAACTAGCCTCTAACAGGAAACGTTCTTAGGGAGGAGGAAACAATAGCACGGCATAATCTAAATTTAAAATCACGATGCATTGATGTCTGAAGAAGAGTGTGTTTTCAAATAGAACGTACTGAATTATAATGTCTTCTTAATTCGAAAATTCAACATAATAATTCAACTTGGAAATGAAGATTGGTTAATTTTAAAGTACTTCCGGCCTATTTCTAATGGCACTGAAAATAAATATCAATTCAACTATTCACTTTAGCCTTGATTTTACTGTAATGTGGAATACAAGGGTGTTGGACATCATCAAGTAGCTGATGAGAATCTAGTAATACGAATAAATTTGTAATTAAATAACTTAATTATGAATTAATTTCCTGTTGGCATACTAAAACTAGTCTACTTCAAATAATTGCAATTCATTTTTCTACCTCAAAATATAGTATTTGCATACAATGGCAACAAATACATTGGAAATGTTGAAAATTTGAATGAAAATTGAGCAGCCGAAGCTCAACCAATAAAACAAAGCTCAAGTTTAAATTTGTTTGTCCTTCAACTCAGGAGTATTTATAGTCTTTGAAATAATATTGAACATGCTCAGAAACTCTACAAGAGCGGAAAAGAATGTTCCGATTTGAAATTCATATCCACAAGAGTTTACATCTTCAGCTTTATTTTAGAATTATTATAATCATTTTGCGAGTTGTATTGTAGCCATCAAGTTGGTTTTAACATGAATATTCTTACAAAGCATATTCTTCACATTTGATGCTCAAATGATAAGCCTTAGATTTGTGCATTGGTAATAGGAGGAATGATGAGAGATGGATGATAAGAAATCATTAGATGATTAGAGATGAACCTCATGTTTTTGAGTTCCGAATCACCAAACATTGATTTCGAAGCTCATACAATTTTTAGCGGAGGTTTGCTAAACCCGACATTTCGTTTCATTTAATTTTTATTTCACCACCTACATCACATGGATGAGGGGCACGTCGAGGACAGTCTTCAATCGGAAAACCCGATCACACAGCGCTGTGCGATAATATTGAATTAAAGAAACTAATTTTGTTTGTAACAAATCTATTAAAGTTGAGTTTATTAATTTAATATTTTTTACAATAAAACATGACGGAATAAATTTTTGTTTGTGGGGAGATTGTTGAAAAATGTGTAGAAGAATGACTTCAAACACAAAATTCAAGCAATATAAAGCTCTGGACACACGGAGCTTGGAATTATAGTCAGAGAGTATAGATAGAATGTAATTCTATTACATTGTATACTCCCTGGATACTGTCTCTCCACTGGTTACGCCATTCATAACCAAATTAGATTTTCCCCAACATCATCATAATAATCATTTTCCAAGAATAAAGGATATTATTCAAACCTGTTTCAAACAGTTAATATTACATCAGATATACCAATGTAGAGAAATCAAAGTATTCAGAATTCGTAGCAGATGTCCTCCATAGCTGATCAGCTATAGAAGGTAGTGGCAAGACAGAGAATCGGTAACACTGTTCTTATATCATTCTCCACTGCAATTATAACGAGGACCTCACTATAGAGCTCTAAGCTAAGTCGGCTCGCAAGATTGCAGGGGAGAAGATGTTCAAATCGCTAGAGAAATTATGATTGTAATTTGAAGTAAAATACTCAACTCACCTAGATTCAACAGCTCTTCAGATGATTAAATCTAGCAGGGATTGGAGGTTGGACTTCAGGCAAGATCCAGCACGGTCCTCCTATTCCATCTGACTTTCTACAACAAAGGAATGAATTGATAATAATTGTTAAAAGGGTGAAAAATTATTGCGATTCAACAATTTGCATAGCCTCTATTAATTCCTCTTAACTCTGAAAAATTCCTCCAAAAATTCAAGTTCATCATTGCTTCTGGGCTTGTTAGCTCATGGCTTGGCTTATGTTGGAAGCTCATTTGAATTTTTTAAACACAAATTACGATTAGTAATATTATACTAGTAGTTCTGTGAACAGTAGACCCCACGCAGTATTCTCATTCTCAAGTACCTGATTGAAACTGTAGACCTTATGGAAATAAATATTGGCTTCTCCACACATCTGTGTAATCACTTGTCAGCTGATTTATGATGAATAATTCTATAGTCTGATTTTTACTCTCATATTGGCGTATGAAGGAGGCTCCTTTTTCCTTTTATACTATCCTTGAAATGCAAAATTTTCAAAAACCTTGTCTATACGTCGACGCGCAATTAAAAAAGGAACATACCTGTCAAATTTCAAGAAAATCAATTACCGCGTTTCGCAGTAAATGCGCATGTTTAAATGTTTAAAACATTTAAAAATTAAGAGAAATGCCAAACCGTCGACTTGAATCTTAGACCTCACTTCGCTCGGTCAATTATTAAGTAATAATAATATTACTAGTAATACTAATAATTATATTATAGGTAATTATTATTAATTGTGCCCGGTTGCACAAACCTACTACGATTTTTTACCGCGATTGAATACTCATTAAAGATGACGTCATCCACTTCTCTTATTGGTTCTTGTTCCGTTTAACCTTCATTTAATCACAGTTGAAATTTGATAGACTTTTGTACAACCGGGAGTAGGAACTCCAGATGTTCATCTTCTCTATTTTTTACAACGCTAAGTTTATTACCAACACGCCAACGCCGCTAGATTAGCTGAATACGATTCACAAGTTGAGAAAGATAGAACAGGAGACAATCATTTCAAAACAAACGACAAGCAATTCAACACGGATCATAATCTTGACACTAACTTTGAAATAAAAACGAGAAGGTATGCGACAAATTTAAAATTTCAAACAAAATACAACAGAGTTGTGATGAAATTTTATGTTGACGTCATTTCAAATGTTTCAAAAGCTGTGATTTCAGAGAGGATTGTGACGGAGAGACATCGCGTAATGCTCATCCACGTTTTGTAGATTTGCTAAGCATTAGATCTCCTCTGTGGAGGAAAACAGGAATAATTGTGAACTCTCAAACTGATTGAGACAGAGTAATGAAGAGTCAGGTTTGGGATTTAGATTCCAGTCACCTCGTGACCTGCACAGCATTTTAAGCTACATCGAATGCTGGAAATAATAGCACAACAATTGCATCTATATCAAGAAATCAATTTAATTCAAATTATTCATTTCCACAAAGAAAATCATATACATATTCAATAAACAAATCAAGGAAATACATTTCCCCACTTAGACTATTAATCCGTGTATGGGGAAAGATATAAAGGCCTTTGGGGTGTTATATTCGCTTTGGGAATTCTCATCTAGAAAAGCCTTAAGAAATAGAATATAATCAAATTCATTTCTTGAACAACTTATTCATTTTACTTTTTTCTTAACCAAAACTAATTGAGAATTTATTCGCGAGACAATGATTCTATAAAAATTTCATTTTCTCGGACTGTTACTAGTTATTTGTGTCTATATATTTATGTGTGTGCTGTATGCGTTATTTGTTAGGATAATGGATAATATGAATAAGAAGCATATTATATTGTGTGTGAGAATATTGTAATATGTTAGTGGCAGTGCAAGAGTAGCATGCATGTCTTGAGTCTGGTTTCGGAGTCCAGAGCGGAACCTGTTAGCCATGACAGAACGGTGTGAGGGACGGTCATCTCATCTACTCCTCACAAAAAGTGTCACGAATTAACCAAAGATACAGTACAGTAGAATAAATACAATAAAGTATTCATTCATTACATTCAATTTGATACTATTATTTATCGAGTCTTAGAATACATAATTATAGCCTACTTAGTGAAATTCATTTCAACAATATTTCTTATTTAGGCTATTGTTACGAGTAGAATAATTAACTTTTTTGTTATTAAATAGAACGAGTAGCAGTAAATTTAATCGATAAATTAATAACTGAATGAATTCATAGGGAATATTACTAATAGTTCTGTGAACAGTAGACCTCACGCAGTTTTATCATCCACAAGTAACTAATGTCACCTGTTCTAGTTGATTCAATTGAATCAACACACAATTCACAGTTGAATCATAATTTACTCTTAAAAACTGTTATTTGTTTTTCGCCACACTGCACAGAAAGCAGCTGTTTTCCAGTCCCTACGTAGATCTGAAAGACCTTGTTTGCAGACGACGTCAGAAAAGGGTTTCTTTTCCGGTCTAGGCCAGAAAGTTGTCTCTTTCCGGCCGCTTATGGCTGGAAACAACGCGCTAATTATTATTAATAAGTCATCCGCTAGATCGGGCGAGTGTCCACTTTCATAATAAGCTGAAGTCGCCATGATTTTAGTTCCAGTTTCGAATCAAACTAATTCGCTTCGCAACCAGTTTTATTCAATTATTTATTGTTGATTAGTGCATTCCGAATTTTCAAAAATGCTTGAAGATGACTGTGGTATTCCAAGTGAAATTTTAAAAGAATCTGAAATCCTGACTGCAAATCTTCTACCACTAAAATCAAGAGATAGGTACGATAGCTTAACGAGTATTCTTCATTTTGTATTCTTTATTTATTTTGTCAGCAATACCTGTAGTGTGGCGAAAAATATCGTTCGCACCACGGGCAAAAATGTTTTTCCAGCTCTCAATCTTTTCTAGTCCTCGGCCTACGGCCTCGGACTTGAAAACCGATTTCGAGCTGGAAAAATCTCATTTTCTGCTCTAGGTGCGAAATATACTATTCTCCAAGATCAAAAACTCACTTATGTTAATAAACTCGCCAGTTCACGTTTGAATTATCATCACATATATGATAATTTTTCCAGTTCCGTGATAATCTTTCCATCTAATAAAAATATTTCTCAACTATTTTAAAATTAATTTTTTTAATTAAGAATATTCTAATTTCTTCAGCATTATTTGGTTCATTTATTCATTTTTTATTTTATTTTTAATCACCTATTAAATTTGTTTTTCAAATGTGAGAATATTGATACTGATGGTCACGCATCATAAAAAATATTGAAACCCTACCTTATAGAAATAGACACGGCCAGACATATGTGTAATGCATGCAATGAATAATCCACTTGTCAGCTGATTGATTATGAATGATTCTGTAGTCTGATTAATCCTTCAAAGTAGATGATATATACAGTGATATCAGAGTATGGATGAATTTCTTTTCTTTTCATATCATCCTTAAAAAGCAAAATTTCAAATAAACCTTGTGTATACATCAACGCGCAGTTAAAACTGCTATTCGTTCTATTTAATAAAAAAGTGATTCGATAGTAAGCAGTTCGTGATGGAAAACAACATTGTAGAATAATTCATCACAATAATTGGGAGAGAAACAACATACTCAATTCTAAACTTCTGTTTCTCAATCGAATTTTGTTCCTAGATATAAAATGAGTTTTTATTTTTATTTTTTGTAATCAAAGTACAATTTCCAGTCGAAGAAATGCCTGATTTTCCAAAGTATCTTGATCGATACGGGAAAATTTGTGTAGTAACTCCGTCTTTCCGTCTTTCGGAGGAGACGATAAACCGTCGGTCCCTACTACCTAAAAAGTAGTCGTCATCTCTTATCATCATCCCTCTCTTTCATTACCTCAAGCCTTGAAGCTTAAGTGGGCTTCACCCTCAGTGTTATCAACTAGTTACCTCCAGTATTTCATTGAAGAAAATTTTAAAATTATCATTACATCATAAACACATACCTATATTTTGCCAATTCTACATCCTTTTATGGTACACGACCACTGTTTTATGGCCACTCAGGTCACATCATCAATATCATCATCACATTATAAAGAATTATAGCCTTCTGTACTGATTCGAAATGTAACATAGATTAGAAGATTAAACTGCAAAGGGGAACTACAAGAAGAGAAGGGAAATAGACAAGATGAAGAGAAGAAGTGAAACAAGGAGAAAAAGAAGAAGATTGATCAAGAAGAACGAGAAGTGAAGATAAAGAGGGTGAGAGAAATTAAAATCTGAGAACGAAATTAAAACGATAATATGGATAAAAAGAAGAAGAGTGGAGGAAAAAGTAGGAGGCAATAGGAGGAGATATTGATGCAAATAAATAAGACTTCAAGTTACCTCCAATTTAGTTATCCCTACTTTGGCCAATGTTTGCACAACTCAAAGAACTTCTTCAGCCTTACTCATTCCAATATATTCTTATATTATAGCAGTAGAAACAAAGCATTATGCAATCTTATTCAGCAACTTGATTTTCACTTCCCAGCTTCAAATTTTCTGTTACAGGATCTAAGTCTACATCCAAAACAATCGCCCCACTCAGGTCACATCATCAATATCATCATCACATTATAAAGAATTATAGCCTTCTGTACTGATTCGAAATGTAACATAGATTAGAAGATTAAACTGCAAAGGGGAACTACAAGAAGAGAAGGGAAATAGACAAGATGAAGAGAAGAAGTGAAACAAGGAGAAAAAGAAGAAGATTGATCAAGAAGAACGAGAAGTGAAGATAAAGAGGGTGAGAGAAATTAAAATCTGAGAACGAAATTAAAAAGATAATATGGATAAAAAGAAGAAGAGTGGAGAAAAAAGTAGGAGGCAATAGGAGGAGATATTGATGCAAATAAATAATAAGACTTCAAGTTACCTCTAATTTAGTTATCCCTACTTTGGCCAATGTTTGCACAACTCAAAGAACTTCTTCAGCCTTACTCATTCTAATATATTCTTATATTATAGCAGTAGAAACAAAGCATTATGCAATCTTATTCAGCAACTTGATTTTCACTTCCCAGCTTCAAATTTTCTGTCACAGGATCTAAGTCTCCATCCAAAACAATCGCCCAATTTATTATTACCAGGTACAGGCAATAGAAAAACATCATTATGACATCTTGCGAAAACTTTCACCTAGTCTCAAATAGCATTCTCATAATATCTATGATAATTACTTCAGGGAAATTACCGCAGTAATTAGCGACTGCATCTCGTTGTATTAATTACCATCCCGAAATATAATTTGCATCTTGAGAATCTGAGAAACACCATTTGATTATGAATTGTCAAAGATAAGATGATTTACCACGCTGATATAGGTCTGCTGTGTATATTCTGACAGATTAGATCCAGGTAACCAGGTATTGTTGTGTATGGTGTGAACTGGATCATTATTTTGGTATGATTGTTGGAACTGAACTTATACGGGTCCTCGTTTTTCGAACGTTTTTAGGTCCTCAAACACAGAAAATTACAAAAGTCCAATCTCTAATAATTTCCGATCCATAACTTACATACTCAACAAATATTTTATAAAATGTTAAGAAATGTATTATTATATTCCTACCATCAGAAATCCAATAAGGAAGTGATAATACAATATAAGAAGAATAATTTGAAAGAAATAAGAAAGTCAGCATAATTTTTATCTGTAGCTCAAGCTGAGGCGTTCTATGAAATTAATCAACATTCAAATATTGAAGAGTTTTGGAGTAGCCAATTACTAGCGTCAGAATGAAGAATAGGATTTAATTGATGGTAATCATTGGAAGTGATTTGCTGATTTTTAAATGCCTGATGTTATAGAGGCAAAGTACTTTCAATAGCTAGGAGTCCACGTGTCTCAAAAGTTCAAAACAACGTTCTTAAAAATGAAGCGTAATCACCGGATTGAATATGCAGCTATTAATAAAATTAACGAGCTACTTAGAAAAATGCTTGTCAAATTTTACAACTTTCAATGATTTATAAATCGTTAAAACGACAATGTTTAAGTGAGCATTCGTTTTTACTACAACTTCTTAAAATTTCGGGTTCTATATTCAGAACAATTACAATATGAATATTCTCTTTGAAGATTTGTGGAAGATTTGATACGGGGATCAAAGGGAAAATTCACTGAATATGATAATAATCAACCGCAATGGATCAAAATTCGACCAAAATTTACCTTTTAATTTTCGGGAAAAACAGTAGCCGAAGAAAAAACAGTATGCTAAAAAAACATTACATGCCAATCAGAACAGGGACTGAATTGATACCTACAATTTTTAATTTTACTTTCATTTCAAACCTGGAATTCGATGAATTGAAAAAGTAGTATTATACATACAATCAGATGAATAGACTGGAATCAAAATCTATAAAATTGATGCACCATGGAAATATCAGTAATGGAATGAGCTATTTCTCAAATAAATTTTCAACATTTATTTTTTTCATTTATTTATCCATTTACATTAACCAATACACAAATCAAATACATGATTAGGAAAGGACCAACAGGCCTAGCCCAAAACTGTTCCCTTTCCGAATTTTTATAGTAGTAAGCCAATGTCTAAAAATGTCTAACTAATTTCTTTAGAATGAAAGAAATTTTAAACAAAGTTGACCGAGCTGTAACAAGTAACTTAGTTTGATAAATTAATTTATTAATTTATTCAATGATCACAAAACACAAATCATTAAAATGATTGTGGAAGGACCAACAGGGAACAGGCACAGCACGAAACTGTTCCTTCTCCGATTCATACACCAAGTCCAAAAAGTAAATGTTTCATTCATTTTTGAATTTGAGTCCAATTTTCAGTGCAAACACTAATATAGATAATAGGAAATGCATATGATTAATCTTCAAGTCATCAGATTCAAATAATCACGGAAGCAAGTCAGAATCCACCAAGAGAAATCTAAGAAGAGGGTGATGCCCACATGAGCTCTAGGCTTTTTGTGGGTAATGAGAGATGGATGGGCCCACGGTATTTAGATGAAACGGTTGTGGTCACGAAATGTGTGTGCAGTGGCCAGCCAGCTAGATTGAGTCATCGCCATCAACCGAGGTTTTTAACACCTATTGGCAATTTATGAAACTTAATTGTTAAAAACAGATGATCGGATATAAAATGACGTCAGCTACACCAGAAATTCAGCACAAACATGCGCGTGACACCTACCGTCATCTTCTATGTACTGTGGATGGGCCTACAGTTTTAGGTGGGTTTCGAACCACCGGGACAACTCATGAATCATATTCAGAGGAGTTGGCTGAAGCGGTCACCCTTCCAACGGGAGAATCAGACGCAATGATTCTTAACATATCTAAGCAATAGCTCATCAGCGCGACCACTGAGTCAAACCGATCCCCTATCAGATAACATAGATTGAAAGTCGACTAATAATGAAAATATGAAAGAAAACTAAAGATAAAGTGGATGATATAAGAGAATACAGCAACGACAAATAGTTAAGTAGCCTAGCATTCCTTTCAATGTAATTTCCAGTTCAGCTTTTCAGCCTCACGGAAGAGCTAGTTATTCCAGACGTATGCATATTAAATATTGCTTAGCATATGCAGTTGACTAACAACTAACCTACCAACCCATAAATATCAAGTTTAAAAATCTATTATTAACCCGAGTACAATAAAAATCCTTTCTCAATCAGGATTATTGTATAACAATCAAACTAGACGACAAGACCTCAATTGACATTTCGTGCTATACTTTCTAGTAAGTCGATTAAAAAGTATTTATCAGGATGTACTAACTGTGTTCACAAGTTAACGAGTGATGAGAGATGAAGTAAGCTTATAGTGACGCCCATAATTTCATTGTAGTACACTGTTGACTTTTAGAGTTATCTAACAATTTTTAGAGTAGTGCTGGGGAAAGTGTTCTTGAACTATAATAAGATCGGTTGAGCAGGAGAGATTATTCAAGTATATTTATATGATTGAGCTTCTGATTATGTATGACATCGATAAGGTTGGCCATTCTTAATCCTAATCCTTGTTAGCATTTAGGTTAATCCCTATGAAGAAAGTCATTTTTCTGTATTCTTCACTAAAGATAATGTACTCAGTAAGATACAGAGTGTTTCAGAGAAACGAGAAATTTTGAAAGTTAAATAATTTCAAGTAAAACAAATCTTTAAATAAAGTTTTTCATATCATTTAATAGTAAAAATAATGCCATTTTAGAATATATAATACCGTGACATTTATTTTTTGAAGATGACATCTTGCAGGTGTATTCCTTTTCTACGCAAACATTCCTGTAGTCTCTTCATCACATTGTCCATGGTTTGACGTAACATTACAACTGGAATTTGAAATCGCTTCTCGAATCTTGGCTTTCAATTTCCGTTGTTGCAGAATTGAAAGCCTAGATTCGAGAAGCGATTTCAAATTCCAGTTGTAATGTTACGTCAAACCATGGACAATGTGATGAAGAGACTACAGGAATGTTTGCGTAGAAAAGGAATACACCTGCAAGATGTCATCTTCAAAAAATAAATGTCACGGTATTATATATTCTAAAATGGCATTATTTTTACTATTAAATGATATGAAAAACTTTATTTAAAGATTTGTTTGTCTTGAAATTATTTAACTTTCAAAATTTCCCGTTTCTCTGAAACACTGTACTTTTGACAATAAACTTGTACTATTCTATTATCACATTCAAAGGTTTATTAAGATTCAATTTAGCTGGATTAAAATCATACAGTAATTTAGAGATAGTTGATCATTTTATCCAGGACAAAAGTCCCAAGTTTTTTCTCGTTCATTACAGTCACCCATGACAAGTTCTTGGAAGTCTATTTGCAGTAGCTTGCATTCAATTTGCGACATGTGTTTCATCCTCTATTGACTGTCTACCTACTGTTGAACCTCTTCCTACTTGAATTGCCATTCATTTCTAGTCCGATAGTCCATTATTATTGACCTTTCTTCTGAAACTAAAGAGTTCTTTGAAAATGACTCTCTGCTTCCTATTCACACTACATTTTGTATGTTGAAGTTAAGAGAAAACTTTGTTGTTGAGAGATCTGAAATTCGTTAAATAGAGGTAAATAAGCAGCCAAAACTGTAAAATGTCAAGGGACGAGGTAAAAATTCTTGTGTAGAGGATTTCTTAAGTGGAGGTTCGTTATAGAGAGGTTCGACTGTAGAATGAAATTGGAACCTTCAAGATAATGAACAAACAAGACATTTAGAACAGGTCACAAAAACATAATGAAGAGAAATAACGCTAATACACAACCATATTGGAAACAAAGTTTTGATTTATTTATAGAATGATATTGGGACCTTTGAAAAAATGGCAAAACAATAAATTAAAAACAGATCAGATATACATAATGAGAAATAACACAAATACTCAACAATACTAAAAAAACAGCAAGACAGAATGTTAACTGTTTTCAAATACGATAATTATGAGTTATTTTTGTTTAAAAAAGTTCAATAACAGGAGTGAGAGCAACGGAAACAGTGACTCCAAGGACTTTCTTTAAGAGCGTTACAGGTGTCAGCTCTTGTTTATTTCAGTCCACCGAATTGAACTGGAACTTGAGTAACACTTCTAGCATTTAAAATAGGAAGCCGGTGAGGTGATGACCTTCCTACATTACATGCACATTATTCAAGCTAGGTACACAAATGTTTAGACGAGCAAGAAAGTGGAAGAAATAGAGGAGTGTAAAAGATATAGAGAAGGAGGAAAGAAGACGATGAAAAAAGAGAAAATTAAGAATGATAGACGTAAAATAAACAAAAGAAAGGAGAAGAGAAGGAAAGAAATAGAACAAGAACAGGAATAAGATGCGAGGAGATGAAAAAATTAATGAATTGATGATTGAGGATTAAAGTTAGATTAAAAGGAGTGAGAGGCGATAGTAGAAGGCTAAGAAGAAAATTGAAAAGAAAATTAATACTTAAAAATGATAGAAAAGGAAGATGAAAAAGAAGAAGGAGAAAAATAGCAAGAAGAAAAATAAAAATAAAAAGTGCAAGAATGGAAAAAAGAATTTGGAGTGGAAGATTTATGTTAAAAAACTTAAAAGGTAGAAGGTGAAATAGGACAATAGACAATTCACAAAATATTCAGGATGGAAATAAATTGGAAACCAATTTAAGATAAAGGTCAAGATAATAAATACAGAAAAATTGTTGATGATAATAATTATTGTTAAATAATTGCAAATCACATAACGGGGCACAAGAGATACTCAAAGTAGGAAATTGACAAGATGTGATAGCTAATAACAATAAGAAATGAAAACGATAGAAGAATATAAAGAAATGAAGAGGGTGGAAAGAAACCAAACATACAGAAGAGATGAGAAATAAATAAGAAATGAAAATGATTGAAGAATATAAAGAAATGAAGAGGGTGGAAAGAAACCAAATATACAGAAGAGATGAGAAATAAATAAGAAATGAAAACTATTGAAGAATATAAAGGAATGAAGAGGGTGGAAAGAAACCAAATATACAGAAGAGATGAGAAGTAAATAAGAAATGAAAACTATTGAAGAATATAAAGAAATGAAGAAGGTGGAAAGAAACCAAATATACAGAAGAGATGAGAAATAAATAAGAAATTCAATTCAATTCGTTTATTTCCACTTGGCATACAATACATGTACATATTTATATTTGATATTCAACAAAATAAGAATCACAATTTTACATAAACAGTAGAAAGAACATATTGATTGAGTGGAATTCCCCCAGTAAGACTATGCGTCTGAGATTGGGGGACAGTTCCTGCAAGCAGTATTATTCACTAAGTAGTTATAATTATGGTATTATATTTACTATAAATTACAATATGTGTAATTAAAATTACACAACTAAGATTCAGATAACAGTAGGTGAATTATAAGTGACAACATAATATAGTGTTGGGTGTAGCTTGATATCTAGAGTGGGAGAGCAAGAGGACCCAAAAACCGGAGGTAATTTATTGTTTTATAAGCCTCTCTTATGTTTGAAACTCTAAATACTTGAACGTAAGGTATGAGTGTATAAATGAATTTAGCATTTCGAAATATTAATGTATAAAGTTATTCCCCAATGCATTCACTCTTGCTAGGTGTAAGGTGAGTGAATTAGCCTCTCAGCTCCAATCCAGCCTATGCTGAAGAGCCATTTCATCAACGAGCTTTTAAAAATCACATTGCTGCTGCTCTCGGCCTCCCTCACAATATCTGGAACATTCCTGTATAAAATCTGAGCTAAATAGTATGGTGATTTGAGTTCAGTTCCGTGTATCAATCTAGGTATATAATATCCATGGTTGTTCCTATGTCGTGTTTGATAATTATGTTCGATATTGATGAATAGATCTGCTTTATGTTTTCTAATATAACTGAGTAATGTTTTGATGTATAGTTGTCTGATGTTGAGCACAGGGAAGTCCGAGAACAGCAGCGCTGTGGGGTAACTTGATTCCTTTTTCAAAATTGTTTTTAAAATTGTTCTCTGGGTGACAGCAAGAGGTTCAAGACCTGCAGATGACACTCCCCCCCAAACAATAATGCCATACTCCAATACTGACTGTGCATAGGCATGATAGATCCTCCTGCACAGTCTGATATTCAGCACATGGCTCAATTGGGAAAACCCATACAACAATCTTCTCAGTCTCTGTTTTAAACACTGAATATGAGGAACCCAACTCAGACGATAATCAAACATGACCCCAAGATACTTATACTGGTCCACTCTATTAATAGATCCACAAGTGCAGGTTGATGATCCTATGATGCAATGATGATAAATGAAAGCGATAGAAGGATGTAAAGAAATGAAGAGAGTGAAAAGAAACCAAATATACAGAAGAGATGAGAAATAAATAAGAAATGAAAACTATTGAAGAATAATAAAGAAATGAAGAGGGTGGAAAGAAACCAAATATACAGAAGAGATGAGAAATAAATAAGAAATGAAAGCGATAGAAGGATGTAAAGAAATGAAGAGGGTGGAAAGAAACCAATATACAGAAGAGATGAGAAATAAATAAGAAATGAAAACTATTGAAGAATAATAAAGAAATGAAGAGGGTGGAAAGAAACCAAATATATACAGAAGAGATGAGAAATAAATAAGAAATGAAAACTATTGAAGAATATAAAGAAATGAAGAGGGTGGAAAGAAACCAAATATACAGAAGAGATGAGAAATAAATAAGAAATGAAAGCGATTGAAGAATATAAAGAAATGAAGAGAGTGAAAGAAACAAAATAGACAGAAGAGATGAGAAATAAATAATACTGTACTGCAGAAGAAACACGACAGTTCCTCTAAATTGGTGGGTCAAGGTACTCCAATGTCTCAGGTAATCGTGTGACTAATAGAGTTTGTGTCAGTTGTTTTTATTTTTGTTGTTGTAGTGGTAGTATGTTGTTTGTGTGTGTGTGTGTGTGTGTGTGTGTGTGTGTGTGTGTGTGTGTGTGTGTATGTGTCTTCAGCAGATTCAATCATGAAGAGTGCATTCAATTGGCCTCATTCTATTCGCGGAGATTCGTGTGGCGTGCATACTAATTTGCAGTTCTTTGGTACATCATGGAACTACTTTTCTTGCATCTTGTGAGAGATGAAGTATGTTGGCCTATAATCGGAGAATATTCTTCCCATAATGTTGCATTTTCCCATTAAATATACCACCTAATACATTCAGGCTTTTCGTTGTTTCTTGCTTCGTTGATATTTTCTACCTATCATGTTACATTTAATACACCTCAAGTTTTTTAGTTGTTTTTCGCATAGTTGGTCTATCATAAGAAACATTTTTCATGGATGAGCAATACTCATTTTTCAAAACTATTGATTTACCTTATTTTTGTATCAAGATACGATAATGAGCTTCTTGAACTGAACTTTGTAAAGTGTTTTGTATGAAAAATGTACATATATGACTAATATATGCAAAAATACATTTTGAATTGAACGAATGAATAACAGCAGGGAGAAGAATATGGGAAGGAATTTTAAGGGGTGAGACTGACACAAAGAGAAAAATCTCCTGGTCGGCTCAATAAACCTGTGCTGGTTTATAAAACTAAGCGAATGAATACAAAAGACGTGTGGTACCTGTACTCGAATCCATTTATGAATTGATAACAATCATGTAAGCATCCTTATTGATGATACTGAAATACACAAATTTATAATTGAATTGAATGTGCTTCGAAACGTTTTTAGCCAGAAATGGGAAAAATTTCAAAATTATGGACTCTGTGACGGGAAGATAAAAATAGGTAGTACCTATATATTTATCATTCGAATCATTCATCGTATTTTTTCTTGTATTCATACATGTATTGAAGGATTCAAATCTGTGATTGCATCAAGAACCCTCAAGTATTTTTCTAAGAGAACTAGAATGAACGTGTTTCCTTCTTCAGGCAAATTGAAACAAGCAAGCTCAATTCCTCCTATAGTGCGGTCCACGTTATAATGGCAGTATTTGATTAACTTTGATGTTGCTATCCTTGTCTATCATTCCACAAAATAGGTGGTACTATCCTTTTTTAGCTGCATAAAGATGCCACATATGTTTTTGACAATATGGAAAAATAATTAATTAAGGCAGGAGAACAGGCAACGCTGCTCTTCTATCTTTATCCACTTCAATTATAACGTGGACCTCACTATAGTTTTAAAAACTAGAAATCCATTTTAAACACATTCCATTCATATGAGAAATGCATACAACCAAATTTTGAAAACGGTTGCAAAATAATTTGCTATACTCTATTCTCAACACATATTGTATTGTTTGACAAATTCTCAGAGTTCCATCAACAGTAGCCTTGGTGTGTCGGTGATGGGTCGGGTCGGTTCATTATTATGACGCGTTTCTCTCAGTAGGCAAATTTGTAAGCTATAAATTTTGTATTTGATAAAAATGTCTGAAAGACGCATATTGTTCTAGATATATGAAAAATATATGGTACTTTCAAACCACCCCACCCCTTCGCACAGTGGGTAGGGGTGAGGAATTTTGATTTATGTTCACCCCCTAACTATCCTAAAAAGAGCTGCGGGGTTAAAAATTGTATTCCAAACTTTTCCCTCTATAATCTTTCGTTGACTGGACTATAAGGAATTAAAAAAAATAGTGACGAGAGATACGATATATCACGATTCTACTAATATGTTCAGTATTGAAACAGAAAGTATTTCTTTAGTGAAGAAATATGTGACATAATTTATTATATCATTGAAATAGTAAGTGTTCCTTCTTTGATAGGTACTCTACGAAAACGCAGTGATGCTAGTATGATTTGTTCAAAACGAATACATCAATAAGAATCATATACTACACCATAAGAAATAACACACTACACTGAGGCTTGGTTTCTATATTGAATCTATATGTTGAATGATCATTATATTTAATGAGTATCCTGGAAATAGGGCCCTGATAATGTGATTATAATAGTAAGCTTTTTCCAATCTGACTAAATGATAAGTTATTGAGCAGATAAAATTATTATTATCAACTAGAATAGAGAAACAATTTATGTCATTTTGTTTTTGTGTTGTGTGTCTAGTCCAGTTATTGTAATACTACAATACGTAATGTTTTGAATTTATAAGACTAATAATTTCACCTCTTCTAAAATCCAACATGGAAATTGAAAATACTACTATCAATCCCTACAAATAGATAGATATCAAGTACATTTGAATGAAATGATATATTTCCAATATTGAAAAGATGATCATAAAAGATGATGATGATGATTTGTATTAACAAAAATAAATAGATAAAATGAAATCGATCCTTCATTTTATAATATGTATTTGGATTAAGTTACTTTTTATGGATGGAATGTTCTGGAACATAGTCAGCTACTCAAAGCTCTAGTATTACGTATCACTCATGCTGCAAAACCAGTTTGATAGCTCGTAATCCTTATTATTTAGAAACATCTACCATTAATTCAATCCAAATAAGCTCGAATTAGAGTCAGATTCGGTTTCAAACTATCTTTAATGAATGAGCAAATACATGTTATCAGTTTGATGAATCGAACTGGTTCTGATTTTTGAGTAACACATCAAGGGCTGTAATTTATTGAATTATTTCACTTACTTGCTACCGAACAATCAATGAAATTTCGGCATGCAGTCCAAGGATAGACAAGATCCCACTAATAGATGTGAGATAGACTTCAAACTGTCAGAATCGGTTGAATGTGAAGAATTGGGATGTTATTTTCAAGGAATACTGACACAATTTGAAATGATGAATCTCACCATACTTAGACTGATACTAGAATGACACTGACTTACTATATATCATTCCATTCATTCATTTCAGAACATTACTCAATTAACAAAAAAATGTTTGTAGAAGAAAATGTAAATTCGTATGGCTTTTCATTGGTGAGGACGTCTCTAGCAGGAAAGCAGCTTGTACTAGGTAATTGAAAATATTTTTTTGTGATCATACTTTAAGATAGGCCTACTTTCAAGATACTGTTCATACTTATATATCAAGTTCATACTTGTATTAATGTTAATGCTTGATGTAGGCTATATCTGTTCATATTTGTACCGTATTTCAAGATACTGTAGATACTGTTCATACTTCTTGTATATCTATACTTTATTTAACAGTTAATAATAGATAATTTATTTATAAGGTAATGAGCAATCGCCCTTATGTATTGCACAAATAATGATTTTTGTAGTTAAAATAATCTTTTATTATGGAAGGCTTTTGAAAAAATATTTATTTTTGATTCCTTATCTTTCTTTTTCTTATACTGGTCAAAATTCAATGATAAAATGAACACAGATAACGTTAAGAGTTAATTACTTCTCTAGAGAGGACTTAAAAGTCCTTACTCCGCCTAATAAAGAATTTTTTCATTTCATTTCAATATTCCAAATCTTCGAGGTTGAACGTAATTCAATATGAGCACTATCATACAAGATACTGTATACAGAGTAATCTTATAATGATCAGAACTTCTCAAATCACTGTATACAAATAGAATAATTAATCTTCAGAACGGTACCGTACTGTATATTCTACACATTTAACAATACCGTACGTATTAAGATTGCAACAGTATATCACCACCAACTTTTCAAGGAATATTCGATTTATAAATCACCTCCAGATGGTTCAGAACGAAGGATAATCAACTTATACACATCTTTAAAACTCTTCAAGGCTTAGTCATAACCGTTAAAAACTGTCCGAATTCTCAAAAACTCCAGTCATCCAAGATTTCATAGCACAAACACATGCTATAAGCATTTAAAAACTTGTGTTAGTCCACTTGATTTTAAAGAAACCACCAATTTGCTTCTGTCTTGAGCAATACATTTCTCAACAGCAGAGTCCTAATCGAAAATTAGTTACATTCTCACGGTTCATCAGGTTAAACTTCAAACCTCATCGCTGACCTGAAGACTAGAAAACTTTGAACAAACTGTCCAATAATTTCTTTTGACTTCAATATTATGAAATAATGCCAGGTAGATAAAAATGTTGATTATCTGAAAATACAAATTCTGAATGATACTCTCACGATTAATAAGGATAAAAGTTCTAGCCCTCATCTGACCTGGAGACCAGCAAACTTTGACCAAATGAACCAATAACCATAATTTATTCTGACTCCTGTATATATTATGAAATAATTGTTGATTGATAGATTGATTGAGAATCTTATCTCAATCAAAACATTCTAGTCGTATCACCAAGGGCACTGTATATACAGTACAATGATCCGAGCTTTCTCAATTTCAAAGGAATTTAAATTCACAAGTGGATTCAATCTTTCTCAACTTGAGTTTGAATTTCTAATAGAAAGAGAAGTAGGCTTAGAATGGGGCGGCCTCTACAATAACTGGTCACGACAAATTATTTTGCAACTTGAGGGGTCAAACAGATTATTTCTTACCTTTTTCATACACCAAGACTTACAAAAAAAGTTGGCAGGAGTTAAGTACAGATTTAACACACCTGCCAATTCTCTACACTCTGCCAACTTGATGAATTGTACTTTATCAACTTTACTGTACAAATATCAAACGGAAAATCAAAAGGGTCATGATACTGCCCCCGAGAATTTAAAAGCGGAGACAATTGAAACACAATAGTGCGTGGTATTTTGATGATGAAACCAGGCTAAATTATAGTTTACCGAAATTGGACATATCCACAGATCAGTTGCCAAAGAATTTGAATCATAGACACTGATATTATCATAGTTATCGTATAACAGATTCTCGAGAAAGAAGAAAGGTCAACTAAAAAGTTGTATAATTTATGCTAAATTGGAATGAACGGTTTATGCAATCCTCAAGTTCATTATTCATTCCACCCATGTAGTGTCTTCAGGTACATTACATGTTGAATGCTTATTACTGATTTCACGTTTGTTTACATATATTTTGGGCGTTTTATTCAAATGGATGTTGAACCCAATTTTTATGAAAACGTTGTATGTTTCTTATTTTTTATAAGAACTTTTTTGAACGGTCAAGTGAGAAGGAGAATCGAAAAGAATCAAGATATTGTCAAACAAAAACAATAGTTTTTGAATGGAGCACGAGCCATTCATAATTTCCATAACCGGTACTATATCAACATCTAACCCTCTTCACAAATCAATATCATACTTAGATAAAAGATTCAGTCTATAGTTTATCACAATTAGGTGGGAATAATTGACTGAGAATATATTTATGTATTAATAAACGGTATTATTCAATCCTATTATATTAAGCGAGTCTGTTTATATTTTTATATATCTGGTTATCTGGTTATTTATGTTCAACGGATCTCGAAAACGGCTCTAACGATTTTCACGAAATTTGGAACATAGTAGATTTATGATATAAAAATTAGATTGCACTAGGTCTCATCCTTGGGAAAACCGCTGAACGACATTAAAAGGATAATTCATCCTTGGCTGAAACAGCTGAGACTTTCGTTGTCTGTGGATGGTAAAAAGTGAGCGAGTGATTCTGTGGAAAATCAAAATATCGCATCCCCGAAATACATAAGCTGGCGTATAGCCAGCTGTAAAATATAAACACGATCATTTTAGAGAATCGTGTTCTGTTTATCAATAAATAAAAATAACGAGCGAAGCTCGGTGCCCCGATATTTTCTGTAAAAAACTAAGAGTGGGACAGTAATTCATGATGAAAGTGTAACTGCGTATTATTTGACAAACTCAAAACCAGACCTAATAAAATAAGGACAATTTAAAATCAGATTTCTTCACCAATTAAGGACATTTTTTCCTACATCTTGTCTAAACATTTCACCAATCAATCACCAACCACCAATTTTCGAAAATCATTATTTTTTGTTAGATTTTAACGTGGATCATTCACGAAAATTTAGTGTTTTGCCAATTGAAACTGCATTTTCCGTCGTTAATTGGATTCCAATTTCTAGTTTTTCATAAATTTATAACACATTCATTGACATGTCTAACAGCAAAAAAGTTGACAAGGTGTGAAATGACCTGTTGAAGAATTATGAAACGTGTCACATATTTTTACAACAAGCTCACACATGTGAGAAAAAGCTAATGAACTCATGTCAACTATTAGCAACGTAATACGGTATAAAACCGACGATAATTGTGCGCACTGTAATGAAATTAATAACCTAAGTTACACAACAGAAAGTAACGGCTAAGTTTGTAAGGAGAAGCCTGAAAAGACAACTTGTTATCCTTTTCTATTTATTCAGTTATCTCTTCTCAACGGACCGATCCTTGTTGAATCATCTATTAAACGCGCAGCAGTTGAATCACAGTCCATTCATCTACATTTCTAAACAGTGTGGATTCTTTTCTAACCGGTTATTTAATTTGATGAATAGAAGTTTAGATAACTTCGGTAGGTTTGATCGGCATGAGAGATCGGTTTCATTGTGGAGTCGGGTCGTAAACCTACTTAATCAAATTACGTCAACTGGACTGCGCGTTCTAGTGGTTGCCTTGATGTAGGTCGTGATTTCCAATAATAGGGGTTGTTCACCTCATGGAATATATTTACATATTTCTATGAAAATTTTATGAGCCTACACTCGCATACTATTTTTAATTATTAGAAGTTTGTTTTGGAACTTATCTTTACTTGGGTTTTGACTATTGAATATCTGTAGATGGTAGGCTACATTCAAACACTAGAGAAACTAGGATATGAATGTTTTACAATATTCAAACGCGTTCTAAGCACACTGACTGTCAGGCACTGTGTCTTCAGCAGATTTCCAAGTAGCCTTATATTGTAAAATGGTATTGTACAATGCTGTACGTATTCGAATAAAATGTATTAAACGGTATAACCTAATAGGTACTGTGTAGGCTATATCAGTTGTTAGGAATATGTTTGCTTCTACTTAATTTTACTTAAAATATAGGTAAGGCCTACTTATTGTATTTTTTCTTTAGGGCTAGGTACTTTTTAATATACTAAATAAAAATATAAATCTGAGTACCCTTTTTAAAATGATTTAGTCACGACATGTTTCGGCTATATAATGCCATTATCAAGACTTGATCTTGACATTATCAAGACTGATAATGGCATTATATAGCCGAAACATGTCGTGACTAAATAATTTTAAAAAGGGTAGGTACTCAAATTTATATTTTTATTTATAGGCCTACTATACTTGGAAAGTATTACACTCTTGTTCTATACTCGATGAAGAACAATTCCCGATTTAAATACAAGAACACCAGAGATAAAAAATACTTCAAGTGATCGAGGTTTAAATTATTTATTTATCCATTGAATTAGATATAGTAAGTCTCAATGCAATAGAAAACAAGAAACAGAGTCCAAATTTTCTGTTATTACTAATTTTGATGAATTGTATTTTCAATGGATGAAATAAAAACAGATGGAGGTACGGTATATAAAAGTCGTATTTTAGCATTATTCAATGTAGTATTTATTCTTATTGACTTGTAGCATCTATGCGAAGACTCCATATTTGACTTATTTAGTACTACACAGTAGGCTACAAATGAGTCAGTAAAAGTCCTAAGGGTACTACATGCTTCATACAAAATATCGGGGCACCGAGCTTCGCTCGTTATTTTTATTTTTATTGATAAACAGAACACAATTCTCTAAAATGATCGTGTTCTTATTTCACAGCTGTCATCTTATGAATTTCGGGGATGCGATATTTTGATTTTTCACATACTCACTAGCTCACTCACTTTTTTACAATCCACAGCTGATTCAGCCCAGGATGAATTATCCTTTTAATGTCGTTCAGCGAGTTTTCCCAAGGATGAGACCTAGTGCAATCGAATCTTTATATCATAAACCTACTATATTCCAAATTTCGTGAAAATCGTTAGAGCCGTTTTCGAGATCCGTTAAACATAAATAACCAGATATAAAAATAAAAATAATAACCAGATATAAAATAACCGATATATAAATACAGAAATTGCTCGCTTAATATAATAGGATAATTTTGTCATCATCTAATTTGTATTATATTCCATTGCGAGTAATACTAATTTATTCTTGGTAGTTTAAGAGCTCCCAATTTTGCGCTTCTCCTTGGTGATTCTAAAAACTACTACACCTAGTTATTTCTATTACGTTACAGTGGAAATACATCATACACTACAATTAAACAATTATTCTTGAATCAGAACAATCAGGATAATTGAAATACCAATAAATGATTACCACTATCGACCCCACAATCATTTTGCAACACTATCGGACACTGTTGATTCAATACACTCCACCAATTGCAGTAGGCTACCTACCTTTCTCAAGTAACAGCTAAATTAAATGAAGCCTATCAGAGGTTATACATCCAATAAGGACTTTATGGCGCTAGAGGATTTCATCACAGCTCAGCATACCACTCTTTGTATCCATAAATGAATAAAAAAACATTGACTAATCATGGAGCAAGTTGACCAGTAGGCTGCACCACTGCCGTAAAAGTTGATAGACGTGATCAACATGCTTGCCAATATGTAGCAAGTAAGTAAAAGTTTAAAGTTTGTTTGCCGCATTTTTACCTAACCTAACAAAACTTTCCTAACCTAACATCTCTCGCCAACTTGCTGGGGGTTCAACTTATCCAAAGCTGCGCTCTATGACGCAACATGTTACGTTTTATATTTATAGCTTCAACAAGACAACTTGAATGGTATATCTCAACGGCACTTTACATAATTACAACGTTCACTTTCAAGAATATTTCAAGTTTGCGGCAGAAAGGTTGCAACTGTCAATGATACAGGCCTACTATAGTAGGCGCCGGTCATTGGTCTTTTACGTAACCTCGCAAGGCTGGAGGAGATTTTGGCTTCAGGTCGAATATATTATAATATGTTAATCGCCTACTACAACATTGGCATACACAGCATCTCCTATATAGTGAGATTCACCTTGAATTGACTGCATTGGCTAAATGGGGAGCATTGATATTACCTGTAAGAAATACTGAAAGTTTGAAGTGAACTAAATTTTGTATGTACGCTGATGACATTAGTTTAAGCATATTCGACAAAGATTTGGATATAATCGAAGAAAAATGTAATGACACAATATTGCTTTTAAAAAACGTTTTAAGTAAAATGAACCTTTTATTAAATAATGATAAAACGAAATTTGTACATTTCACCTGTAGAAATCCCAAAAGAAAAAGTACACTGAAGCTAAATAAGCTAAATAACATAAAATTTTTAGGCGAAGATCTAGATAACAAACTCAATTGGAAGAGCATATATCAAGAATATGTAAAAAAGTAAGTACAGGAATATTTGCACTAAGAAGGCTGGCACCCATTTGTAATTTATTAACTTTGAGATCCGTGTATTATGCCACTGTCCACTCTCATATTTCATATGGCATTGAGATTTATGGTGGGACTAGTGCATTTAACTTGAATAGGATATTAAAACTCCAAAAAGAAGCAGTAAGAAAAATATTTAATTTAAATAGACAAGAGTCGTGCAGGACATTTTTTAAAAAGTTAGAATTAATGACTGTGTATGGACTTTATATTTATAAAACAATATTACACGTAAAAAATAATGAAGACAAATTCCCCAGGCAAACCAGTGTGCATGACTATAATACAAGAAATAGGAACAACTTTATTATCAAAGAACATAGTAAAGAGAAGTACAAACAAAGCCCGACCTATATGGGCATCAAATTCATCACTTACCTTCCTACTAAGATTAATCATGAAAAAGATATTACAAGGTTTAAAAACAAACTGAAAAAGTATATCGTGGAATTAGAATTATACAGTTATGAAGAATTTTATAGTGCCAACTCATTATGTATTTAGACTACCTATTGTTGATGTATTTTGTTTTTTACTTGTATTTATTTTATTATTTTGAAAATAATAAAGAAAGACACATTCATGTACATTTTGATGTATGTTTTGAATAAAGAGATTGATTGATTGATTGATTGATTTAGTGACGACATGTTTCGGCTGTATAATGCCATTATCAAGTCATGAACATGTCGTGACTAAATAATTTTAAAAAGGTAGGCTACTCAGATTTATATTTTTATTTATAGGCTTACTATACTTGGAAAGTATTACTTTTGCTCTATACTTGATGAAGAACAAAATTCCCGATTTAATTACAAAAACTACTTCAAAAGATAGCGGTTTAAATTATTTATTTATCCATGGAATTAGTACGTCTCAATGCAATAGAAAACAAGAAACTGAGTCCAAATTTTCTGTTATTCCTAATTTTGATGAATTGTATTTTCAATGAATGAAATAAAAAACAGATGGAGGTACGGTATGTAAAAGTCGTATTTCAGCATTATTCACTGTAGTTTTTGTTTGACTTGTAGTATAGGCCTATCTATTTGCACACTCCATATTGACTTTTTTAGTGCATTTAATAAGTCAGTAAAAGTCATTATTACTTTCCTTGCCCTATTACCATAGGTAAGGATTGCTTTCCGAAAAAATAAAGGTACCCCAATTTCTGAATTTCTATACGTTTCAAGGTCCCCTGAGTCCAAAAAAGTGGTTTTGGGTATTGGTCTGTATATATATATATAATATATATATATATATATATATATATATATATATATATATATATATATATATGTGTGTGTGTGTGTGTGTGTGTGTGTGTGTGGTGTGTGTGTGTGTATGAGTGTTTGTGCGTCTGTGTACACGATATCTCATCTCCCAATTAACGGAATGATTTGAAATTTGGAACTTAAAGTCCTTACACTATAAGGATCCGACACAAACATTTTCGATCAAATGCAATTCAAGATGGCGGCTAAAATGGCAAAAATGTTGTCAAAAACAGGGTTTTTCGTGATTTTCTCGAAAACGGCTCCAACGATTTTGATCAAATTCATACCTAGTAAAGTCATTGATAAGCTCTATCAACTGCCACAAGCTTCATATCTGTAAAAATTTCAGGAGCACTGCACCATCTATGCAAAGTTTGATTTTAGATTCCCAATTATCAGGCTTCAGATACAATTTAAACAAAAATTTTCAAGTGGAAAAGATTGAGCGTAAAAATCTCTACAATTAATGTTCAGTAACATTTTCACCTAAAATTGAAAATAAGCTCGAAATTCGAGAAAATAAGATTATTCAATTGCAAACTGTTGATTCTATTAAATCATTCACTATGAAGAGATAGCAGACTCCGTGTGTCTGCAGCGCTATTGTCATGTCACCAGCTGGCTCAGATCTTAGAAAAGTAGACTTGAGATGCGCGGGAACACTTGCGTCAGTTGATCAATTTTCATAACGGCAAGGAATAAAGTTGTGTGAGTGCACCACACCAGATTTTTATAATAGGGTACTAATTACGTTATACACATAATTTAATCATCATCTAACTTTTATTATATTCCATTGAATCATACTAATTCTTGGTAGTAAACTGAAAATTTTTAAAACATAACTATATAACATAGAGCTTCCAAATTTGCGCTTCTCCTTGGCGATTGTACAAACTACTCCACCTAGCTATTTTCTATTGCGTTACAATGAAAAGATAACATGGATTACAATCAAACAATTATTCTGGAATTCAAACCAATCAGGATAATTGAAATACCAATAAATGATTACCACTATCGACCCCACAATCATTTTGCAACACTATCGGACACTGTTGATTCAATACACTCCACCAATAATTGCAGTAGGCCTACCTTTCTAAAGTAGCAGCTAAATTAAATGAAGCTTATCAGAGGTTATACATCCAATAAGGACTTTATGGCGCTAGAGGATTTCATCACAGCTCAGCATACCACTCTTTGTATCCATAAATGAATAAAAAAACATTGACTAATCATGGAGCAAGTTGACCAGTAGGCTGCACCACTGCCGTAAAAGTTGATAGACGTGATCAACATGCTTGCCAATATGTAGCAAGTAAGTAAAAGTTTCAAGTTTGTTTGCCGCATTTTTACCTAACCTAACAAAACTTTCCTAACCTAACATCTCTCGCCAACTTGCTGGGGGTTCAACTTATCCAAAGCTGCGCTCTATGACGCAACATGTTACGTTTTATATTTATAGCTTCAACAAGACAACTTGAATGGTATATCTCAACGGCACTTTACATAATTACAACGTTCACTTTCGTTCGAGAATATTTCAAGTTTGCGGCAGAAAGGTTGCAACTGTCAGTGATACAGGCCTACTATAGTAGGCGCCGGTCATTGGTCTTTTACGTAACCTCGCAAGGCTGGAGGAGATTTTGGCTTCAGGTCGAATATATTATATGTTAATCACCTACTACAACATTGGCATACACAGCATCTCCTATATAGTGAGATTCACCTTGAATTGACTGCATTGGCTAAATGGGGAGCATTGATATTACCTGTAAGAAATACTGAAAGTTTGAAGTGAATCTCAATATAGAGATAGTTGAGTTGAGTATTCAATTAACTGGACAAACTCTCTCATCTTCTGCTAGTTGCGGGTTTTTTTCTTGTTCAACTTACAATATACATATGGGAAGAATGAGGTCCTCGTCGTTATATTGATACTTTTTTGTTGAACTACCTACATATGGGAATGATTACGTACTGATGCTTATTCATACTTTTCTTGTTCAGCCTATGTCATACTTGAGAATGTCCTGCTTATGAATCAGTTCTTATGAATGTGTGGGTCAGTAGAAAGTATAAGGTGATGAGTTTCAATATTTTTGGAAGTTGTTCTTTTCCTGTTTGTCGTAATAATATGATCATGTTTCATGGATTTCGAAGAATGAAAGTTGAGGTTGAAACAATATAAGGAAACCCCTAGATTATGTAGGCTATCGGAGGAAGAGAGGACTATGGGGTTTAGATGAACACAAAGTCTATTCTTTCTCTCATAAATTTTCTCCCCTTTACATACGTACAAGGTGGTGATTATTTTTTATTTATCTATTTATATTTTTTAGAAAGAAGCACTGATTGGGAGAGAAAAACTAAGGATAGGCTGCTCCTTGTACTATTTCTCTCCCAAATTTAGATAACATTTTAAAAGTCTAAAATAGGGTGTGGGCACTACTATCAGCAAAAACATCGAAAGTGAAATGAATAAATAATTATTGGAGAATGCGTTAGAAGAGTACCATACCAAAGTGAGGAAAACGCGATTTAGAGAATCATGAGTATAATGAAAGAGAACTGAAATTGTCACTTGAAGATCAAAGAGCACAACAAAATTTGCATAAAAGTTATTAGAGGATAATAGATGACTTCTATAGTAATAAGGTTCACTTTGAAGATTATTGTAGACATAATAATAGGCCAAGATATATATGTCAAGAGTAAAGTAGACGAAAATTCAATACCGTAACCCAGAAAGTAAAAAGTAGCTCTAGAAGGTACCGTACGTACTTTCCATAAATTCATGAGGAATCTTGGAAGAAAACGAAAATTTTCAAAATAGAAACTGTTTTGAATAGGCTACACCAAAAATTCACAAGTTCTGAGAGAAAATGTCCCAATGGACACAGGAATTTAGGCCTCTCACTTTGTCGTACTATTCTCGTCTAGTGTGAGAGAATCTTCTAATTCCTTTATACTATTACATCATTGAGTTCTATATATACTATAGGATAGCGCTATCCTTTTTTACCATGTCTGTAACGTTGCCAGATCGTTTTTTACAATGTAGAAAAATAATCAACTAACAAAATACCTTAACTCAATTATGAGAATTCATTATTTAATCATTGAAAAATATTTCTTCTCGAGGAATAAAATTTGATTGACTATTTCAACAAGAATGATCAATTAATATTACATGAGATATATTGGTATCAGCTGTCCTCAATAGATGGCATTGGCTAGGCAGAGAATCGGCAACGCTGTTCTCCTATCTTTCTCCACTGCAATTATAACTAGGACCTCGATCACTATATTTATTTATTTATTTGAAAATTTACATATTTGAGGGCACCAGGAACTGAATCCCATTATTGCCCTCATAACACACATTGAGCATAATACAATTTGAAAATACAATACATTAAAATGAAAATAGAATAACTTAACTAATATACTATTGATTTTTAGAAAAAACAAAATACAACAAAAAGTAATAGAAAACCTTGCAAATATGAAACTTATAGTATAACAGATAAAAGAAGAAGAACTAAGTATGTAAATAATACTGAAAAATTCAAGAAGAAAAGAAAAAGGAAACAAAGAAAAGAGAATTATGGAAACTTTGCAAATATGAAACTTATAAATAAAAACACTAATAAATTATGTAATACATAGGAAAGATAAAAAAAGACAAAACTCAACAAACATAAATGTTATTCAAGTCCCGCCTGAACACACTGTCTGAATCAAAAAACTCTAATGCATTATTAAGCCTATTGTATAATCGAAGAGACCTAAACAGGGGAGCATTGTAACCACTGACCGTTCTACATCTGATAATATCAAAGGTGGGATGATCTCTGGAATTGAACGCAGGAACATGGAACCTGATCAATGAGAGCAGCGAAGGAGAAGAAAATCGACCCCTTAACAGGCCATGCACGAAAATCAATGAGTCTCTCTCCCGTCGTAATCTCAATGATACAAA
Source organism: Nilaparvata lugens (assembly GCF_014356525.2). NCBI lineage: Eukaryota > Metazoa > Arthropoda > Insecta > Hemiptera > Delphacidae > Nilaparvata > Nilaparvata lugens. Next base: position 41,853,058 of record NC_052511.1, on the reverse strand, counting down.
GTGAAAGGTACTTCTCAAACGGTCTGTAGGAAAACCCAAAGGACAGGATTGGCCGAAGCGCTTGTAATAGAGAAACCTCAAAAACTTATTCTGAACTACCTCAAGACCATGAGTACACAAATCAGTATAAGGGTTCCAAATCACAGAGCAATATTCCAACACACTCCGGACCAATGACACATAAACAGTACATATTGCATCAAGGTTATTGAAGTTAGCTGTATTCCTCATAACAAAACCTAGCATTTTATTGGCTCTAGCTATGCTATAGTCCATGTGCACTGAGAACCTGAGACAGCTATCAAAGATTACACCCAAATCCTTACATGTATCGACTCTTTCCAGATTCATACCATGTACTTCATAAGAAACGTTCATCTTCAAATTTTTTCTAGAGAATGAGATACACTTACACTTCCTAACATTCAAGTCAAGTCCATTGATGAAAGACCATCTCGCCAATCTGTCAAGATCTTGCTGCAACAAATTACAATCATCGGAGTTAGTAATCTCCATGTAGAGCTTTACATCATCAGCAAAGATCAAACATTTTGCTTTCTTTAACTGGAGAGGCAGTTCATTGATCAATAGAAGGAATAAAAGAGGACCGAGTACACTCCCCTGTGGAACTCCTGAAGTGCTGAAAAAGGGAGTTGATCTAGAACACCTGACCATAACATAATTGGTACGATGGAATAAGTAACTTCTGAAAAGATTCACAAGTTGCACACAAAAACCCAAATCATCAAGTCTCCTCAACAGTGCTCCCTGATCAACACGATCAAATGCTTTTGCATAGTCTGTGTAAATGACATCAACCTCACCTCCAGAATCCATTACCCTCGAAACATCCATAGTGAACTCCATCAAATTGGTGACCACAGACCTTCCAGGGAGAAACCCATGTTGACAGTCTGATATCAGAGGACGGGAGTAACACAAAATCTCACCATACAAAACACGCTCAAAAACCTTTGCGAAGACTGAAAGCAGGGAGATCGGACGATAGTTATCAATTAGATCCTTTCTGCCAGACTTGAAAATGGGTATTACCTTGGAAATCTTCCACCTTGTAGGAAATAAACCTTTCGCCAAAGATAAATCGAATATATATTTCAATGGGTCTACCAACAGAGCTCTAAGCTTATTAGAGGAATTAAGTTTTTATGAAACAATCCCCAGATGATCTTTGAAACGTGATGAAGCAATTGGAAATATATTATAGTCATCTTTATTCACATTCAAATACGAGGAAGCGAATTGAAAAAGCATTAGGCTGGAACAGGAAATAGGCGAGAGTCTCATCCGGAAGAACGACAAATGTTGTAAAAATGAGAGGTGAACAGGAACTCAATTTTGGGAGATGAGACGCTAGCCTAAAAACCGATATTCATCCGTATAGATGAAGCATGGTTTCGATGGTATATATTATCATAGAGAAACAATAGCATGAGTAGATATCCCATTGTATAGGGCGTTTATGTCGCAACTTTTACTGTTACCTCAAGCCGATAGTCCACGTATTTCTTTCCCGTGAAGCTGTGTGACGCTGGTAGTCTTTTATACTGTGCCGTTCATACACTCTCACCCCAACAAAACAGTAAAAACCGACAGTAATCGATAATAATCGGCTTGAGATAACAGTAAAAGTTGCGACATAAACGCCCTATATCATGGGATATCTACTTACGCTATTGTTTATCTATGATATTATGCAGATCATGATAGATAGTTTATCTATTGAACTCTATATAAAGTTTACTACATAAAAATGTCTGTTATGTTTCAAAGAATTGGTCTGTTTGCTTTATCAATTAAACTCTAGATATAGTTCACTACATAATTTTTGTTATGATTCAAATTGAAGAATGGTGATTTTGAATTACCTATTCGAATGAGTGTGAGTTGAATTGAAGACGGAGAACAGTAGTTTCAGGTAGGTCTATACCAGTAGCCACAAACAATTAATCAATTAATTAGGTCACATTCGTCTCAACATGACAGATCAATCAGACGCACAAAAGATTACATATCAAATGAAAGCCAATCTACTAGGTATTTCAATTGAAATATGAATGACATATCATTACAAAGGCATTCTTTTTAGCCATACTAAGACCTATTCAAGCACGCTAAACTCAAAGAATGAAAAATCGAATATATACTACTGGTTATTCAAGCTTCTATCAAACTGCCTCAACAGTAAAATAATCGAATGCCTTAAGCCTTGTGTCTTTCGAACAAGGCTCAATATTTAATGTTCATACCACATATAAATGCCATGTGCTGGAAATGTAGCCTATATTAACATTAAAATATTATTGAGTGTAATGTAATGGCTTTCTTTTAAGCATTGGTCTACCAGGTAGAGTATTGCATTGGTATATAGTGAGGTCCACGTTATAATGACAGTGAATAAAGATAGGAGAACAGCGTTGCCGTTTGTCTGCCTTGATTAATTATATTTCTACATTGTCAAAAACTTATTTGTCAAAGTTGTGGAGCTAGAAAACGATTGTACTATGTGTTTTGTGGGATAATAGACAAGGATAGCAGCACCAAAGTTAATCAAATACTGCCATTATAACATGGACCTCACTATAGCTTAAATATTGTTATTTATGTATTTGTATATGAGATACTGGTGTATTTTGTGATAAATCCTTTTTGGAAATTATGCCTTACTGGAGTACAGTTTGTCTACATATAAAATTGACTGTAATAAATAAAACAGTTCAAAGAATAATTGTTTGCAAAGAATAAGTGACCGAAGTTATAATATTGAAGACGAAGAACAACAGCAGAGCTATGAAATGCCAACAGAGGTCATTGTCCTTTTTTTGCGGTTATGATCACCTACTCATGTGAACGGCCTTGGCCTAGACATTTTCACTTTCGTAACGCTTTTTACAACTGCAAGCTCACGGGGCGCGCCTCTCTATTATTGTCATAAGACGACCTTGAAGTGCAATTCACAACTTCGATTATTATGCTTCTACACCTACTGATCTAGTTGCATTGTGGGAGAACATTCTACAATTAAGTTTAATGCTTTAATAATATTATTGCAAAAAGCTGAAAAAGCGCTTATGTGTTGTGTGTTAGCCTTGCGAAAGATTATTAAATTGAATTTAATAAGCAAAGAAAAAATTAATACTTTTTGAAAACTAGCTCAAGCCATTTTTATCAAATGGAGCATGAATAAAATGACAGAATAAATCCTTCTAACTCAAGCCATTTTTATCAAATGGAGAATAAGTAAAATGACAGAATAAATCCTTACTAACTCAAGGAAAACATCATAGATAACTTTCCTAAAGAGCCTAATATGAAGAATGTGCACTAAAGTTGAAATACATCATATATATGTCAAATGCCTTTTAACCTCATTAGGTTCCTGTGAGTATTGTAATTGGGTGCAATACTATATTTTTATGATTAATTCACAATTTTAACAGTTGTTTGCAGAGTTTCAAAACAGTTCTGATGATAGATGATGAGAAACAATTGAAAGAATTAGTCTTTGCATATAATTCTTTATAATGTTCTATTTCCTCATATTTTAAGATTATCCAACAATCTCTTCTTCCCCCCATTATTTCAAGTATCATACACAGTCCTGGAGTATCTCGACTCCCTATTTCATGTATCCTTGGCTTCTGTAACTCATAATCATTATTCAATCAATTAATGATAATTATCATTCCATAACTAGACAAGTATAAATTCTGCCCAAATTATTTCTAATTGTATTCAATTATCATCTAATCTGACTCTATTGTATATTTGCTACAACCAATATTGTAATTAAAATAGCTTCAATTTCTTGATCTTGAGCATATCTTATTCATTCTCTAAGACCAAGCGCCTCTCTCAGAATCTGTCATGACTCTGGGCACTGTTTCCTATAGTGAGGTCCTCGTTATAATGATAGCGAAGAAAAAGATAGGAAAACAGCGTTGCTGATTCTCTGCCGTGCCACTGTTTTCTATAGAATATAGCTGATACCGGTATATCTGATGAGATATTATCCAATGTTCATCCTAGTTAAAAATGATCAATTTTATTAAATTCGTCAAGAAAAAATATTTTTTAATCATCCAATAATAAATTTCTATACTTCAGATGAAATAATTTGTTAATTATTCTGTGATTCATTTAGAGTATAGAATCAACTTTCAAAATTCAAAATTTTCAACTCATCATTCCTGGACCGAAAATCAAGTGACGAAGCAGTGTGTGATTACATAACCTCTTTTGGACAACATTAACATTTTATCGAAATTTTGGAGAGAAATAGTACAGGCTCAGCCTAGTTTTTCCTCCAATGTCATAATTCTATTATGATTACCGTATAGTGTTTTAATAAATGAATGAATGAATTAATTATATTTCTACATTGTTGAAAAGCGATCTGGAAACGTTGCAGAAGTAGAAAAGGATAGCGCTATCTGTTTAGTTTATCGATGGAAATTACTGATGGAAATTACATTATTCAAATGCTAATGAATTAATTATTATTATTAAACAAAAATCCAAATTAAATGCTGTGATTCACCCCGAAGACTTCTGTTACTGCAAATATTGACAACAGGGTAAACAGCTAGATGGAAATTCGATGAGCGCTACTATTCAAAAATGATTTGTTTCCCTGGCTGACAAATAATTTTTGAATAGTAGCGCTCATCGAATTTCCATCTAGATGTTTAGTTTATATAATTCTTCAAAATTATATTTTTAATATGTGAATATTTCCTATTTTAGTTATAATAATGTGAAATATTTCTTCTATGTTTAGTTTTGAAGCACCTAAAATTGAAAATTTACTTTGTGAAAATACTTGAGGACTGACAATTTCGTGAATTGAAGAACTACGAGACTTAACCTATTTTGGACTATGTGTTATATAAATTTGGGAGAGGAATAGCAAAAGGTTACCTTATTTTTCCTCTCCCTATCATTTTGATGATGCACTTATTGTATAAATGAGTAATGAATGGGAGAAACGGAGAATTCACTTTAAATATTTTTTGTTTTGCAGCCGGAGCTGATACGGAAATACGGCTACGAGTCGGAAACGCACAACGTTGAGACGGAGGACGGCTACCACCTGACCCTACACCGCATCCCACGTGGACTGACGGAGCGGGATGAGTCCGAACAGACCCTCAATGGAAATGGAAGCCTCAACTCTGCACCCCGGCCGGCCGTCTTTCTGCAGCACTGCATTCTCTGCAGTTCCAGTGTCTTTGTCCTCATGGGGCCCAAAAAGGGACTAGGTCAGTAGTGTTACCAATAGAACCAATGGTACTATTGTGTTTGAATAGTTATTTTGGTTGAATTTTGTGATAGTTAGGTGCTATGCTTATTACAGAATAATAAAAAATCTGGTGTGGGGCACTCACACAACTTTCCTTGCCGTTTTGAAAATTGATCACCTGACGCTAGTGAGGCATCTCAAGTTTACTATTCAAAGATCTGAGCCAGCTGGTGACAGGACAATAAAGCTGGAGACACACGAGGTCTGCTACCTCTTCATAGTGAATGATTTAATAGAATCAACAGTTTGCAATTGAATAATCACTGTTCTGAACAAAGCTAACGCTAGAGCTACCAGAGGACTGTAATTTACAAAAGAACGGGCTGACGAGACAAGACAGACGACTCACAAAAAACATCCACAATGCCAAGCAAGCAGGACGGTCTGCGCCGGCGCAAACACAAGCCTGCTATTGGCAGAACTATAGTCTGGCATTCTGGCGCTACAATTCGAGTTCTCTGGCCAGAACAATCACATTTTCTAAAATTTCAAGTTTATTTTCAATTTTAGGTGAAAATGTTATTGGACATTAATTGTAGAGATTTTCATGCTCAATCTTTTCCACACGAAATTTTTCGTTTAAATTATATCTGAGACCTGATAATTGGAAATCTAAAATCAAACTTTGCATAGATGGGGCGGAGCTCCTGAAATTTTTACAGATATGGGACTTGAGGCAGTTGATGTAGCTTATCAATGACTATTTTAGGTATAAATTTGATCAAAATCGTTGGAGCCATTTTCGAGAAAATCCCTGTTTTTGACAACATTTTCGCCATTTTAGCCGCCATCTTGAATTGCATTTGATCGAAATTGTTCGTGTCGGATCCTTATAGTGTATGGACCTTAAGTTCCAAATTTCAAGTCATTCCGTTGATTGGGAGATGAGATATCGTGTACACAGACACACATCATACACAAACACACACACACACACACACACACACACACACACACACACACACACACCACACACACACACACACACACACATACCCAAAACCACTTTTTTGGACTCAGGGGACTTTGAAACGTATAGTAATTTAGAAATTTGGGTACCTTAATTTTTTTCGAAAGCAATACTTTCCTTACCTATGGTAATAGGGCAAGGAAAGTAAAAAGGGGTTAGGCCAGTGTTACCAATACAACTGATGTTACGAATATGGTTGAATAACTATTTTATAGTAAGGTCAACGTTATTTATTTATGTATTCGATACACACATAGAAAGGCTCACACAGACAAATTCAAGTACAAGTTTTAAGGCTGTTCGGAACACCTTTTTATTTTTCATTTAAATTTGGTAATATTTTTCAATATAATTGTTAAGATCATTAGTACAAAAAGTGACATGAGTGACAAAAAGTGGTAACTGAAATTTTCAAGTGTTCTAATAAGCGAGTTATGGGTTTGTTGAAGTGCCAAACTCAGTTTTCTTTCCAGATCATAAACGGTTTAGAATTTTGCATTGGAGTTTTTTTTAATACATTCAGTATATCATTGGCTTTGTTCTAATATGCGTTGTTTCGCGATTAATGCCAAAATAAACAAGTTAGTTTAGTTAGTTATCGAATTTACAAAAAATGTTACTTTTTTATTTATGAACGATATGGTGAATAAAATGTTTTAGTTTGGAAAGATATATTTTTTGAATTTTTAAGAGAAGTTCTAATAATATAGTCGAGACCGTTTATGATCTGGAAAGAAAACAGAATATGGAAAGTTAGCACTTCAACAACCCATAACTCGCTCATTAGACCACTTAAAAATTGCAGTTGCCACTTTTTCTCACTCTTATAAATGATCTTAACAATTATAATGAAAAAGATTATTCAATTTAAATAATAAAAAAGTGTACCAAACAGCCTTAATGACATACCTAGTAACATAAAATTACAAAAAAAGTAAAATATAATGTCAGTGGACAAGGATAGGAGAACAGCGTTGCCGATTCCCTGCCTTTTGACATTGCCTTCTTATAGACAATATGGAGGATAGCTGATACCGGTATATCTGATGCAATATTAACTGTTCATTCTTGTATTTTGAACAATTATATTTTATTCGTCAAGAAAATATATTTTTAAATTGACAAATTATATTTTTTATGACTGAGATTGAATATTTTGTCATTTGATTACCTTTCTACATTGTTAAAAAACTATCTCAAACTTTGGGGAGCTCGAAAAGGATAGCACTATCTGCTTTGTGGAATGATAGAGATGGATAGCAACACTAATGTTAATCGAATACTCATTTAACGTCATTATAACGTGGACCTCACTATGGTTGAATGTTGTAACAGTTTGGTTTCCATACTTGTTACAGAAGAATGAAAAAAGGACTAGGTCAGTGTCTGATCTAAAGTTACAAATATGTTCAAATAATTATGTTCTTTAGACCCATGAAGAGGTGTATGTGTAGATTGATAGAGGAAAGGAAGAGTTAAGCACAGTTGAGCATGAAAAATATACATGAAAAAAGAGTGTTCACTTTCTTCTGAAGGGGTACTTGTAATTCACATGGAAATTTAAAAAAAATACTGTATATGTTAAAAATGGTAGGCTACTTACTTATAGTCCAGGCAATGAATGCTCAAAAAAGGGTATAGAGGGAAATGTTTGGAAGACAATTTTTGACCCCGCAGTTCTGTTTAGGGTAGTAAGGAGGTAAACATATCAAAAGTCCCCACCCCCACCCCCTTTGCTAAGGGGGTGGGGGTGGTTTGAAGGTACCATTTTTTGGTTTCTCGCATAAAACTCAAAAAAAGTATCCTAAGGACTTGAATGTCATATTTGACATTTGTTGCAGCAATGAAAATTTCACCCCCTACATTGAAGTTGCTATAACAATGAAATAAAAACTTGGAATAGTGAAATATTACATCATTTCAAAGAGAATTCAATGCTCTACAAACCTACCATAAGCATAAGTTTTAATGATGCATTGTTGGAGAGTTATAAGCCCTGAGAGAGCAAAACATTGGATAAAATCATGTTATTTTAACAATTACACACCTTCAAGAGCGAATATCTCGGGAACTGTTAGGAATATCACAAAATTCTACTGTACAAGGAGTGTAGAGAATTTATCAAGCTTCATTTTTGAATGGTTAGTTATGTCGGTTGAACGCATTGTTCTCAAGATATGAGCGTGGAAGCAAAACGCTGAAAAATGCAACTTTTAAACCACCCTCATCCCTTTAGCACATGAGTTAGGAATGGGGACTTTCGATATGTTTTCCTCCTAACTAGTTCCAACAAAGCTGCAAAGTCAAAAATTTTGTTTAAAACATTCCCTCCAAATTCCTTTGTCAATTGGTCTATTGTTAAAAAAAATAGAATTTCACACTCAACACTAAAGCCAACACAAAAGGTGTAGGGAGATTCGTAAAGTGTAAAATCTTTCATCAAATTGAATAGAATTCAATGCTCTATAAGCTTATAATCAAGATGGATTTTTCTAATTGATTTTTAAAAAGTTATAAAGGCAAAAATATAAAAAAATTGGGGGCAAACGTGGTTTTTTTTTCAAAAATGTCACACCTTCAAGAGCGGATATCTCGAAAACTGGAGGAGATATAAAAAAAGGTGTAGGATGAATATTGTAGGAAATTAGGTAAGCTTTAATTTGTTATGTCATTCAAGTCCTCAGGATACTCAGTTTTTGAGTTTTATGCGAGAAACCAAAAATTGTACCTTTAAACCACCCAACCCCCTTAGCACAGGGGGTAGTAGTGGGGACTTTTGATATTTTTACCTCCTTACTACCCTAAACAGAACAGCGGGGTCAAAAATTGTCTTCCCAACTTTTCCCTCTATAACCTTTCCTTGACTGGACTATTAGTTTTTTGATTTTTATGGTGAAAGAATGAGCTTCATTTTTCTGTAAGTTATCAACTATACTATCCAATATGAACCCAATAACGATGATAAACATTATTTAATATTCCATGATTCAGTTACTAAATTGGTTATAAACTTGTTTTAAGGATTTCTGCTAGCTGATCAGGGATATGACGTGTGGATGGGAAATGCACGAGGAACTATCTATTCAAGAGGACACACCAACATGTCAACTAGCTCAAAAGCTTACTGGAAATTCAGGTGATTGTTATACTTTCAGAAATCCTAATTATTTCCCGAAAACATTATTTTAGGAAATATAATTTCAAACAAAGTATTTTCTGTGGCTGCATGTTAGAGTATACATATTGTTTGTTGTCGCCAGACACTGAAGAAGAAAATATAGAATAGAATTATAGTTGGCCTACCCTTTTTCTGAAATTAATAGATTAAAAATAGATCACTGAAACTAGTTGTTATAATTTGTATTTTTAATCTATTATTTTGTTAATTTCAAAAAAGGGTACTATAATTCTATTTCATAAATAAAAATAAGTAGCCCTGAATTCATACATTTTAAGAAGAAAATATGGTATGTAAATAATTGGTTCCTACCTTGTTTTTTAATCCTTTTTCATCAATCCTTGAAGATCTTTCAATTCACATCTCCATCCACTATTCATTGACACGAGGATATCCACTATGAACCTAAAACCAAAAAATAGCATTACAATAATAAGAAGAATTACATAATTAATGATTTTGGACAGTTTCATTCTTCAAACTTCTTTCTGCTATTTAGTTCTTCGGTCAATGTTTCTAGTAGCAGAAGTCCTTAGTTCTATCCATATAGCTTCCATTGGATATTTGAAATAATTATCATACAGTAAAAATTCAACAATTATTAAATGCAGATTAAATACGTATCTCGCTTCTCTGATTGGCTATCGTAGCATGGAGGCTCGTTGGAGTAACGAGTAAAGTGATAACGCGCCGGCCTAATAATCAAGAGAACCAAGAGATCAAATCTCGACCGGGGCAAAAGTTTTTGACCACAGCACAATCACATAGATACGGTTACCCCGTATTTCGGAGGAGACGATAGTCGTCGGTCCCGACTACCTAAAAAGTAGTCATCATCATCCCTCTCACTCATTACCCACGCACAAGCCTAAGAGCTAATGTGTACATCACCCTCAGTATTATAATATTAGCATTTCCCATTATACAGTTCAGTTCATTCAACCGTCATATAATTACCGTATAGTTATAGACTTTTGTGCAACCGGAAGTAAAACTTCAAAGTTTTGTTAGATCGTGATTATTAATATTGCTGCCACATATTATTTTGGGTGAATAGAGTAGTTAATAGAGTAGTAATAGAGTAGTATTAATATAGTATTAATAGAGTAGTAATAGTTGAGTTGTCAACAGGGATTAAAACTTCCAAGTTTGTTTAATGTTGATTATTATTATTCTTACAAAAAATAATAATTTTGGGTAGAGTAATATTTTTGAGTGAATATATTATTTCACTTCTATTTAATTATTATTTTCATGAGAGAATAGAGTAGGGTAACATTCATTTTGTTTTCAGTTGGCACGAGATGGGAGTGTATGATTTGCCAGCATCGATAGACTACATTCTACGCGAAACGGAACAGAAAAAGCTGTTCTACATCGGCCACTCTATGGGTACTACTATGATGTATGTGCTGCTATCTGTGCGCCCCGAGTACAACCATAAACTGCGCCTGATGGTCAGCTTGTCACCCGTCGCATTCATGTCAAACATCAAGTCGCCGCTCTTTCGCATACTCTATGGACCAGTCAGCGTTAGTATACCCATTCAGTCTTATTTTAGGGATTTAGACCTAAATGTGGACTGAAAAGTTATTGTTCCGATTACTATTCAGACCAGTCAGCGTTATTCGCCACTCATTTATATAATAATTACTAGCCGTCAGGCTCGCTTCGCTCGCCTGCATTTTTCATTTGAGCATGCTTCATTTCATCAGAAAGTCAAAGTACTGAGAAAATGCAGAAAAGCTGAGAAAAGCGTTGGAAAACGCTGATTTTGGCCGTATCTTTGACGTTATTGCAAATTCCTTCTAACACAACATTATTAGCTGAGCTTCTGTACTAAATTTGAACATTTTCTGTTCATTTGTTCTCGATAAAGCTAAGAAAACGCTGGAAGAACGCAGATTTTGGGCGTATCTTTGGAAATTTTTCCAAATCCGTTCTTAGTGCGCCTCTAAAGGGCCAACTAAACATACCTACCAAATTTGAACGTTTTTGGTCCGGTAGATTTTTAGTTCTGCGAGTGAGTGAGTGAGTGAGTGAGTGAGTCAGTCAGTCAGTCAGTGAGTGAGTGCCATTTCGCTTTTATTTATAAAGATTCAGTATCATCAAAGAGAAAATATAGCATAAGATATCCCATGCTATAGGTCGTTTATGACCCAAATTTCAGGCCAATTTATGATTTTATATTTATAATGTATAAATAAATAAATATTGTATTTTTCTTTAGGGCTACTTTTGAATATAAATAAAAATTGAAATCTAAGTAACATTATACAGAGTGAGTCATATGTATGGGAACCCTCCAATAAGTTGGAGACTGTTGTAGATATAATACTGTAACTTTCAGGATAAGTTATTGGACAAATACTCTACCTTTTGAGGTACAAATGAATTTCAACCCCTCATAAGGGGGTGACTTAGGGTTTGTAACTCGAATATTTAAAATGTAAACACCCATTGTGTGATACATCATTTTTAAAGACCTTTTCAAAACGAGAAAGATGGCATCGATAAAAATGTTCTATGATACTTGTATCCAAAATGGCGGCTGAATAAAGTTTTAATTTTTAAAGAAATGAGGGGTTGTAACTCAAATATTTTGAATGTTAAAACCCATTGTGTGATACATCATTTTAAAGGCCTTTTCAAAACGAGAAAGATGACATCAATAGAAATGTTATATGACACTTTTATCCAAAATGGCGGCTGATTGAAGTTTTAATTTTCAAAGAATGTAATTGATAAAGTTCAATCAGCCGCCATTTTGGAACGTCAAAAGGTAGAGTATTTGACCAATAGCTTATCCTGAAAGTTACAGTATTATATTATTAATACTGTTATTAATATTAGTAATATTATTTAATTATATTTACAAAATTCTCCAATTTATTGAAGGGTTCCCATACATATGACTCACTCTGTATAGCCGAAACATGTCTTGATTTAATAATTTAAAAAGGCTACTTAAATTTCAATTTTTATTGAAGTTGCTTTCCATGACGAAACATTATATAAAGTAACTTTGTTGAAGTTCTGACACTGTGTTACTTGTAAATATTTAAAAGACACTTACTTTTGTTGGAGTATTGAGGAATGCATTTCACTCCTGAAGAGGAGCTTCATCCATGGATAAGTGTTTTTTCAAATATTTACAAGTAACACAGTGTCAGTACTTCAACAAAGATCAATTTGTATTTATATTTTTAAATAAATATTGTATGTATCAATGTATAATTGAATTACTGTCGACTACTGTCCATTATTACTGTTTTTAACAGGTGAGAGTGTGAAAACGGCACAGTATGAGACACCACCAGCGTCACTTAGCTTCACGGACGAAACTACTAGCACTATTAGCTTCAGTTAACAGTGAAATTTGGAACATAAACGCCCTGTACCATGGGATATCTTCTAATGCTATATTTTCTCTATGGTATTATTTTCGAGATACAAGTGTTGATTGATAGGATGTTGAACAGTTCTAGGAACATTTGAAATGAGGAAGCTTGATTTTTTTACAAAATTCTAACTCCTTGTTACAGCATTCCATTCAAACTAATAAAGTATCAAAACTATCAATTAAATATAGTATTTGTTTATAAGGATGCCCAATATGGTGGTAGAAGAGCTGCAACACAGTATTATGAATTATATTATTACAATGATCTAGGTGACATTAGGATTCGAATAAATGATTGAAGTAAGATTAATCTACCTCGAAAATTATATTAATATCATGAACCCTTTATGCTTAATGCCTGGGAAGAGTTGATGATGACGATTGCATACCTATAGAATTTCAAGTGACATAATAGTATAGAGAATATTATCAATCTTCAATAAGGAGGTAACATACTAAGAATATCAACTATAAGCGGAGTGAGTCTACACAAGCTCATACCTAAAATTATAAAAAAGTAATTTGAAAAATATTTTTCTGCACCAGATTACACTTCGACATAATAACACATTTATTATGCTTAATACAATACACATAGTATATGGGTACACAAGCCCATGCCTACAATTTGAAAGATAATAATTCAAAAAATATTCGTCAACACCAGGAGATAGAATAGAATAGTATGGAAAAAACGTTTATTGAATAAATAAGCTACCTTAAGCGAACCTCAAAGAGGCTGCTTGACAAGGTACCATATACAAAACATGTAAATTCAAGTATAAATATACATATATCAGTGAACTTTAGATTACTCCCTAATAAATAAAAAATAATTTTATTATGCTTAAGACACTACTACACATTGTAAATAAGTACACCAGTTGCTAATTGGCGGAATTTGAAAAAAATAATAATTGAAAAGTCTTCCATTTGATGTCTATTTTAGGGTATGTTGGACGTAACTTACATTCAGAGGATGAATCTTATGATTATTGAACTTTTTTACAGAATGCAATGAACACAGTCGGTGTACATGAGTTCATACCTGGGAATACGGCAGTGACCACACTGGGAAGGCAGCTATGCCAGGAGAAGGCGCTCACATCAACCATCTGCTCCAATATTCTGTTCCTGATCGCTGGATACGACTCACGACAACTCAACAGGGTATTTATTCGTCTCCAAACATTTCCTATAAAGTAGAATAGATTCAAATCATTACTGTTTTCCAAAAATAATAATTGTCAAGCAAATCTCTTCCATGATACTCGCTTTTCTTTTTAGAGCTACTGAAATGATTAAAACACAATAAATGTTATTAAGTAGCCTTTAACAATCCAATCACAACACAGCAAGTTTCAACTCTTCAAGCGCCATTATCAAGTGTATATTGATTTCAAGGATAATTTCCACTTGACGAGTTAAAACTAGTGTTGTGATAAAATTAAGGGTAAGTTACTTAATTGTGTTTTAACTCTTCAATGACATGTAAAGAAGAATTATGATAATTGATTCCAAAAATAGAAGCAATATGAATAAAAGACACTAGTCACATATATTTTATGGAATTACTCAAAATTAAGGGAAATGGAAAGTATATTGTATTACTTGTGGAACTGTTTTCATTTCACCTCAATACTGATGAGTTTGTCATATCAGTGCTCACAACTCGAAGGAATAAGATTATAAGTGTCAAATGGTAAGAAAACTTTTAAAGATCATTTTCAAAGAGCTGATAGTTATTTTTCAAACTTGATACTGCCTTGAAGCTACTTTTATTGGAATAATACGTCTGAGTAACTTGTATAAAATGTAAAGTAGATTACCTTATGAATTTCAGGTGGAGACACGGCAATATTCACTGTCTTCTTACCAATTGAACGATTGAGATAAATGCATTATATAGAATAATCAACCACAGATAGTTAGACTCAGCTTAAGGGCTTGCATGATGAATTATTTTTTAATAATCAAATCCAATAGTTTTATTTTTTGTTCTTGAGCAATTACTCATACAAATAGGAGTTGCTATCCTAATCAGATACATAATACATTCTTGATTAACATAACAAATGATCAAAACACGAACATTACAAAAAAATCCTAACATTAGAAATTACAAAAAATACACAAATAGTTTGAAAAACAATTCGATAGAAATTTCCAAATATAGCAGTACCAAAATTAACCGACAATGTGATGTTAGATTAGGAATTTTGTATTTACATTAGTGTGTGAGAATTCTAAGGTATAAATTATTACCAACATAAATATACGAAATTCAATATGTGAGAAACTATAAAAACAAGTAATAAAATGATCAGTAAATTTGTGAATGACTAGAAAAGAGTTAATTTTAACAAGCAATCTTTGAAACAAATTGAATCATCACAATAATATTTACTTATGATACATCCCAAAACTGTAACTTTTGTATACTTGAGAACTACTGTCGTTGCTCAAACCTGTTATTTTTTTATTAATTTGAAAAATGAATTTAATTTTTCTCTTTCAATACAGTGATAACATTAATACTAGAATGCTTATGCAAATTATAATTTACCAAATTTCTAATAATTTAGTATTTCTTGCTTCATTTATTAAATAATAAGGTTTTCCTTATAAATAATGATTTTTTTCATGCTTAATAAGTTCATATTGTTTCATATAAGCAACAGTCAAGTAGTAGGCTACAGCTACATTGAAGAATTTATGGAATTAAGTAAAACGTTTTTGGTAGATGTAGAGTAAATTCATATAACTTTATTAGTGAATTGAGAAACTATTAAAAAAACACTTTCAAATAATGGATGATGAAGTTTTAGCCTTAAATTTATCATGAAATGATTTCATCAAGTTTTCTTTGTTATAGACCATGCTGCCAGTGATATTTGGCCACCTTCCCGACAGCACATCAACTAACAGCTTGATGCATTATGGCCAGAGTGTGCAGAACGGTATGAGTCTCAATATATCATTTTTAGAACATAACTATTCTCTAGGAAAAATCTAGGATAATACTGGTTCCTTTCCTTAAATGTATTACTTGAAAAGGAAACGAAAGATAAGCTTACGATCAGCAAGAGCTCTCATATTTGGAGCATACACAAAATAAATATATATTAGGTATATAATATGTGAGCTATCATTATATTGAAATATGCAATACTTTTTTAAAATTGGTTAACTGTAATTTCTAATAAAATCTTCCATCTTTAATACGTTATTGTTGGATTCTAATTGACCCTCCAAGGAGTGGGTACAATATCACGTCCTAATAAACTTTAGATACATCTGAATTAGTTATTGCACTTATAAAATAGCTTACATTTCATACGAAATCTTAAATATTTTCGTTTCAAGATGTAAAACATTAGTTATAATGTCATGAAGTTAGAGCTCACTTCCTAAGTAGCAAAATAATCTACGAATAATTGAGAATAAACTGAACTTGAGACACTTTTGAAAAGATTGTCAATTGGAAAAATCATATTGATTTAAAGTTTCTAATAATTTGAACTTATCAATGATGTGCTATTAAAATGGGTTTCAGTCGTTTAAAAATAAAATTCATCCAATTTTCGCAATTTTAATCATTGTAAAGTAGTTTTATCAATTATTTTCAATCATTTCATTTTTCAAATAACCATTATCATGAAACACTGGAAAATTATGGATGAATACCACTACATCTCATCAACAACAGTATCTGGAATTATTTTTAAGTGATCTGAAATAAATTCAGAATAAACCTCTTTTAATATAGTTCAAGAGCATATCTCATGAAAAAATGAAATGAATATCAAATATATCGTTGAGGAATCTAATAGAATAGCAAAGATATTTTCAGTTTGATAAGAAACGAATTTCAATTAACAAATTTCGAATTTCAATTTCGAAACAATTTTCAGTAATGAACGAAAATTATACCCTTCGACTTCAAGGTTATTCCTATGGAGTGTATGAACAACAACGTTTGAATAAATAAAAAATAGTAATTCAAAAAGCTGTAGTACTAGAAACGTACAAAAATGTGTATTAAAATGATTGTAATACTGAGTTGATATCCACAAAGTTATATTCATTATTAAAAACTCTTGCCTGTGTTTTCACTGAACAAAACGAACTTTATGATTCAAATATTTAATTCTCATTTCTTGAATAATATCGATGCTTTATTTTTTCTGGATTATTTTTTAGTTTCTGCAGTTTCTGAGATGACACTAGCATGTTTAGATGATTATCCATTTCGATATGTGGTGCCTGTTGATTGGAGAAAACTTCTAGGAATTTGTCGGTAGAAACATTGTTCAAAAGTTTTCCTCCACTTGTGGAAACCCCATTTTACAGAATATCAAAGGAGAACAAAAAACTGGATGAGAAAAAAGTCTACCATGACTGGTTTATCATAGATTTCATTATGTAAAAAGAGCTTTGTATCACAAAACTTATGATTGGAGTTTTAAAAATCTTTAGTTTTTTTTTGTAGAGCTTGAAACTCTGGTATCATTGATAATCGACCGAGCGAAGTGAGTTCTAAGATTCAAGTCGACGGTTTGGCATTTCTCTTTATGTGTAAATGTTTATATGTTGCGAATTTACGGCGAAACGCGGTAATAGATTTTCATGAAATTTGACAGGTATGTTCCTTTTTAAATTGCGCGACGACGTATATACAAGGTTTTTGGAAATTATGCATTTCAAGGATAATATAAAAGGAAAAAGGACCCTCCTTCATACGCCAATATTAGCCTAGAGTAGAAATTAGACTATAGACTGTGTAGACTATTATTGCATGCCTCATTGAATGCAGTTTTTATGCACTTTGAATGAACTATTGATTGCGTGCAATAACGCATGCAATTAATAACTAAAATAACATAGTATTGTGTCTCGAACTTTCTCTGTTTTGAACTCGGGCTGTCCTGTTGCCAGTATGTCTTGAAGGAGATTAGCTTTTGATGTTAGCATTTTTGATACACCAACCCGAACAGCCATTAGCCGTTTTCAAACCGATAACTCGCCGACACGACATACAGACAACAGATGGACAGTATAAGATGAGGCTGCGGTTTATAACTGCGCGAGGTCTACTGTTCACAGAACTACTAGTATAATCACATTATAGTTGGATTCTTATGCAAAGTTGCTTCAAGCTAGATAAATTTGAATTCAACAGCACCAAGCACATTCAGTAATTTATTTATTTATTACATTGAGTACATAACACTTGCGGATAAGAACAACAGGCTTTAGCCCAAACTGTTATTTTTTCAATTTGGGGTCAAGCCACACGAAGCGTTTTTCAGACGAGTCGGCAGGGCAGGAAAATCTCCAATTGGCTGATTATTATAGCCGATTCCGAACGTCAACCCAATCAGGCAATCGGAGAGCTTCCTGCCCTGACGACTCGACTGGAAAATGTTCCGTGTGGCTTGGCCCTTATACAACAACGAGCATTGTGTCAAAAGTTATGAGTGTTTGAAATTTTAATCCTTGAGGTGTCCTTATACGCTCCTCTCCTCTAGGAAATACTTAAATGAAGTGACTCAAACGGGTGATTCACATAGAACATAATCTCATGAACTTATATCATTGTGCGAAATATCAATGTGACGACAATTTAGTTGGTGAAGATGGTTGAAGCTAAAAATTAGGTGTTTTTCACAATACAAGGAGCATTGTTGTCAGGTGTACCTGGAAATCTATATGAGATAGAGCGCTCTATCTGATCTCATATTGTAGAGCACAAAAATACGCTCAGAGAGATTTTGAATTATACATCTAAATGGTAACAATCAGAAGATATTGTTGATCAAAAAACTAAAATTCATCAAAACTGTTTTTTTCTTCAAATTTCACTCATTTTTGAAAAGTCATAACTTAGTATTCATTAGAGATAGAGAGTTCCGAATGATTTTATTCAGAATTTTTTAATCTAAAAAAAAGGCGAGAGCAAATTTTTCTGTCCGATTAACGGATTTGGCGGAAATAGCTGAAAACTGGAAAATGAACCGAAAATACGAGGTTTTTGGGCCACTCTGTATCTAAGCACAAGGAAATTTTGCATGAAGAAATTGGTTCTGAACTTCTCTCATGTATCCAAATAATATATAAACAAATCAGAACTACAATATATATTGCAAGCACACACCCTTTTTTATGTCTATATTGACTGGGCTACATTGACTCTGAATGGAAAGTTTTTAGCATTTTCAGTATAATTTGGAAGATAAACTAGGCTACATAATTTCTCCTACTGTTATATTCATAATACAACGGGTTCCAAAAGTATGTGAATTATTGAGAAAGTCTGGTCAGATTATAGAAAATAATTGTTTCAGGTTGGTGCAACCCAGTTAACCAACGAAATACTATGAAATATAGAAGTACATGTATACCTGTTGTTTTTCCTAGCATATGACCCATGACGTTTTTCTGATACAGGTGACTTCAAGTGGTTCGATTATGGCCAGAAGACGAACATGAAAATCTACAGACAGGAGAAGCCGCCTCCATACAGACTCAGCAAGATCACCGCCCCAGTGGCTCTCTTCTTCAGCGATAATGACTGGCTCGCTGACAAAAAGGTAAAACAACTCAATTAAACTGGATTCAAACCACAATATCAGAAAAAAGATAAAAAACAAAATATGAAACACGTTAAACTTGATATTACAGGAAGCCTGGACTGTTGAGGAACTAATTTTGTAGGAGAGGAAAAATGAAATAAATTGAAGAAAGGGAGCAGTCTATCTATTGAATGAATTCATTTTTATTTCAATAGAATAATACAGCAGATTATAGAATATAATACATACTGTGACAGCGCATTTCATAATTTTACAAAACATTCACATTTATAATAGGTATAATAGAATTGATCTAAGGCGAAAGATGCAGAATATCATCTGATATACAAAAGTCTGAACCATAGCCTGGGAAAGGATAGCTATCTTGAAAGTGAAATTTACGGAGGTTCGATGGATTATGAAGGCGAGAGGAAAATTAATTGACTTGAACTACAGACCTTGGATGCCGGAAAGAAATTGGTGCTGCTCGCTATGCAATAAAAAAGAGCAGGAGGATATCTATCATTTTATAGCAAGATGTCCAGTGTTAGGAGAATGGAGAAGGAAGTGGTTGGGAGAGGCACTTTTGCAAATGGATGAGTTCAAGGACTTTATGAATGGCAAAAATTGGAAGAACTTAGCATTATATTGTAGGGACGCATGGAAATACCGATGGTTTTTAGTAGATAATTTCAACAATTGATCATTCGCATTGTGCTTTGTTTTGAGCTTTTCTCTAAATTTAATATTAATCATAGTTTTAGTCTCATAATATGTTTCTTTTCTTAAATTCTGATGAAATTTTGTTTAAACTGTATAACTGATAGATACATTAAACATGTTTTAATTAAATTTGTTTGTTATGACTTTCAGGATATAGGAAAACTGGCGAAGAAGTTGAAGAACATAGTGAGTGCCTACAGAGTGCCCTTGAATACATTCAACCACATGGACTACTTGTTTGCAATGGATGTGAAAGAACTCGTTTATGACAATGTATTGACCTTATTGTCCAATTATTAGCAACTGAAAATGCGTCTCTTGATAATCCAACAAATGGGGAATCATGCAGTCAGCTTTTTTAGATGACCAGTAATGACCAGTTGGAGTCTATCCAAAAATACTCGTGCATCTTCCGAGTATTTGTAGAATTCACAAACAGAATATGAGAATCATTTCTAGATCAATCTAAATAATACTGTATTCAGCGAATAGAATCATTTCTAGATCAATATTAAATATTACTGTATTCAGTGAATAGAATCTTTTCTAGATCAATGTTAAATATTACTGTATTCAGTGAATAGAATCTTTTCTAGATCAATATTCAATATTATTGTATTCAGTGAATAGAATCTTTTCTAGATCAATGTTAAATATTACTGTATTCAGTGAATAGAATCTTTTCTAGATCAATGTTAAATACTACTGTATTCAGTAGTATACATGAGATACATTTATGTTTGCAATATTGTTACAGCATGCAAAGCTATAATAAGATAGACATACATTTTAGGAGTTTCTTCAATTTGAAGTGGTTTAAAAAATTAAAATCCATTACAATATTTTAAAAATTAATCAATGCAACATTTTTGTGGATACTATAGAAATCTCGCATCAAGTGAAACTATAGAATTGAAAATTGGTTACATGAATTTGCGAAATCGTTTTTTATAAATTCATAATCAAAGAATCTGTTCTTGGCTAGGTTATTAATGCTATTGAACTATTATTTGTTCAAAGATAAGGTAACGTTGTTGCTCATTATTAATTCTCTATTAGGAAATGATTTGTGTATTATTAGGTTTCTTATGCACTGAAAAATAGTTCATAGTAGTAATGTGAGTGAATATTCCAATTTTAGAATCTATCCTTTTTGAATCAAATAAATCTACTGATGATCATAATAACATCATTGATAAGAATAAAAAATAGTTATTAGAAAAATAAACTATGGATCAAATAATATGCAGGCCTACTAATAATGATCTAACATGTACTTTTTCAACAGTTTCGAGTAGATTTAAGAACCAAATTACTTCATTCTAAATATTCAGATTTCTGATTGAAGAATTTCAATACCGTAATCTATTCAAGTTATACTTGTATATAAAATTAATAATAATGAGATAAAAATCAAAGACCTAAATCATGATTTAGCCCCTTTGATATGTAGGCTATGTCAAATTTTCAATTAAATTTTACATCCCAGTAGGCCTAATGATGATTGGATACAGAATAATTATTGTAAAAACGTATTTCAATTTCTGTAACGTACTTAATTTTACAGCAATTTTGTGTAGATACAAGATTTATTTCAACTGATTAGTGTAACTAAAAATTGGTACACAAAGAAGGAAAAGTTTGAAAGATTGATGTTTTATTTTAAAAAATTAAAAAGATGTACAATTACTTAGAACAGGAACAGCTAACAGCTTCGCATATGCATGTATGTACCAACTAATTTCATTGGAATTTTCACATTCCATTTTAATAAGATTAATGTAATATTTAATGATAAAATCAAAAATATGAAATAATGGAAGTCTAGTATATAATATTTGTTGCTACATGTGTAAGTTTAAAATGTGTAAAGAAGATACCTTTCTTTCATTACTTTTATGTTTTGTTATGGTACTGAATGTAAGAATTAGTGTTGATAAGATTGTAAATATTTCATGGATGATTGTGTGAATGAACTATAGATAAGTGATTTCAGTTAATAAAAAACAAAATCCTAGAACTGTCTAATGATTCAAGACCTTATCCCCGAATAATAATCAATAATTATACATTAATATCATCATAAAATAATTATTATGTTGGAGAATAAGTTATCTAAGAACATATTATCACACTAAAGAGCATCCATGGTCAAGTGGTAGAATGGAGATTACGGCCCAAACTTTGTCATATCATTAAATGAAAAAGTCACTTTATTCTATACCATAACATACTTTACTATATTAACTTTATTGTTAAGACCTGCTCTTACTTAACTGGAGATTGAAAAATCGAAGTATACCCTGTTTTAAAACTTTACTCTATTAATCACAGTGATTCACTTGAAAATGGCATTAATATGTAGAAACATGGAGTGATTAATAAAGTGAAGTTTTAAAAAAAGGGTACTTGAATGTTAATTTTCCAGACTATACTATACCATACAATAAAACACAACAGAATAAACATCTAAAAAACATCTAAACATCAATAAACTGTTCTAATTTATGTTTATATTCATAGAAAATTCTTGTAGGATATTTTTAATTAGAGCAACATGAGTAGCACAAGTGAGCAGTACGGTAGCCTCCCAAACTTGCACATAGGAAGGATGGATTCAATTCTATTGAATGATTGATAAAAGTCAGTGACATTTTGTTATATCCAGTCCAACTTGCTAGTGATGGATATTCAATATCCAGGTATTTCTTCTGGTTGACTATTGTTGTAATAGTCTTTAGTCTTATTCCTTATTGATTGATTCAATAAGAACATCATCAAAATGATAGGGTGAGAAAAAATAAGGTAACCTTGTGCTATTCGTCTCCCAAATTTAGATAATGTTACACATAGTCCGAAATAGGTTAAATCTTGTTGTTGTTCACTTCACAAAATGTTCAGTCCAAAGTTATTTTCAAAAAGTATATTTTTAAATTTAGATGCTTCAAAACCAAACATAGAAGAAATATTTCACATTATTATCACTAAAATAGGAAATATTCAAACAGTGAATAAATAGTGCAGCACGACCCTGAAACCCATATACCTCTGATGATCAAAGATAAAACTATTTTTTTTTTTTTGTGCGGGATGCACACCGGAGAAACGCGTTTCGTGAAACAAAACTAGGTATCAAAAAAATCTGGTGTGGCGCACTCACACAACTTTCCTTGCCGTTATGAAAATTGATCACCTGACGCTAGTGTTCCCGTGCATCTCAAGTCTACTATTCTAAGATCTAAGCCAGCTGGGTGACAGGACTATAACGCTGGAGACAAACGAGGTCTGCTACCTCTTCATAGTGAATGATTTAATAGAATCAACAGTTGCAAACAGTTTACAATTGAATAATCACATTTTCTCGAATTTCGAGCTTATTTCCATTTTTAGGTGAAAATATTACAAAACATTAATTGTAGAGATTTTCATGCTCAATCCTTTCCACTTTAAATTTTTTGTTCAAATTTGTATCTGAAGACTGATAATTGGGAATCTAAAATCAAACTTTGCATAGATGGGGCGGAGCTCCTGGAATTTTTACAGATATGGGAGTTGTGGCAGTTGATAGAACTTATCAATGACTATTTTAGGTATAAATTTGATCAAAATCGTTGGAGCCGTTTTCGAGAAAATCGCGAAAAACCCTGTTTTGACAACATTTTAGCCGCCATCTTGAATTGCATTTGATTGAAATTGTTCGTGTCGGATACTTATAGTGTAAGGACCTTAAGTTCCAAATTTCAAGTCATTCCGTTGATTGGGAGATGAGATATCGTGTACACAGACGCATATACACTCATACACACACACACACACACCTTAATTTTTACTTTCCTTGCCCTACTACCATAGGTAAGGAAAGTATTGCTTTCCAAAAAAAATTAAGGTACCCCAATTTCAAGTTTTCTATACGTTTCAAGGTCCCCTGAGTCCAAAAACATGATTTTTGGGTATTGGTCTGTGTGTGTGTGTATGTGTGTGTGTGTATGTGTATGTGTGTGTGTGTATGTCTGTGAACACGATAACTCCATTCCTAATTAACCGATCGACTTGAAATTTTAAACTTAAGGTCCCTATACCATGAGGACCCGACAATAAGAAATTCAATAAAATTCAATTCAAGATGGCGGAAAAAATGGCGGATAATTACTAAAAAACCATGTTTTTCACGTTTTTCTCGAAAATGGCTCTAACGATTTTCTTCAAATTTATATCATGGATAGCTATTTATAAGCCCTATCAACTAGCATAAGTCTCATTTCTGGGAAAACTTCAGGAGCTCCGTAATATTCTTGAGAAAAATGGCGGATAATTACTAAAAAACCATGTTTTTCACGATTTTTTCAAAATAACTTGACCGATTTTTTTCAAATTCATACTCTGTATAGTTATTTATCAGCTCTATTAACTGGCATGAGTCTCCTTTCTGGGAAACTAATGGGGGGTCCACCCCATCCTTGAGAAATGGACTTTGTAACCTCCTTCTCGAGGATGAGGTAGGTAGGTAGAGCAGTTCATAAAAAGAACACATAGTCGAGATATTTCATCTGTAGAACAGCTGTTTTGACGACTTTAAAAAATGACGACTAAAAAAATCATTGAATTTCACAATTTACACAAAGGAAAAAGTACTCTGAAAACAATTATAAATACACATATACAAAAGTCTGATCGTAGTTTCGAATATGAGCAAGGAAAGTTGTGTGAGTGTACCACACCAGATTTTTTTGGAAAGCAATACTTTCCTTACCTATGGTACTAGGGCAAGGAAAGTAAAATGTAATGGAAAGGTCTACTAAGGTGCAGTTTCAGGAATTGGTTTCATGGCTCCAAGCCTCGAGGTTGGGTTTTCGTTTGAGAAAATAATATGCAATGGCGTAGCTGACTGTTTATCAGCCTGCAACAAAGAATTGATGCCATGAGACCTTACAAACTGCTCAACTTCCCATTTGTTTCAGTATCTCAAGAAATTATCAAAAAAGATAACTTACTTGATGAGGTGAGATCTTGACGAACTGAAACCCTCCCTCATATAACATTAGCACACCAAGTCTCTGAACAAGTTGTGGGGCATTGCACCAGGACTTCCTATATACTATAGGACTATAGGACTTCCTACTCCAGGTAGTATATAGGAGGTCCTGATTGCACTCATTAAGGCTGTGCAAAGGTTAAAAATGAACTTTCTACTGGTTTAAAAATAAACTTTTAGTTGAGTCATTTTTGGGAAATTGAATAACTTTCTCAAAAATTGATATTTTCAAAAACAATTTGTTTTATTCAATCAACAATACCATGAAAAATTTATCCTCTAAATTTATTCATGGATTTTATCTTTTACCGAATTTGAAATGTTCTGTCCCAAAAATTTGAACTTTAGGGTCTCATATCTCAAAAAGTAATGATCGGATAAAAATGTTTTCCTGAGAAAACTGTTTCATTCTGATAGCTTGATAATATACAAATCGAAAAACTTTGAAAAATATCACCAGTAGAAAGTTTATTTTTAGCCTTTGCACAGCCTTAAACTAGGGTCGCCAGCCAGCTGCCACACTTGAAAAATTCAAGTGTAATGTCTAACTTCTCATTATTTCAACAACTTATTTTTTAGTTTAGCACAAAGGAGTGGCCGTAATTGAATGGTTTACAGTTTATATGCTGGCTTTGTAAACCAGCGGCCCAAGTTCGAATCTCGGCGAGGCCAGACATTTTTTCGGGCCATTTCCGTGTTTTGGATGGAGAAGTTAAAGCTGGATTCGCACATATCAGTGACAGTGAAAGTGACCGGCACAGTGAAAAATATAATTTTCATGAGTTCTGATTGGACTGTTCCCACCCAGTGAGGCCGAGTGAATTATGAATAGTTCCATTATTATAGAAAATTACTTGTAGCCTCTTTACATGTTTTTATAATACTGTATTATTGATAAAAAATATGAAGAGGGGACTAAAGTGTTCTACAATAATAGAACATTCAATTAGTTTTTCAAAGTTTGGAATTTTCTAATTAATTGTAATTGATTTAATTTAATTTAGAAGTATTTTTTTTAAATTTAAAATTGATTTTTGTGTGTTTTGAATTATAAATTGCGTGTTTAATTGATGAATGTTAAGTGACACATAACCTACCTACATTATTTGGACTGTTGTATAAATTAGAATTGGAACCGTTTTGGGCTTAGAAGCCTGTGGTACTTTTCTGTAAATTGTGTAATTCTGAATGATTAAATAATAAATAGAATTAGGCCTATTGAAATAATTTATTTTATAAAAATATGAATAGTTCTATTATATAGAACTTATGGGAATAATATTCACACTATGCTGGTCACTTTGACTGATACGTGGGAATCCAACTTTAGCCGTCAGTCCCGGCTGCCTGAAAGCAGTTGCTAAATCATGACAGAGACACTGAAATTGATCAGGTGCGACCTGAAAGCTCTGGCATCAGACCTGAGCCAGCCAGGTTACTCATCATTCATGTTTTTGAAATTAAAACTTTTGATTCTCCTAAATATTACTTACTGCATTCCTCTTCTGGTAATATGGAATCATGCCACCAACAAATAACGTCCCAAGGGGAGAAGAAGGAGGTTCAACACTGAGATACAGGAATGCTTCCTATTTTTCTGAGCCCTATGTGGTTGGAATCTGAAAAAGAAAATGTTGAAAGAGTTTCATTAATCTCTATACTTATAAAACGCTAAGCCCCGACAGACTGAAATCACACCACAGCCCAAACTACTGAGCCTAAAAACTTGAAATTTTGCACGATTGTTTATGGTAGCCTGAAAACATCCACTAAGAAAGGATTTTCAGAAATTTGCCCCCTGAGGGAGCTGGCCCCCCCCAAAATGTTGTACTTTTTAACCGCTCATTGCACAGCAAAGTCATGAGGAACTTTTTTGTTCAGGTACGAAAAAAAAATAGTTCTATGCAGAAAAATTTCGATCAGGAGCACAGGGGGGTCCAGGAGAGGGTATTTTTCAAAAATTTTGATGTAAAATCACACTACAGCTCAAACTAATTGTCCTACAGACTTTAAACTTTAAACAAATATTCGTTAAACATGCTAGACGCGCACTAAGAACGGATTTTGAGATATTTTGCCTCTAAGGGTTTCAAAGGATGAAAAAGGATCCTATTAAGTAAGGTTATGAACATGGTAAGGTGAGTGCCATATGGAAATGAGATAATTTATTATTTTATTGACATGTGATATTCTAACATTATGTTGTAATCATTGGAAATAACAAAATAATATGATAGAAATTCAAAAAATAACATCTGTTCTATTATTGCTTTCTACCAGATTCCACTCAACCCCAATAATATTGTTCTGATAATTGATAATATGTTTAATAATATTATTATTATTGATATAATAAAAGTATTGTTTTGATAATTAATTATTATCATTAATATAATAATAGTATTGTTTTGGTAATCAATAAATATTTTATTTTCACAAACTCTGTATAATTTATAATGTGAAACAGCTGCATCAAAGAAATTATCTCAAAAACATATGTTTAGGAAAACCATAGTTTTGAACTTCGTTTTCCTGATGCAATGTATAAGCCTACACGTGGCATGTATTATTAATTTTTCAGCTAGAACAGTTTTTTGAGACTGCTAAATAAACGTCTACAGTTTTATCAATGCTGTATCGGCAATATGAAAACGCATGCAGTTAATATGTCTTTAAATAAAGGTGTTGATATCTATTGCTGTTAGCTATTGATATCTAGATGATAATTTATTATTCTCTACCATTTTTATTTAATTACGATTTCAAATTTATTCAAGCCTCGATAGAATGATTGACTCACTGTACAGTCAGTCGAAAATTTTAATATTGAAATGAGGGGTATTTTGGCAAGCTGAACAAAAAAGTAAGGTCCTATGCACCTTTTTGATATTATTTCTTCAAATGAAAAATGAGTTTTGTGGGTTGTCAAAACTCCCCCTGAAAGAGAACTATTCATTTTATCCTATCTTTTAGTAAAATAACAATGATTTCTGCATTGAATAACATCTATCTTGCCAACAAGAATCGAACTCTTTGTGAATTTAGATATGACCTACACTTTAGATTTATATAATTCTATTAATAAATTCATGGAAATTGAAGTACTTTTTTCAGTTAGTTGATGATTAGTTGATAAAATTGATTATCAATAGAGAAAATGATTATAATTTTATCAATACAGAATTAGTTGAATGAATTGTCGATGTACTGAGTTCTTGGTCAACAATAATTCAATATTGGTATTTATCCAATCATTATTTTTTTCAGAAGTTATTTCATTTAAATTAGAAAATATTTATAAGCTCCTATCAATTTATCATTCTCAACAATGAATTCTTCAAAACATGAATTTAATCAAATAAAAAATTGCCCATACTTCTGTATTCATGTTCGCATGTTTTCCACTTGTGATGGATAGCCAAAATATTGTGGAGAGAGCTGCACGGCGAATTGTAATCGAGGGCTCTGATTGGCTGAAAAGTTCAGCGTTCGGAGTGTGGTGAGGCGAGCAGTTAGAACAGAGGCAAGCGGCACGGCGAATGGTTCGGAGTACGGTACAGCGAATGATTAACAGCTGATTTTCAACATTATGAAACATATGCTCATGTTCGTTGAAAGGCAAGATGTTCGGAGGAATGCACGGTTTGCTGCGCGGTTCGAGGTTCGGTTCGGCATGTGTGGACGCACCTTTAGGTGTTACAGGACATTTATACAGATCACAGGCCAAAGCAACATAATAATCTATCTTCTTCTTCTTCTTTTTTTTTTTCTTCTTCTTACTCCTCTTCTCCTTCTTTCTCTTCTTCTTTCTCTTCTTCTTCTTCTTCTTTCTCTTCTTCTTCTTCTACCTATATCTAAAAGGCTAAGCCCCGACAAACTGAAATCACACCACAGCCCCAACTACTAAGCCTAAAAACTTGAAATTTCGCACAATTGTTTATTGTAGCCTCAAAACATGCACTACAAAGGGATTTTCAGAAATCTGCCCCCCCCTGAGGGAGCTGGGCCCCCCAAAATTTTCACTTTTTAACCGTTCATTGCACAGCAAAGTCATGAGGAACTTTTTCGTTCAGGTACGAAAAAAATCAGATCTATGCAGAAAAATTCCAATCAGGAGCACAGGGGGGTTCAGGAGAGGGCACTTTTCGAAAATTTTGATGTAAAATCACACTACAGCTCAAACTAATTGGCCTACAGACTTAAAACTTTGCACAAATATTCTTCA
The DNA here is from genome assembly GCF_014356525.2 of Nilaparvata lugens. Taxonomy (NCBI): domain Eukaryota; kingdom Metazoa; phylum Arthropoda; class Insecta; order Hemiptera; family Delphacidae; genus Nilaparvata; species Nilaparvata lugens. The sequence goes on along the minus strand of NC_052511.1, from coordinate 41,823,632 downwards.
AACATGCTAGATGCGCACTAAGAACGGATTTTGAGATATTTTGCCTCTAAGGATTTCAAAGGAGGAAAAAGGTTCCTATTAAGTAAGCTTATGATAAGGTGAACTCCATATGGAACTGAGATAATTGACACATGATATTCTAACATATGTTGTAATCATTGGAAAGCTTAAAACTATTTCATCAATTAGCTGATCGAATTGATTTTGCGTTGATTGAGAGCGCGAGCTTACCACGTGTTTGTTCCATCGTTGTTCTAAAAAAAAATTGTTCTAATCATTAATAATTGTGTGCTGAATACCTCAATAAAGAATTATTGAATTGGATTGAATTGAATTGTATGCTTGGCCAGTTCGGTTTGCGCCTTCTATCAGCTGTATATGGAGTCTCATACACTCCGATTAGAACAGAGCACAAAAGTTTTCTTTGGTTAGGAGTTTTTTGATAATTTTTTTCAAATTCAAATTTTATTGCCATCAAAAATCACATTGAAAACTTTCTTAATAGACAACAAGATTACAGAAACAAAATGTCAAACATTTACCTACATTTATTTGTAGCACGGCCAGAAAAAGACAAACTTGAGTACTAGCCATGAGTTTATTAAAAATAACATAATATATAATTATATTTTTCGTTAATATTTTGTGAATAAAAATTACGAGTTGATAAGAGATGCGAGTAATTCCTTATATTTGATCCGAATGGTTATTCATAATACAGTAGTCAGGGTCACTGCAATCAAAAATTTTTTATTCTGTACGGTAGCTAATAAATTTCATACGTATTGATTGTCCATAATGTTTCCAGTGTCCATAATGGAAGTAATTGAACTACTCAAAATTAATGGCTTACTGGTCCCTCATAGATTTATAGTATTCCTGGTGATTGAGCCTGTCTTTTTCAGCATTGTCTATTAATAATAAAGCTTAATTTACAACTAGCTTACCCAGCGAACTTCGTACCGCCAATGTATCTCATGTAACACTTGACTTTATTTGGTGAATCATGAAATTTATCTGACAATCAAAATGTTCATTTACATCTCAATACGGACTTCCTATGTGCTTAGTCATGCAGCATTCATTATTCCGAAAACATATTATTCTTCTCAATCAATTGGTAGTAATATCTATCAGTAAAGTTTTCAATTAAAAAAAAGGTTATATCAGTATTTCAAAGAAAAATATTCAATGTTTTCATAGCTGTAGATTGTCGATATATGGTCCAGGAAATATGCGATTTACGATGAATCACACAGAATTCCCTATTCTTTCCATTTTAGGATGAATATAAGCTAAGCTAAATTCAAAAAATTGTAAATTATTCTTTCATTCTTCAGTAATTAATGAATGCAATATGAATACTATACATATATACTATACAATTTATACTCTCTTTCATAAGGTGAATATTTTTTTTCAACATTTTCCAGTTTCTCAATGATAGGGGAGTGATAATAATTATTTGTATAAATGTCTTCTAAGGAACCATTATCAACAGCTGGTACCAATCAACTACACTTCAACTCCAAACTACCGTTTTAATACCAGTACACAATAATTTATCACAGGGTGATATGTTTATTACAGCTGGTAAATTTAGATGCTAAATCATATTATCACAATATGATCTTGAATCATGATCATCTTTTCGTTCTTCAGTAGCCGCTCGGCCGAAAATTTCGAAAACATATGTCTGTAAAATGGATTAATAAATAATTATTATTAGCCTCCCTATTAAAATTTCTGTTCAGAAACCATCCCCAATATTCACACAACATATTCCCAAAGTTTCATGCCGTTATGTCAAGTAGTTTTCAAGTCTACAGGGAACAAACAAACATAAAAACAAACACACAAACAGACATTCATTTTTTATAAATAGATTTCTATTCGGCTCAAACAAAAGCCTCTCTAAATGAAGGTAGAATGATGAGGATTCAGTTCTGTTGTTTTAACATTTTTTCAAATCACTTTCAAAAAGTTCATGTTGTACCTACTATTGTGTTTGAGACACTTCTGGCACTATCATAGTTTCACCACTATTCTGTTCCACAGTCCTATCTCTTGCAGTCGTTAACTATATCTATAATAATTATATAAAGTAAAGAGCTGGCTTATGCACGTACGGGATAGGAAAATAATGTTTGACGCATCATCACGTCTGAACTACTGGACTAATTAACTTGAAATTTTGCTTATAGATTCTTAATTAACCAAGGATGGTTATAGGCCTATTCTCAATTCTTCAAAATTTCATTACGTCATGTTTTCATTTTGTCAAGTTTTAAAATAGATCCTTGCGAAGCACGGGTTCTTGCTAGTGATAATATAAATATAGAGGACAAAAATATATTGTGAAAAATATACATAGACTATCTCAGGTCTGTTGTAAGAATTCACCTGATATGAAGAGAATTCACGTGCATTTATGCGGCTCTGACGTTAAGGACCTTAATTTACCTTCACACCTTTCATTATTACTTTCCTTGCCCTATTACCATAGGTAAGGAAAGTATTGCTTTCCGAAAAAAATTAAGGAACCCCAATTTCTAAATTTCTATACGTTTCAAGGTCCCCTGAGTCCAAAAAAGTGGTTTTTGGGTATTGGTCTGTATGTGTGTGTGTGTGTGGTGTGTGTGTGTGTGTGTGTGTGTGTTGTGTGTGTGTGTGTGTGTGTGTGTGTGTGTGGTGTGTGTGTGTGTGTGTGTGTGTGTGTGTGTGTGTGTGTGTGTGTGTGTGTGTGTGTGTGTGTGTATGAGTGTATGTGCGTCTGTGTACACGATATCTCATCTCCCAATTAACGGAATGACTTGAAATTTGGAACGTAGAGTCCTTACAATATAAGGATCCGACACGAACAATTTCGATCAAATGCGATTCAAGATGGCGGGTAAAATGGCGGAAATGTTGTCAAAAACAGTGTTTTTCGCGATTTTCTCAAAAACGGCTCCAACGATTTTGATTAAAGTTATACCTGAAATAGTCATCGATAAGCTCTATCAACTGCCACAAGTCCCATATCTGTAAAATTTCAGGAGCTCCGCCCCATCTACGCAAAGTTCGATTTTTGATTCTCAATTATCAGGCTTCAGATACAATTGAAACAGAAAATTTCGAGTGGAATAGTTTGAGCATGAGAATCTCTACAATTAATGTTCAGTAACATTTTCACCTAAAATTAAAAATAAGCTCGAAATTCGAGAAAATGTGATTATTCTATTGCAAACTGTTGGCAACTGATTCTATTAAATGATTCACTATGAAGAGATAGCAGAACTCGTGTGTCTCCAGCGTTATTGCCCTGTCACCAGCTGGCTCAAATCTTCGAATAGTAGACTTGAGATGCGCGGGAACACTAGCGTCAGGTGATCAATTTTCATAACGGCAAGGGAAGTTGTGTGAGTGCGACACAACAGATTTTATTTGTTATATAGTAAATCTTTTGTTTAATAGCCTGTCTGGTTTAAATAGAATTGAATAGATCACAAACATCAAGTAATCATCATGGTGTTTTAGTTTCTTCATCGGCTGTATATTATTTTTTATGAATTTAAGATTAAACATTTCTCAAAAGTAAAAAACCGTGCAGAATGAAATGTTCTGGTACCGTTGAGCTAGAAAAGGATAGTACTACCTGCTTTGAATAATATTAATCAATGCCCGGCCATTACTTCTGTCTAAAAGACGGTTAAATCTAATAGACCAATACATTTTTATTGAATATTATATAGATGTAATGGTTTATTTTATTAAAAAGTGTCCTAGAAACCAAGCCTAAATGTTATTAATTGAAAAGGGACTAAGCTGGATTACAGTTTGAAATAAGCACACAATGGAGTCAACTGAAGTGATTTCCATAACTTATGTTATGAGTGGAAATTACTTGACCAAACATAAATTGACAAACTACAAACATGGAGACATTACCACATATTATTAGTATTCGGTTATAATCACTTATCTCGAATAAACAGGTAATACAATATAAATCTAAAGAATAATAGTGTTTGTTATTCTTGTGAAAATATGAAGCAAGTTACTTGGAATGATAAATATTGATTGTTTGAAACATTCAAATGGAACAATTTACTGAGATATAAATACATATTTATTCATCCATTATATTATATTGTTTGCTGTTCCGTGAAATATACAGCGAATTTATTTATTTATTTATACATTGATGCATACAATACCATTCTCAACTATGAATGATTGGGAAAGGAACAAAAGGCTTAAAGCCCAAAACTTTCCCAAATTTGGATAGAAATTGATACAATCTAAGAGTATGCTACTTGAGATGGAACTAAATGAGATGTTCTAAATTCACAATAGGTATTGAAATTTCTCATTTATTGATTAGGATAATTTGTGCTCATAGCAGATTCAATAAGATCAATGAGCTAGCATTATTGAATAAAACTCCAGTTCATTCATGATAAAATATACTATAGTGAGGTCCACGTTATAATGGCAGTGGATAAAGATAGGAGAACAGCTTTGCCGATTCTCTGTCTTGATTAATTTCATTTCTACATCGTCAAAAATAGATTTGGCAACGTTGCCGAGCTAGAAAAGGATAGTACTACCTGCTTTGTGGAATGATAGACAAATATAGCAACATCAAAGTTAATCAAATACAACTGTCATTATAACGTGGACCTCACGATAGGCTCACTTATACACTCAACTTACCGTTCTTTGTAATTTATTCATCTATCAGATCAATTTTTCAACCGTATTCACCGATTTAACAACAGATTAACTCATTTATCAATTATTGGAACAGTATAACATTTATTACCGCATCATTCTAAAAAAATATTAGATCAATATGAATTCTATTTTGTCATTAGTAGCATGCCTGGAAGTTTATTAAATAGCTTGAAATCTTGTAGTTCAAATTCAAAGTAATGTACCTGTCCAAAAGTACCTGTACCAATCCAAAGTAGTATTTTAGAGTAAAGTAATGTAAATGTGCCTGTTAATTAGGTAATATACTTTGAAGTATTGTTTGAACTATAATAGTTATATTGCTGTGTTATTCAAGGATTTTTGTTAAATTGTAATTATTCTATTGATTTCTTGATTTAATTTTTCATATTATAAGTTCTTAGTTATGCAGTAATATTCTATTATTCTTGATTGTTTGACAATCCACATATAGTGTAGACATTAATAAGAGACATAAAGAGTGAAATCGTGCTCTCTCATGAACTGACACTTTACTTTAGTAGCCTACTTCATTTCTATTGGATGTTAATGTTGGAATTATAGAATAATTATATTGTGCATGTATCTCTATTCAACTGTATCTGTATTTGTATGGCTAGTCCGTGAACAAATAAAATGATTATTTATTGATGAATTCTATTTTGTCAGACCATAACAAAAAATAAAAGCATTAACAAAAATTGAGACATTTGTCTTAAACCTATTATGTATGATTTCTCAATGGTATATTATAAACAATCAATTTCCACAAAAAACAATTTAATTGGTTAACAACTATATTTATCTAAAGAACTCTAAATACTGGAGTTTCAATATATTTATAGGAATGGATAATCCAAAGTTAATTATATACCCAAGAAAAGCTTAACTAGAGCTCTAAAAAAGAAGTTCATAAATTTCTATCCTAGGATAAACCTTGAAATCAATAAATTTTAGTTATAATTAAAATTAAAACATTTTCGAGCACAGGGATGGAAACCCATTCGACAAAAAGAACCAGAACAACCATAGGAAAAGGGATATTTACAGTTAAAAATACTGTAAGGTAGACCCTTCACTAATGGTCTACTTTTACTTCTTCGACTTCTTTTATTACTTTACCCAAGAAAAGCTCAACAAGAGCTCTAATAGGGAGTTCAAGTTGTAGCTTAAGGCTGTGCAAAGGCTAAAAATAAAATTTCTACTCGTGATATTTTTCAAAGTTTTTCGATTTGTATATCATCAAGCTATCAAAATAAAAAAGTTTTCTCAGAAGAACATTTTTTTTCTGATCATTACTTTTTGAGATATGAGCGCCTAAAGTTTAAATTTTTGGGACAGAACATTTCAATTTCGGTAAGAGATAAATCCATGAGATTTATAGGATAGATTCTTCATGGTATTGTTGATCTATTAAAACAAAAAATTTCTGAAAACATCAATTTTTAAAATAGTTATTCAATTTACTGAAAATAACCAAAAATAACTTTTAGTTAAATTATTTTTGGTAAATTGAATAACTTTTTAAAAAATTGATATTTTCAGAAAATTTTTGTTTTACTAGATCAACAATACCATGAAGAATCCATCCTCTAAATCTCATGGATTTATATCTTACCGAATTTAAAATGTTCTGTCCCAAAAATTCAAACTTCAGGCGCTCATATCTCAAAAAGTAATGATCGGAAAAAATGTTTTCCTGATAAAACTTTTTCATTTTGATAGCTTGATGATATACAAATCGAAAAACTTTGAAAAATATCACGAGTAGGAAGTTTATTTTTAGCCTTTGCACAGCCTTAAAATAAACCTTGAAAACAATAAATTCTAGTGTAATTGAAATTAAAACGTTTTCGAGCACAAGGATAAAACCCCATTCAACAAAAAGACCCAGAAATACTGTAAATAGATTCTTCACTTACTTCTACTTTTCTCACTTCTTTTACTTTTTTATTTACAGTAAAAAAGTTAGAAATAAGTTTTACATTTTGTTAGAAATTAGAATCACACTTTTTTAGAGTGGAATTTACAGGCTACAACTTGATCAATGAGTTACGCTATAGATACTTTGAAGATATTCTCAAAAAGGGATTCACAGGTAGGTTTACAGCTTCATCAATTTTAATGCTAAATTTTCAAGTACTAATAAAATTTAGAACTTTGATCAATGAATCTATACTACTTGATCAATGTACTACTGTTGCTACTTGATCAATGAATTACGCTATAGGTACTTTGAAGATATTCTCAAAAAGGGATTCACAGGTAGGATTACAGCTTCATTAATTTTAATACTGAATTTTAAAGTACTAATAAAATTTAGAACTTTTGTTAGAAGTTAGAAGGTGCAGACTAGCACACCCTGCAGACTCGGCTTGCGTGCAGGATATCAGCAAGGAGGAGGCTGGATTAACGAGGGTTGCTTGAGGAGAGCAGAAGTCGGACTATCGCATGGTCAACTCCTCCTACCACAATGCCACAGTTGACTGAAGCGTCTAGCGTTGCATTGCAGCTTCCATCCTTCAGTCGTCCAGACACGACGCTAGACTCTGGACGCTAGCAGTGCGCTACTTCCGACGCTAGATCGCTATAACCGACGCTAGTTCGGTGTTGACGCTAGTTAGCTCCGCTTTTCCCACACATTTTTCAACATTTTCCAACTCTGAGATCAATTTAATTCTCAATTCGCGGTTATCAACAATTTCATTTTCATAATTTTTGTAGAAACTGATTGGTTTGTTTTTCTATCAAAAATTATTCAGTTCAAAACAAGTATTTTTGGAAAAAGATTCATTTTTGAAAGAGATTCTTTGCTGGGTAGTTACGTGGAATCGGTCTATTTTGGATAAATTTCGAATCAATTGAAGATTTCCTTCTGAATCGTAGAAACCAACGACTTCAAGATGCCTATCATTGAGTCTTATATGAAATCAGGTAAGGTTTTTGAAGTTCAATTTTTAAACGTAGAGTTTTTGTTCTAATGCTCTTCATTTATCTATTTATAATGGATTTACATTAAAGTGTGCTTCTTTATTATAAGAATACTATAATATTCATAAAAAGAAGAATTTGACAATTGTTGGATAATTTGAAGCCACCAACTATTTGAAAGCTTTACAATATCGACCTACTGATAAATATATGGGTCAAAAATACATTCAAGTTTTGTTTTCATTTGGAAAAAATAACAGTTAATTATTTACTTTCAAAATCATGAATTTAAAGTGGACTGAAATCATTTTTTGAAGAGTCCCATATAATAGTCTTTAAAGAGCAGAAAGAGTGACAATAATGAAAAGTAAGCAATAAATGTCCAAGAAAAAAGCACGTATTGGTTACCACAAATGACATTATTCTCAGAAGAATCGTCTTTACAAAACTTAGCAGATAAGCTATAGTTCATTTCAAGCTTTGGAACCTGACTGATATACTAACAATTGCATGTATTTTATCAATGGGTAAGTGGAAATCAATTTGAAACAGGAATAATAATAATTTTCAACAGTTTTGACGATATGTAATCGGATAGAAATGTATTTACAGCTGAAAAGATAATAATGAGTTTATAGCATATATACTTTGTTCTTCAATTAGGTAGCTTATTTTAAATTTTACCTACAATTTTATAATACAAATACAATATTATCTCAAGAATACCGTACCTCACAAGTTTTCTTGTGAAATTTATCTAAGTTTTTATTTTTCGCCTTTGAGTATTCCAAGATTTCATTGAATGCTCTCTAAGCCGTCCTAGTTAAATATGCTGTGTTGTCTTGAACTTGACTGTTGACTGAACTTTCTAGTCCTTTCTGGCTGGTAAACGATTTGAAAGAAAAAAAAACATTGAAAAGGGAAGAAACACTGACAATTATTTTGCCGATTTTGGGCATTATATAGAAACACACAAGATCCTCAAAACGAAGAACCCTCAAATGATTTAAGCTCAACTTGTATAGCAAATTCAAATGTTTTGAGTCGTTCTCAAAGACGCTGACTACTATTTTGAAAAATGACATACCGGTACATTCAATTATTGGGCTTTTCATTTTTTTTTTTTTTTAATACGACATCTGACTTAAGGCCCTCTTATAGTTTCCTCTTATGGTAGGGTCTATTTAGATATCTTACCAAGCCTAAGGTCATTCATATTAATTCACTCAATAAGTCTCCTAGTGGAAATAGGTGAGATGCGGCTTCCAAATGAGTTAATTGAATTTTCAAGATAAGCTACGCATATGAAAAATTGAAGCTAAGCATAGGAAAAATGAAGCTAATAGCTGAAGCCAGGCCCTGAAATTGAACCCTATCTCTGAAAGATAGTTTTGGTATTGAGTCTGTAGATCCTTTCCGCAAGAGATTGTACTCCTTGAAACAATTATGAGTAACAATTACCATTGAAACAAACACATGAATAAAAAGATTATCAAACAGCCCTGTTAAATTTCACTTTTCTAGAAACGAGTAGACATTTTGTGGTAAATGGCCATTTCAGATCTGCACTCACAAGAAGCAAGTTTCAATCTAATCTCCAAGCTGAACCTGGTACTGGATGTGAACAATCTTTGGTGAGAATTTAATAACTCTAGTAAATCAACTCTTTGCAAACCACCTTATTTGAAGATTTCAATACCAAGGCTGATCATTTATGCAATTCGATCATTTCATTTTTTCAGTTCTATGATTATCAACGATTATTCATTGACAACTTGTATTTACACGTGCACGAGAAAACCACAAACTGTAATTTCGGCAACAATTCAATCGTTAATACGCTGTAATAGCAGAAATTATTAGGATGCTTGGCAGATCTCAACATTTATTTTCAGCCAAGAGACAACCTCAAGTTGGAATGCACTTTTGAAGATTACTGTAATCAGCCGACGTTTAAAATCTACTACCTTATTTAAGTTGAGTAGCGGGATTTTCCATCCTAAAATTATTTCAATGGAATCTGTTAGATATTAAAGTTTATTCTTGATCATTGCTGAGCTTGAACCTGATATTTTATAGTAGGCTACATCATCTACTTAATAGCTATTCTATCACTGATTGTCTGAAATATTTCACTGATGAGTACTACCACTGATAAGTTTTGTGATGATTGATAGTTTCATAGAAGATTTTCATAGAGTTTCAGAGTTTTTTCAGAGTTTCATAGAGTTCTCATAGAAGAGTTTCTTAGAAGATAGTTTCGTAGAAGAATCGACCTAAGCTCTTCCATTATTAGTTTCCCAAGATATTCTACGATTTAAAAAAAATGACAAAGCACTGTTCATTCCTCAACTGACAACCATTCCTATATCACAGATTGTCTGCAATATTTCACTGATGATAATAGTTAATACAATCAAGTTTTTGTTGGTGTTTGATAGTTTAATAGAAGATTAATTGACCTAAGCTCTTTCATTATTAATTTTCCAAGATATTCTAAAATTAAAAAACAAATTGAGACATACACTGTCTATTCCTCAACTGACAACCACAATTCCTTATTTTTGTTCAATCAATCAATCAATCGATTTATTTAGCCTGGCGATACAGTAGTACATAAGGCTACGTCACAAAATATTTTATAAAATTACGATACATAATAAAATCATAATTAGGTCAAAATACATAATAAAAATCCTTAAAATGAGTAAAGACAACAATATCAATTAATAGCATTCAATAGTTCACCCATAATAGGGCTACGTTATAATTAACTATTTCATGTAATAGTTGACATTAATAATTTATTCTACCTACCACTGTCCTGAATTCCTCTAAAGAGTAGAATGGATTTTCTATGAGCCATTTTCTTAAATGTCTGAGGAATACAGGCAGGGGAAGGGTACGGAAGGAGGCTGGTAAAAGGTTGAAAAATTTTATCCCCACTATTGGAAAACTCGAAAGAGATTTGCTGAGTCTGCACCTAGGTACATGCAGATCTCCACTGGCCCTAGTCGGATAATTGTGAATATCACTGGCAACCGTCAGTACATTTTCCCTCAATTTTATCTCTTTCAAGCACTAATACAAAAATTCATTAAAGACTGTTAATATTGAATTTTCCTTGAATAGAGGTTTACAATGATCTAGGTAATCTGCATTGCTTATTATTCTGACTGCTTTCTTCTGTAAAACTAATATTTTTTACACCTGAGGAATGGCCCCATAACCTGATACCATAAGACAGGATTGAATGAAAAAAAACATAATAAGCTTGTTTAACATAATTATCAGGCAACTCACATTTTAGTCTCCTCAATAGAAATATATTTCTGCTTAGCTTAGAGCAAATCATTTCAACATGATGTTCCCATAATAGTTTAGAATCCAGCATGAAACCCAGTAGTTTAACTGGGTTGTCTGTCCCGCTAGCATTGTTTAATGAAAATTTGATTTCCTGTGTTTTAGTTTCATTTAGAACAAGTTTGATAATAGAGAACCATTTTCTAGCTTTATTGTAATGATCAAGAACTGAGTTTCTTGCAAGGTCTACTGTGGAACTGGATGCATAAATAGTGGTATCGTCGGCAAACAACAAAGCCCTACCAGATAAACAATAGAACAGATCGTTTATTGAAACAATGAAAAGTAAAGGCCCCAAAACTGAACCCTGTTCTATATACTCATAATTTATAACTATATTCATAACTACTAATTACATATATACTATTTCATAACTATAGCCTGTTGATTTTGGAAAAGTCCTTGAAAATTAAATGGAAAGTAATTCCACGTGCATCTTCATAAAAATATTAATCATCTCAATTTTCCCAATTGTCAATTTCTCAACTTTTCTTCCCAATCTCGTAAAAGTGGTAACCACGCACAAGTCTAAGGCTTGTAGTCATTACTTGAGCAGAAAAATCATCATTCCAACCAAGTGTTGTAATTCTTCACCCAGTTTTGAAACTCTATAAAATAAGACATTCCAAAAACATCTCTACTAGGTACTAATACTACGGTCAATAGCTTATCAACCCAACATCCTTCGACACCATTACGTCCTAAAAACATTGTATTATGAAACGTTTTTGACCAACGAACTACCTTCACCTCTCTATGCGGTTAAATCAAATTTGAGGTGCACTATTCAGAAGGTCGGTACTCAGCTCTTACCTGAACTGCATCAGAGAAAGAGAAGTGGGAAGATTAGAGAACAAGAGTAAAAAGAGAGAAATAGAGAGAGAGAGAGAGAGAGAGAGTACGAGTGAGGGAGAGAGGGAAATATCTTTCAAGGCTGTGAAGTCGAGGACGTTCCCCATTATAGCATTTATCAATTTTTGGTTAGCCAAAGACAATTATTTAGATACCTATGGCATACGCTTGGCAGGCTTTTAAAGATGATTGATAGTGTAAAGGAGTGAACCAGTTGCAAGGTCACTGCATGAGAGAAAGGATCACTGAAGACATCACTTATGCAGCCAAAACAAATTGAGAGGCGGCATTTAATATTTATAGCGGGGACCTTCAGGTGTAAAAAGATCAGTCATTTAAAATGGATCTCCTTTGTTTTTCAGCAAGGAATGACATTTTGAATGATGCATTTTGAGGTCTAATGGATCGTTCAGAGCTCTAATAAATTGATAGTAAGGAGGTTGTCTTTATCTAGAATGGAAAGCTCCATTAACCGGGTTTTATATGAGTAGTATTGGTCAGACAATATTATTAACTATCAGGTGTAATACATTAATTATTAATTGTAGTTCTATGAATATTGAAACTGAAAATTAGTTGAAGGAAGTTGAAGGAAGATGTGCAACTATAATCATAAAATCACTTCACTTATATAGGCTACTTTAAAAATTTTATAAAAACAATATAAAACTTGTAGTACCCTTCTCATTTAAATATAATCATCTAGTTTCTAGTGAATTCATTGAGCTAATAGCATATAAATGATTTTTCTTTAATTATTCCAGACTTGTTTTGTATCAAGAATGGGAAAAATTTAGTTTGATGCATCTCTCAAATTGTATGAAGTGTTCCGTATATTACAACTTATCATTAAAAATGATATTCCTATAATATCATTAATGATGAAGACCTTCCAATAATTCATTAAAGATACTGATTTTGTAATTTTGAAACTACTTTATGACTTTACAAGTTATTTGAAATTCATATTGATAAAAGATCTTTGAGACAATAGAAACAATTGATTATTCATTATTTATTTATTTTATGGAAAGTATCAGTTATTTTGGAAATAATAGTTTCTAACGTAAAACAGCAAACATGATCATAATCAAGATAGGCTGATCATAATCACGGGTATTCAAGCCTGTTCTTCCAGCGTCCATATTTTTTATATCTTTACTCCTTTTCTACTTCTCCATCTCATCCCAAATATTTTTCCACATTTTGTAGAGTAGAAAATTTAGTTTAAAGGAAGGTGGTTTAGAACATTTTTTATGAACAAATATTCAACACTGTTTCCTATTTGGACATCACATTACATTCCCAACTCTATAATGCAGCCTTCCCTTTATAGTATCTGGAATCGCAAAACTAAAACTTCGATCCCAATTTTCATCGTTAAGAGCAGCCCAATGGGTTCAAATCTCCAACATTATAAATTGGAACGGCTTAAACTCGATCAAAAATCACCGAATTATCGAAAAATACGATCAATTTGCCAACATAAGGCAGATGTTGAAAACCATGCACCAATTACCGAACCTAAAGTTCAAGTGCTGTAAATTTAATAGCTGTGTGAACTTAGCCGTTGGCTTAGATGTGGCGAAACAAACAGCAGATATAAAGTAACCAATAAATGAACGAAAACCAGTAATTTCAACATTGGTTGAGACTGTGAGGTGGAGCCGGTATGATGATGGAATAAAGTGGAAACGAGGAAATTACGAACGGATGGTGAAAAGGATAGGATAGGTGAAAAGGAAAAGTCTGCTTCGTGTCTTTCTTGTTCATTTCTATTCCGTTGTCGGCCTAGTTATACCACATACTATGTACTAAGTAGTATATATAACGAAGGCTGCATAGGAGCGTTTGAAGTTTCGGTTCAACTTCAAATCCAGTCGTTCTATTGCAATATTTTGCTGTTGGTCAACCTGTCGTGTGTTGTGTATACTTCGAATGCCACTTACTCTGTAATCAATATTGCGTTTCTTAACAGTTCTTCTTTTATGTATTGTTTATGGGTAGATGTGATTTATTCAATCACGAAAGAACTTGATAAAATTTGTTGAATGAAATTCATATTGTGGGATTTCTCCATTATTGAAAGAACACATTTTATCTTTGTCACATCCACATTTATGTGTATTTATGTTACAAAAATAAAACTGTGTTTTTTCAACGAAAGAACTTAATCAAGTTGTGGGTTTTATGTGAATTCACAATGGAAAGTAATATCGCAGATTCTTTTTGTCTGTGGTGATATTTAAAAGTTATTGAGTTTTGAATATTCAAATGGTACAGGCTCAGCCTATTTTTTCCTCCATGGTCATATTATGATTACAGTATAGTGTTTATCCAATAAATGAAATGAAAAAGTTTTTGAAAATAACCAATACCGTAATTGATATTGTTTTAAAACTGGTTTCAAAACTCACCAAAGTCTAATAAATTGTCATATCTATATGGTCAGTTAGAAACATACCCTGATAATTTCATATGAAAATACCGGAAAAATTCAAATCCAAATAAAATAGCATATCTGGAAGATTTTCACTTGAAGGATCGCATAGGATCTTCTAATAAATCTAGAGCCTAAAAGCTTGTATTCAATTACTGTACCGTACGAGAAAAGACGCTAATGTTTGCGATAAATCATAAGATTCTGATTCAGGGATATCGACTAAAGAATTGAATTTTAAAGTGGCGATAGGTAATATACTCACATCAAATTTCAGCTTCTGCGGGTTCTCAAATTTATCGTTTAATGCGAGAGCTTCACATCGCAGTTTAGTAAGGATCTCAGCAATCTACTGAAAAAAAATCATAAAATGGATGAAAATACTTTCAAGGGTGCAGTAATAAACAACAATCAAATATTATCGAGTAAAAGACTTAATATAAAAATGTATTGTGTGTGAAAAATAATGCTTTATTTTTCAACTAAGAATTGAAAAAATATAAAAATATGGATTGAAAAAATAAAATGTAGGATATAAATATTTCTTAACCAGAATTTGGACAAGCATAAGTGCATTTCGAAAAGCGGTTTGACATTCGACCAATAAAGATAATGTAATCAATCCTGTTATTTCAGTAAAAAGCTTTGCAAGACTGGAAGAGCTGTTGACCAATAATTCTCCATCTCTGTCAGGTTGAGTCAGTCCTACTTGGATCTTGACCCAGCCAACGGAGCACTTCATGAAACCGGATTCCGATTGATAAAGCTGACATTCTTGCGAGAATCTTGGCGATAAAACTGGTTTCAAATTCATGTCACTCCAGTATTTTGCAGCAAAAGCCCGGTTCACCAACCTCTATTCAAAATAATCATCTGCTAATTGGCAGAGGCTGTATAGTCGTGTAGAGGTTGTGGTGACGAAACCAGTTATCAGTTACCATGTGCCTCTTGAGAAAGATGCATCTGAATCTCTTGTGAAATAGCAGGTCTCAATTTTGGAAAATAAGTTCTCAGGTCTCAAGAGAAAATTAAGAATAAACTATTAGTGAATAGTAGTTTATTGAGTTGGTAATTTATTGAGTATCACACACTCTTATGAGTTATGACAAGATGTGGATCATTTAATGACAATAACGATGTTGTGACAATAACAAAATGATAAGTATTTTACTCAATCAAAAGCACTGCGAGCCAATAAACATAATATTTTATTATATTGATAAATACGAAGTATGAATACTTTCTACTAAATTAAAAACAATATGAAAACTTTTAGTACCCTTTTATTAAAAACTTTGAAATATTTTAACAACTAATTTCCACCATATTGGTTATTTTCAATATTAATAATTTTATTATTATTTGAAAATAGCTTGAAAATGACCTATGGTCGAAACTAGTCGTTAAAATCAAAGACCTTGAAGATGCATAGACTCACATGCAGCGCTAGTGTCGTACTTGGAATTGAAATCGGCCATTGAGGGGGCAACCTATAAGATTATTATATACCAATGCCTTAGTTATCTATAATATTACAACTATATAGATATAATATCTCGTGCTAAAATACCCCAATGGCGGCCTTCAATTTCAAGTAAGAGCTATCATTGGGAAGGCATAGGCAATGTGGGTCTATATGTATTTAAGGCTTTTGGTTAAAATATTCTAAAGTTTTTAATAAAAGGGTACTAAACGTTTTAATATTGTCTTTATTTGAATCAAATAGCCCATATAAGTGAAGTGACCTTTCTACTAGTAAGAAATACGGTATCAGTACTGTATGATTGATAACCATTACAAAAATGTTTACCTTCTACAACAAATGGAATCCTTTTACAACACAAATAACAATTATATGGACGTTCTAATGTAGAACTTACTGTATTGTACACCATTGCGCACAAAGAAATGGACCTTGGCTGCCATTTGAAACAGTGGAAGCCAGGGGTCATCTCATCGGGTGCTACCTTTAGTAAACTGAGAAATATTTTTTTTTTAAATTTACTATGAAGTCAAGGACAATGCCTGTTATTAGATAACAAGAAGAATTATTGAAGTAGTGGAATAGTTGAATAATTAATTGATAACAATGGGAGTAAATAACACCAGAAGTTATACAACCTAAAATAATATGAACACGAATGGAAACAATAAACCGCATTGTTAACAACTAATAATAGTTCACATAGTCTTTAACTATTGGTCAGATTTACTGGCATTTAAATGTCCTGTACTTTACTGAAGCGCACCTCTATTAAGAAATCACTGAATAATACTGGAACAATTCTGAGAAGTTTACTTGTTTAATGAATGTTATAACCGTCTCCACTTAATTTTTAGTTTAATTGGGGAAAAATAATGTTAAATGAGTGTAAAAAGAGCTTGTATACGACCAACTCAACGTGATAAGCTTGGCTGAACGACTTAATGAAAGCATTGTTTTCAATGAATATGATGTGTAATCTTGATGAATAGTAGACATGTCTACTGTTTGTGTCAGTAATTGGACAATATAATAACGTTTTGATCCCATCAAAATAAATTTCATAATATTTAAAAGGTAGGATAGGAGGAAATTTACATCCACGACCGATTTAAAGTATAACGCTTATAAATTTGAACTATTTAAGCATATCACGTATTCAATCGTATCCGCTTCTGTGGGAATCCTATACTATTAAACGAACAATTTTTGTTTGGATGTTTAGATGTTTATATGTTTGTATTTCACCGGATCTCGAAAACGGCACTAACGATTCTCACGAAATTCAGAACATAGTAGGTTTATAATATAAAAATTCGATTGCAAGTCTCACCCCTGGGAAAACTCGCTGAAGGACATTAAAAGGATAGTTATTATTCATCCTTGGAAAAACAGCTGATAATAATTATTTCGTCGTCTGTTGATGATGGAAGTGAGTGAGCGAATTCATGTGTGTAGGACTGTGTCAAAATTATGACTCAGCTGAGGAACTTTTGTAATCATTCAATCAGGTACTTAGTGCCGGTTGCAAAAAAGCCGGGTTATTTTTTGATTAAATCCGGGTAAATCGTGATTAATTCCAGTAGATCCATCTATTTTAAATGGTCTTCTCTGATTTGGTTCACGTGAAATTAATCAGGATTAAAATTTAACCGGCTTTTGTGCAACCGGACCTTTGTGAGGGAAATTTTTGCTTTCCCCTGTGAATTAATCTCAATTTACTGTGATTAGATAGAACATTTCTGTATGAGCTATGAATGTTATTATAATTTCTTCTTTCGTAATAATTTTTTATGCTTTTGTACTCCAGAGCGAAGATTGGTCCTCGATATTTAAAACTAACCTGGACTTCTCATGAAGGTTTATGTTGGCAGATTTCAAAAAATTACATAAAATCATTTGTTTATTAAATAAAAACTTTTGAGTTTGGGATTCAATACAACCTATGAAAGTAATCAATTTTATGCATTGAAACTATGAGAAAAATACTTTTTGGACTGCAAATTTTTTAGTGCACCTCCAATTAATGTGTGGTACCAGAGTAAAGGAGCCTGTGTGAAGGAATTAAAGGGAAAATAGTAAATTCATTTTATTTTTGATCAACTTGTACCATGAGTTTGTATAATATAGCCTATTATATGTTACCATAGATAAAGGATAAGCATAAGTGGTATTATTTCTATATTTCTTGTCTCTGATGTTACTATAAAAATATATGGAATATAATTATGTTTTGTAAAAGAAATATGGAAAATTTTGGAAAAAATTACCCTTGTAAGGAAATACAAGATTTTGTAAAAAATATGAAGATTTTAGAGCAGAGTCCCCTTGTAAGGAAATACAAGACTCCCCCGAATTTGCAGACCTCCTGCTGTGACAGCTACTTGATAGCACTCTCTTCTGCAGAACATATTATTACAACATAATCTATGCAAATACAGCAACATAATACTGTAGAAACACACTGTAATCGTGCAAGAAAAAATGACATCTTCATAAACATATTTAATGCCCCAGCCTTGAAAATAAATTAGAAGCCTCTGAACAATAAAAAGAAAAATAATAAACTCCTTGTACGGTATGGGCTTAGCATATTTATGAAGTCTTCATCATCTGCAGAATCCTCTTGGAGTCTGTTAAGTTAATTGAATTGCTCTATCAAGATCAAAATAAAGCCTTTTCAAGCTATGAAAAACGAAAAGTATAGTCAACAACCTGTGAGTAATGTTAAAATATGATAGAATCACTTGGATGAATTTCAAGCTTGTAGATTCAAATTAGTCGCAGATTGAAGACATAAGTATAAAATAATCTTTCCAGTTTGCATGCAAGTTGTTTATGAGAAAATTGAAAAACATAATGTTGATACCTTGACAAACTATGTAACTACTCAACCTTGGAACTTGATAAGAGGTCTTAAGAAAGTTGTTAAGGCTTGAATAGTTTGATTTTTGGCGATTTGTGATTCCGACAAGAGACTTAGATAGATTATTTATTTATTCAGGCTAATTTACAACAGGCTAAATCGCCCAAAACGGTTCCAATTCTAATTTATACAACAGTCCAAATGTAGTTAGGTTATGTATCACTTCAAAATTCTTCAATTTACAATTTAAAACACATAATTCATCACACACAAACATTCATTACTCCATATTTATTATTTATCTACTCTTATTTATTTATGTATTACTCTTTTATCCATTTATCCATTGACTATAAACACAACTCGGTAAGATCAAACTGGAATTCAACAGGCATATAAACAAACTGATTCAATGAATCATAAACGGCCTAATGAGTTTATATCAAATTCCAAATTAGATAATTACAGTAATTTGTTAGTGATGTGTAATTGATAAGGAAACATGTACCAACTATATTCTATCGTCAGTAGAACTTCTCATTTTATTGAAAATTGAAGAATCATAACTAAAGTATCTTCCATCATATCGGTGATCATACCGATGCTACTCAAAGAGTACTTTTGTTATCTTCAGTGGTTGCTAACTTTGTTAAAACGGATGCACCTGGAATAAATTACAGTTCATGACACATCGTCCGACAATAATTATAAATTTTACTCATTTACAAATACAACTTTTCACAATTAATCCATCAGTATTCCTTCTCCTCATTTAGATCACCTTCACCTTCAACACGTACAGTAACTTCCAAAAAACAAAAAAGAGTTCATCAAACGAAAATCACTTTCCTCAATTATTACAGCAGCCAACCAAAAGCTACAATTACCCAACAAGAAATAGATTTCCCAAGAATAATTGCTCAATACGTTTTTCCTCTCTAAATAATTACGTTCTAGACGTTTTTTTTGTAAATTGAAGGTGTAGAACAATGATCAACAATGTGTATGTTATACTGTATATGTATATATTTCTTCTCTACGTATATTGCGTTCTTCGCCAGTCTCAAGTAACCTAGCCATTAATTAAAATGACTTTTTGACTGGAAGTCATCCTCCTAGTATACTATTGCATTGTCCGTGACCTTTGCTCAAAGACCTCCATTCACTTTTGCTTTTCTTTTCATCTTTCTCATTTCTAACACGTGCTTCTTCTTTTACTTATTTTTCTGTATCTTCTTCTTCTTCTTCTTCTTCTTCTTCTTCTTCTTCTTCTTCTCCTCCTACTTCTTTTTCTTCTCCTCCTTTTATTCTTCTTCAACCTCATTTCTTCCTTACTTTTCATCAATTTGGTATTTTTATCTTCTTGTTCTTGTTGCTCTCATTCGACTTCCCCCTTTTATCCTTTATCTATACTTTTCTTCTAATTTACTTGTATTCCTTCGTCTATTACTTAATTAACTCAGTATCAAGAACAATACATTACAGTAAAAAAGGTATTGTAAGAACTTGAAGAAGGATTGACTATCAAGTTATGTTGAATGAGTCACGTCATTCCTTGTGAAGAAATTATAACCAGAAATTGAAATATGTCGATTTGTATGTATGTTAGATTAGTGGTTTCAATAATTATTTTGGATATTTGAATAGCAATAATATAAGAAAAGAACTATATTAATATTACTAAACGAAAATCCAAATTAATTGCTGTAATTCACCCCTAAGACTTCTGCTACTACAGCAAATATTGACAACAGGGTAAACAGCTAGATGGAAATTCAATGAGCGCTTTACCCTGCAGTCAATATTTGCAGTAGCAGAAGTCTTCGGGATGAAGCATTTGAATAATTGCTATATCTCAGTAATTTCCATCTCTAGAAAGAAGCTATATAGTAATGGTACTAAGCTATACAGTACCGGTAATGCTACTAAGCACTTAGTCTATACTAAGCACTCATACCTGGTTGAAAACATTATTTACATTTTTTATTTTTTTTTATTGATTGGAAATTTTGAAGTTAATTTTGTAGGCCTATATCTATGTTTTTAATCTCTGAGTCAACATGGACCCAGCTATCCAAATTTATTTCTATGAGTGACTATTCAATTTTAGGATGATAATTCATGTAATGGTCGAGTTGCTTAGCAATGCCAATAAATACGTGAATAACAGATAACAACCCGAAATAATGGAGAAACTTAAGACACTAATTGGCAAATAGAAGCGCAAATGAGAAACTAGATTTGATTATTGATTGTGTACAATGCCGGGAAGGATTTCCGGTTGAAATATAAAGAAGAAACTTTGCAAAGTAATTCGATTTCAATTAAAAAAAAAGAAAGATATTTCACTAATTCGATTCTTACTTCAATGCCGAATTGACAGGAAATTGTCCAATTAATATTGAGATAACCAATGTCATATCTTATATAGAAACGAAAAAAATGGAAGCTATATAGAGATTATCTTTTGATAAAGTGGATTTGAAATTTCGAATTGGCGTCATCGAATTTTTCGCAGGTTATAAGAAGGATAATGATCAATTGAATCATTAGCAAAAATGAATGAAACACTGAGAAAAACTTGTTTTCATCCGATTAAATTGATTCATATAGTTCATTCATCAAAAGAATGACTCAAGAGATTTAAGATCAACACATTTGGACATGAATTTCTATGTTTTCAACACCAAATTGGTAGACAAGATGGGAAATATTGAGCATTATCGATTATGAAAATACAGATGCCAATTCAAGTTAGTTTCAAATAAATTATTGAAACTTTAAACAAAGACTTCAAAAACTTCAGATCATACTGGAGCAGAAAATTCAATATTTAAAAAAAAAACAATTTCCTTATTATAGCCGTCCTGACCTTCCTTATTAGTCAACAAACCGTGACAAAAGATCTCTGATCTTAATTTATGCGGCAATAAAACCTGTCAATATCCACCTAAACTTGCCAAATTCTTCCGCAACCATGCAATATGCCAAAAATTAAATTCGTCCTCGAAAAATGGAGTTTATTTTTTCACAGGCTTCTGCTGCTGCTCTTATTTGGAAATTTTGGTTTGATATCAACAACATCTGACATTTACTGGAATGACATAGCTTTTTTGTAACTAGTCCAGAATATTATAAACATTTTCTTCCCGGTTGAATAAATATTTATGAGGACGATAAAAGTGGCATAACAAGAACGACGAAAAATGAGTAAAAAGTTGAAGAATCTGATAACTCAAGAGTTTTAATAAATTTGAGGCTCCAAGGTGTTACGAATAAATTAAATGGAACTAGTTATACTATGGAAATAAGATTAAATAGTTGAAAATGAATTGGATCACTCAGATTTATTACTACTTCAAATTCTCATAGTTTCAAATAAATCAGTATTGAATAATATTATTATTGATAAGATGAAAATACAAAAATCTTCAAAGCAAGATCAAATACTAAGAAATGACAATACTGTAATAAGAAATTGTATAATTATAGAGAATTACTAGTATCCTTATAATTTGTTTTTTATAAAATACGACTAATTTCAAGTAGCCCTATAAATATATACTAAGTAGTAACATCAAAGATGATATAATAGTCTATAGTTTTGCTATTTTGTAGTTGTAGTTACATGTATGCAGTAGTTTGTATGCAGTTTCTATTTTTCAATGGTAATACATTAATATTGATACTGAAGAAAATAAGTCTGTCTGATTTCCCAAATAAAATCAACAGAGCTAATGATAATTATGTCAGCTACCACAGCTCACAGCTTCAAAAACCTAGATGTCATGCCTTTTCTATCCTCAAGGTCCAATTTGATCATCCAATATTAAATTCTCACTAAATCTATTAGTATATAAAAAATAAAAACTCAAATTAGAAATATAATAGTCCTATGACAGGGAACTAATAATAGGCTTCCAGTTATATTATTAGTATTGCATTTTAAAAGATTGACATGCAAAATAAAATTTCTTGTTAGAAGCCGGGAATATACAGTGCTAGTTTCCAATGAAAAGCATTTGAGGTATAATCATAGTAATATATTATATTCATAGTACGGTACGTTTATTAAAGCTCAAATTTGAGTTTGTTAGTTGAATAACTCAAATTAGTTTCCTATCTAATTTGAGTTATTCAACTAAATTAAACTCAAATTTGAGCTGTATTATAGTCGGTGATTAATTGAAAGAGCGACAAACCAATACTTACCATGTTTAGATTTCTTTAAAGATTCTCTTGTGTCATCAAAATCGACAATCCACAAACATATCGTCTTTCACAACTAGTTCTTGTTCTCAGTGTTTGGCCTTGTGACACATTTCGAATCTTTACCAATTCAATAAAAAAATGTGCATACTAGTCATTACAACAACTAATCAATCAATATTTTTTCGTTTCTTTCTACAAAAGCGTGATTGGTATCAATTCCTCAAGGTCCTCTTCCGAAAAAGAATCATTACAATGCCAGTAATTCACTTTTTCGTGGAAAGGAAATAATTAGTTGTCTTTTTTCCGCCAATTCACGTGTGATTAGCTCCTATTTTTGATTCCTCCTGATTTGCAAAAGGATCAGTTGTATTTTAAATCCCATGCAAATAAGTTGTTAACACCTGAAAGCTCTGTGCCGTTGTGACTATATTCTTTTCAAAGTGATCAGTGATAAGATTATACAATGTTCAAATCAAATCTTGGAGTGGTTGATAAAGGTATGAAGATTTACATAAAATATTTTTCCATTGGAAAATACCTCATCACAATATTGTCCTATTACTTTTTATACGATTTTTGTTTTGTACATACATTATTTAAATAAGTTATCATTTATTTCATTTTCTCACTTGAAAATGGCATTAGTATGTTGAAACATGTTGTGAATAAAATTTTAGTTTAGTTAGTAATCAGATTTTTAATTTCCTGATATACATTATTGGTTTGAGAAACATTGAGGCTTTCTATTTTTTATTTATTTTTTTTGACACCCGATATGTGAGTTCATGTCATGAATCTACCGGATAATAAACTATGTCAAGTGAAATGATGTCTGTTTAGACTTACCTTCCAATCAAGAAGATATTCTGTGAGGTGTTGGAGTGCACTGCCTTCTGGAGTTCTGATCTTCGTATTTTATTCAGCATGCATAGCATGGCTATGTTGAGAAATTGAATGGGTATCGTACATATAAATATTTTTTCAACTCAAACTACAGGTGTGTATAATCGGAGGATTCAGAATGAGCTTTGACTATTAATCTGTGATTACCAGAAAATATGTAAATGAGGATTCAAATTTACAAATACAGTAATTGAGTTCAGTACGGTATATATTAGCAAATTTCAAAAACATTCCACACACGAAACACAAAAACATTGACATTCCTCACTATCTCATTGAAAAAGAAGGAAATTAAAAGTTTGATCCTAAGGTATGTGGCAAACCTTACATCTTTGTTTACTGTGATCATAAAATTCATGGATAAAGTGGGTAGTCTGTAGCTGTATACTACATGATACCGTAGTCTACTGTACAGAAGTATAAGGAAGAACCTTCAATGCCCAGTTATATTTTAATTGTTCCATTCCTTGTTTTATACCATTCGAAGATAGAATCAATAGCCTCTATTATTGTCAATCGTCTGATTCTTCTGTATTTTCAATGAAATCACGATCTGTCATTACAATATCCAACGTGTGAGCTTATATCACAAGACGACCTCTGGCTATTGTTATTACCATTTCTGGAAAATGTTAAACTCAGTAGCAGTCTAGCAGTACTTAAACTATCGGTTTGTTCAATAACGTTCTCTACTTCGTAAATCAATCACTCCTAATTAACATTTCATAGATACTTATTCAGCTATAAAGTCCATTAACAACTCAGCATATCATAAAACATTATACATCAGACGCTTCCAATCATATAATCATGTGCTACGTACAGGAAGGTACTTTATTCCGCCTCGCCCAAGAAAGGAAAAATTCAGGAGATTCTTTCTATATGTCGCTCCTCGTATTTTCAACCTTTTGCCTAGTGAAATAAAGGATGCATTACGCTTGAATAGATTCAGACACTTGACCAAGAGTTGGCTATTATTGGAGAGGAATGAAGTGGAAACATTGTTTCAATAAATTTTATTTCAGTAGATTAATTTAGTAATTTTATTATGTATGTATGGCATTTCAACACGCTCAAATTACCAGATTTCATTATTTAAGCTTCAAGAGTTCAATTCAGCTAAATTTATTTCTTATATTTCATAGCTTTATCTAATTACATTTTTATTTAGCATTCTCTCTCATTATTGTTCAGATTTCAACTTGATAGTTTCTAGTACTGGATCTGATCATATTTACTATTCATATCGAGGGCATCATATTTATAGTTTATATTCACGTTTCTATTCATGCAGAGCTCTACTGTTTCATTTTTGTTTAATTCCTATATTTGTTCAACACTGTAACCATACTAATCAAGAGAATAAAAAATGCATATGGAACATGAACGACCCCACACTGTGGTAACTCAGGGGTTGTTTAGAGCAATATTTTTCCACTATTTTCAGTTATACATTGTAATATATTGTAATTTGATGTATTTTTTGGAAGAATAAATTTCAATTTCAATATACATTAATCTTCTTACATGTTAAAAAAGTCGAATGAGCTATACATTATTTATCTCTTATAAAATTATTAGAGTATCTCATAAAAGGACACATCAAGAGTGTCCTATATTCAAATAAATAAAACTATAGTATCGAGAACTGGAAAAGGTGGGTGTTTTATTCTGTTATAAAACAAAAAAGTTTCAAGAAATCCATTACATTAAAGAGAGCCTTATTAGTGATTTGATAGGCTGTTGGAAATAATAATGGATCTCATATTATTTGTAAAACCTGATAACTTTGTTACAATTCAAATATAACAAGGATAAGGAGATTGAATTTGTTGGTTTGACAGGTATTTGGGAGTTTGTAGCTTGAAAAATTATTGAAATATATGCGATGATGTGAGCTTTTACATTTTCTAGGAGCTACATTTTCCAATTTAATAAAAATAAAAATCTCCCCTTAACAGTCCATAGCAGGCCATAATTTTACATCAACCCCGCTCACAGTTTGTTTCTATTGATTATCATAGTCGATATGGTGATTTAATAACCTCCATTTCGAGGAATATCAACATCAATTAATGTCGGAGACTCTACAGTAGTTTATTTCACACATTATTTATAAAAATACAATAAAATCAAGGGAAAAATTAATCAACAAGATTTACGGTATATAGTGTGCATTAGTCATCAAAGTGGTCATGAATGTGTTTATAGTTAGGGATGGATTATCACATTGTAAGAAAAAATATGAAGGAAAATAACCAAATGAATGTCAATTGTATTTTCTGGTGAAAAACTGAATCAAACACACTCATTGATCACATTAGAATTCATTTTGCAAATTTAAAATGGATACGGCTTCAGCTTGCATGGCTATCAACTGTAAACAAAAAAAGCTAATTTCCATGTCAGTTGACATTGCAGAAGCTTTATAAAAAGAATTATTATTTAAATTGTGGGAAAGTAGATCAATATTGGACAAAAAATGCAATAATTGGTTCATATGTAGCGAGGTCAATGGCTCAAGGAACTTGCCAACTTTTTCAGCAACTTTCCGACTTGGAAAATGCTCAAGTTACTTAACTGGTTTGCCAGTGGACAGGACCGTAAAAAGTGTTACATCAGTTGGAAGTAACGATTCAACTGGCATGACTTGAATGAAGTCAAGATCAGAAAATGCTTGAGAAGTTCATGATGACTCATGTAAAAAGAAGAAGAGGACAACGTAGATTGATTGGGGTCATGGGTTCCGGATTGACAATGGACAATTAAACTTGTTCTCAATAATATTGATAATTTTTTCTGGATTGAGAATGAACAAATAAATCTGTTCTCAACAGTATTGATAATTGTTCCCTAACAATCAGATGAAGAGTTTTATTTGGCCTATTTTAGAAGACTACTATCCTGCTGGTCTTGTGATAGCATCATGCTGTAATTTTGTGGAGGAAGATTGCTGAGTTCTTCTATTCACTCAAAAAGTTCTAATATTTGATTTTCCAGTACAATACTAACAGTACAATACAGTACTAATAATCGGCTCTCCTGTACAAGATTATTTACTGTACCACAAGGTGTGAATATAAAATAATTTTTCATTCAAAAGGATAATACATCAGTTATTGAGAGCTTGAGAAACTATTTTCAAGAGCACTTATGCCTATTTTGTTTTTTATTCGTTAATTTGAGAAATAAAAAGGCACACTAAGAAATTGTAACAATGATTATATTGTAAATTCCACCTTAATAGTCAACTAACAGGACTGCAGTATCATGTTGAAACCTACTACAGTACAACTGAAGATGTATTGGATTGAATACGAAACAGCAGACCTTTCGGTTGAATCATATGAAGTGGAATAATTAACAGTAGAATCAGTTTTCTCAATATTAAAATTATTGTCTCAGGAATAAAATAATTGAAAACTTGAAATGGAGAAGAGAATCGAGAATAATAGATAAGAAAAGAAAATGTAAGAATAGAAATAGAAATGCATTAATTACAGTTCAGTACTGACAAGCCCATGAGTTAGGAGGCAACATGAAAACAAAGTAGAAAAGAAGAAGGAAAAATAGATTAAAATAGAGTTTGAATAAATAACAGAATAAGTTACTTTGTTCACAGTTCACAGAATAATTAATTTATTTGATTGGATATCTTAATTGAAGTTTCTAATAATTTCAATAAAAGAAACATGCTGAGATTTATGGGACCAGTTTTGGTTGAAAACAGGTTTGATCCAACAGCTGTTCAGGATCTCAACAAAATAACTCCAAACTAATTAGATTTTTGGCACTGTGGTGCAAACCTGTCAACTATCTGCGTTTCAAATAAGATTGAACATAAAAACTTGAGTTTAGTTTATTTGATTTGGTCGATTGGACAGGTACAAAAAGTGTGAGATCCTTGTTGCAAGGCTTGAGGTCAAGTTGAAGGACAGCATTTTGAGCAATTGCTGCATTAGTATCAGTGAACCGATTTGAGTGAAATTAATATTTTTCAATGTAAAATAAAATTTGGAGGAAAGTTATTCTTGTATATTTCTGTAATAAGAACGGTTTTCATGAAATTATAAAAAAAATTAATATTGATCTTTAAATGGTGAAAAGTGGTCATGCATGCAGTACGAAAAAAATTAATTTCTCTGTTATTCTTCGACCAATCTTAATAAATTAGGTATCATTGGAATTGTGAAAAAATTTGCTAACTTTTTTGTCTCTTGTAAATTTTCAGTAAAATGGACGGTTTTCGAGATATTCGCCATCAAAAATTTTAAATGGCCGCCATTTTGGAAAATTTCAACGAAAAATTTTTTTTTTATTTTTTATAGTTGAGTCTTTATAGCATAAATATTCATGCCAAATTTCAGATCAATACAACATTTCGTTCTTGAGATAAAAATTTTTAAGTGAAAAAACAAAATGGCAGCTATAAGGATAACCGCTGAGTTTTGGACACTTCAAATATGACATTTGTAGTCTCCTAGCATCCAGGTACAATACCCTAAAATTCTCGACACTACTTCTGAAACACCCTGTATATGAGGTTCGCTTAAGGTAGTTTATTTATTCAATAAACGTTTTTTCTATTCTATTCTATTATATTGTTACATTGTATGGTTGCTGATAATCTATCTAAAAAAAATGTATAAAAACGTTAAAAATCATTCAAATGCCAAGCTACCAACTAACTATCTTACTATGCCAAGCTACCATAAATGGGTACCGTAGTACATAAGATTTCAAAAATTTTACCCACAGTCAGAACCACAAGTATGTTGTCATAGGTTGTTTCTTTCAACAGAACTTGTTCTCAGCTGAGTTTGCTGACCCACAGTTCACTTTTGCTGGCATTCTGTAACTAACAATAAATTACTGTCTCACTGATTTATTATAATACCTATTCTGACTGCATACACCGGTAATTGTATCATTTTTACAATTAAGAGTAGGGTAGTGATAATGGAATCAGTAAGTTATTAGAACCACTTATAAGAGGTAAAATAACAAGAGTGATTGGGCATATTGAATTTGAAGTAGTTTTTATTATTCATCAACTGAACAATATTATTGTATCAGGGCTCACAGTAACTAGAAATTATCTGATTGCTTCATTGAAGATTTTTCATAAAAACAGAAATAATGAAAAAAATATTTTTAAACTTGAATTCTAAAAAACACTTATGGAGTGAAAATGCACTTACATTGGTAGTGACGATCGTTTCGACCTGTTGTCGGTCATCATCAGACTGTGGGAATTTACTCTAATGTCAAGGTTATAAGTGGTAAGGGATCTTATTATTTTTAAATTTTTGAGAATTAAAAAAGTTATTTTAATTGAACAAATGTCGGATTTGACCTTTGAAGTGGACATCAATGAAGCAGTAGGCCTATAGTGTTTGGGAGGGAGATCCCACCTATATAAACTCATGAAATAACCAAATCTGGAAATGTTATATCACACTATAGGCTATAAGCCTATACATCAGCTTTAGGGTAATATTTACAAAGTTTGATGAACAAAATTTATCATCTACAGAATTTATCAAACATAGTTAAAACTATATGGGCTAGTGACTTCATTCCCTGCTTGGACCGCGTTTTAAATTTTACGACTGTATCCAAGTTCGTATTTTTCAGAATTCAATCGAAATGGGTATGAATATCGATATGAATATTGATATGAATATCGATTATTACATGAAAGTAGATAGTTTAATAAATACACTTTTTAAAATGAAATAATAAGATTTTCTCGTGTGTTACACTACTGCCGGAGGTCTGGATTGATATGAAAGAAATACAAGTAGTTTCATTTAGTAGAAATGTTTTGACAATTGTAGCCTGAATTCTATTTGTCGCACTCCACTTTTATCAATCATGTCTCAGCATCTACGGCTGCGCCCTAGCTTCGCCCTCCTAGGTTCTTAATAAAAGCAGCGATTCAATTCATCTATTTCATCATCATCCAATTCAATCAACATAATATTTTCATCCTCTTGCTCAGCTAAACTTTGGATGGTTAAACACAATCCAACAGTTTACCACTGCATGAGTGACAAGGTCATTACATTATCGGTGATCCTTCCTTGTTAAACTGTTGGATATGTGAAAGAATCTATTTCATTCATGATCCAGTTCCATCCACACATATTCATCCATTTACTCAGTCTTAAACTTTGGGTGGTTAAACATAATCCAACAGTTTACCACTGCATAAGTGACAAGGTCATTACATTGTCGGTGATCCTTCCTTGTTGAACTGTTGGATATGAGTGAAAGAAGCCTTGGAAGAGTTCCATGAAATATTAATGCGTACTCTGAGTGCTCACACAGAAAGCTTCCTGGGCAGTTTACACGCAAGGTTGATTCACTGATAGACTAACCACCAACTGATTGAAAGTGATGCTAATTCACAAACCGCGTTGATTCTATGCATTGTTGCTAACAAGCATCTTGATCCTCAAATGATAATTCGATAATTGTTTGTCTTATTCAAAGCATCCGCCGAAATATTGTATATGTTGAGAATTCATGGATCTGTAGACTTTAGTTACCGGAAAAGTTAACTCCACACAATTTACACTCGATCCAAAAATGTTAAAGAACTTTTCAGTGAAGATGAATAAAATAAGTTACAATTTTTTGAACTCTAAAAATTGAACTTGATTTTGTTTGAAACATCAGTCCAATATTTTTGAAAAATTCTTCTGATATAGATAGGCTAGGCACTACCTACATGCATTTTTAAAATGCTTGTCATCATGTAATTTTTTTACATTTTTCATTTATGCATGTAAGAAAACCAAGGAGGTTCAACTCACATTTGACTTTCAAAATAACGACAAATTATGACCAGTATCTTGAATTTCAATAATGTAACGTCTGCAAATAATATCTAAACCTCTATCTTATATTCAGTTTATTTTTATACGCAGAAATTGGAAAATGTACAGAAATTATTGATGGAAATTACTGCAATTCAACTAAAGTAGACAATGAATTAATGTACCTAATTGAATAGCATTGGCCTAATGAGTTGAAATGAATGAAACAAAAATTCACTTTCAGTCCCTTCCAATATATTCGAAAACCTAACAAAACTAATACTGAAATGATCAAAATACAAATTCTGCTTTATATTAGTATCTTGTATACTCAGAAAATAAATTCAATCTGTATGGTTATTTCAATGAGAGGAATTTCACCTTACCACAAGATACGTAATAAATATCTCATTATTATGTATCAGCTACTAGATATTACGTACGTAGGCTGATTCACAAGAATTTTGGAAAATACTCGCGTGCCTAATTTAGCCAGTTCATTTTCATGAAAAGTGGATCATGAACTTACTATTACGCCATTATTGACTGTACAGTATACTTACAATTGCAGCCTCTATATATTGATCTTACAGCATTAGATAGTTGCACGAACCTGTACTATATAGGCTATGTGTGAATACTAGACACAGTTTCCACTCACATGAAATAGAAATTCTTCAGTGATCACGATATTGAAATCACACGATAGTTGGCTAAAACTCGTTCATAGTGTTCAGGTCTTTGTCGGATATGCTACATGGGCTACACAAGGATACAATAAACTTGGAATGAACTAGAAAACAAGAAATTTAGAGAACTTTCCAAACCCGTTCAAACCGTATCCACTATTTCCTTGTTATTTTCAATTTGTTCTGTTTGTTTACTTTGCCGTATAGTTTGATTGTTAGTTGAGTAAATTGATTGAATTCATAAGAAATAAAGCATAAAATATACTTTAAAGTTTGTCTGTGGTTTTATGTAATTTATTATTCAATGATTTATTAGTTAAAAAATTATTAAAAACCTGGAGAGAAACAATAACTAAGCGGTTCAATAGTGTGTCCTATTCTGATATTCTCTTCAAGATTTCAAACAATGAATTCTAATATTGTGCTTAGATGAACCATTATATTTGTTTTTGATTTTTAGTATCAATCAAAGTTTTTTAAGATCAACAATCAAAGCATTCTAAGTGATAGAAAATTTCACTTTGAAAGTTTTAAACAATCTAATAATATAATTTATGGTAGCCTGACTCTTGCCATTTTTATAAAATATGGGCCAAGTTGAAGGATAAAATAAGAAAATTAAAAAAACAATAGAAAGGATTTAAAAAGGGAAAAGAAAGTTATAAAAATGAGACGTTTAATCGAAAATGATTAAACAGGCTCTGGAATTGAGACTTGACCAGATGAAATTGAAAAAATTGTGTTTTTTAAAAGACTAAATTGAAAAAAAAACAATTTTAAAGTTGACTAAAATACATTCTGTTATTATTGCTTTTATGTATTATATATTCTACTTCAATGTATATGCTAATAGTTTATTGAAGATATTGCTTTTTGTAACCAATGACAATTATAGTAATGAATAAAAACTAATTGAAAAAGACTTTTCACAAACATAAAGTTTCGCAAACATTTCAAAACGAATTCAGATAACTTTTTCTCAAACATTTACGTTTAATTTTATTTTCAAAGGCATTAAAATCTTCGTCAGCCGTTTGTTTCGTTATTTCAAGACCGAGCCATGAAAAATACAATAAATCAAAGAAGAAGATAGTAGCGAATTTCACAACATAGAGCTAGTATAGATGCTAGTAGCTAGTCTAGCTAGTAAATTCATTTCTAGTAGATTTGAATTGGAAATCAAAACATTCCTTCCACACAAGCTTTACAATTGGCGACGCACGATTCCTTTGTTTCACAATTTGCTGCCGTTGCTAGGAAAAGATGAGAGCGTTACATAATGTGTAAAGGCAGGTTTTGACCTTTGACCCAGAGTTGCATCCGTTTAGAAGGTGAAGTCAACCGCTGACAACACTGACCTACTGCATTTGTAGTGAGTATTCACTTCATACTGTCAGAATTGTTTGAATGGAAAACATGCATAAGAGAATGCTGACCACACTGACCTACCTACCTGTCTTACCGCCTGACCTACTGACCAACGTACAATTTGTATAGCAAAATCTATAGCCATTTAACAAATAAAATTCCTACTTACACTTTCATTTATCACTAAATGAATGAGATACAAATAAGGCAGATAAGATTTACTCATAACTGTCTCAACAAAGAAATGTCTACAAATATTTTCATTGATCATTGCATCAAAAATGCAAATCAAGCCGATAGTATTTGCATAATCCTATTCATGGATTCCATTCCCCAATTTCTTTCTACTTTCTTACCGTGTATCGTGTATCGTACACACCTTACTCGAAATGTAAGATGGATCGATATCTGGATAAATCTACTAATGAAGAGGGTTGTCAGATTATTGGAGAAATAAAGTATGGAAAAATTTATATATGTTTACAGTAGCAGCCGCAGCAGCAGGAAAGATAATGGAAGATAAATGGATCATTTTTGAATTTATTAAATTTGTATTCGGTTGAAAATCTTGTAAAAATCCTACCAATATAATTATTATAACATTGTACATGAATATTTAATAATTATATTCAAATACTACAAAAATGAAAATATATGATTATGTTCCACGCTTCTTTGCATAATGATTGAAGTCTGCATTGTTTTATACCATCTATCGATTGAAATAGAATTTATACCATTCTTCTTAGTAAAATAAACTTTACATCTGAATGAAGAATTCAATCATGAATGATAAACCTATTAAGTTCGGTTGATTACATTGGAGGTTTGCAAATCTGCATTGATTTCTAGTATCTATCGATTGAAATAAAATTTGTTGTCATTCTTATTTGTAAAACACACTTTACATCTGAATGTACAATTCAACAATCATGAATAGTAAACCTATTTTGGAAAATGAATTTCAAATTATTATCCACATCACTACCATTAGTTTTGCCAGTAGCAGGCATCCAATGATTTGGACTATATCCTATATGTACCGTATATAGTTCAAGATCTGTTGTGAACCATCAAAGTTGTTCTGAAGATAGCAGTAGGCCTAGTGGCCTACTATATTCCTATTCATTTAATGTAATTGTCCACAAAATTCAAATAATAAGTCTAGTCTATTGTATTCAATTTTCCTAATTTCCATAATGATCATTCCTACGAGCTTTCTGAAGGGCATAATTTAAAAAGCATACCCGTAATGTTTCAAATGAGTTCTGAATCATCTATACCTATATTTAAAACACATTACTGATACTCAATGGTCAGAAAATGTACCACAAACTATCAATAAATCTTTGAAAGTTGACGGCACCTGTACAAATAAGCGGCCACCCTTCCACTAAAGAGCTAACTAAAATAAAATAGAGTAGCTTACCAGTACCTATTGCAATTGCACTGACGATTACTAACCATTAGAAGCAGCAATAAACCAGTCCTCTAATAAAAGGAAATGCAATTATGATGGCTGAACTAGCTCTAGGCCATACATCAATCAATTAACTCATTCAATCTCTTGCTTGACTCTCAGGATGAAAAAACGTTAATGACAAGTGCAAGTATGACATCATCTGATCTAACCTAGAAATGATATATGTCTCGGTAACCGAGTGACACACATATACTACGGTGGTGTGTGTGTGTGTGTCGCGTCGTGCATGACGCAAAAACGCGTGCGTTATCGGACGCGCGATAGCGTAAACATGACAAATAATGATCAAACAGAGGTGAAAGTTGCCAGAGTTAAACAAAGTTGCCGCAATTTTTATCTGTGTTGTGGGGCAATACCGGCAAAGAATGTGCGGTCATTGGGATTCTTTGAATTTCATTCATTTCAAAAAGTAGAAAAGTAATACAGATATTTCTCATATTGTTCATCTGTAAGACAAATAATGCCTATTTCTATTAATTTAATAATTATTGTTTTGTTGAGTTCGATGCACTCATGATTCCCAAGGTTCGTGGGTAGAAAGAGTTTTAAAGATAAGAATAATTTAATAATAAATATCTTTAATTTAAAGATAAGATAAGATCTTAAAGATAAGATTTTATTTACTTATCTTTAATTTCAAAGATAAGTGTTAATATAGAGTTTACAAAAATTCGACTGAGTCACTGTCGATGTTGTAGAACCGTTCCATAATGAAATAAAAACACACATATATCATCAAATTCTATAATATTCGTCAGGTTGAAAATGTGACTTGTGTGGTCACGAAACCATAGTCCTTTACCAAATAGAACAGTAGAATTTGACGATATATGTGTGCTTTTATTTCGTTATAGTCTACAGAAGATTTAAATAATCGCCTTTGAGTTTAGTCAATCTAACTATTGAGTATCAACCATAATCATTTAACGAAAAAATATTCAAGGTTGAAGTAAATTATATGATTGTTTTGGAAATTAAAGTTGAAGACATGATTCGAAAGACATACCTAATAGATGCAAATAAATCTCCTTTTACAACTTGCTGATTCCATTATAATTGCAGTAATAAACAGTGCCCACCTCAGTACAAGAATCAACAATAAAACTTGATTGGAGCATTTATGAGCATCCTTTTTACAATAATTTGTCAAGTATACTTCGAACACAATAAATTAATCAAAGGAATTACAGCTTGGCCTCAAAATGATCATTATTCTGTCAAGGTGGAAGATAAATCATGTGGGTAATTGAATGGAGACTGAATTCAGCAATAATTTTTTAATGGTCGTTTATGATATTCTCATCATAAACAATAATCAACGAATTTATAATAAAAAACATTCAAGGCTTTTATAAATGACCAATTTCCAATTCACGTATTTAAATGATAGTTGTAATTCATATTTATTCATTTAATGAGATTGTCAACAAAATTAATGTAGTGAATTCATTGTATTCAATTTCCTTATTTCCATTATAATCATCCGTAATACAAATCTGAACCAATAGATTCTTTGAAAAATAAAAATGGTTTAACGTTTCTCTATACTCAATGCCTCCCTTGAAAATAAAAAATAACCAAGAGACGAGCTAAAACTGAAACTTAAGTAAATTTCTTCAATCTATAAAGTCATAATTGACGAAGACGTAAATGCTTTAAAAAATTGCATGACATTCATAAAACAAATTCAGAAAACTTTGTTGCTAGCAAATTCTTGAAACTGATAAATCACACTTGATTAATGCAGCACTTAGATGTGAGAATATGGAATACAAATATCAATATATACTTGAATTTACACAGGATATATTCTGATCAAGGTTGATTAATTGTTTATTCATACTCATGCTTTATATGGCTAAACCGGCATATACTGTATTCATTTTATTCTAAATACAATCAAACGCTTTTTTAACCAAACAGTGCTGAGGTCACTTCATTTTATAACAGTGAACACGTTTCCTCCATCTCCAATACACAAAATATACTGAAATGAATTTGTTCATAAACCACTTTTTTATCAGTTGTGCCCGTAAAATACAGATAAATCTGATTAATTCAACCTCATAATTGATTATTAGCATATCGATAAAGTTTTCAAACGCCTGGTGTAAATTGTTCAATAAGAAATAGCAAGATCAAAATGAGATCAAGTTCATTTTTTTATGGAAAAGAAAGGAAACACTATGCATTAATTGAAATAAGGAACTGATCTAGATTGGACTGAGATATCGATGTTGCTTATGGTTATTGGTTGAAGAAATATCTAAATAAGGAGTGGCTAATGTATGAATATCCATAACCTCCAGATGTATGAGATTTAAATATTACTTCGACGATCCTTCTCTGCACAAATTATCACTTAATTGAGCAGCAATATTAATTACAGTAACAGATGTGAGCAGTGTACAGATTTAATTGATTATATACATCGGTACACGTCTTTGCCAATAATACATAGCTTCTCTGTATTTGACCTTTTCAACGGATCAACAATTATATTAGATTTCTCTCACTTTAACCCTTAACTGGTATGGCTGGGTCATTTTTGACCCAGCCAACTACAATTTCTTATCCAGTGCAGGAATTTTCCTGTCGATCACGCTCTCCCTCCATGTATTCTCCTACTTCCTTCTCTTCTACAAAGAGGGAAAGAACCAGTTTACTGTTTATGAGCGTTTTGGGTCAGTTTTGACCCAGCCATACCGTGAGTTGTGAATTCAGTTTTCAATTTCTGGGTTACTTTTGACCCAACCAATAGTTATTCTTGGAGACAATTACGCAGAGGCCAACTAAATTTAATTACCATTCAATCACGTTATTTCATGAAACTCAATAGGGATTTTGTTGCATTGTGAGTACTATTCCATATTATCAGTATTTCTTCCATGAACGTGAATGATTCTTGGGCCCTAGTACAAAATTATACAGAAAGATTAGTTGAGGAACAGAAATAATCGTTGGCTGGGTCAAGTTTGAGGATTCAATCTGTGAATCTATTAATTCCCTTTATCTATCAAAAATGTGTAAAAAATGTTCATAAAAAATTAAAATTCTATATAACACAAAAAGAAAACATCAGGGATATGATATTCAATAAAAAAACTGGGATTTACACAAGTTGAGAGAATTTTCCCATTCAAACTGCAAGATTTTTAGGAAATCTTCAGTACAAAACTTTAACTCATGTCAGTTTTTTTTGTGATCTGATAAAAAAGTTATTTCAGGTTTTTTTGGAGATGGACTCATATACTACCACAGAAGAACATAGGAAAGACTTTTGTTCAACATGATGTATTTTTAAATTTTTTTTTCAAAATAGTATTGAACATTGTTGACAAGTTTCACATTTTTTTAACATAAATATTTTTTAAACAGCAATTTTATACTGTAAATGTTGTTGGAACAACAATTAGACTATGATGTTATTTGAGTTAGAATATAAAGATTCAATTATACATCTAGGTGTATTTTTTAATTTTTTGAAATTTTGGGTGACTTTTGACTCATCCATACCTTGAGTTTGACCCCTAATACACCATACCAGTTGAGGGTTAACATTATTTTGTTTATTCATACGAAAACAACACAAATCGAGCAAAATAATGTCCCTCAAACAAAGTGGAATCTTCAACATTCAAAGAAATGTTTCTTCTCATCTGTTTTAGATGAGTAATATTTCAAAACCTTTTTATGTAGTTGAGAAGTTGATATTGTGGTAATTATTCACATTAAATAAAAAGACTAAGAAATTGTCAAAAACCACAGATTTTATTGATAGTTAGAAAGACCGGTTTTGGTTGTTACACCATTGTCAATCTCTCATAAACCTGTAGTTTTTGACAATTTATTAGTCTTTTTAATTGATATTTCAAAAACTAGCAATTTTCTGGGTGATATAGTAATATTTTTAAAATCACCTCAAATCTTAAATCTTTATTCTCCTGTAATTCATTGAGTAATACTTGGAAATGGTTTACCTTAAATTCTGTTTTTGTTGTGTTTTTCAGATTGTGCAAATCTGGCCAATAACAGCGTGGCTGACATGAAGGTGGAGCCAATCACAGCCGAGGAGGAGTACATGAAAAATCCCGATCTGAAAAAGGAGGAAATTGCCGAATTGAAAAAGTGGATGAAAACACAGCCTCATCTACCTCAGAATGTCACTGGTGAGCCAATTCAAATACCGTAATAATAATTGTATTATTTTTGTTTTTGTGTCTGGGCTGACACTACTCTGCATTGTCGTGGGTTCTAATCCCACCAGAAGGCATGGACCTTTGATCATCTCATTCCATTACCCACGCACAAGCAAAAAGCTTCTGTGAGCATCATCCACATTGAAAAAACAATTAAAATTATATAAAATAATCGATAGATTATCTGGCAATATATTTTGGACTCAAAATTGGACAAAACTTATTAAGTGATAAACATAACTACAAGTAAGAGAATCTTGTAGGCCGTTTTTTTCAGCCTATGGTGTGCTGACTCTTTCTTGTATTTTTATGTTGGACTGTTTAATGTATGTGAAGAATAACCTTAGTCTTTTCAATTTAAGAGGAAACATTCATGAATATAACACAAGAGCTGTCACTCAAATTGATCCAAGTCGAGTTAGGCTAAGACGCAAAAAATGTATAGCTAAGTTGGTGTAAAAATGTTTAATGTTCCATCACCTGAAGTTAGAAATTATGAATGTAAAAGATTCAAATATATTATAACAAAATGGTTGAAGGAGAGAGCATTTTACTCTGTTGAAGAGATTTTAACTAGTTACTCTCATCCATAACATTATGAGTTTTAATTTTATTATATTTTTTATAATGTAAGTTTATCTGACCTGTACTTGATCCTAAGTATTCATATTGTGATATTTGAGTCAAGTGACTTTTGTCTATGCAATTTTGTTTGTGACAATAAAAATTCTTGATTCTTGATAACCTATTCTTGGACAATTTCTATCCAAATTTGGGAAAGGAACAGTTTTGGGCTTTAAGCCTGTTGTTCCTTTCCCGATCATTCATAGTTGAGAATGATATTGTATCTATAAATAAATAAATACAGTGTACATTTCTGAGACAAAATGCCTAAGATATTAAAATTGAACAGTGATGAAATTGGGAATTCAGCATGAAACTAGTTCTAGCACATACAGATTAGGACCTTTTTGTACGGTACGATACTCATAAAAGAACAGTCAATTCAAACAGTGTTATAAATCACAAGTTCATGCTCATAAAAGAAGTCGAAAGTATGTCGTCAGGCTGACATTATTCGCTCCAGAAGGTACAGAAGATAATGGGAAAGCAAAATGTACAAAAATTATTCCTGAACAAGATAGTAAAGTAACCAAGTTACTAAAGTAACCTTCACGCTTAAGATACAGACAATCAACCAACATATCATATTAAACATACTCGTATGTTTATACCAGCTCATCCTAAATGTAGAAATTTAATTCAACTTTGGATTTTTTTAAATGTTAATTTATATTATTTTCATTCTTTAACTCCGATACAGAGTTTGTTAATGATTAAATATTGATGTTATCTGAGTGGGATTATTAATATATGAATTGACTGATTACAGATGAGCAGCTCATCCTTTTCCATCACAGTTGCTACTATGACATGGATGCCACAAAGGCCTGCATTGAAGTGTATTACACCACCCGCACCAACACTCCTGAGTTTTTCGGAAACAGAGATATTCTCAGACCAGAACTCCAGCATGCACTCAAAGTTTTGTAAGTAGCCAATATATTCTCCAACAGTCTAAAGAATTAACATGACAAATTCACTTCATTGGGGTAAAAAATTTAAATAATGTTTTGCTCTAACAATATTGTTTTTTTTCTGTAAAATTATTTATTTATAGAGCTATGTAGGGATTTCTTTTACTGTACACTATTAACTTCATGCAAAATGATATTGACTATCAATCCTATTATTGGACTTGAATATATATTTAATCTAAGAATTTAATTTTCAACAATGTTTTGCTTTATTCTTTATTCTTTATTGATTGATATAATAAGTATACATCATATAAATGATAGGGAGAGGAAAAATAAGGTAACCTTGTGCTAATCCTCTCCCCAATTTAGATATGGTTACACATAGTCCGAAATAGGTTAAGTCTTGTAGCTCTTCACTTCGCAAAATTTTCAGACCACTAATATGTTCACAAAGTAAATTTTCAAATTTAGATGTTTCAAAACAAAAAATAGAACAGATATTTCACATTATTATCACTTGAATAGAGAAGATTCATATATTAAAGAAATAATTTTGAAAAAGAACCGAAAAAAACAAACTTAATTCGCTTCTTAAACTTGCTTTAACAATACTGTTTTTATTTTGTAAGAATATTTATTTATAGATCTATGTGGGTATTCCATTTACTGTACACTATTAAATTCATGAAAAATTATATTGACTATCAATCCTATTATTGGACCTGAATTTAATACAAGAATTTTTCATTTTCAATTTTCCACAAAGAATCGTTAATTTTCCCAACAATTTTTATTAATTATATACAGAGGCCCGAAATAATACACTACCCAGGTAAACTAAACTTGATATGATGATTTTACTTTTTGACCACTCTACTCTAAGAGTCAGTGTTAACA
This sequence comes from Nilaparvata lugens, assembly GCF_014356525.2. Taxonomy (NCBI): domain Eukaryota; kingdom Metazoa; phylum Arthropoda; class Insecta; order Hemiptera; family Delphacidae; genus Nilaparvata; species Nilaparvata lugens. The sequence goes on along the minus strand of NC_052511.1, from coordinate 41,782,865 downwards.
TCCATTCATTCAAGTGTTTACTTCAACCAACAATAACAAACTTCAAAAAAATAAAAATCAAATGGTTCTTCATTTTGACATCAATAGGCTACAATAATTTGAAACAAAACAATTTTTCAATCATGAACAGTAAATAACTATTACAGCATTGCATAATTTTTTACATAGTAATATAAATAATAAACATTATTCAAAATTGGATACTAATCTAACAAGATGTCAAAAAAAGGATTATACTACTTGCTTAATTATTAAAATTGTTTGCAAGTAGGAGTAACTTACATGAAAAAAGTTTTTCAATTGCTGCATTCACGCATAGATTCACACACCACTCACGCATTAGAATAATATTTCATGTGTTACTAAAATCAAATTTAACCAATGACAGTGAACAAACTCTCAATATTTTCAGGAAGAGAAGAAAGAAGCCACTTGAAAATTTGTTTTTTAAATATATTAATACTATTAACACTTTTTATGTAATCAGGCACATTATTGAACAGTTTAGGACTAAGAAAGACAAAATATTTTTGAAAAAAGGTGTTGTTACTTCCTATTATTCCCTGTTGAATTTATTTATTTGAATTTTGATGATCGTGATGTCCCTGTTGACTTTATCTATAATCTAATCTATTCTAAACTATTTTTTTCAATATATTGTTCAGCATAATTGTTTTTTTCTTATCTTGAACTATGTTGTGTGAGAGTGTGATAAATAAAATTTGCTCCATGTTATTAGTTATTGTTCCATGTGGAAATGTTAATTACCCATGAAACCGCACCCACTTCACTTTTTAAAATTTAATTTCAATTTTTTTTTCATTGATCTACATACAATCTATTCTATTAGTTAACCTGTTCTATTAGTTGACCTATTCTATTAGTTAACCATTTTATTATTACTTGCTATTAGCTATTGTTCCATGTGGAAATGTTAATTAGCAATGAAACCACACCCACTTCACTTTCTAAAATTTCATTTCAATTTTTTTCATTGATCTATGATATATTTTATTAGTTAACCTGTTCTATTAGTTGACCTATTCTATTAATTAATCATTTTATTAGTTAACCATTTCATTATTACTTGTTATTAGTTATTGTTCCAAGTGGCAATGTTAATTACCCATGAAACCGCCACTTCACTTTTCAAATTTTTTAATTTAAATTTTTTAACTTTTTTTAATTGATCTAAGCTCTATTTTTAATGAGAAAATTATTTAAATTAATAAACAAATCCAATTTTTTTCTATTTTTGTTTAGACACTACAACTGCCTGCCGGTGAAAGACCCGAACGGCTACCAGATAATCTACCACAAGCTGCAGCAGTTTGAGGCGGGCAAGTACACATTCAATGACGGCGTGAAGGTGCTGTCGATGGCTATCGACGCCTGTCTCAGTGTCGAGGGAACGGTGCCTGGCTACATTTTCCTCTTCGACATGAAAGGCGTCAGGCTCGGCCATCTCACCAGGCTCAGCATTTCCTCCCTCAGAAAGTTCTTCCTCTATTTGCAGGTACCAAGATAAAAGAAACTATACCGTAGTCTCTAAGAAAGTTTTCCCACTATTTGCAAGAAGTAAAAATCTGGTGTGGCGCACTCACACAACTTTCCTTGCCGTTATGAAAATTGATCACCTGACGCTAGTGTGCTCGCGCATTTCAAGTAGTCTACAATTCAAAGATCTAAGCCAGCTGGTGACAGGACAATAACGCTGGTGACACACGAGGTCTGCTATCTCTTCATAGTGAATAATTTAATAGAATCAACAGTTTGCAATTGGATAATCTTATTTTCTCTAATTTCGAGCTTATTTTCAATTTTAGAGATTTTTATGCTCAATCTTTTCCACTTGAAATTTTTTGTTCAAACTGTATCTGAAGCCTGATAATTGAGAATCTAAAATCAAACTTTGCATAGATGGGGCGGAGCTCCTGAAATTTTTACAGATATGAGACTTGTGGCAGTTGATAGAACTTATCGATGACTATTCTAGGTATAACTTTAATCAAAATCGTTGGAGCCGTTTTCGAGAAAATTGCGTAAAACCCTGTTTTGACAACATTTTCGCCATCTTGAATCGCATTTGATCGAAATTGTTCGTGTCGGATCCTTATAGTGTAAGGACCTTAAGTTCCAAATTTCAAGTCATTCCGTTAATTGGGAGATGAGATATCGTGTACACACACACACACACACATACACACACACACACACACACACACACACACACACACACACACACACACACACCACACACACACACACATACAGACCGATACCCAAAAAATCACTTTTTTGGACTCAGGGGACCTTGAAACATAGAAATTTAGAAATTGGGGTACCTTAATTTTTTTCGGAAAGCAATACTTTCCTTACCTATGGTAATAGGGCAAGGTAATTTTTTTTTTTTTTTTTTTTTTTTTTTTTTTTTAAATAAAGGCTTTTATTGAACGAAATTTCATTACATTTTAGAAAATAATCAAGTAAATGTTAATACATTTTTATTGTAAGCATTTTCTCCTTGGCTGAGTGCCGTCAGGAGGTGTTGGCAAGCTTTTTATATATGAATTTTAATATTATTTATTTATTTAAAAATAGACAATATATACAAAAAATAAGAATGTAAAATACTATTTACAGAGGAAGAGAGGGTAATAGTACATCTTGTGTGTATGGATTAAAAATTGAATTCTTGAATCAAGAAATATCTGTACGCCCAAGCATCTCTGCAGTATTGTCCTATCAGCATCCAGTTGTCACCATTCAGGTACGTCTTCAGCTCCTCTACAGCAAGCAAAGTCTTTCCGAAGTATCGCTTTCTGAACTCTGCAAGCACCGGGCACCTGGCTATGAAGTGAACTACATCCTCTTCCTCCTTCATGTTGCATAGAGAACAGATCCTTACATCCTGCCTGTGGGAATATTTGTTGAGACGAATGAGCTCGGTCCTTGACTTCATGAACCACTTAATCAATGTGAAGTCCACTGGTTCATACACATAGTTTGTGAATTGCGTCAGTTCTGGATACAGGGAGTATCGCTGGCTTCTCTGAAGTCTGCCTCTGAATCCCTCTCTCAGTCCCTCAGTGACTCTGATCACAAGAGCCTCAACATCACCCGCAAGGAATTCCGTTGCAGAGACCCCATAAGCCGTTTCCATATTCATCCAGTCTCTGTACACAAACACTTTCCTCTCCATAGTTTCCTTGAGCAGAATATGCGGATACCTATTATCAGGCAGATTCATGCATCTCTTCATATACTTGAAGTGGAGCCTTAATGTATAGACAAAGAGTGGGAGCAGTGCAGTCTCGAGTAATAGGCAGTAGTTTGGCGCCCACATAGGTAGATTGAAAACCTTCTTAAGGAAAAGACGTTGAACCTTTTCAACTTCCTCAACCATCTTTCCTCCCCATATTTGAGCGCCATAGCACACTGTAGAACGCGCCATTGCTTCAAATACTCCTAGCTTCGATTTGAAGGGAATGTTTTTCTGTGAAAACAGACCGTTGAAAATATTCAATGAGATTTTTGCTGCCGACGACCTCTCCCTGAAGTGTTCTGTCAATGACAATCTGGACGTCAATGTCACTCCAAGATACTTGTAGCTGTTCACCACTTCAATTGGCTCATTGTTGTACAGCCAAACCTCATTTCTGCTTATTTTCCCTCCTTTCCTGAAGATCACAATCTTTGACTTGTCAAGATTAACCTGTAGGTTCCAACTGTTGCAGTATCTCTCCAAGCCAGCTATCATCCTTCTCAAAGAGAGTCTGTCCGATGCCAGGAGAACTATATCGTCCGCGTACGCTAACAGCTTTATGTAGACACCCCCAACATTGACCCCTCCATCCAGCCAATCCTCCAAATCATTCACGAATAAAGAAAACAGCAAGGGACTCATCAGGCAGCCTGCTTTACGCCGGTTCGTGTTTCAAATCTTCCCGACAGCCCCTGATGCCCCCAAACTCTAGCTGTTGACTTTATCTATAATCAACTATTTGTTTTTTCAATATATTGGTCAGCATTGTTTTTCTTATCTTGAACTATGTTGTGTGTGAGTGTGATAAATAAAATTTGCTTTACGTTATTAGTTATTGTTCCATGTGGAAATGTTAATTACCCATGAAACCGCACCCACTTCACTTTTTAAAATTTCATTTCAATTTTTGTTTCATTGATCTATGATCTATTTTATTAGTTAACCTGTTCTATAAGTTGACCTATTCTATTAGTTAACCATTTCATTATTACCTGTTATTTATTAGTTAATAATAGTACTTGCTGAGGCATGGCGGACTACTTGTGGAGACAATGGAAGGGACTGTGCAAGGAGGGAGGGTGCTGGGACGAAAAAGAGTGAAGTTGGTGGATGATATCAGGGAGGAGGGAAAGTACTCCAAGATGAAGAGAATTGCACAGGACAGAGAGGAATGGAGAAGGAGGAATCATGTTTAGACCTGCCCTAGGGCAGAACACCAGTAATAATAATAATTTATTAGTTATTGTTCCATGTGGAAATGTTAATTACCCATGAAACCGCACCCACTTCACTTTTTAAAATTTAATTTAATTGTTTTAAAATTGATGTATGATCAATTTTAATGATAAAATGCTTTACAATGAATCAATAAATTCAATTTTTTATATTTTTGTTTAGACACTACAACTGCCTGCCAGTGAAAGACCCGAACGGCTACCAGATTATCTACCACAAGCTGCAGCAGTTTGAGGCGGGCAAGTACACATTCAATGACGGCGTGAAGGTGCTGTCGATGGCTATCGACGCCTGTCTCAGTGTGGAGGGAACGGTGCCTGGCTACATTTTCCTATTCGACATGAAAGGCGTCAGGCTCGGCCATCTCACCAGGCTCAGCATTTCCTCACTCAGAAAGTTCTTCCTCTATTTGCAGGTACCAAGACAAAATAAACTATACCGTAGTCTCTAAGTAAGTTCTTCCACTATTTGCAAGAAGTAAAAATCTGGTGTGGCGCACTCACACAACTTTCCTTGCCGTTATGAAAATTGATCACCTGACGCTAGTGTGCACGCGCATTTCAAGTAGTCTACAATTCAAAGATCTAAGCCAGCTGGTGACAGGACAATAACGCTGGTGACACACGAGGTCTGCTATCTCTTCAAAGTGAATAATTTAATAGAATCAACAGTTGTCAACAGTTTGCAATTGGATAATCTTATTTTCTCTAATTTCGAGCTTATTTTCAATTTTAGGTGAAAATGTCATTGAACATTAATTGTAGAGATTTTTATGCTCAATCTTTTCCACTTGGAATTTTTTGTTTAAACTGTATCTGAAGCCTGATAATTGAGAATCTAAAATCAAACTTTGCCTAGATGGGGCGGGCGGAGCTCCTGAAATTTTTACAGATATGAGACTTGTGGCAGTTGATAGAACTTATCGATGACTATTCTAGGTATAACTTTAATCAAAATCGTTGGAGCCGTTTTCGAGAAAATTGCGAAAAACCCTGTTTTGACAACATTTTAGCCGCCATCTTGAATCGCATTTGATAGAAATTGTTCGTGTCGGATCCTTATAGTGTAAGGACCTTAAGTTCCAAATTTCAAGTCATTCCGTTAATTGGGAGATGAGATATCGTGTACACAGACGCACATACACTCATACACACACACACACACACACACACACACACACCACACATACAGATCAATACCCAAAAACCACTTTTTTGGACTCAGGGGACCTTGAAACGTATAGAAATTTAGAAATTGGGGTACCTTAATTTTTTCGGAAAGCAATACTTTCCTTACCTATGGTAATAGGGCAAGGAAAGTAAAAAAGGTACTATACTATAGCAGCACAGCAAGTTCTATTCCTCATCTATTTGCAGGTACTGATAAAAAAGGTACTATACTGTTGTCGTTCAGGAAGTTCTTCCTCAATTTTCAGGTACTATACTATATACTGTAGTCCTTCGTCAGGAAGTTCTTCCTCTATTTGCTGGTACTAACAGAAAAGTGTTAAACTATAAGGCTGGGCGTACACCGGTTAGTCAAGACAAGACTAGTCACGTTTAGTCACAATACTTCACATAGTTGCTTATGAAGACATGTCTAATTGCAATGACTAATCAGTGTGAGTTGCGTCATAAGCAACAATGTGAAGTATTGTGACTAAACTTGTCTGATTATGTCTTGACTAACTGGTGTGCGCCTAGTCTAATGTAGTCGCTCAGGAAGTTCTTCCTCTATTTGCAGGTACTAGGCAAAAAAGGTTACTTGATAACGCAGACATTACTAGAGAAAACTTTTGATACAGGACCTTCCTCCAGTAAAATGTGTGACTCCACACATTTTTCAAGTCTTACATCTTATTCTCTTGAGTCGTGGGAATTAATTTCTCAAGTCTTAGGTCTTACTATTTCTCAAGTCTTATTAATTTCTCAAGTCTTAGGTCTTAATATTTCCCAGTCTAATTTCTATAAGTCTTAAGTCTTATTTCTATAAGTCTCAAGTCTTATTTCTTGAGTCTTCTATCAAACACATTCACGATTGTATTGATTTGCAAGAAATGCCTGAATATGATTTGACAGAACGCATTTTGTTACTCTACTAGCTGATAGCCTGAATCCAGGATTATTCATTCTCAATACAGAGACCTAATGTGCCCTACAAAAAAGGATTAAAACCCTTTTTCTATCATCTTCCTTCTTCTTCATCTTTTTGTTTTTGTTCTTTTTTCTTCTTCGTCATCTTCTTGCTCTTGTTTTTGTTGTTGTTCTCCTTCTTCTTCTACTACTACTTCTTTTCACTCATTTTTCTAAGCCTCAATCAAAGATAAATAATGGGCTCTTATCTGTATCAGGACTTCCTGTATATTACCTATAGTATATAGTAGATCCTGTCTTTATCCCCAGTTGCTAGTTGCAGAATTTTTCATTCTGACTTGTTAACATTATTTAGAGTCCAAAATGGATTAACTATTGAAAAATCATGATAAATCAATTAGGTATTACAATCATGATCGATAATTATTGATATAGTTCAATAACATCAATTTTATTTTTCAGGAGGGAATGCCAGTCAGGCTGAAGGCTATCCACGTACTGAACACCCATTCACTTATTGACAAAATACTGATGCTAGTGAGGCCATTCATGAAGAAAGAACTGATGAAGATGGTGAGTAAACGATCCACATTCATAAAAACTGAGTTATACCTTTTAAATAACCGAGATAGGTAATGATAATTAATAGATTATCAATGCTATTTCTAAGAGACTGAAAAATATTTTATAAATGATCACTGGGAATTTCTTACTTGGAATAGAGTACACTAAACAATTTATGAAATATTACAATGCTATAGTTTCAATTGGCTTTTATAAAATAGAAATTCAACGGGTGTTCCACTTCGCAGTGTAACTTCATGTAGCCTGGAACCTCATGATCGTGCTGATCATTGCATGGGAAAATGATCGATTGAATACTAATGTAGTAGGTTATAGTACGCTGAAATCTTTGAATTTTCAATTTACTTAAAAAACGGAATCATAGAGGCATTTCACTTTAAATGTGTTCTATCAAATCAAATACTTGAAATATAAAATATATTTATGTTCAAATTACAATAAGTATATGCAACCAAACAAGAATAGGTATCTTAGAATAAGTATCTGCAACAATATTCATATGGACAGTTATTTTCATGGTTAAAAAAAAATGTTAGGACCCTAGGACCCTACATTCAATTGGGAATCAATTCACTAATCAATAAATTTGGCGTCATGAGAAAAAATATTATTTGATTGCAGATTCACTTCCACACAGACTTGCAACCAGTCTACGAGGCGCTATCCACCAAGTGCTTGCAAAAGGAGTATGGTGGTGAGCTCGAGTCCATAGATGAACTCCATGGTAATTTATTTTCTACTATGCATGTTTATGACAATATATTGGCGTATAATAATACAGTACAATGAGTTGACAAATAAGAAATATTACCTTATGCCTAGGATCAAATAATATAATAATCTTTGCTTTATGTCTAATAAGGAATCTGCCTAGGAAAGAAAAATAGCTTTGCTAAGTATAGATGGAAACCATCACGTCACTTGTGTACCTTCAACACAGGGAAGAACCACATTACAGTTGCAGGGAAAATATGAAATTGACGTATACGAAACATATATTTACAAAACGTAGCCTATATTTAAACGTATACAGTATATTGTACGTTATTTTTGTCTGAAACATATTTGAATTATAAGTATAAAGTATAAATTTGTGGAGAATATTACTTGAAAAAAAAATAATAATTGAAAAAATTGTATGGGATCTAAATAAAATCATGGGATTTCATATTGTTAATTATTAATACATGCAAGAGAGAAGCTCTATTTTCAGGAAGTCTGCATTTATATTAGTTGTGCTTATGAGGACTAACTGAAACTTTTCTTCAATTTGAAGTTGATTTAAAAATCATTCCATCATAAAAAGGTCATTTGTTGCATAAACTGAATTTTTTCCTGAAGAGCATTTTTTCAAACAAAATCTAAAAAGAAGATATGTTTTAAAGAAGTTTTACATTAGTCTCGATAATTATAGATTTATCAATATTTATTTTCTATAGATAAAGTAGATTCGTATGGGATTTGTTGGTGGGGAGTCTCTTGCGGGAAGGTTTCACCTCGCCTGAATATATAATTCAAGCCGGCAATGGGCTTTACGACTGTCATACTTAACCGGGACCGACAGTTTAACGTGCCCATCCGATAACATCTATAGATAAAATAATACCACTGTATAGAAAATCAAGAGGAAATATGAAAAAAAACATTAACCCAGGAGTAAGGGGTTAGTTTGAGACCTAATTTCTATGCTAGGGAAAAACTAGAATGAAAAATATACTCCTGGATTACGGTATTTGAAATGGAATCCATTGGAACTTCCACGCCATTTTTCGGACGAAACACAAGAGAAATTATATTAATGCTCCTCTGTGGATGGAATTCAACGTCGACGCCATATTCACGCTTAAACAAAAAAGTTGGAAAAATGGATTTCTAAATATAAATAATTAGGGGAAACAGGAGAAATTAGATTTACTTTTCCACTCACTATTGTTCTCCAGGGTTTTAGTTGATTTGAAGGAGTTCGAACTAGATTTTAGTCAAATCCTTAGAGGCTGGAGACATGGCAGATTGTCCATTCCACGATGTCTTGTAGGCTATGAGGCGATTCGACTGGCGTTACTATTTTAAGATGCAGTTCTGCAAATGAAATACAAATTAATGTCAATTTAAATCCAGTGCTTTTTTTGAAAATAAAAATAATACATAAATAACAAGAAAGGTATATAATTGCATCAGACACATAATACGAAAGACATTTCAGTAATCTGAAACATCTAATTCCTAGCAATGTATTTCTAGTAGTAAATGAGGATGAGACTATCTCTCAACCGCAAAAACGTAATAGCCTCCTTTGTTGAACCAACTTGGTACGCATGGTCTCCATGTTCATACAAACTGGTCACAGAGATTCAAGAATTTTGTGCTTTTTCTGAAAATTTTATTTTATTCTGAAAAAAACACATCAATATTCACTTAAAGAAAATAAAGGATATTGAGAATTCTTCTTTTTTTTAAATAATCATTGAAATTCTCTAGACTAAATGAACGAATATAGTCTACACTGATAAGTCAGTTACACACACGTCGATTTTTGGACGTTCGATTTCTTGCCGTTCTTATGAAATCTATACCAGAATAAACGGAGCTTTGCAAACACATGAGCACATGATCAGTTTGCCAAGTTATGTTTAATTTAATATACTTTATAAGGACGGCAAAAAATCGTCCGTCTAAAAATCGATGTGTGTGTAACTGGCTATACAGTACCCAGTACAGTATGAGTGCATTATCCATGTACTCATTTTCTTCTCAAAGTTAGCAAAGACTTCTTAATTCAATCTGGAAGTCTGAATTTAGATTTCTTATTCAAAGCTTGAATAATAATGCTTGATTAATTAGATTTATGATATATGTAATACACTGTGCTGAGTTTTATTCTATGACATGTAGATAATGGCATAGAATGAATTTCTTGAGCTATATTGATAGGTACCGTAAGGAATTTAGTTCCTCAATTAATTTTAGTGAGTTTAATTAATTTTATTAAGCTCAAGATTATAAGTTTGAATCAAATCGCAATAAACGAGTCAAATCGCATAGTGTTGGAATTTTAGAAAGCAAGTGTTTTCTTATTTCAATTTTAATTTATTGCAATCTATGCATTTTCTCAATTGTTAAAAAATTCATAATTTTATCTTATTACTTTCAGAAAAATTTGAATCCTGGATGAAGAGCCTGCGACCATACTTCAAAGATGAAGAGAAATTCAGGAATGACGAAAAGAAACGAATTACTGATAAGAAAGGAAAGCACGCTTATCAGGAACAAGACCTTTCGCTACAAAATCTTTGCATAGATTAAGTTTGAAATCAAAAATGTTCTCTGATATTACTAGCCTATAAGTTTATCCTCCTAGTATATAGTTCTGAGTTAAGTTGAAGATCAAGAAATATGCAAGGATAAGATCTTTCCTAAAATAAATTCGTATGACAGCTGTATCCAAATTGACCAATAGTGTATTGCTATTACTATATTACTATTGTTTTCCAATACTTTTATACTCATGGCTGGTCTGTATAATAGCCATGGTAAAATGTTCTCAACTTGAATATCTGTACGAATTTTGCAAAGTAGAGAAGTTGAAATCTGTCAAATTCTGATGCTCTTCTGCTCAAAATACTGTGATTATTATTGATTAGTTAGTTATGATTGTAATATTTAATTTTTTTTCAAAATGTTTACTACTTCAACACAAATAGGATAATGAAAATTAAATTTTATAATTAAGCCTAGATTTATTCTAAGAAATAATTTTCAATATTACATAAATCCCACGGGGATGATTATCCAATTGGTAATAATTTGTTGAATTAGTGGAAGGTTAAGTTAATTTGACTCTAACTTACTTGATAAAAATCCAACTAATTATTAAATTCAGATCTGTATTGTTATGTTGAATGAAATTGTTGAAAGCTGCGAGTAAAAGTTAGAAATCTTGGAAGAAGTTGATTCTTGGATTATACATAGATAGACCAACATATAGATATAATTTTGAAGTTTCAAAAATGGTATTTTGTACTTAATAGTATAGTTCCATAGCTAGAAATGTATATTTATTATGATGTAAATTTCTTGTATAAGTTGAAATAAAATGATTGAAAATCAATTAATGAATATATAAATTCTAGCTTAAATCTCCAGTCCGTACAGTATATGATTTGATAGACTAGTGTTGAATAAGAAACTTAAATTTTGATTAGGATTCAAATAATTGAAAATCAAATATGACTTAATCTCAGCTTCTTCAGTAATATGAAGATATGTATAATGGAATGATATTTACATTTAGAATAAACAGTTACAGAATGTTCAAGATTTTACTAGAATTCTAGTGAAATAATGAAATAATTAATTCATTTAATGATTATAAATAAAAATATAAATCTGAGAAATAATTTAAAAAGGGTACTCAGATTTATATTCAAAAGTAGCCATAAAGAAAAAGGCAATTCATTTAATGATTCTATGCTAAAGATTGTAAGCCTATATCAAATCCACTCAATAACGCATTCAAACAATTTTGAATTATTATACGTTTTTTTACAGAAAAGCAACTCTTTGAAAATCTTTGGATTTTTTAATAATAGAATTTTAAAATATTTTTATTATGAATAGAATGTTGAAAACTTCTTCAAATATCATACAAACTGTGAGATTCATTCACTTTGAAACTGATTTCATTGTAAACTTATTCCTTTGAGCTGATTTTACTCTAGAACTGAAATCATAAATCTACTAATTGATACTGCTTTAAATCAGGAAAACTTTTACTTGGGATCAAAAACTGAAAATAGAGTTTTCTGCAACGAAAATACCCTCCGTTAAAATTCAGTTACACTAACAAGTTTCGTGGAAATGTGTCAAGAACATGCCGCTCTCCAAGTAGAGCAAGACTGGATACTCTGCAAACATGCTCAATGAAATTATAGTTAATCCAACTGACATCATCGAAAACAAGATAATATTCGGACGCGATTTACTGCTTCAATAAGTTAGCCTACACCTAGCAGACAGGCTACCAACTATTTTGAGATCCCTAGGGAACTTCGACGTCTCTCCAGCATTTTTACCCCAACACCCCCTTACAACCCCTAATCATATTAAGCTCGCCCATCAGGAAAGATCTCCACAAACATTAATAAGAGCCTCGTCATCCTAAATAATAATCTAATCCAGAATCACAGCCAGTAGCGGTGAGCCGGAGTGTGTTTTTCAATTACTCTCCTGTCAAAATAACTTTCCAACTAATTAACTTATCAACAGAGTGGGATGCTTGCTGCAGTTAATAGATCATGTTCTTTTATACAGTATCATGTTGTTTCCCTGATTAGAGATTGAATTAGATTGAAAGCAGTGTTGCTCAGCGCTATGGTTTGGAGCATTGCTCGTTAATTCAGTTAGTTGAAACTTTAATTGCTGGAGTTCAGATGTCAATCACAGATATTGAATTATTGTAGCAAATAGTAATATGGATTCAGTAGTTAATGGTTGAGTTACACTCTACTGCGAATAGGGATTTGCATGGAATCAAGAAAACCAGAATAAAGTTCAAAGATGATAATAATAATGCTCCAACATATAGGCCTACAGGTATCAACTGTATTACTGTATTGTATAAAATTTACATGGTCCTTTCAGTTCTCCATCATTATCAAGTTGTTTATTGAAGCTTTTAAGTTCAACAGGCGATAATTTGGCATCTTATGGGACTGAACTATCAGATTGAGAATATTTAAAATACTTTTATTTAACATTATTTTGTATATGATCGTATAGAAATTTCATAGATAGGCCAACATCAAATTGACAAATGCAAATTTTAACTTATTCAAAGTATTTTTTGTGGCTACATATCTTACAGAAAACGAAAAAACCTGAACTGAACAGGGAGTGGCCACCAACAAAAAAAAACATTTGCAAAGTATCGTACAGTAAACTATTTTTCATACACTACCATTGTTGTGTTTTTATGTTAACGGTAGCAAATTAACTCTACTGGTAACGGTACTGAAAAACATTTCAATCCAAAACTCAAAAATTGCAACAACTCCAGGTTACTTGGAGGACCTTCATTACACTAGGACTCATCTGATCGCCAGTGAGACACGGGAGGCGACAATGGCGAAGCAAGCTGGGACACCAGTGAGATACAAGGAATAGTGGGTGGTGACCGAGCTGGTGCCCAGGATGAGACACCAGCTGGCCGCCAAAATGTGGTGGTGACTGGCTGCCACAAACTGGTGTCTTGGCAGGCGACCCTATTGTAGTATACTGAATACAATAAGATGTAGGTAATGCCCCGGGTGTCCTACTGGTGACCCAGCCTGGTATCCTGAAATCCGAATGTAAAGCTTAGGTTGGGGGAGCTTGGGTTAGTAAAACTTAGATTAGAAAAAGCTTAGGTTAGGAAAAGCTTAGAATAGAAAAATCTAAGGTTAGGAAAAGCTAAGATTGGGAAAAACTTAGGTTAGGGGAAGCTACGCTTGAGAAGAGCTTAGGTTAGGGGAAGCTTAGGTTAGGAAAAGCTTACATTGGGAAAAAGCGTAGGTTAGGAAAAGCTTGATTTGATTCAATTATTTTTACAATCTTTTAAAGCTTCTGAATTGCTTGGAAGCTGAATAAAATGTGATCCTCAATATCGGTCTGCACTATGCCTATGCAAACATATTGAACTCTTCTAAAGCTAAAATACTACATTTTCTTGTATTTTTTCCAAATATCTTGATAATCTATAAAATTTTCTAACAACTATTCTATAAAATCTATTTTATTGAATTCCCTGCAAAAATCCCAATGAGATTTAGTCAATTTAGTAGTCACTAAAAGTAGTAAAAAAAAATTAAATATGAGAAAGAGTATTGAGTGTGCAATTTTTTTTCATTTTCCCAAATATCTCGAACAATTTTGAGTTTAGGCTATTAAGTGACTGGACATTTTTTCTTTAGAATTTATCATTCTACTAAATCCAATAGTTTAAAATACCTATTAATCATTATGAGAACAAGTTAACCTTTTTTAAAGCAAAAAATTTGCATTTTTCTGCACATTTTTTGCAATATCTCAAAAACTACTGAAGTTACGAACCTGAAATTAGTTTCATTGGATTCCTCGCCAAATTTTACATAAGATTGCACTAGTTTTAAACATATTTTAGCCATAAAAAATTATTAAAAATAAAAATTTATATAACAATTTTGAACTTTCCGCCGTGTTTTTTCAGCTAATCCTTGGAAATCGACAACAATATTATACATGGTTGATCTCGTATTGATCTCCTCTATCGATCTATGTAGGTCTCAATGCTAGATTCCGCGGCCCATATACTAAAGTGCCCCCCCTGATTAGGTCTATCTTGAAATTTATGATAGCTGAATCTAAAAATAATAGATTTTTTCAAATCAACTTGTTTCTATACATTGATCCAAATAGCACCAAAGGTAGGTAGCTTAGTAGAGTTTACTCTCATGATTTACTAAATTAATAATATTAGTCTACTATTTTCGCAATACCGTACGTAGACCGTATAAATTTCCAGAAAGGGCAAATATGCTCTGCTAAGTGTTTTGTGCAAGAGAAATTCTTGCTAAAAATTGCGAAGTGTTTCAACTTTGAGAAGTGGATCATACCGTACCGGTATTACTTTATTGGTACATAATACTGATTTTCACCAAAAAGCTAATACAAATAAGTTATGATGCAGCCTATTATACATTATAAATTGCCTAAACTCAAAATTGTTTGAGATATTTGGGCAAATAAAAATATTGCAACTCCATTTTTTGCTACCTAGGGAGAACTTAGGTTAGAAAAAGCTTAGATTGGGGAAAGCTTAGGTTAGGAGGAGCTTGGATCTGGAAAATATTAGGTTAGGGGAAGCTTAAGTTAGGAAAAGCTTAGATTAGGGAAAGCTTAGGTTAGGAGAAGCTAGGGTCAGGAAAAGCTAAGGTTAGGGAAATCTTAGTTTAGGAAAAAAGCTTAGGTTGGGAAAAGCTTAGGTTGGGAAAAGCTTAGATTAGGCAAAGCTGAGGTTAGGAAAAGCTTAGGTTGGGAAAAAGCTAAGGTTGGGAAAAGCTTAGGTTAGGGGGAGCTGGGTCTGAGAAAAGCTTAGGTCAGGGAAAGCTTGGGTTAGGAAAAGCTTGGATTAGAAAAAGTTTAGGTTAGGAAAAGCTTAGGTTAGAGGAGGCTGGGTCTGGGATAAACTTAGGTTAGGAAAAGCTTAGGTTTGGTAAAGCTTCGATTAGTAAAAGCTTAGGTTAGGAGAAGCTTAGGTTCGGGGAAGCTGGATCTGAGAAAGCTTAGGTTGGGAAAACTTAGATTAGAAAAAGCTTAGGTTAGGAAAAATCTAAGATTGAGAAAAGCTTAGTTTAGGAAAAACTTAGGTTAGGGGAAGCTACGTTTGAGATAAGCTTAGGTTAGGGGAAGCTTAGGTTAGGAAAAGCTTAGATTAGGAAAAATCTAAGGTTAGGAAAAGCTTAGGTTAGGAAAAAAGCTAAGATTGGGAAAAGCTTAGGTTGGAAAAAACTTCGGTTAGGGGAAGCTACGTTTGAGAAAAGCTTAGGTTAGGGGAAGCTTGGATTAGGAAAAGCTTAGATTAGATAAAGCTTAGGTTAGGAAAAACTTGGGTTAGGAAAAGCTTAGGTTGAAGGAGGCTGGGGTGGGATAAACTTAGGTTAGGAAAAAAGCTAAGATTGGGAAAAGCTTAGGTTAGGGAAAGCTTAGGTTAAAGGAGGCTGGGGTGGGATAAACTTAGGTTAGGTAAAGCTTAGATTAGGGAAAGCTTAGGTTAGGAAAAGCTAGGTTTGGGAAAAGCTTAGGTTAGGGAAAGCTTGGGTTAGGAAAAGCCTAGATTGGGAAAAAGCTTAGGTTAGAAAAAGCTTGATTTGATTCAATTATTTTTACAATCTTTTAAAGCTTCTGAATTGCATTGGAAGCTGAATAAAATGTGATCCTCAATATTGGTCTGCACTATGCCTATGCAAACATAATGAACTCTCCTAAAGCTAAAATACTACATTTTCTTGTATTTTTTCCAAGTATCTTAATAATCTATAAAATTTTCTAACCTCAAATCTATTTTAATGAATTCCCTGCAATGAGATTTAGCTAATTTAGTAGTCACTAAAAGTAGTAAAAAAAAATTAAATATGAGAATTGAAGAGTTTTGAGTTTGCAATTTTTTTATTTTCCCAAATATCTCGAACAATTTTGGGTTTAGGCTATCAAGTGACTGGACATTTTTCCTTGTTACTTGTTGTAGTCTTCTCCATGGTCGTTGACCTGGGAATCGTCAAATTTCTTCCCAATCAATGGGGATTCACGGTCGGTGATGCCAGTATGCATGGTCGTCTATGAACTCTGCCAATGCATAGTAGGGTCTCATGATCAAGTAGTTCTTCAGACATCTAGTAAAGGCACCGTAGTCCTTAATTGCCTTAAGCTCCTTGGGCAGAAGGTTGAAGAGTCGGGCCCCAGAGTAGGCCGGCGACCTGCTGAATTTTGTGAGCCGGTGCTGCTGGAGTTCAATGTCAGCTCCATTTCTTGTGTTGTGGGCATGTCTATTTCCCCTCAATTCTGGGCTACTCCTCACAGCCAGGGTTGTTACTTCATATATGTAGAGTGCGACAACTGTGAATATGTTATGCTGGATGAAGAGCGCCTTGCAGTGGTCCATCATATCTCTTCTTAGGATAGTTCTCAGGGCCCTTTTCTGCAATCGCAGAACTCTATCAATATTCGTCTGGGCTGCAGACCCCCAAGCCACAATGCCGTACTTTAAATGAGACGCAAATAGAGAATGGTAAGCCATGAATGCAGTTTTCTCCTCTGTGATATTTCGGATCCTTCGGATTACAAAGTTGGCAGATGACAGTTTTTTGCAAAGCAGTTCAATGTGGTGCTGCCAGTTGAGGTGACCATCGATCAGTATGCCCAGGAATTTAGTATTTGTCTGTGCTGGTATGCCTATGTTTGTTTGGTCCTCAATGTTTCTATTTTTTGGGGTGAAGCAAATGTGAACTGTTTTATCCTTATTTATGGTTAGATTTAGTTTTTTGCATATTTCGTTTGCTTCGTTGAGTGTTGTGTCCACCACTTCTTCGGTGTGTTCATGCTTTTTATATGGTATTAAGATAGTGGTGTCGTCTGCAAAGAGAATACAGTTCTTCCTATGGTCGATTTCTGTGGGGAAGTCATTTATATAGATCAGAAATAGTAGTGGCCCCAGTATTGACCCCTGAGGAACACCTTTATAGACCGTCCTTAGAGAGGATCTGTAGCTTATTATGCTGTTTTTCTTCTGATGGTTGATTTCAACATATTGCTTTCTATTCAGGAGATAGTCTTCCAGCCATTGTAGGGCTCTCCCTTTGATGTTCAATATCTTGAGCTTTCGTTTCAGCAGGCCAAGGTCAATGGTGTCAAATGCCTTCTGGAGGTCAATAAAAAGACCTGAAACAGTTTTACCCTCCTCCCAGTGTTTGCTGATGTTGTTACATAGTTCGGAGATCGCTGTAACTGTTCCGAGGCCCCTCCTGAATCCGTGTTGGTGTGCTGAAAGTAGGCTGTTGTTCTCAAGGTATGCAATAAGTTGGTCATATACAGCTCTTTCAATCAACTTTGATGTGATAGGCAAGTTAGCTATGGGCCGATAGTTCTTTGCATTCAACCTGTCACCTCCTTTGAATTTGGGGAAAATTTTTGAGATTTTCATGCTCTGCGGAAAAACAGCCTGGGAAATTGATGCATTTACTATGTCAAGGAGTGGCAGCTTTAGTTCACGCTCACAATGTCGAATTATCTTGCCAGTGATATCGTCGTGTCCTGATGAGTTATTAGGTTTGAGATTTCTAAGGAGTTGCTCTAATTTGGCCATTGGAATGGTTTCGAATTTCTTGAGCTCCTGTTTATTATTTGCCAGGTGGATATGGTCAGAGGTATTTTCAGAAGCAGTCTCAGAGGGTGGCTGCGTGAAGGCAGAATTGAGGAGGTTGCTAACATGATATGGATCAACTATCATTTTGTTAGTTTTCTTGAGTCTTAAGTTGTCCATTTTTCCCAACCCGCTTCTGTTTCTTTCCTCATTTATTATCCTCCAGAGTACTCTGGTTCTGTTATCAGCTAGTTGGATTTTTTTGTTAATGTAAGATTTTTCTTTCTTTGGATGTCTTGTTCATAGATTTTCTTAAGTTTTATAAAGTTCTGCTTATCCTCTGGTGATCCTGTAGTAATGAACTTATTATTTGCCTGATGTACTTGATCCTTTAGAGCAATGGTATTGTTGTCCCAGAACACGTTCTTAGTTGATGTAATTTTCTTTGGTTCTCTGGGCATTGCTTCATCTATGTTGAGGCGCAGGATCTTTACAAAGTTTGAATATTTATCCTCTATCAAGTCCTGGTTTATAACCTGTTCCCAGTCAGTCTGACTGAGTCTGTATTTTAGTTTGTGTAGGTTATTTTTTGAGTAGTTTCTGGCAAATTTGAACATTACTCTCCTGGGTTCTGTTTTATGCTGAATCTGGCAGAGAATTGAATTGTGGTCGGATATCTGGTTTTGGCAAACAGTGACTTTGATGTAATCAGGTGGCAGGCTGTGGTAACATCCGTCAAGGCTTGTGGCTGAAGTAGGTGTTATTCGAGTTGCGGGCAGTTTGTGAATGAAACATCCATGCTGATTCAGTGTGTTTTTCAGCTCTTTATAGCTTTTTCCATCAGTTTTCAGGGTATCTATGTTGGTATCTCCCAGTATTACTATTTCGAAATTTTTTGAGGAGTATTGGTGCAGCAGGTTTCCCATTTTCTCCAGATAGTCCTTAAGCGTTCCAGGATCAGGTGATCTGTAGGTGCCTACCACTATAAGGTTGGTTTTCTTCAGTTGAATTTTCAGAATTTATGAATTTATATATCCTTTAGAATTTATGATTCTACTAGATCCAATAGTTTAAATTACCTATTAATCATCATGAAAACAAGTTAACCTTTCTTAAAGCAAAAAATTTGCACTTTTCTGCACATTTTTTGCAATATCTAAAAAACTAATGAAGTTACGAACCTGAAATTAGTTTCATTGGATTTCTCGTCAAATCTTACATAAGATTGCACTAGTTTAAAACATATTGTAGCCATAAAAAATTATTAAAAATAAAAATTGATACTAAATGCTCATAAACAATCTAATATCAGCGCAAATACTGTATCGAGAACTTTGTTATTAAAAGGATTAAAACTAACCAGTATAAGATCTGGAAATAACCTCAAACAATACACTCAAATCGTAATAGGCCTAATCGCCTAAATTCATAAATTCATGCGCAGTGCACAGCACAACTTTTTGCTTGAACACAGATGACAAACTGCAACAGCCAACAGGTTTACCGTCAAGTGGCTCTGCCATGCGGATAATGCTGGAACCTACTACACAAGTGATTTTCTATTTTCACTGCGTTATCAATCTTATCACTCAACCCGCTGAAGAGAGCTTAATTCAATTGAAAGCATATAATAAGGTTGAAAAGTATAAATAAATTATTGAGAGATGATACCGATAATTCGTAGGCCTAAATTTAAAAATACAAGACTTCTATCTTCAAAAACAACTGTTTACTCAAAACAAAAAACCCAAACAGCAAGAAAGGCGCATTCCATGTCACATATAAATTCAAAGCCGAAGAAACGTCTTGAAATATCTAGAAGATTCTGGAATTGAATAACTTCAAACTTGAATTTTTTACTCATTACTCTCCGAATTAAAATTGGCCGCGTCAATTTTGGAGCAGCAAAAGCAGACGCGCGCCAATACTCTCTCACGCCATTGTTGCGCGCGCTCCGTACGATATTTCAAAGCGGGCCCGGAAATATTAATGACATCCTAGCGCAATTCTCCGTTGATGAGAATGGCGTAGTTTCCTTTATGATTGCACCCATCAATAACTAAACAATGGAATCTCAGACTGAGCGAATAAGATGCGATGTCCGTGAAAAATTACTACTACACTATTGACCTGATAACAGATTGACGAACGAAGAATTCTTCTGGTCAGGCTGCATTGGGAAATCCAGTTATGGTTCCAGTATACGAACAATAAGCACCTAGCCATTCAACAATAATGAGGAAGTAGCGAAAGAAATTGAAGCTATTCATCATCGTTCTGTATCTTGAATGAGTTTTGTTGTGGTCAGTGTTGAGCGGAATTGATTTGATGGACAGGAATTATTGTTTGAGAGAAAAATCTTATACAATGACCAAACCCGCAGTGGAGTGGAGACTTGTTGAATGATTTTCTGCTAGAGTTATCAAGTTTTCCACAGCACTGATAAATGCAATAAAATTTATTTTACTGAAAAAGAGAATAAAACATGATTTTTTATCTACGCCAATTAAAATGTTCCTCTGTATTCTACGTAATATGAAAAGATGAGACAGAGTTGAGTAATACAGATAATATTATAACGAATAGAGGTCTAATCAGACAAGAAAACAAAATCATAAGACTGTGCTGATGTATTGATATTATTTCAGGCGATACACAGGGAAGAAATCGAGAACACAGTAGTACTGTATGTGAAAGACAATAATACCTATGGAACGACAGTAGAAAAAGTAGAAATCCTGTTCCAAGTCGGACAATATTCGTGAAAATGGCAAGTACCCTATCATAATTATTATGGCCTATTGATATCCAATAAAATTTGAAACCCCTATCTGAATTTCTTTTGATTCACCCCAATATAATACAATAAACAAGCTTAGATAATGTAAATGAATGAAGGGAATAAGGGGAAATTAGTTAGAATAAAACTAGAAATTTAAAAATTAGTCAAACCATGTTTTGATATAAAAATATCATTAATTGATATCATTTAATGAATTTTGAACTAATTTTCTTTTCAAATTGAACTTTATAAAAAACTACAGGTAATTGAAAAAATTATAGTTGCAGATTGTAGGATTTATAAGAAAAGAATAATTCATATGAGGAAATGTTCATATAGAGAATAAAAACTCACTGATGAAATTACTAAGAGTACTATTAACTGATGAGATTTGTGTCGTGATCATAAGAACATAGGCGACATTACTGGAATTTCATAACAGAATGGCAGTCTATTGTGTCTTCCAAATTGACCTCTTTGAGTCAATTAAGAAGGAACCAGTTCAATTTGATTAGGCCTGATCATTGCAATACTGGGTTGGCAATCCAAGATAGAGAACGATATTGCAGTGATCTACAATATTGAGTAAATTCATCGCGATGTTTCACACTAACAGACGTTCACGAAATAAAAACAACTGGAGATTTGAGCCAAAATTAATTGAATCTAATCATGTTCAAGTAAGAACCTACGTACTATTAAAGTTAAGGAATGATAGTTAACAGGATTTGATGTCATTGATCAAAAAATATTCCTGACAAGGATTATTGTAGGTTCCAAATTTCAACTTCAATAGAGAAAAATGAGCAGGACAAGTTGTATCGGTGATAAGAGGGCTGAAAAGTTGTAGGCGTGTAACAGGGTCTATTATGAAAGCAATAAGACCGCAGTAAAAAGTTGACACTCGAGAACAAGAAAAGCTAACAAGTTTTTTACTACTTTCCACTTTTTCAACTTGCACCGCTTATTTTCCACAGATTTTTCGCGCAGTAATCCGCAAGCGACAAAGTTTCAGATTGAACTAGCAGCGTTTTTCTTTATTGATTGCTTCGAAACAGATGCGGAAAAGCGAGGAAAATGCATTCTGTGTGGCAACAGGCCTAGTGAGTGACTCAAAGTTTTAACGAAAGCAATTATTCATTCGTTCTCAAACTTACAACGAAATCAATTTGGAAATAAGTTGTTTACTCGCTGTTCAAGGCAACACAATAATGTTTGAGAACAGATGAATAATATTCTTATACGAGAGAAGTTGAGAAATAATGCTTAACAATGTGATATCTGTTACTCAGTACACAAAAGCAAAATTGGCTTTTTCAACTTCCATTTCTAAGATTTTACAAAGTTTGTGTTCAAACGAGCAACTAAGTGAGATTTTAGAATATTTGATGGTACAAATACTAGATTCTATGGCATTGAAGATCCATATAGTTTGTTTTTCAGAGAATTCAACATTGAAACATGATCATTTCGAGGTAGTCACTTCATTGTAAAATTTGATTGAATATTGAAAATACAGTGTCCCGTTTCATAAAAAGCTGTCCAATACTGTAGAAAGAAGAATCTCTCAAACTAGATACCTATATATAAAATGAATAGGTCTTTGCACTTTTCGTACCCACGTGAAGTTCAAGAGAGATTTTTCTATAAGATTTAACATTTTTATGAAACAGGCAGCAACAGTTCTTTAAATGAATGATGAATAATGATGAACTAGTATAAACACTGACTTTTATGACATTGAAGATTCATAAAGCTTGTGTTTCAGATAATTCAACATGAAAACATAATCAATTCGAGGTAGCCACTTCTCACGGTATGCATAACTTACCTGGGCATCTAGAAACTCGTTGACTTGACATTTTTTGTACTACCTTTTTATGAATCAACAATCAGCCAACGGTTATCTGACTAGAAGTTGACTTATCTTTTCACAGCTTTCTCAATCGAAAATCAGCGTGTCGGAGCAAGAGAGAAACATCTGTCACTTTTCTGGAAAGGCAGCAAAGGAATTGCAAAAGGACAGGTCAGATCTTGTGGCGTCCAGTGATCAAATATTTGTCAAACGTGACCGAGGCTAAAGTGTGTCCCAGAGTCCTATCCAAACACATTACAGTACATCCAGTTTATTGTATCGTTTTATTTCTCTCTGTTGACATTTTGTTCACGGCAATAAAAGAAACACAACGATTTGTGGATAGCTGTACTTATTGAAAAGCAAATATGAATATGATTGTGTGATAACATGATTAACTACTCTGTAATTTATGCAGTGTTACAATCCTTTTAAGCAAAACTAAATACTTCACACTCATTCATACAATAAGTAAATCATCAAAGATCAAAATGATAGGGAAAGAAAAAAAGGTAACCTTGTGCTATTCCTCTCCCAAATTCAGTTCAATAATATTATACCAAACAATAAGATTCATGTAGATGATAAATGGAGAGATTTTTATCAACTTCTCCAGACTGGTTTCTAGGTTTCTAATTAGAAACTACCCATTTCTAGGATTTGAAGAGTGTTTTTTAAATCTTGAACTGAATATGAAAACGGAGTTATTCAGTTGATACTGTAGTTGAAGTAGAAAATAACTTTGTATTCTGATTATTGAAGGTGTAAGAAATATATCTCGTCGTAGAAATAAAGAGCAATAGTTCAGGTCAATCAGACTTTTATGCATGTTCACATGTACACACAATATGATCATCAACTTACAACACAATCGGTCATAATAAATTTTACCCTAAATTATTACAATAATGGTCGATGTTTCACATTAATGTGAATGTTTCATGGTGGAATATGACTAGAGAACAAAAACATTTAACACGTTATGGAATTATATATGACTTCTACACCAAACACAACAAAATATCCAAATTCAAAACAATGTTTAGTGATAGCATTAACATCATTTTTGTAAGCTTAAGTAATTTCCCAACTTAGATCTAGATCTTATAACGATATCAAGCGCCCTTTTCAACTATCTTAGTTCAACAATAGTTTATTTAGTAAAATATATATGTATTTGGTATATTATTTACATGGTACAAATCGATTCTTCAACATTTACATGAACAAATTCAATTACACACATTTTTGCCAGGGGACACACCCATTGATAGGGAAAGATGAGATAAATAACAGAAAATGATTATAAAATTCCTCTGGCAAGATAATAGAAATAAAACTATGAATGAAGTTATCAAATGAAATTGAAAACATCCATTATAAATTACACAGAGGATAACATTATTTATTTTTGAAAATTGGTTGATAAGTTATTGGAGAGTCAAATTATTCAAATTATGGAAAATTAAGAGGATTTAGGCTGGCAATCAAATTCTACTTGATGTAAAAACATGAAATAACTAACCATTTCAAACCTTTATACTCTAACCAGACAGAAAGATTCAGGTTTAGAGCCTATAGAACCTCTTTGGCTGAATCTCATATTAAATTATATATTCAGAACTGTAACAGTGCATCAATAACAATTAGAAGTACAATATGATTCAATCTACACAGAGAAACAATTATTTTTTATCTATAAAACGCTGTCTAAAACCAGTGAGAAAGCACTTATGGACGGAGTATGAAAATATAAAATTGATGTGTATGTAAGTTTAACATGGAGCTACAACGAACTTCGAATTTCATTCTTATAGTATTCATATTCATTAAAATCAAATATTGGAATTCAAGTGATTGAATTCTTCAATAAAATAGTCAAAAAATTGAAGTTTCTGGTTGTATTGAACTATTGTTTTGGAAATCTAGATTTAAGAAATAGAATAAGATTATTCCGGGGCCCTTTATTTTTCTCTTGTTTCTGTTATTCTATTTTTATAGTAGGCTACTCACTTCCTATACAATACCATATTTAAAATATTTTATGGTCGAACAGTGTATTAACCATTTTAGTTGTAAAACTTCTAAACTTCTATTCCAACTTTTCAACATTAAAAATTTATATTGACAAAAATCATGAATAAGCAACACGAAAATTCAGGAGAGTTTACTAAAAAGTATTATTTTTCCGATGTTCGGCTATGTATATAGTTTTCTTTTTATAGCAATATAAACGTTCTCTTTTGATCATTACATTGTTTTCCTTATGAAGATCATGAGTATTAGAAAAATTCGTAACCATGAATGAATCAAATCTGTAAAGTTGCCAATAACTTACATTGAATTTGAGTTTTTCACTTCTATTCAGTGTTACAAATGAATGAAAACTTGGAATCATCCAAAAATTTGTACAATAATTGAAAACAATATTTGAATAGACCCGCTTGCTTGCGATGATAGTGGGATTTCGTCACCGGCGAATTTTCAATATTATTTTTAGCGTAATTGAAATCGGGAATAGTTTACTTTGCACACGCGCGTTAGCTCATCCAACAAAAACCCAATTATTATTCAGAATTGAATTCACAGCGTAAAAAGTGTTCAACTAGAGCAATGACCTAATAATTCATCTTCCACATTCTAATGAGAGGAAATTGATGAGAACTGGGACTTTTTCTGAATAATTTGAGAGCTGGATCGTTGAATAGATCAGTTGTTTTGAATAAATTATGATATTATTCAAGAGTATTTTATTTTACCGCTCCATAAATTTTTCTATTGATTCAATGGATTCATTTGATTGTTACAACAGAGATAGTGAGTCTTTAACAGGAGTGAGTGATTAGTGATTTTCTAGTAAATATTTTTTGAACAAACGGAGACCACTCTTAATAAATTATATCCATCAATGTTTTTTCTACTTTATAAAATCAATTTCACTTTTGAAATTTGAAAATCAAGCTTTATTGAAACTAATCTGGAGTTATGACATTACGCAAGTCTTGCCTTGGAAATTTCAGTTTTTACGGTACCTAGTTTATGTGGATCAATTTGCAACTTTTGCTGAATTATTTTGTTATTGACCTACATAATATAGAACAGTAACTTTATAAAATTCTCAAAAGAGTAGTACCTTGTTTTTCAATTAAGTATTAGATTAATAGACATACAAACAAAATGTCACTGCATAAAATTATTGAATGATTGAAGTCTTTTAGTTCGAAAACTATTTTTTCATGATATTCATTCTTGGTGAGTGTGGACTGGAATAATGATTTCAGATTCACAACAGTTGATTGATTATTGATTACTAGATAAGATCAGTCTAAATGATCTTTGGTTGTAGCTTGATAAGATCAGTTATAAAATTGATAATGGTATTCGATATCATATTTGTATTACTAGCCAAAGAGTGAGGTTAATATTATAAGTCACATAGGATATGTATTTTCATGGTTTATGTTTCTAGTCACTCTGATATCTCTTTCATTTGTTAGCTTTGACAATATAAAATTAGGTATTAAGGTATCAACCTTTGAATATTGTAATAATCTGAGAATTAATACAAATTTAGTAATAAACGATATCTATGAAATCATTGGTCAGAAAGAAATGTTAATCTATTTAAAGGATTGGTTAATTAAATAAGATTGAAGTCTATTCATCCATACTAACTGTATGCGATTCCAGAATTTTCAAATGAGTGAAGAGCAAAATAAAAGTTTTTATTCTAATACTAAAAAGAACTTGGAAAAATATATCGTGATGAATTTTTAAAACTCACAAGAAGTGGATTCTAGAGACTATTAATGATAATTTAATCATCACAATTAATTCGAAGAACTATTCAAGATAACTTTAAAAACCTATCAAAAAATGATAAAAAAATATAAAATGGCTTGAACATGATTGAATTGCTTGAAGATTCTGAAATGCAATGGAATTCCATCAATCTTTTGATGGTTATGTCCGTTTATCTTTGGTAGAAGGCTACCTAAGTGAATCAATGAATCAAATTGATAAACATTACCAGCACTGACGACATTTGATATCGCTATGAAAATATAATCAATAATCAATTCTGGTTTATCTATCTCATTGGTAAAGGTAAAATAATCGGAAATAATCTTAAAACCGAATCAAAATAAAATTGCAAATGTAAGTGATATCAGAGCGAAAAACACAGTCCTCTAAAAGTCAGAGGTTGGTAACAACATCGATAACAATCAAGTTAATAAACCCACTTCAAGCCTTACAAAGTCATAAGCTGCACAAATCTTATAACTAATAATTATATGATTAGATAAAACGTTCATGTTCTAGACAGAGTTTTCAAATCGCAGATAATCGTTGATAATGTTCAGCAGATAAATATATTATAGATTTGGATAATGAAATCATAATAATAAACACAGTTTACACAATCATGATGAAGTGCGGACGTCATTAATAAAGGCTAAAATGGAGTAGCCAATATTAGCAGCTGGAAAAAATATAGCTTGAAATAAATTTGGATAACAAAATAGACACTGAGTTGGAGTCCAACCGCTGTCATCATTGGAAATAGCTACAAGTGAAGATATTTCCAGCCAAAAATACATGAATTTTAAAAACAGTAAATTAGAAACCAAAAACTGAGGCTAATCTAAACTGTTTGTCCATAGTGAAAATAATCAAGTAGACGTCCAGCTAGACAGTCGATTGATTTGAATGACGATTGGAAAACAAAAAATACACTTCACATTATTTTCAACTATCTTTCGTTAAAACATAGCAGACAATAAAAAATACAAATAAATAAATGAATTTAGAAGACAAACATCACACCGTTATTTCAAAATGTCTTCTGTGATAATAGGCCTACAGGAGGAGGAAATTAAACATTTAAAACATATGAAATTCAGAAATTACTCTTCACGAAATTTACGAGTTTGTCATCAATTTAAAAAATATAAATAACACAATAAACTATTGATAATTTCGAGAACAAAAACTGCACTCCACGATTATGAAATGTTCATCAGCTTGTAATCGTCATTTTTAACTAGATAGCACGAGTAACGAATTTAGAGATCGACGGTACAAAAATAAAACCACTCGGGGAAGTTGTGAGTGGATATTTGATTTCGAGTCTCTGTGTTGGTTTGCAGGCGAGAGCGGTGGTCACAGTGTGTCGTCGCCTGCCGTCTCAATATTATGAGAAGTCGACTTTGTCGTTGGCCTTGTTGATGCAGTCCCTGATGCCCTGCAGTATGATCTTGACGCGGCGGTCGAGAGCCTCCAGGTGGGGCTCCCACAGCACTGGGTCCAGAGGGTCTTTGGCCAGCGATTCCCGCATCAGCTGCGAGAGACGCTTTGGACCGTTGTGGAACCTGCAACAATGTATTGTCGTTATAAGCCTTAAGTTTCTCCTTTATTCAAGTGAGTTTTTCTAGATGAGTTGAAGTTTTCATCTCAGAGTGCATCATTACACAGTTACGAGTAGACTGTATCATACAAAACAGATGAGGACAAATGAGATAACTTGTGCTATCTTTTCTCTTTGGTTTTATGAACATCATTCAATCAATAATTGTTATTCAATTCGACACAAACACACAACAAAAATCAAAATACTAAAACAATACAATCAAAATACAAATTTATAATAAAAAACAGGATTCATGGTGGGGTGATGAATAGAATGAATGGAGGAGAAATACCTAAAATATGAAAAGTGTTTTGGCGGCCCTGAAAAGGACCTTTTCGCTGTAGTAAAGTGGAGCGTGTATGGTGAAGATGCGTGCGCGGCAGCAGATTTTTTCAATAGAAAAAATATCAGCAATGATAGTTTGCGTGATCACTACAATGATAGATTTTAGTCAACTATGGTTTCTAATGTAATAGGCTAAAAGTAGATCTCATGTAGATGGTATAAAAGTAAGGAATCGATATCATACACATCACTGCTATATTAGATCGTTTATAGTCATCAAAATTTGATGGAAGGCGTTTAATGCCTTCTACACTTTTTTAAATGTAAGTGCTTATTAAATTTGGAAGAAGAACAGTTTTGCGCTGAGACTGTTGTCTCTCCCAGCCAAAGCTATACGATTTGTGATTGCATTAATAATTGATGAATGAATAACTATTTGATAGTCTTAACAGAGAGTAAAATCTCTGACAAAATAAACAAACATACATCCTGATTGTGTAACGGGGCCCTGAAAAAAGGTTTTGGAACATTATGAAATAAAATATATAAATTATGAATCATAGAGCAAGAGGGTTTTATTCAATGAATTGAAGTCTCAATTCTACCTTTTGGCTCACTTTGAATTTTTCAATTAGTTTCAATTAAAAAAAAAAAACAACATTTGAAACATGAAAGTAATACAACAGTACAATGAAAACACAGAAAATGATTCAACATAATAATTGTAGCAACATTTAACATTTCATCAATAGAGCTATTGTTCGAGAGAATCTGCACACGTGAAAGACCGATTATACGTTGTCAAACCCTGCAGGCCTGCGCGCTTCTCACGTATTCTCCTCTTTTGCAACTCCTTCACAAAATAGAAATTATGTTTATCTTTTTAAAATCTTCTTTCGGGTGGTGGCATTGTGTGGACCAGAACAATCTATCATGAAATAATAGCCAGAGTACACAGGGCATGTTGAGCTAGGGCGAGACATGCTGAATGAAGCGGATTCATTAAAAATGGAAACGCGTAGGAGGGGGGGAGGCAAGCTCTCAGGGCGGCCAATATAATTCTTTTTCAAGAGCTCGCTTAGCTCGGCCGTGTTGTCATCGCTCAGTAAAAAGAGTCATATGAAATATTCAAACGCGTAACGTACGTCGCTTTTATTTCCATCATCCTGAAAGTTTTTTCCACTTTTTCTTGGGCAATCTCTTCAAGATCGACTCAATCCGGCGCTTTTAGGTGAGGTCTAGCCTCTCACTGGGTCCCGCACGCCAAGAAAAGGCGCCAAGCCTGCCAATTGGTCGGGCAACCTAACCTCACTTTGTGTTTACACAAATCTCATGTGCACTCACACACACACATTCGCACTTTCTTTGTTTATCCTACTTTCTTACGTATGTGTGTGGAGCATCATTCGTATTCCTTCCCCTCCTTTTATTCTGCCTTTCGTACCAAACTTCCTTCCTTAGCATGTATCTTCACCTATCGTTTCTTTCTCTTCTTATCTTTGCTCCCCAACAAGATCAGGCTTTTTCTGAGCCTTATCTACTGCTCTCTTCCTCATCTTTCTCCTTCATCTCCTCCTCCTCCTCCTCCTCCTCCTCCTCATCCTCCTCCTTTTTAGCCCCTCTTTCCTTGTCTTTCACTTCCTCACTCCTTCCTTGTCATATATTGCATTCACTTTCTTCCGAAACTTTCCTTTCTCTTCAGCCCCTCTTGCACTCCAGTGGCTCTTGAAGTCAACGGATTCAGGACACACAGTTTAAGTCAACGAGACGTTCACTCTGAATCTTATCGAATGTCATCTCATCTTTATTAAAATGTGGACCTTCCTCGAAACTTCAAAATATCAGTATAGTGACTTATAGCTTTAGAATAAGCTTTATTGAATCGCTATGAATAATTTCAGAATAATGAAGTATTTCAATAATATATAGGCCTAGTTATCACTGATAATTTATTCAACAAGCAATGTTTTTGAAATATGAACTGAGATGCCTTTTAAAGAAAATACTTTTGAACTATTTGAGCACTACAAAATTGGAGAATGAGACTTGAGACAATACAGTCGATTTGGAACAGAAGTTTTGTGAAGATTGATGAGATAAGAAGAAGAAAAGGAAACGATAATAAAAGATATTCTATATTTATTCAATACATCTTACATTGCCAGTTCTGACAAGACCTATCTATGGCAAACACTGGTAATAGGCTAATAAATAAATTCTATGATGAAAAATTGAATACAACAATTATACATAATAAAAATATTTGTGAAAATTCATGCTGAATGAAAATGATGTGTGATATGAATGAATAAGAAGAGGAAGAGGAGAGATATGAAGAGGAAGAAGGAAAATATAAGAGAAGGCAAGAAGAGAGATGAAATCAGGATGACATAAGAAAGAATGACAATAGAAGAGATGAGAAAGAACGGAACAGACGATAACACAAAGAGAATGGAGGCAAGAGAAAGAAATTGTATGCTCTAGAAAGAAATAGAATGAAATTGGAAGGAACAAAATGCACTAGAAAGAGAGTGGAAGTGAGTTGAAGAGAGGAAATTAAGAGAAAGACACAGAAGGTATACCTAAGATGATGAGAGAAGGAAACAGAGGATCACACAAAAAGAGAGAACACAAGAAAAAAGAGGGAATGTTTTGGAAAGAAAAAGAATGTACTAGATAGGAAGAAAATGTACAAGAAAGAAAGTAAAAGTAAATTAGAGAAAGGGAATTGATCGATTGAGTACTTTATTTCTGTAGATTACAATATATACTGGCTTATACACTTATACAATAGCTTACAATACAGCAAAGTTTTAGATGAATTTACATAACATTAGCTAAGAAAATAATTATTGAACTGTGCAATACAGTTATGAAAAAAGTCAATTTGGAATAACTATACAATATAATATTGTAATGCATCTACATGAATTGGCGGAGCTTTGGACATATCAATGTCCATTCTTTGGAAAGAATATTAAAAATATCCTTCCCAGTAACTGTGAGAGGAATGTGAGAGAAGGAGACAGAAATATCATAGATGTGATGGATATATGAAGGTTTCATATATAAGATAAGAGAAGGACAGTGGAGTAGGTGAAGGGAATAAAGGTAAGAAGAAAGAGATAGTACAACTTGATAGAGAAGAAGCGATGAACGCAGCAGCAAATGTGTAGAATAGAGTGTAGTCTAGACATGGCATGGTAGTAGTATCATTCATTGTTCAGTCGACAAATTCATTTGCCAGCAGCGCGGCTGAATTCAGCGACACAATGGCCGCTATTAATATATTATCGGGCCAAATTGGATTTAGCAGCAAACTGGGGGCGACAGAGTGGAAGGGTGGGTGGGGGTCAGGGGGGCAGAGGTGTCCCTTCAGGCCAAATGAGCGCGTCACGAATCTCGAGTCTGTGTATGCTATGCTATCATGCCGTGTCGCTCTATGGTGTTTGAGGGACTGAGACAGTGTGTGTGGGTGACTTGTGTTCCAGTGTCAAGAGGGAAAGAGAGAGTGAGAGAGAGTGGTAGTTGGTGTGTGGTGAGTCAGAGGTAGAGATAGCAAGGCTAGAGAAAAATATGTACAGAGATGTAGAAGAACCTCACTAGCTCTAAGTCTGCTCAACGCAAAAGCTCTAAGCTCTAAGCTGCAAGATCGTGAAAAATCAGAATTATTATATTATAATAATTATATTATTAAAAGGTTAATAGTAACAAGGAAATGAAATAAGAATTTGAATATGATCCACCATAAGGCAGGAGTAAATGAGATAATAGTAAAAGGATAATAGTAACAAGGAAATGAAATAAGAATTTGAATATGATCCACCATTAGGCAGGAGTAAATGAGAATAGTGAATAATTTCTAAAAACACTTCACTCACATGGCCTACTTTTTAACAAATTAATAAAAACAATATACAAATCTTGAAGTACCCTTTATTTTTTAAAACTTTAAAACAGTTCAACAACTGGTTTCAAAAATTTTAACTTGAAAATGACTTAAGTTAGGGTCAAAACTAGTTGTTGAACTATTTTAAATTTCTAAAAAAATAAAGGGTACTTCAAGATATAAAATAATCTTGGTTTTTATTAAATAATTTCTTTATGATAAAACTATTTTATAAAAATAAGGGATTGGAAGAAACGAAGCTGATACAAGAAAGATTAATATTGTTCAATATTATTATTATTATTATTATTATTGATACAATGAAGAAACATTGATGATGAATATCAGAATTTAGAATGGATAATATGGAGAAGGATTGGGATAGATTATAGTGGATTAGTCCCCTTTCTTCAAAGAGAGATAAATGAAAAGAAATGCAGAGAGACATGATGTTGAAAGTGAGAAAAGTGAAGTGACTGTCAAGTATTGTCAGGTTGACATGAGAGTGACAGAGATACCACAGATTAAATAAATAACTAACTCCTCTCTGGAGATACAGAGAAAGATTGAGAGATGAGTGAAAAGAATGAGTGTATGTATGCATGCGCGTGAGATTGAGAGAGAGAGAAAGTAAGGGAAAGGAATAAATGGAGAGAGATAGTTAGCAGGAGTAAATGAGAATAGTGAATAATTTCTAAAAACACTTCACTCACATGGCCTACTTTTTAACAAATTAATAAAAACAATATACAAATCTTGAAGTACCCTTATTTTTTAAAACTTTAAAACAGTTCAACAACTGATTTCAAAAATTTTAACTTGAAAATGACTTAAGTTAGGGTCAAAACTAGTTGTTGAACTATTTTAAAGTTTTTAAAAAATAAAGGGTACTTCAAGATTTGTATATTGTTTTTATTAAATAATTTCTTTATGATAAAACTATTTTATAAGTGAAAGGGAAAGAGATAAGGGATAAGAATAAGGGATTGAAATAAATGAAGCTGATACAAGAAAGATTAATATTGTTCAATATTATTATTATTGATACAATGAAGAAACATTGATGATGAATAACAGAATTGAGAATGGATAATATGGAGAAGGATTGGGATAGATTATAGTGGACTAGCCGTCAGGCTCGCTTCGCTCGCCATATCCGTCTAGCCAGGGGGCTCCGCCCCCTGGACCCCCGACTGGATCGTCCGAGAATGAGATCAGCAGGCTCGCTTCGCTCGCCTGCATTTTCATTTCAGCATTTTATCATATGTTAGGACAATCCAGTCGGGGGTCCAGACTAAACGGATATGGCGAGCGAAGCGAGCCTGACGGCTAGTAATATAATATTCCCAGGATTGAAGTAGCAGTGACCAATCAATTTTTCCGCGATAAATGCATTTAAATCTTCAACTTGTTGCCAACCTAACAAAGTCAACTCAACTTAATGCCAACCTGACAAAATTATTAATTTAGTTGCCGGTTAACTGTTTCGAAGAGGTACTCTATCTAGATTATAGTTCTATAGTAACATATGATATGGAAATTTCAATTATAATTAAGAGATTGGGAGAAGAAGAATATACATGCTAAAAGACGAACTTTAAACCATTAAAAACCACCCTTAGAGTTAAAATATTGCCAAAAGATTTCTTAGTGCGCCTCTAAAGGGCCAACTGAACATACCTACAAATTTGAACGTTTTTGGTCTGGTAGTTTTTTAGTTCTGCGAGTGAGTGAGTGAGTGAGTGAGTGAGTGAGTGAGTCAGTCAGTGAGTGAGTGCCATTTCGCTTTTATATATATAGAAGATTAGTCCCCTTTCTTCAAGGAGAGATAAATGAAAAGAAGTGCAGAAAGATATGATGATGAAATTGAGTAAAGTGAGGTGACTGTCAAGTATTGTCAGGTTGACATGAGAGTGACAGAGATACCACAGATTAAATAAATAAATAACTAACTCCTCTCTGGAGATACAGAGAAAGATTGAGAGATGAGTGAAGAGAGTGAGAGTGTATGTATGCATGCGCGTGAGAGGGAGAGAGAGTGAGAAAGTGAGGGAGAGGAATAAATTAATGGAGAGAGATAGTTATCGGTAGGAAATGAGAGGGAGACAATATGGTATGAAAATGGAGGGGATGTGTCAAGTGTTAGGTTGAGATAGCATGGCATCTGACGACAATCATTATCAAGTGATAATGTACAGGCACTGATTAGATAAAGGACAAACGTGGTCGATCGACATCAGACGAGACAGACAATGTTGAGTGCAGCTTGTAGATTGTCGAGTAGAGTAGTATAATTATTAATCATAGAATAGGAAGTGCAATAGTGCATTGCTTGTAAACTATGTGCTCTAAACTATAAGCCATTTTTAAGAATTAGTATTGGCATGAAATAACAGTTTTTATTTAAATATATAATTGCTTATCAAAAAATTGATGAATTAGAGAGTTTGCAACAGATGACGTACTCCCTTTTGTAATTTCAGATGAAAATAATGGAAGGGAATACAGTTTCCAAAACTCCAAAACCATCCTTAGCGAAAATACCAAACAGACAGAACAAAATGAATATTAATTTTCAAGTATAAATTTAACATCTACATGATTGGCGATTTGATATTCCAGATTCATTTCGACATAAGAAGATAATGATAATACATGAATTGGCTGAATGCAACGGTATCGACTACTGTATCAGCGTTCTACTGTACAACAAACTCATGTTATAATCATTCCAGAATAAATCCTGCTGATTGCTGAGTATCTCTGAATGTAAGCCTACGAATTATCTCTATTCGGAATTGGAAAAGTGTGTAATAGTTCAGAGTAATTATCAATGTGGGAGGAACGGGAGATATATTGTTTTGGTCTAGGTATTGCACACTTCTTTGTGCAAGATTTGATTGAAATTATTTGGAATTTTTCTCTATAAATTATTTGAAAATTACTTTCAACCAAGCACCACGAAAATGATGAAAGGAGTACTTAGTACATTGAAATTGATATGATCTTTCCAATTTCGTGAGAATCTATCAGTTTACAAAAAAGAAAAGACAAACATCACTTTACCCCTATTCATTTCAATCCAGTTCGATAAAACGGAGATGAAGATGAGTGTATCAAAATTTGCTGCTACAAACACGAGAAAAGCAATAAAAACAAGGTCAAAAAGAACAGTACTTCACTTAAATCTCTTCAAAATAAAGAGTGCAGGTGCTAAAAGATAAACGATTATCCTCCAGCTGCAGCGCCGAGCTCTGATTGGAGAAGGAGGAGGAGGAGTAGTAGTAGTAGGAGGAGGAGTAGTAGTAGTAGGAGGAGGAGGAGGAGCAGGAGGTAACCGCTGTTTCAAATAGCCTCAGTTGGCGTCTTTTGGTTGTCATAGCAACGGTGATGCGGTCAAATGAGTCCACTCGGAATTAAACGCCATTCATCTCTCAGAGCATTCGACGACACTCAAGGTGCAGAAACTGTCATTTGAAAGTATTTGACCCACCTGTGTGGGTGGAAGAGAGGAAGCAAGAAGAAAAGAATAAGGGCCAAGCCACATGAGACGTTTTACAGACGAGTTGGCAGCGCAGGAAGTTCACCTATTGGCTGCTTGGGTTGGAGTTCGGGAATCAGCTGATAATCAGACAATCGGAGAGTTTTCTGCCCTTCCGACTCGTCTGAAAAACGCCTCATATGGTTTGGCCCTGAGAGCGATTGCAGAGGGAAGGGAAAATTCCTTTTCTTGGATTGAACTTTGAAAAATTTATTTCGTCTTTGGAATTACCTATTGTTGAAGAGTATTTTTTTGACATGACACCTGTACGGGTCAAAGAGAAAAATACAGGAGTAAATAAATAATAAAAACAACTCAAGAAAGAAGCAGTAGATGCCATTTTTCGTGTTTTTTAAGGAATAATTGTTGTTTCAAAAGAAACATTGCCAATTATCAATTAAAAAGAGAAAGGAAACATAAATTGTAGAGGAATTTTTCAGAGAGCAACAGATTATGATGCAAGGATATAGATGAGACTATTTTCCGAGTATAATTGAAGGAATTTATGGTATGGATAGAAGATTTTTCTAGGAAAAGAATGGAACTTGCGGCTTTGATTCAACTTATAATACTTACCGTAAACTTATTAAGTCTTATTAAGACTACTACTTACCGAAAACTTTTCTAAATCAATTGAGACCCTTAGCTGATGAATGTACCATCTCATTTAAGAATATATGAGAGAGATCCTACATGGCATTATCATTATCATTGTTATTATTACTGCTACATGAATCATCACTCTTAATCAAGTCTATTTCATTGCAAATATTCAAAATGAATCCTCTACACACGAGAATACAAAAGTAAAATCAAATTAGTCAAGTACAAGAGAGTTTTATCAAGAAAAATTATTAATTAAAGCTTACAGTAAATTGGCTTAACACTGAGTTATATTTATCATTTTTCTATAATTTTCATTCAAAAAGTGCAGTACTTGCATTGCAAACTACTAACATCTTGGACTTTGTAGCTAGTTATAACCAAAATTAGAACAATTTTACTTGGATGCTCTTTACATGTCAAGCCAGCCAAACTCTGAATACTTGGCATGCTACAAGAATACTAATTTGCACTTGTGCCAAAACCAATAAATCCATCACCAGATCATTCACTTGCACTTTCAAGGCAGAACACTGAATGCATTATGCATTCTAAATTATTTATTCAGCTTGTTTAATATTAACTTGCACATTTTATTGATGCAACATGCAGAGAAAGCATTTTGATACATGAAGATCAAATGGTTTCTATAGGTACAGAAGACAAAATAGGTGCAAATTAATTCATTGCAACTTTAATGAGGAAATATTATGCCAACTTCAAGAACTGATTGGTTTGGAAACCATCCAACAAAATAATTACAATATTTTGTAACGTTTGAACTTCATCGTTACAGTAGAAGTTTTCTAAGGATGATGCCCACAAGAGTTTCAGGCTTGAACGTGATGGATGATACATCAAATATCTTCAAATATGTACATAAGCGCAATCTTGTAAAGCTTTCTATTTTCTGGTTGATAAATTTTGTGAAAGAAGGTTTGTATGAAGTTGAGTTTGGTTGAATGGACGAAATAATTGTTGAGACTTCAAATTTTAGAACTGTATCAAACATCAACTGGTTCAATATCATATCAACTGAATCTAAAGTACACTCCAAGTACAAGTGAATCGTTCAGTCTTTACTAATACAGAAGAATAATACATTTTTTAATTTAAAATTTCAAATGTGTATAGTATTAGCGAGCCCCTTACGATTACCAATGAATAGTAATGAATATAAATAATATTCTATATTTATATTTTCGATTCAAAATTGGACAAAACTTATGAAGTGATAAACATAACCTATTTTTGACAATTTCTATCCAAATTTGGGAAAGGGACAGTTCTGGGCTCTAAGCCTGTTGTTCCTTTACCAATTATTCATAGTTGGAAATGATATTGTATGTATCAATGCATAAATAAATGAATATAATGATATTTCTGAATTTCAATATCATGGGTTTTCACACAATCCGAGAAAATCTTCAATCAGATTGATCTGGAATTTGAACTGATGTCACTTTGTGAATAAATTTTATCTTCTCCTCGAAAAGTAACATCACATCAAAATAAATTTGAGAAAATTCCAAAGGTGCGTACAGACTTATGCGCTACGAACATGCCCATTTAACTTTACATCAGCTCATGCTATTCTGAGTTTATCTGTATTCGTACAGAAACAGTAGGATACAGATATAATAAACATAGATAATGTCAGCTGATGAAAAGTGAAATGCGCGTGTTCGTGGCGCATAAGTCTGTATCAACCTTTGGAAATTTGTAATAGAGTAAAGAATAGAGTAGTTTAGAAATCTAAATATTGAAATTTCAATAAGGTGCGAATTAAATTGAAATATCGGGGCACCGAGCTCCGCTCTGGAGTACAAAAGCATATAAAATTCATTACGAAAGAAGAAATTATAATATATAGTTCATACAGAAAGGTTCTATCTAATCACAGTGGATTGAGATTAATTCCCAGAGGAATGCAAAAAATTCTCTTACAAAAGCATGTAAAATTTTAATCCAAATCAGAGAAGACCATTTCAGAAAGATAATTTATAAGATTGGTTCTACTGGAATTGATCAGGATTAAAATTTAACCGGCTCTTGTACAACCGGCACTGATTGAATGATTACAAGAGTTCAACAGTTGAGTCTCAGTTCCACACACATGCACTCGCTCACTCACTTCCATCATCAACAGACGACGAAATGATCACTGTTTTTCCAAGGATGAATAAATCCTTTTAATGTCCTTCAGCGAGTTTTCCCAGGGATGAGACCTAGAGCTATCGAATTTTTATATTATAAACCTACTATGTTCTGAATTTCGTGAGAATCGTTAGAGCCGTTTTCGAGATCCGGTGAAATACAAATATATAAACATCTAAACAGAAATTGCTCGTTTAATAGTATAGGATTAAATTAGTTTCAGAGCTCCATTTTTATCCCGTAATAAACGGCAACAAAATGAAAATGTATCATTCCTTAATCACCATCTCAACTTGAAAAATTGAGTGACAAAATTTCCACCCCAACCACAAACAAACTATTTTTTGTTTTACTAGAATACCACATTAAATCAGTGGTTATCTTCGATCTCCAGCAACATTTCCTCTTCATTAAGTAGTGATAAGGGAGGTGAGAGAAAGACAGAAGAGGTGGACAGAAAAAGAGATGGGAGTCGGTGGCTGCTATTAAGCTCCTCGCGATCTTAAGCTGCACTTTATGATGATAAAAGAGAAGGAGCGACTTTATTTCTGTGCCACACTGCTTCGGCTCAAGTGGCCCTTTCAGGTCGACCTGCAACTTTAAAGTTGGTTGAGGAGGAGGAGGAGAAGGAGGATGAGGAGGAGTAGGAGGAGGAAGAGGTGGTGGAGGAGGAGGAGAAGAAGAAGAAGAAGAAGAAGGAGAGATGAGGTGGTTTAAGGAGAGTATAGGGTGAGGAGGCGGATGATTCAAGTTAGAAGAGGGTGGTTTTGGAGAGGAGGAGACAGAAGAGTAGATAGGAGGGTGTGAGCAAGATGGAGAACAGAGGGAGCTGAGGGTGGGAAAAGGAGGAATGGAGTGTGAGGAAAGAGAGAAGAAACAACAAGAATGGTGAGGGCGGAAGGAGAGAAGATAGAAAAAGAATGGTGATGAAGAGAAGGAGAGTGGCAGAGGGTTGTGAAGAAACGGAGAGGAGGAGAGACGATGGAAAATGGGAAAAAGAAGATGAGTGTGAGAGAGCGAGAACGGGAACTAGGGGAAATGGGAGGAAGAAAGGAGGAATAGGAAGCAGAGAAGAAATAAAAGTTTGTGGAGGAAAGCGAGAGGGAAAACTAATGGTGGAGTAGGAACCGATTAAGGAAGAGATGACAAACGAAAGAGAAGAATGAACTGAGAAAGAGTGAAAGGAGATTTCAAAATTAGGAGAATAAGAAGACGTGAGATGATGAGACAAGAAGAGGGAGAAAATGAAGTGCAATTGCAATAATAAAGAGGAGAAGAGAGAAGAAATAAAAGTAAGGAACATTGAGTGAACACAAACAGTGAAACTGGTAAATTGGTATACTACGAGAGGGAGAATAGTGAAATATGTAGTTGTAAAAGAAACAAGAGAGAATGAAGAAAAGAACAACAATAATAGGATCAGAACAGGAGAAGTGGAGGGAATGAAACTAAGAAATGGAGTAGAATGTAGATTCAGGAGAATATAATGAGAAAGGGGCAAAAACTAAGAAAAAGAATGGAGTGATAAGAGTAGACAGAGGGAAATGAAAAGGAAAGAAGATGAGAGAATGTGAAGGAGTTGGATGTAAATAGAAAAAAACTCTCAGACAGGTGAGGAACAAGTTTTTATCAATTAGTGAAGAGAACTATGAGGAAAGAGATGAGAAAATGAAGAAAGATTTGAACATTCTTGGGATAAGAGTAATAAGAAAGTAGGGGTTGAAACTAACAAGAATGTAATGAGAGAGATAGGGATAAAAAGATGATAACAGGAAGAAGGATGAGAAGGAGAAAAGAAATCCAAGAGGTGAAACGAACAAAGAAGATGAATAAGTAAATAAGACAGGAATTTTCCCGAGATTCGGACAGAGATAAAGATGAGAAGGACAAGCGTGAGAAGAAGATGGAGGGATTGAGACGAACAAGGAGGAAGATACTAAAAGAGCGAGAGAAATAGAAGGAGAGGGGATAGCGTGGATGGGGGAGGTGTAAGGTGTAACAGAACGATATCAATCAGCGTAAAAGCAGCGCTGAATCTAAGTAATTAGCTGCTCTTTTATTGAGAAAGAAAAGGAGAGTTGAAGGAGCCGATAAAGTCGGCAAGAAAAGTTTCACGATTTTCTTCAGCGTTGCTATCACTTCTCTCCTCAGCTGCTTCCAACTTTCATTGTGAGACACTTGTAAGTGATTCCAAGATATTAATTGCCACTTGTAAGTTAAAGTGCGGTGACTCAACCCACAGTGGTTCTTATTACTGTATTATCAATTTTTCCAGGAAGACACTTCTCAGAATTTGAGGAACGTTGGTGAAATAAAAAAATAGAGTATATTGTAGCATCTTTCCACCCACCTAAACGGAAAAATCTGATACCCAGATTGAAAAAAGTAGTTGAAAATTAAGTAGTTGAAAGTGGTTATTTCAATCTCAAAACCAAGTTTGATTCTTAGGCCTGGTTTCCGAGCTCGGGATTACGCTAAGTTCTAGACTTCAAATAGCTGGAATTAGAAAATTGGCTTCCCAAAACGGGGCTGTTTAAAGTCTAGAATATCTGGTTAAATAAGTCTGGATAAATCCCGAGCTCGGAAACCGGCATTTAGTTTATAGTATAAATGGACAGTATCAGAGTAATACTAGTCAGTAATAGTATATTTCGCACGTAGGGCCGAAAATGAGACTTTTCCGGCTCGAAATCGGTTTTCAAGTCCGAGGCCGTAGGCCGAGAACTAGAAAAGATTGATAGCCGGAAAAACATTTTTGCCCATGGGCGAACGCTATTTTTCGCCACACAGAAAAATAAACAATATATATATGAGAATAATTGTTTATTAAGCACTTCCGAAAGCAAAAGTGGAAGGTCATAGCTCTAGCAAATCATAGGTAATCTGAATAACAGGAAATTGTCCAAGTATCAATTATGTGGGAGGTTGAGTTTATACTTTTTTATTCTTTCAAATGACAATAAGATGATATTATTATAAATGTTTTAATTATTGAATAATGAACTCAAATAATGAAAAGTTTTTTGATCAGCTGTTTTAGC
This sequence comes from Nilaparvata lugens, assembly GCF_014356525.2. Taxonomy (NCBI): domain Eukaryota; kingdom Metazoa; phylum Arthropoda; class Insecta; order Hemiptera; family Delphacidae; genus Nilaparvata; species Nilaparvata lugens. The sequence goes on along the minus strand of NC_052511.1, from coordinate 41,741,253 downwards.
AAACTTAAAATTTAGCGACCGGAAAGGGTACTGTTCTGACGTCAGACGAGAGTCGTCTGCAAACAATGTCTTTCAGATCCTACCTACGTAGGGACTGGAAAACAGCTGCTTTCTGTGCAGTGTGGCGAAAATGAATATACTCCATCACCTTCCGCTCCGAATGAAAAGCTACAGAAATCAAAATTAAAATTGGTTGTTGACATTGTTTTTTTCTTTAAATAGTTTGAATTTTTTCTAATTTTATCTTGTTTAAACAAAAAAATGTATGAAGAGCTTCATCAGCGGATTGAGGGACTCCTAGATTGATTATTCACGGATTGGTCTAAAGAAATTTGGGGTTGATATGAAGACACAAAATTGATCTAATGAATAAAAAGTTGATAGAGAAATAGAGATATCCTCAAAATAGAGACAAAAAAGGATTAACAAATAATTCTCAAACAGTCACATCTTTACATATTATCAAATCACATATCCTTTCATCACACTTCATATCACAAATACCTTTGTATAACCTTTTATCAAATCTTTATCAAATGTATCTCGAATACATGTACCCTAGAATACATTATATTTTCCTCCACCTACTGTCAAAAGTACTTACTTTACTCCCTGAAACATGATACTAAAGTGTCACTTTTTCGCTCTCGGTACTAAAAAACAGAAAACTCCCTAGGGAGTAAAAGTGACTCCATTTAAATAACATGGGAAGCATCTCTATTTTAAAAACGTACATTTGGAATAGGTCAGAAGTTCTAAGCTCAGATGAGGAAGCATATAGAGTAGTCATTAAACCAACTAAATTCAATACCTCAACCAGACATTTGATCGATATATAAAATTTATGTTTGTATGCTGAAATTATTATTACAAACTTCATATCACTATACTAGAAAAAATGTATATTTTTTTCTTTTAATCCATGTTATTAAAAATACCAGCCAACGAATATTACTTATTAACTAATCAAATTTGAAACGGGAACTTCATTACAACTTTACACTTACAACTTTAGCCGACAGATAGTGCTGTCGGAGGAGAACTGTGATTACAAGCCAGGCTGTTTCTGTTTACTTTTTAGATTATGTTGTAACACATTGTTTGGTCACATACGTTTTAAAAAAATATTTTATTTGCAGTTTCTATAAAAATGTAGGTGGAGGAAAAATGTTGTGTATATCACGAGTGAAAAATGTTTTTTCTCCCTCAGGAAAATTGTTGCCCTCGGCTTCGCCTCGGGCTTCAAACTTTTCCCTCAGGGAGAAAAAACAGCACTTTTCACTCTAGATATACAAATAACTATTGTTCAGATACAATGTCTTAACCTTTCTTCATGTATAATAATTATAATAAAGGGAAGAATTGGCTTATACACGTACGGGACAGGAAATTCACGAATAGCGCATCATCACGTCTAAATTTCTGGACTGATTAACTTGAAATTTTGCATATAGATTCTTGATTTACCAAGGATGGTTATATGCCTAATTCAAATTCTTAAAGATTTCAGTAGGTCAATTTTTCATTTTGTCAGGTGCTTAATTAGACTCTTGCGGTGCACAGTAATAATTACTGTGGAGATTTTACGTTCACTCTATATTTGAGAGCATATCATTCATCCTAGTCAAATCTTCATTCTCGTTGTACTACATTTTTTAAGGAATAACATCCATGAGAATGATTCCATAAAATAATTCTTCAAATATGAATTTGCTGTAATAGATTGTTATCTTTCGACTGGAATCCATGGGAACTCCTAATTGGTTGAACCAGTAGTGGGATGATCACATCAATTTGGAGAATGTTTGTGTACATGTCTTATATTTACATGATTAGCCGAGAAAACGAGATTTGTCACTCACGTTTGCTATCAGAGGTCGCGTGATAGGTCACTGAATGACTAAAGAGACACATGTGACGATGTGGGAGAAGAGCATGAAAAAAGAGAGAGAAGACGGTTGAAAGATGAATAATGTGGTAGTAAAAAATCGAGATGGGAATGGAATGAGAGTTGGCTAGAGGGAAATTCAGTTCGAGAAAGTTTTATGTAGACTTAATAAAGATAGTTTTAAAGATAAATCCATCTAGAGTTCATTTCGAAGAATAACGTGGGATTTTTCTGACGTTTCTGATTGATATGGAAAGGAAAATATCAAGAAATTCTTCTAGTTGAATAACATGAATTATTAATGCGAGACTGCATACGATATACTTGAGTATATTGTTAGATTGGAAAGTAATAAGCATCTTGAATGTTTATCATGGCTTCCATTGGATATCAGGGTTGTTGTACTGCCAATCATTCAAGAATAGTTTTGGAATGACTATTTGACTATAATGACATACAACAGAAGTTTGTTGAAGAACGTGAAATTCAAGATTACGCAAAACTGCTATAGTTTTGACAAAAGTTGATGGGTTAAATCCGATATATCACACAGGGGTTGAAGAGAGATTTCATGATATTAGTGAGGGATGAGTATTCAAAAATG